>NW_022900928.1:108954518-109116647 GCF_012274545.1 Fukomys damarensis | reverse complement strand
CATATACATATATATACACACACACACACACACACACATATAAATTGAATTTTGGGAAACTTTAACGGTGCTTCCAACTTTGGAAAAAGTCATCCCAATTTACTGTGTTGACTTGGCACTGTACAGAAATGGGCAACCATATTGGTCTAGAAATATTAATTTATTTTTTTTCCAAGAGTCGGTAGTTTTTAGAGGCCAAGAATGATATCTAGTGGAAAAAAGAACTCAGAGGAGAGCGACTGGAGTGTAACAAAGGAGAGAATGATTATCAGCATGGTTGAAGACAGCCTACATTTATCCTTTACAATTACTAGGTATTTCTAGTAGATGACACTAAAAGGAAGAGTTAAAATTAATGACTAAATACCACATACATAACACCAAATAGCTTTCTATTTGGAATTTTTGTACACAAAATTAGATATCTATATATTATTTATCTGTAGCAAAATCACTATGAGATAAGCAAGGCCTTTCTGATGATTTTGCACTTGAGGAAATGGAGGCCCAATGAAATAGAGCCCCACAAATCTAGAATTCAGATCTTGTGAGCCCTAGGATCCACTTGGCCTTGCTTCAGACTCTCAACCCAATGTGTTTGTCATCATGTTCTTCTGAAGTGTTCCCTCTTCATCAACTGTTTGCAGAGACAGATTCACAAAAGCCTGGAAGCATTAACCTTCCAGGCACAAAAAAAGACTATGGAAGAGGGTCAGGGAAATGCACCACTTTCAAAAGTACTAGAGCCAACTCTTATTGGAAAAGAGAGTTCTGCATTCCAGGTATCAGAAGAGGCCATGAGTTACCTATAAAGTACCAAAAACGAAACTACTTTAATTGATATTTACCATTTTTATGTAACCCTAGACTTTTTTTTTTTTTTTGCATCAGCAATGGGATCTTAAATACAATTTGAAAGGAGAAAATTTGATTTGATTGTCACAACCACTTATTAATAAATGGATAATATATGATCAGGATGCAAAAAAAAGCATGTGAGCCGCTTAATATTTAGAAGTCCTTCTCTAATTCTCAATAGCTAGTAAGCATCGACATTAGATCTTAATTGTCAATCAGGACTTCCGGTCTGGAAGGTCCTGTTGAATTAAACCTCAGCATAGTGGCCTCATTTCCCAGATGTTTGCAATGTGTTCTTTCTGCTTTCTAGGATACACTGTTTCTAATGGCCCTCCTGATTGCTTTCCATGAAAGCACCACAGAATAAAAAATGACTTGAGAATTTAAATTTCTGCAATCTATCATAAAAATGTAATTAATCAACAGTGATTTCAGATTTTGAATCTAAAGTAGGTCAGACATGTCCACTTATTCTTCAGCTGTGCACAATTGCAGCACAAATTATACTGAATATCCTCCCCACATGATGTTGATGAAGCTATAGTGTTATGTCACTGGCAAGTCCTGTTGCCAACTATGACAAGTGGAGATAACAGCTTCTTGCTCCTTGTAGGAGCATGTGAGACTTGCATACTAGTCTTTTCTTCTGGGAAAGGAACATGGTATAGTTTTTATTATTCTCATATCCTTGGTATTCACTATGTAGCATTATATCCATCAACTCAGGTCCTCACCTAGATGTACTGAATCAGAACCTGCCTTGTAACTAGATTCTGCAGTAATTCTCATGAATATTAAACATGCAGGTCAGGAAGCTAACAGATAGCTCTGATTATAGCAATGGTTATTATAATAATTATCATTGTTAGTGTTATGGCTTGGGTTTAGATGTCCCCCCAAAGCTTCGTGTGGACAAGATAGGTAAAATGAATTTACTTCTTCTCAGAGGTAAATGAATCTGAAATGTGTGACACTGGGATTAAGGGCAAGTGTTTACTAAACCACCACACATGAGTATCTGGTTTAGCACCACCTTAATGCCAGTAATCTGAATAAGATAAAAGGGGCAGAAAGACACAGTCAACTTCTCTTGTTTCTTTTGCTGTCTTGCGGGTGCCATGAATTGTTTCTCCTCTGTAACAGCTCTCTGCCATTTGCCACTCTGCCTTGGAGCTAGTCAATTATGGCCTGAAACTTCTGCAAACTGTAAACCAAATAAATCCCTTCCCCTATAACTTTGGGTGTTGGGTGTTTTGTGTTAGCAATAAGAGAAAAGCAAAAAACACAATTAGTAATAGATGATGTTTATTTTCTGAGAATTTGTACCGCCTTAAAATAAAAAGAACACACAGAGAAAGTTGATTTCTTCCAAGGCTGAAAGCTAAAGACATTCAAGGGCTACTGTTCTCCCTTCCCAGGGTTGAAGGTAAAGAGTACTCTATGATCAACGGCACCAAGCAGTGGATTTTCTGCCATTCCCACCACAAACTTGTGGCTGGCTACACATCCTGCATTAGTGTTGACTCTTTAGTACTGAGGAATAGATTCCCACAAACCAAGACTCCTTGGGCGTTTGCAGAGACTGTTAAGGGAGAAGGTGCACCCTGATCCAACCTGGCTGGGCTAGGTCTGGAGAGTCTGGGCAGCAGTGGGTGGCACAGACCTTCCCCATTTAGGGATGTCATGTGACAAAGTGATATCGCAGAACCTATATTCCCTCCCCATCTCATTTGTAATCTCCTGCTAAGGAAAGCACCCTTTAAAACCCCATTGTGATAGATGTCCCTTAGCTTGACCACTTTCATGAGAATCAACTTATCATATAAAATAGTTTACTCTTTCCTATGTCTTTCATACTCTTCCCACTTTGAGATAAGATCCTACTTATCACGCACCTTCCTGCAGACACTTTTTTCAGATATGGAATTTAACAACTACCTACTACTGCTTGCATTTGAAAGTGACACACCTGGCAATATGACTTCCTACATTGGATGTTTAATGGTAAAGGCTGACATAGCATTATAAAATATAGAGTTGAACTAGAATGATTTGCATATTGTCAACTTGGTCTCTTAGACCCACAGTAAGCCACTATTATTGTTTGTGTCAAAATCCACCCCCCCAAACCTCATGTCCTCATAGGTGGGGCTGGATCATGACACTGGGATTAAGGGTGTGTGGTACTAGATTAACCCACTGATTAGTTTAGCATAGTTCTGGAAGGTCCACCCTGGGTGTGTGTAATACCATTGAATAGGTTTGTAGGCTTGTAGCCCAGATTAGAAAAAAGAGAAAGGAAGGTTGCTGTTGCATCCTGCATCACACTTTCTATGCAGCAAACTCTTTCTCCTCTGTCAGGCCACCTTGCCTTGGAGCTGAAATAGACTGGAACCTCAACAAACTATGAGCTAAAATAAACCTTTAACTTTGAGTGTTGGGTATTTTGTTCCAGCAATGCGAAACTAAGGCAGCAACTATCTTTCAAAAAGGTAGATTTTTTTTCTAAAAGTGAAAAGAAAACCTGTCTCTTCTTAGCAAAAGAAAGTGGGGGCTAATCTATTGTGTCATCTAAAATATTTATTTTGAACTGTTACATAACAATTATTTCTTAATTTTGTTTACTATCATAAATTACTTTGCTTAATATTGAGTTAAAAATTACAAGATTGCATATTATATGAGCATAACAAATGTAATACAATGTGCATTCATTCAAACATGTTCCCATTCAACAATTATTTACTGAAAGTCTAGTATGCGGCAGGAAGTGTGCAAAGGTCAGAGACAGCAGCAGTAATAAATCAAGGGTGATATTTTCTCAGTACCAGGGGTTAGGAATGCCGAATCCACCCCGGTAATCTTCCTTCCTTTCCTTGACATTCTAAGCTCTAGATCGTTAATGACAGTGCAAATGCGTTGGAGATTTACTTTTAGTTAAAATTACATCACAATTAAGTGGGCTTATATGGAAAGGATGTGCTGGTTTAGCTATTTTATCAGTCATGGTCCTGGAGAGAAAATAGTGTACAAGAAGTGCTGAACTGAAGTGAGGGAACCGCGAAGAGGGAGAAAGACGCCCTTTCCAAAGGTAGTGTTTGACTCCCTTTGACAAATCTATAATAAATGGAAGATTCAGCAACCACATGAGCATTCTTCCCCCTTGGTCCATGAGAAATCAGGTAGTATCTAGGAATGGGACAAGCAGGGATGAACAATGTAGATGTATAACCTGGAGTCCTTCTCCCTGAAAACCAAGAGTAATCCGGGCACAGCTCAAGTGAGAAACTCCTCCTCCTTTAGGAGTTGGGAGCTGGAGAGAGCATGAGGACAGGGATTCTGCAGGTCTAAGATCTATGTGCTCCTCTTTCTGGAGATGAATAGAATTTGGGACTTGGACTCAGCCATAAAGAATGAGAAATTAGATCCATTCATAGGAAAATGGATACATATTGAAGATATACTCCTAAGTGAAATAAATAAGTCACACAGGTGTAAATACTGAATAGTTTCCCTGGTGTGAATAATCTGCAATAATACATAAGATCCTAATAAGATTACTGACATTTAGAAATGGGAAGAAAGGAGCTAAAAGTGTAGGGAAGGTGGGATGGGTAGGGGAAGGGTAATAAGGGAAAAGAAAAAAATGTGAGATAATGAAAAGATGAAAATAAAGTGTTTGTAGATGGGGAGGGGAGGAGGGGGTGAAGGGAGGGCAGGGGTAAGGGGAAAAAATGAGAATCAAGACGTCATGTAGAGGTACAAGATCCCAACAATGAATGTAACTGTACTGTATCCCTAAAATGTACCAATAAACTCAATTAAAGCTGAAAAAAAAAAAGAATTTGGGACTTGGGCTTATTTAAGTAAAACCTATCAGTCTTTTGAAATTTATAAAAAAATAAAAGAACAGCTATTCTTTTTTAAGCTCAAAATATATGTTTTTGTTGTTGTTGTTTTTTTAATTTTAGCTTTTAAGCCAGGGATTTAGCTAAATGCTGCTGCCACCTGCTTCGCAAGTGCAAGGTCCTGAGTTTAATCCCTGGTACCCCCAAAAAATAGCTTTTTAAAAATGTGATGGTTTCTATCCCTTCATATGATTTCCACCCTGGATTTTTGCCTGTCTCTCGCTGGGCACAGACATTCTGGACCAACTTCTCTAGGAAACACAGGAGTGGCAGAAGGAGCAGGGCCCACAGGAGCAGCCCAGAGCCACTGTGGCCAGAAAAGCTAGCATGTGCATGCTGTGCAGGGGCAGAGTCCCTAAGAGGGTTGCCAAAGTCTCACAACCAGCACATGACAGATCTGGGATTTTTTTTTTAACTCTGTATGCATTATGACCAAAACTCAAAACCCTCTTGTGTCTTTCCTGTCATTTGTTGTATAAATTTAAGAACTGTGGGAAAATGTAAAAAATGAGTTCAGGATATAGCTCAGTGTTTAGAATGAGTGAGGCCCTGAATTCAAGTTTCAGGACCCCCCAAAAATGTAAAATACGAATTCAAGTCAGAAAAGTATTATAGACACACATACATATTAGGAGAATACAAGTTTTAGGGAGTCTCTTTTCTTCTAAATTTCTTTAAACAATGATACATTTTTATCCAAATTAAGATTAAATTTAAGGGGGAAAAGGAAAGGGTAGGGGGAAAGGAAAAGGAAGAAAGAGAATAGAAGGAAAAATGAAAAC
The DNA here is from genome assembly GCF_012274545.1 of Fukomys damarensis. NCBI lineage: Eukaryota > Metazoa > Chordata > Mammalia > Rodentia > Bathyergidae > Fukomys > Fukomys damarensis. The sequence continues at coordinate 109,111,099 of NW_022900928.1, read as the reverse complement.
AAAACCTTTGTATTAAGGAAAAAAGAAAGATTGAAGAGAGGGTAGAGGAACAGGAGATAAAAGAAAGATCAAGATATACCACGTATAGATACAGATTCCCTATGATGAATGTGATCATTATGTATATAAAAGTGTACCAATGAATTTAATTTTAAAAATATTAAACTGTATGGTCATGTTCTTTTGCTCTTACCAATTTTACATTTGGGAGTTACTGATAATCTTTCTTCTGAAAAGAGTCGCATTGCTAAAACAAGAACTGGGGGAGAAATGGAGAAATAATGGTATAATCAAAACTCCCAATGATCAAGAAACTGTAGGAGGTGCAGCACAGAATCAGAATACACCAAGAATTTAAAGTTATTTCATTCATTTCAACTTTTCATTATAGCATTTACCTACCAAGTGAAATCCAATTAAAGTGTGAATCACAGCACACCTTAGGACAAGTGTGTAAGTGCCCAGAACTCTCTGTCGACCTTGGAATTCACAGGAACTTCTGGTTACTGCCAAAAGAGGAACCAACAAAAGGTTCAACACCTATTAAGAAGACTCAAAAGCATTTCAATGTTCTTAGCCTAAAGCCTCAAAATCTTGTTTGGATATTATTGTTTATAATTCATATTTATTATTATGAACTAACAATTCTTCTTACCAGATTAAAAATAACTTTTTGTAAGATGCAAGTGTAGCTGTAAAAAGAACAGTTCAATAAATGAGGACAGAAGGAGGGTGGAAAGGAAGGAAGACAGGAAGAAAGGATTGGAGATGAACATGACATCCCTGAACTAAAAATGTAGAACCTTGGAAGGATCTTGCAACTTGAAGTCAAAAGTCCTGATAAATATACATTTACCTGGAAAAGTGCCAGGCCCCTGGCTGGCTGCTGTTTTTTCTGTGCAGGAGCTGGCACTCCCTCTCCCAACTCTCTTCATTTATAGTAATTTAAATATATACACGTCCAACTTACACAAATTAAAGAGAAAATGTACTGTGTAAAATTGTTTTACTTCTCTTTAATTGCTGAACATTTTGCTCCTTTGAACTTTCTTGCTATGACAAATAACTCTGCAGAAAATATATCTGTTCCTATATTCTGTTGCAGAAGTCCCCACATAAAAATGTTCTTGGTGAGGGCACAGCAAGAGCAGTTAGGACACTTTCTGTCTAAAGTGTCATATACAAATAGAACCTATCACTTGGCGCTCTATACAAGAAATGCAGAGACACATCTAGATTATCTCAGTGGCACAATGTCAGGATAGTGAACTTGTATCTCTGCAGGTCTCTTTTCATCTTCAAGGTGGCAAGCAAGCTGCAGTAGATCCAAATATCTCATCCCTACATAGCAGCCTCCATGTTTGAATAAAAGTAAAAGATGAAGGCAATAGAAAGAACTGTTTTTGTTATATTATTTTTTCAATAAAGAAGTTCCCAGCATACACCCCTTTCATCTCATCAGACAGAACTAGGCCTTATAGATTAGAAAAGCAGCTGCAGGGCAGACATTAGTTAAGAGAAGCAAGTGCTGTTGGCCGGCTGTCTGTCAGCTCAGGGATACTGCACATGGTTGTACAGTACTCAAATCTAGAGGCACTATTCATAAATTTCTGGTCACAATTGTAAAATACCCTGAAGAAAGCCCACTTTTTCTTATCTGCATAAAGTCCTTCTATGAATTAACAGTCAATAGCAGTATTTGTCAGAAACATCATGGATAATCCCAAATTGCCCTCCTAAAATTTGTTGACCAGACCCACTAGGAATAACAGCATACAGGGAGGCTATCTTTTGCACATAATTTTCAACACTGACTCTTATCGATCTACCATGTAAAAGAGCCTTTATTGTTTTAATTTACAGTTTTATTGTTCACAGGTTTCATGTGCTCTTACATAATTGGCTGCTTCTTCTGTGGTTTACAACTTTATGCTTTTCAATCCTCTACTTGGGTTTTTATTTCAGAAGTCCTTATCTTTCAAGGACCTCATTTATGCTGATCCCACCTCATCTCTTTATTCAAGATTATGTGTCTATTTCTTTTTAAATTCAAGTTGCCTTGGGGGTAAATTACAAGTTTCTAAGCATAGTGACTGAGTTGGCCATTGGCAGAATATTGAGCTCTTGAAGACATGAGGTTGGGAGGAGAGAAAAAATATGAGACAGGAAGTTGGATGTGCCTCACCTGCCCCCTTCATCACCCCATGTCTTATGCCCTTCTCCAGCTAAACAACAGTTTGTACTTACAACAGCCAGGCATGCGTAGGGCAAAAAGTTCTCTCTTCTAGACTCAGGAAGGTCCTAGAAACTAACATGTGACAGCCCAGGAGGCAGACAATGCTGAAAGATCTTGCTGAAAAGACCAAGATGGGACAGAGTTGGCTTGATCCTATATAAGGTGCCAGCTCTTGGCAGCACCCACAGAAGTAAGCAGAAGAGAAAGGTTGAAACTTCCCTCGCTGGAGAACTGAAAAGAAGCGCCACCCCTGTGGTACTTCAGAGGGTCTAGCAGGCTGTCCACTGGTAAAGAGCTGAGTCCCACTCTAGAGAATCAAAGCCCTTTATCCAAACCTCAAACTGCGTCTTCCTTGGAACTCAAGATTATCTCTGGCAAAGACTTCAAAACCATCATCTTCTCACAACACATATTTCTTCTTTGTTCTAAATTAAAACCTGTAATTTCTTCACAATAATGGGTACCTGGAAGCTCTCACACAGAAGGATTACTTTCCTCTCACATCTCAGCTCCTTTGGGCTAGAACTGGAAATGGTATATTTTCTCAATTTCCCTTGCTGCTTCTGGGTCATTTCTCTCATTTTTTCTTAAAACATCAGCCCTACTCAATCATATGCCACCAGATTATGCTGTCCCCTAAAACACACACAACAATACACACACAAGCAAACATACACACAAACACACACACACACACACACACACACACACACTTCTTGCCAACTATTAACTTCAGGTCTACTTTCTTTCCTTTCAGCTCTGTCTTAACGGCCTACTTTTTAATCATCCTCCTGTATCAGTCTTAGACTTCAGCATTCACGTGGAGGTTGTATCTGACACTCTGGGAACGCAAGTTTCCACAGATTATTTTCAACCTTATTCACCCATTTGTGATCATACCCAGATCTTACCTTCCTAAATAAATGCAGCTCTCCAATCTTGATGCTAGCATTGGGCAGGCAAGAAAATCATCCCCTCCATCTCAAAGCACTACTTTTAAAGAATTATTCAAGGAAAATTACAGCAATCAACAAATGTTTCCAAGTACAAACACTCTGACATCTTTAAAATGCAATTTATCAATCCTTTCTTCAAAAGAGCTATTTTCACTTTGCAATTTTATAATTTATAATTTCACTTTGCAAATTTATTCCACCCTCCCATCTTCTGCTGAAAATCATCAGATTTCCTACACATCTTTCCTAAACACAAGCCACTGCTCAAAGGGGAAAATGGACTTTAACTACATGTAAAGGACAGAAGGATATGGTGGCCATCAGCTAGAAGTTATGGGCAGCTCCCGCCATCACTGCAGTGAATATTTTTTTTTCTTTTATTGAATTTATTTGTACCTTTTAGGTATACAGTACAATTACATTCATCATTGGGGTCTTGTACCTTCACATGGCAAGTCTTGGTTCTCATTTTTTCCCCTTGTCCATACCGCCCTTCACCCCCTCCACTCCTCCCCATTTACAAACACTTTATTTCCATTTTTTTCATTTTCTCATATTTTTTTCTTTTCCTTTATTGTCTTTGCCCTACCCTTCCCATTTTCCCTACACCTTTAGCCCTTTTCTTCCTATTTCACATGGTCATTTATCTCATCAGGATCTTATGTACTATTATAGCTTTTCACACCAGAGAAACTATTCAGTATTTACACATGTGTGACTTATTTATTTCACTTAGGAAACACCAGAGACTATTCAGTATTTACACATGTGTGACTTATTTATTTCACTTAGGAGTATATCCTCAATATGTATCCATTTCCCTATGAATGAATCCAATTTCTCATTCTTTATGGCTGAGTAGTATTCCATTTTGTAGAAAAACCGCATCTTCTTTATCCAATTTCCAACTGATGGGCAAATACTGCAGTGAATCTTTTCAAAATAGAGAATCCTGTTTCTAAATTCTGAATTCTGTTCTTTTCAAGCACTATACTTCTCATTTTTATATTACATTCTCTAGTAACTTCTGTACTTTTAAAACTGTTATACATAAAACAAACTTTGTCTTATGTAATCAAGTATGCCTATTATATTGTCATATTAATATAACCTTTAGTGATAGAGTATACCAAACCCAAGTCATTCTAGATAGAGTCTCTGAAGAAGACTATCCCATGTTTAATAAACTCAAACAGTTCTGCTGCTGATATTTTCCTATCGTAAAGGAATACCATCCAAGGGAAATACTGAAATGTAGTTCACTAGAATTTTGTTAAAGAAATGGTAATTGTGGAACCAAGGTGTGTATTTTCTTTCTTGTAACTGCAGAGAAAACATCCTGACCAAAAATAATCATTTTTTAAAATTCCTTTCTTTTACAAATTGTACTAAGGCAACTGTGGCATAGAAATAAACATTTGACATTGAAAAAAAAAACTGTTATCCAAAGCCTTCATATTAATGCCACACTTTTGTTTTACTTTGTGCTATGCCCTTCTTACCCAGTTTAGATTATGTAATCCATTACAATACTCTCTTTCTTTACATTTGTCCTTAACTCTCCCTTCTCACACTTGGATGAATAAAAATAAACCATGCTAAGTAAATTCAAATAACTCTAACTGAACAGCTGAATATGGCTAGAAAGTATATACATATACACACTTTCTTGTCTTTCAATGCAGGACTACAAGCTTCATGTGTCCCCTTGTACTGCTTTAGCAAGTCTACTAACTGATCCAAGTGAGCTGAGACTTTCCTTCTTTCTTACTTTTGTGTAAGTGGATATGCTAGGTATTTACCAAAGGATCATTGTCAGGCATTAAAAGACCTGAAAGCATGCTGATGTGGTTTTTTTTAAATGATAATTTGGAACCTTGTTTTATGTCCCATGAATAGCAGATGGTTCTTAATTCACTAAAAAGACAGTACTCATCAGAAAAACAAAAAAATCGTCTTCTTGAGCCACATTTAACGACCTTTTTGCAACTTTCTCTATTAAACTCAGCCTTCCTTCAAGCTATAATGGAAGGATCGTTCCTGTAAATTGGGGAAGAAAGACAAAGCAGTTGGCTTCAGAAAATCTATTTGTGCCAACAGTGATATCAGTGGCAACCCTGGAGAGATAACTCCTCCATGATATGATTTTCAAGTCATGCATTGGTCTTCCAAAACTCATGCTGGAATTTAATCCTCATGTAAAATATAAAGGGGTAGAAATTTAATCCACCTATGGTGTTTTGAGGTGGGGCACTTGCAAGGTTATTAAGATTAAAGTCATCAGGATAGAGCCTTCATGACTTAATACATACAGCTATATTAGAAAAGAGATAAATACAAGCATGATCCCTGGTTCTCACCATATGATACCTGGAAACACCTAAGGACTGTGTCAGCCAAAAAACAATCAGCAGGTGCAGCCCCTTGACCTTAGAACAGAACTGTGGGCTGAAACAAACCTCTTTTCTTTGTAATTTACTCTAGTTTGGTACTGCGCTGTTAGTAACAAAAAATAGTCTAAGATACATAACAGTGTCTGAGTAAAGTGGAGAACAACTTTGAGCTCATTATGCCTTATAAATTATCAAAGTCTCAATTAAGAAAGAATAGAAACTCCAGGAAGTACTGCCTGTGGATTTTGTCCATGCATGCATTCCTCCAGACACACTCCAATCTTTTCTTGGATTAACCAGATCAATGCAAAGCTTTGCACCTGGCTGCATAACTAAATCTTTCCACTTCCATAGAAATGGATTTTGGGGTTGGTTACACACCTAAATTGAGTGATGTAAATAGTCTCAATAATTTTTCTCCTCTACTTACTTAAAAGAACACATAAGGGCTATGTTTACTCCTTTTCAATAATTGTTCATTTATTGCTTCCACTACCTTGTATTTCTATTACATTACTGTGTTCAGTATACAACATATTATAATACCTCTTATCCTAGAAGAAAATCTTTCCTTGTCTGCCATTCCTCTACTTCCAAATTTCTCTGCTCTATTTGAAGCAAAAGTCTTAAATTTTTTTCTACTTGCCTTCTCCATATTTTTCTCCATCTACTCTCCCTTCAACTTGCCCTGACCAGAATTATACCTACACAGTTGTAATCTAAATGTACTTGCTAGTATCACCAATGACCATTGCCTGAACTCAACGAACAGGGTGTTCAGTTCTTGGTTCTCAACTTGTTATCCAGTTGGTTGCTGTAAGTTGCCACAGGATCTAATTCTGCTCCTTCCCAATTTTTCCCATTTCACCATCAATGGAAACTATTCTTTTAAAAGCTAGAGCCCAAATCTTTATTCATCACATTCTCCTTATCTAATTACTTCAAAACTGCACATGTCTCTATATTCAAAATATATTCAGAATCCATTATAACTGCTACGTCCCTAACCTAAGTCAGCATAACCTCTTGGTAAGATTGTTTGGATGGAATCCTAATTGGTCTGCCTATTTCTATTCAGTCTCTACTCAATTCAGCAGCTAACCCTTTCAAATGGTTTACTCAGAGAAAAATCTTTCTTTCTCTTCCTTCAAGTCTTCTTGTCTTCCACAGAGCACACCAGGCATGTTACCACATCAGGGGATAAGTAGTAGATTTCCCCTCGACCTGGAAAGTGTTTTGCCCAGATAACTGCATGGCTCAGTCACTCATGTTTTCCAGGATGCTTTCAAAATGAGTGTTATCATTACAGAAGCCCTAAATGAACACTACTTCCTCATCTATTCATCCTCCTCTTTCCCTTTTCTCTGTCATCTTTTTTTCCTTTTTGATATAATTCATGCTTTTCCTTTGCTTATTATCTGCACTGTTGCAATAGAATATAAATTTCATGAGAGCAGACTCCTTGTTTTTGTTCACTCTCACTTCTCCAAAACTTAAAGCAGTACCTCACATAGAGTTGTCACCTAACTATATTTTTGGAGTGAATGAATGAACCACATAGCACTTTATAAAGAGGAAAAGGATAATTTTGTGCGTGTGTTGAAAATAGCTTCATTCTTCTCTTTTTATTCACTTCTACACTACTTAAAACCAAATTTGGGGACTTTTACAAATCAAGTTCGGCTTCATTACCTTTTTTATTTTTCTCTTTTGTAGTAAATTTCCAATCAGCTTTCCAACTATCTGGTATTTATTCTTTAATTTTATTATCTTAATTTTTGTTATCTCCTTTAATTCTGTTAACTAATGTGTAAAAGGTAAGAAATTATGAAATTATATTTCATGGTTAACAGAGAAGGAGCTATTAAAGTCTGTCCAGTATAATTTTATGATGGGAATTCTAAGACACTTCAAATCACTGCTAAAGATATCTTTTAAAAATTTTAATAAAGGTTTCTTCTACTAGTTAAATAGTGAAATTAAAATTAACTTATTTAACTTTTCTACAAAGATTATGGAAAAACCACTTTTAAGGAATTGTAGTTAAATTCTTTAGAAATAAAACAAATATTTTGAAAGTGATCATTTTTTATTAAGTAGAATAATTTTAAAGGCTAATAGTTTTTTCTTCTTAATTATGTATACTTTAACAATGTCAGAGAAATGAGAAATTGTTTACCCTAAAAAGACATGTATATATGTATTGACATTATTCCTAGCTAGATTTATTTATAATCTTATTATGGTCCATCTTTATTTCTTTCACTATGGAGGGACTTGGGTAGGAAGAATACAAAATATTCACAAATATTTCCTCTTTAATATAAAGGATACTGAATTCATTAAACAGCTGGTTATTACAAAATTCAATATTCTCTCCAGACCTCAAAACAATGACAAGCAACTGAATTCCTTCTTTATAAAATCTTCACTGTTCTTTAATGTGAAATGCATTGAAACTGTGCTAAAGGACAAATAGCAGAATTTACCAAATAATCCCACAAATTGTGAATGGCTACACTATACTATAAAATTGAACTCCTGTGTGTATACAAAGTAAAACATAATGATAGACATGCAATGCATTAATCAACTTAGGCTGGCATAACAAAACATTATCACCTGAGTGACTTAACAACTTAAAAAATAGGAATTTATTTTCTCAGAGTTCTGGAGGCTGAAAGTTCAAGATCACAATACCAGCAAGGTTAAGTGTGGATGAGATATCTCTCTCTCTCTCTCTCTCTCTCTCTCTCTCTCCTTCTTCTCTCTCCCTCTCTATCTTGCTGATGGCTGACTTCTCTCTGTTTCCTCACATGGTGAAGAGAAATCAAGCTCTCCTATCTCTTCTTAAAAGGGCTAATCCCATCATGAAGGCCCATTTTTTCTTCATCTGAGCCTAATAACTAACCTTTCAAAAGCACCATCTCCAAACACTATCACACCAGGGATATGGGCACGAACATATGAATTTGTAGGGAAATTTAATCCATAAATCATGTTGAATTTGAATTTTTAAATTTTCATATCAAGTATCAAATGAAAATAATTGTTTCAAAGATATTTTAGACCTGTGGTAGTTCTGAGTTTCAATTTGCTGTATGCAGGATTTTAAATGTCTGAAGATCCCTACTCACTCTCATCATTACCCATTGTAATCCCACCTTTCAAGTTGGGAAACAGAATCAAAAACTGTGTGAAGACATCAGTGTGGACCCCTCCCCACCCCAGCCCTGACCACCAGTGGACCCAGAGAGGACCAGAGGGTGGGCCCTTCCAGCAACAGCCACCCCCCTCCATTTCTGGCTTCCTGGCTACACCTGTTCCTCATCTGAACTGCATAAGCACAGGGGTCTTAATGACCATTGCCTAGAGCTAGAGCAGAAGTGAATAATAAGAGCGCTTTACTCCTTCCAAGACCCAATTCCAAAGGGTAAAGTTACTATATTGACCATTTTATTCATTATAAACATATTTTGGGCCAGTCTTTGATTTTGTTTTATTTCACACAATTAAAGGTGATAGATTAATAACAACCACAAATTGTCATTTTCTAAGATGTGTTTGATTCTATTGTTGTTGCTGATTTTATCACTTGGGCTAGTGTTGTGATTGATCTAATCTGTTATCTTTCCTGGTACAATGAAAATGAGATTTCCCCAGAATTATTAGAGTCTCAAAACCTAAAGACAGGGTATATCTGGAAGACACCTCTGAGAAGCAATCATTTCTTAAGGTTTCTAAATACTAGCAACAAAGATATTTGCAATAAGTAATATCTAAGTGTCGACCCAGGAATTCAACCAAGGACTATACTGCCAACAATAGTAGAAAAGAAGAGACATTTAAGCAAGTCACAGTCTTCCAGTTTACCAAAGGCAAATTCTGGGGAAAACAAGATGGAAAAGTCTGATAATCAACCACGTGAACAATCTGAACTGAGAGCACAGAAAGTAAAAAAAAAACAAAACAAAACAAACAAACAAAAAAACAGGTGAACATGGCTCTAGAAATATTGAAAGCATAAATAATTTCTCAGATAAAGGACATAATTAGAGACTCTAGAAAAGAAGCAGATTTTTTAAAAAGATGATATCAGGTCCATGTTGAAGCCATGAATGCACAGCATAGAAAAGAAATGGAAACCATGAAGGCCCAACACAGGAAAGAAATGGAATCCAAGAAACAGATTCAAACTGATATCCAGGAAAATGAAAATTCTATTTAAAGTATACATAGCAGACTAACCCAATCTGAGGACAGAATATCAGATATAGAAAACAGGATAGCAGTCAGTGACCTTGAAAAGAGAGATCTCTTAAAAATAGTAAGGAAACATGAAAAATTAATCCAACAACTTCTAGATAATGCAAAGATAAATAATATAAGATTAACAGGAGTCCACAAAAAAAGCAGGAGAAAGCACAAATGACGTTAAAAAATCTTCACAGAATTAATGATAGAAAACTTCCAAAACAGAGCAAAAGGACTTCACATACTTACAGATAAGTAGGGCATATAGAACTCCAACTAGTTACAATAAAATAAAATCTACACTTAGACATAAAATAATCAAGGTCCTGGAAACCCAACAGAAGTACAAAATAATACATTCAGTTAAAGAAAACAAATTAAATGCAAAGGAATGCCCATCAGAATCACAACTGACTTTTCAACCCAAATCCTCAAGTCAAGGAGAATCTACAGTGAGGTATTTCAAGCTTTAAAAGAAAACAACCTCCAACCTAGGCTAATGTATCCTGCAAAACTATCTTTCAAAATTGATGGAGAAATAAAATATTTTCCTAACAAAGAACACCTGAGAAACTTCATGAATACAAAACCAGAACTACAAACAAATTTTTAAAATATCCTAGAAAAAGACAATGAAGGTTACAAAACTATGAGGCCCAACAGAGCAAATCCAATAGGCAAGAATTTAAAGGGAGAGGGAGAAAAATTTAAAAACAGAACCAACAACAGGTAAATAATAATGTCAATTATTATTGACATATTAATTATAACCATCAATGTCAATGGCATCAATTCACCAATCAAAAGAAATAGACTGGCAGAATGGATTAAGAAGCAAAATCCAACAATATGCTGTATACAACAAACATACCTACTTGAAAAAGATACTCATAGACTGAAAGTAAAAGAATGGAAAACAATTCCCCATGTGACACAGGAACCAAGCAAAAAGCAGGGGTAGCTACCTTATTTGTAGACAAAGTAAATTTCAAATCAAAACTAGTTAAGAGAGACAAAGACAGTCACTACATTCTTATAAAGGGAACAATCCAAGAGGAAGAGATAACAATCATAAATACCTATGCAACAAACACTAATGCCCCAACTTTACAAAATAAATATTAAGGGACATGAAAAAGCAAACAAGCACTAATACAATTGTAGTGGAGAAACTAAAAACTCCATTAACATAAACAGATCAAGACTAAAATTCAACAACAAAATATTAGAACTGAACCAAGCTTTTGAACAAATAGACCTAATAGATGTCTACAGAGGGTTCCACCCCAAAATATCAAAGTATACATTCTTTTCAGCTGCACATGAGTCATTTTCCAAAATAGACCACATACTAGCTCATAGAGCACATTTAAGTAAGTGCATTGGAATTGAAATTATCCGATGTATATTATCAGACCATAGTGCAATTAAATTGCAGATCAAATGCATAAGAGACCATAAGAACTTCACAAACACATGGAAATTGAATAAACACTCTCCTGAAAAACCAAGGGGTCATAGCAGAAATTAAGGAAGAAATTACACAGCTTTTACAATTTAATAACAGTGCCAGTACAACATACAGGAATCTATGGGATATAATGAAAGCAGTTTTACATGGGAAATTCATAGCAGTGAATGACCACACTAGGAAAACAGAGCAAGCTCAAATAAAAGCCTCATGGTGAAACTTAAGCTCCTAGAAAAAGAAGAGCAAGAAAAACTCAAAGGTCATACATGGGGGGAAATTATAAATATCAGAGAAGAAATCAATGCAATGGAGAATAAGAGAATGATACAAAAAATAAATAAATACAAGAGTTGCATTTTTTGAAAGAATAAATAAAATTGACCCTTAGCCAACCTTGTCAAAAAAGGAAAGACAAGGCTCAGATTCATGCAATTAGGAATGAAAATGGTGAAGTCACAACAGATTAAACAGAAATCCAGAGGATCATCAGTACTAACTTTGAAAACCTGTACTCTAATATAATGCAGAAAATAAAAGAAATGGACAGATTTCTAGATACATATGAATTACCAAAGTTGAATGAAGAAGATACAAAAATTTTAAATACTCCAATTATGATCAGTAAAATTGATATGTAATTAAAAATTTACCAACAAAGAAATTCCCAGGTCCTGAAAGCTTCACTGCTGAATTCTGCAAGATATTTAGAGAACTATTGCCACTACTCTTTAAACTTTTCAATGAAATTGAAAGAGAAGCAATATTCCCAAATTCATTCCTAAAAACAAGTGTAAAACCAAAAAAGAGAACTATGTGCCAATCTCCCTAATGAACATGAATGCAAAAATCCTCAATAAGAAAGCCAGGCATGGTAGCACATGCCTGTAATCCCAGCACTTGGGAGGCTAAGGCAGGAGGATCGCTGTGAGTTTGAGACCACCCTGAGCTACATAGCGAGTTCCAGGTCAGTCACAACTACATAGTGAGACCCTGTCTCAAAAAACCAAAAAAAAAAAAAAAAAATCCTCAATAAGATACTGGCAAACAGAATACAGAGGGTCACCAAGAAGATCATACACCCTGCCCAAGTTGGATTTATCTCAGGGGTGCAAGGTTCAACTTATGTAAATCAACTTATGTAAGTATATTAACAGAATCAAGGAAAAAAAAACATATGATCCTCTCAATAGATGCAGAAAAAAACATTAGACAAAATTCAACACCCATTCATGATGAAAACCCTGCAGAAAATTGGAGAAGATTGTCTTTACCTCAACTTGAGAAAAGCCATTTATGAAAAGCCTACAGCCAACATCATACTAAATGGTCAAAAATTGAAAACCTTCACCATAAAATAAAAAAAAAGACAAGGATGTCCACTATCACCACTCCTGTTTAATATACTTAGGAAATCATTAGAAAAAGCAATTAGACAAGAAAAAGAAATGAAACAATAAAGATAGGAAAGGAAGAACTTAAAAGGTCATTATTTGCTGATATATGGTATACTATATAGAAGACCCAAAAACTCTGCCAAAAGACTTCTAGACTTGATTGACAGATTCAGTAGAATACCTAGATACAAGGTAAATACTTAAAAATCAATAGCCTTCTTGTACACAAATAACAGTCTCACTGAGAGTGAAATTAGGGAAACAATCCCTTTCACAATAGCATCCCCCAAAAATGAAATAACTAGGAACCAATCTAATGAAGGAGACAAAAGACCTCTACACTGAAAGCTGCAGCACTCTGAAAGAGACTGAGGAGGATATAAGAAAATGGAAAAACATTCCTTGTTCCTGGGTAGGGAGAATCAATATAGTGAAAATGGGCATACTTCCAAAACTTCTATACAGATTCACTGCAATCCCTATTGAAATCCCAACAGTATAATTCATAGAAATAGGGAAAACAATCTAAAACTTCATTTGGTATCAAATGAGACCAAGAATAGCAAAAGCAACTCTAGGCAACAGAAACATGGCAGAGGGTATCAAAATCCCCAATTTGAAACTATACTACAAAGCCACTGTGATAAAAACAGCATGGTACTGGCAAAGAAACAGACCTGAGGATCAGTGGAACAGATTAGAAGATGCAGAAACATCTCCTGGCATGCTCATCTACCTCATTTTTGAGAAAGGATCCAAACACCCGCTCTGGAGGAAAGATAGCTTCTTTAATAAATGATGTTGGAAAAACTGGATTTCAACTAGTCAAAGATTAAAACTAGACCTGTATCTTTCACCATGCACTAAGCTATAATCCAAGTGAATTAAAGATCTAAATATTAAAAGAGAAACAATAAACTTGCTGGAAGATAAGTTAGGTAGAACTCTTGAAGATACCTGCATAGGAAAAGACTTTATGAACAAATCCTCAGTAGCATGGAAACTAGCACAAAGAATCAGCAACTGGGATCTCATCTTTTTAAAAAGCTTCTGCACTGCCAGAGAATTAACAAGCAGAGCTAAGAGACAACCCACAACTTAGGAAAAACATTTTACCAGATGTTCTTCAGACAAAGTCTACTATCTAGAATATATAAAGAATTCAAAAAATCAGCCCCCCCTAAATATAAAGACCTAACAAAAAATTTGCATCTGGCCCAGCTTGCATCCAGCAGAAGGTGGAAAGTGGAGGTCCAGGACAGCCACCTTACAGGGATCCAATCCTCACTCCAGCCTTCCTCAAGCCAATAGGTGAGGACTGGTTTGCTGCACAGGAACCTCTGCAATATTCACACAGCTCCCCTGCAGCCTCCTGCTCTTGGGCCTCCTGGTTGTGCCAGTACTCGGATCCACTCTGCAAAGGCACAGGTGGTCATAAAGCCCATTTTTCTGAACTCCAAAAGATAGAACAGAAGTGAACAACTGCAATAAAGGAACATCAAATCTCCATAGTTGGTAAGTTGGAGAGATCACCACATTCCATCAGAACTGTGACTATCTTCAGAGAAAGGTCAGAGGGAACCTGTAGTAGAATCTTGCAGAGTTCAACCCTGCAGGAGGTCAGGGAGCTCAATTTGGGCCTTGCCTGAATTCAGCCTGAATCTCAAGGGTCAGCCATTGGCTAGCTGAGACTAAAGGAATTAGTTCTGTATGAGGCTGTGCACATTGCCTATTGTGACAGCAGAGATATAGTCTGAAAGAGGCTCTTTTAATTCTTTTTCCTTTCTTTTCTTCACTCCACTTGCAAATTCTTTCTTTTTTTGTCTTCTTTTTCCAAATCAGCTTGCTCCCCCATATTATTCTTCATCTCCCTTTCTGTTCCTGTTCCTGCCCTAACTCAGATTTCTTCTTCTATCGTTCTTTCTTCTTTCTTTATTGTCTTTTCTGCTCTCATTTTCCTTCACTCAAGGGTCAAAAGTTTCAAAGGAAAGTGAGCCCCTATTACTGTTAAGTTGTTATACTTTGTCCTTATTCTTGCACTCTTTCTCTCTTGCCTTCAACAGTTTCCTAAAGTTTGTATGGTCATCCTGTGTCCTCTGGCTTCACTTGAAACTTTCTCCTATTCTTTCACCTATCTACTCCTCTCATCCTAACTCTGTATAAGCCCCTGTCCTAAAGGATAAAGATGCTAAACTGAAGAGTTTATTCATTGTAAACATATTTTGGGCTGCCCCTTGATTTTGATTTAATTCACATGATTTAAAGGTGATAGATTAATGACTACCATGAATGGTCAATTTGTAAGTTGTGCTTGATCCTGTTGCATTGCTGATTGTATCAATTGGGCTAAAGGGTTGTGGTTGATTTAATGAGTTATACATTCTGATATTATAAAAATGAGAATATCTATGAATCATTAGAGACTCAAAAGCTATAACTCAACTATATCAGGAAAATTTAAGTAATGGCCCAGAAATTAAACCAAGGACAACCTAACAACAAAAATAAAAATGAGGAAACACTTAAGCAAAATACAAACACAGACTTTCAGTTCACCAATGGCAAATTCTAAGGCAAATGAAGTTGAAAAGTCTGACAGTGAACCACCAGGACACTCAGAACTCATAGGACAGGAAGTAACAAAACAGATCAATTAGGCTCTAGAAAAATTCAAAGCAGAAATAATTTCCCCAATAACTACAGAGATGGTGAGCACAATGAAAAATATTATTAGAGACTCTACAACAGAAACTGACAAAAAATAGATGAGCTCAGGACCATGATAGAAGCCATAAAGGCTCAGCATAAGTAAGAAACAGAAAACATGAATGTCCAACATAGGAAAGAAATGAAATCCATGAAACAGATTCAAACAGATATCCAGGAGATTAAAAACTCTATTGAAAGTTTTTGCAGAAGGATAAATGAATGTGAAGACAGAATTTCAGATATAGAAGATAGGATTACAGTCAGAGACCATGAAAAGTGAGGTCTCTTAACAACAATAAGGGATCATGAGAAATGGATCCAACAACTCCAAGATGATGCAAAGAAGAACAACATAAGATGATAGGAATCCTTGAAGTAGCAGGAGAAAATACAAATGAATTAAAAATGTTGTTCACAGAATTAATGACAGAAAAATTCCCAAGCAAAGGGGAAGAATTTGACAAACAGATAAGTGAGGCCTATAGGACTCCAACTAGCCACAATCAAAAACAAATCTATACCTAGACATATAATAATCAAGATCCAGGAAACCCAACAGAAGAACAAAATACTGAAAAGTTAGAGAAAAGAAACAAAGCACATGCAAAGGAAAGCCCATCCAAATCACAGAAGACTTTTCAACACAAACCCTCAGGTCAAGGAGAGCCTAGAGTGAGGTATTTCAAGTCCGAAAAGAAAACAACCTCCAACCTAGACTGATGTATCCAGTAAATCTGTCTTTCAAAATGGATGGGGAAATAAGATACTTCCATGACAAAGAACACCTGAGAAACTTCATGAATACCAAACCAGCACTACAAGGAATTCTAAACAATATCCTAGAAAAAGATGACAGTCACAATACCATGAGGCCCAGCAGAGCAAATCAAATGGGTAAGGCAAGAAATTAAAGGGAGAAATTAAAGAAATTAAAGGCAAAAAATTAAAAAACCCAACCAAAGGACAATAACATGACAATAATAAGTGCATGTCAGTTATAAACATCAATGTTAATGGCCTCAATTCACCAATCAAGAGAAATAGACTGGCAGAATGGATTAAAAAACAAAATCTAACAATATGTTGTATACAAGAAATGCACCTAGTGCAAAAAAGAAGCCCATAGATGGAAGGTGAAAAGATGGAAAACAGTTCTCATGCGACAAGAGCCCAGAAAAAAGCAGAGGTAGGAATCTTATTCACAGGCAAGGTAAATTTCAAACCAAAACCGATTAAGAGAGACAAAGAAGGCCATTACATCCTTGTAAAGGGAACAATTCAAGAGGAAGAGATGACAATCATAAATATATATGCAGCAAATATTAATGCCCACAACTGTATAAAACAAATATTAAGAAGCATGAAAAACCAAATAAGCACTAATAGAATTATAGTGGGGGCCTAAACACCCCACTTTCACAAATAGATATCTAGGCAAAAAATCAACAACAAAATACTAAGAATTAAATCAAGCTTTTGAATATATGGACTTAACAGACATCTATAGAGTGTTCCACCCCAAAAAATCAGAATATATATTATTTTCATCTGCACATGGGTCATTCTCCAAGACAGACCACATACTAGCTCATAGAACAGGTTTGAATACATGCAAAGGAATTGAAGTTATCCCTGTATATTATCAGACCATACTACAATTAATCTGGAGATCAATAGCATAAGAAACTGTAGGAACTTCACAAACACATGGAAATTGAATAAACACTCTCCTGAACAATCAATGGGTCACAGAGGAAATTAAAGAAGAAATTAGACATTTTTTACAAATAAATGATAATGCCAATACAACATACAGGAATCTATGGGACACAATGAAAGCAGTTCTATGGGGAAAATTCATAGCATTCAATACCCAACTAGGAAAAGAGTGAGCTCAGATAAACAACCAAATGATGAATTTTAGACTTCTAGAAAAACAAGAGCAAGAAAAAAACCAAAGCTCCCACAATAGAGGAAGTTGTAAGATTAAAGCTGAAATGAATGCAATGGAAAATAAGAAAATGATACAAAAAAATAAATGAATCAAAGAGTTGGTTTTTTGAAACAATAAATAAAATCAATAAACCCTTAGCCAACCTTCTCAAAAAAGGGAAAGAAAAGGCTCAGATCCATGCAATTAGGAATGAAGAAAGGTAAAGTTATAAAAGATCCAGCAGAAATCCAGAGAATCATCAATACCTATTTTGAGAACCTGTACTCTAATAAAATAAAAAACACAGGAGAAATGGACAGATTTCTAGATACTTATGAATTACCCAAGTTGAACAAAGAAGAAAAAAACATTTTAAACACCTGAATTACAATCAGTGAAATTGAAAATGTAATGAAAAGTTTACCAACAAAGAAAAGCCCAAGTCCTGATGGATTAACTGCTGAATTTTACAAGACATTTAGAAAAGAACTAATGCCACTGCTCTTTAAACTTTTCAATGAAATTAAAAAGGGAAACAATACTTACAAAGACATTCCTGGAAGCAAGTATCACTTTGATTCCCAAACTAGGGAAAGACCCAACTAAAAAGGAGAACAGGCCAATCTCCTTAATGAATATAGATACAAAAATCCTTAATAAGATACTAGCAAACAGAATACAAAGAATCATCAAGAAGATCATACATCCTGACCAAGTCAGATTTATTCCAGGGATACAAGGATGGTTCAACATGCATAAGTCAATAAATGTAATACAGCTGAGCATGGTGGCAAATGCCTGTAATCCATGCACTTAGGAGGCTGAGGCAGGAGGATTGCTGTGAATTTGAGTCCAGCCTGGGCTACATAGTGAGTTCCAAGTCATTCTCAACTACATAGTGAGAACCTGTCTCAAAAAAATAAAATAAAAAATAAAAAATGATATAATACACTATATTAACAGAGTCAAGGACAAAAAACATATGAACCTCTCAATAGATGCAGAAAAATCATTTGACAAAATTCAACACCCATTCATGATAAAAACTCTGCAAAAAATTGGAATAGATAGTCTATATCTCAAATTAAGAAAGGCTGTCTATGAAAAAACAAAAGCCAACATCATATTAAATAGCCAAAAACTGAAAACCTTTGCATTAAAGTCAGGGACAAGACAAGGATTCCCACTATCACAACTCCTCTTAGATATAGTTCTGGAAATATTAGCCATAGCAATTGGACAAGAGAAAGAAATTAAAAGAATAAAGATAGGAAAGGAAGAGGTTAAACTGTCATTATTTGCTAATGATATGATACTCTACATTGAAGAACCAAGAAATTCCACCAAAAGACTTTTAGACTTAATTGACACTTTCAAAAGAGTAGCTGGATATAAGGTCAACACTCAAAAGTTAATAGCCTTCTTGTACACAAATAACAGACTCACTGAGAGAGAAATTAGGGAAACAATTCCTTTCATAATAGCATCCAAAAAAATGAAGTATATAGGAATCAATCTAACAAAAGAAGCAAGAGACCTCTACACTGAAAACTACAGCACTCTGAAAAAAGAATCGAAGAGGATATAAGAAAATGGAAAGATATACCCTGCTCCTAGATAGGAAGAATCAACATAGTGAAAATGGCCATACTACCAAAACTGCTATACAGATTCAATGCAATGCCAATTGAAATCCCAACAGTATATTTCACAGAACTAGAAAAAATAATCCAAAATTTCATTTGGAACCAGAAGAGACTTAGAATAGCAAAAGCCATCCTAAGCAACAGAGACATGGAAGAGGGTATAACAATTCCCAATCAAACTATACTATAAAGCCACTGTGATAAAAACAACATGGTACTGGCAAAGAAACAGACCTGAGGATCAGCAGAACAGGTTGCAAGATACAAAAACAACTGCAGATGTACTCAGCTACCTCATCTTTTTTTTAATTGAGTTTATTGGTACATTTTAGGTAGACAGTACAGTTATATTCATTATTGGGATCTTGTACCTTTACATGACAGGTCTTGGTTCTCATTTTTTTCCCTTTCCCTGCCTTCCCTTCTCCTCCTCCTCTCCTCCCCATTTACAAACACTTTGTTTCCATTTTTTCATTTTCTCATATTTTTTCTTTTCCCTGATTACTTTTTCCCTACCCTTCCCAATTTCCCAACAATTTTAGCCCTTCTCTTGCTGTTTCACATTGTCAATTATCTCATTAGGATCTTATGTACTATTACAGTTTTTCACACCAGACTTCCCTTCTCCTCCTCCTCTCCTCCCCATTTACAAACACTTTGTTTCCATTTTTTCATTTTCTCATATTTTTTCTTTTCCCTGATTACTTTTTCCCTACCCTTCCCAATTTCCCAACAATTTTAGCCCTTCTCTTGCTGTTTCACATTGTCAATTATCTCATTAGGATCTTATGTACTATTACAGTTTTTCACACCAGAGAAACTATTCAGTATTTACACATGTGTGACTTATTTATTTCACTTAGGAGTATATCCTCAATATGTATCCATTTTCCTATGAATGAATCTAATTTCTCATTCTTTATGGCTCAGTAGTATTCCATTTTATAGAAAAACCACATCTTCTTTATCCAGTTTCCAACTGATGGGCAAATGGGCTGTTTCCAAGTTTTAGCTATTACAAACTGTGCCGCTATAAACATAGGTGCGCATATATCACTGTGATATGATTCTTTTAATTCTTTTGGAAAGATACCCAGCAGAGGGATGGCTGGGTCAAATGGAACCTCCAGTCCAAGCTCTTTGAGGTATCTCCATATTGATTTCCATAATGGCTGCACCAGTCTGCACTCCCACCACAATCCCGCCAACATTTGTTATTGTGTAATTTTTGATAGCAGCCATTTTTTGTGGGGTGAGGTGGAATTTCAGTGTTGTTTTCATCTGCATCTCTTGAATGACCAATGATGTGGAACATTTTTTCATATATTTACTTGCTGCTTTTACTTCTTTGTCTGAGAAATGTCTGTTCATTTCAGATGCCCATTTTTGAATTGGGTCATTATATTTGGGGGAGCTGATTGTTTCGAGTTCTTTATATATTCTAGATAACAGTCCTTTGACTGAGGAACATCTGGTAAAAAATTTTTTCCCACATTGTAGGTTGTCTCTTAGTTCTGTTGATGGTTTCTTTTGCAGTGCAGAAGCTTTTTAATAAGATGAGATCCCAGTTGTTGATTTTTTCTGCTAGTTCCTTTGCTACTGAGGATTTGTTCATAAAGTCTTCTCCTATGCCAGTGTCTTCTAGAGTTCTGCCTAACTTATATTCAAGCAAATTTAGTGTCTCTTTTTAATATTTAGATCTTTAATCCACTTGGATTTTAATTTAGTGCATGGTGAAACATAAGGGTCTAGTTTTAATCTTTGGCAGGTTGAGTTTTTCCAACACTATTTATTGAAGAGGCTATCTTTCCTCCAATGGGGATGGTCAGCTCCTTTGTCAAAGATGAGTTACTCAGCTACCTCATCTTTATGGATCTGGGACCTATCACTTTCTTTTTCTGTGTCCCTGACTGAGCACCTCAGCCTGCTGACCATTCTTGGCCTGTGTGCTGGCAATCAGGCTGAGCATCATCTTCATGCTGGCTGCAGGGGAAACCAAACTCACTCCTGACAGGCATTTCTGGGCCAGCAGAGTGGCCCTAGTTATGCTAATTTTTTACTTAATGGAACCCAAAAGCTCAGGAGTTCCTTGATCCAACTTTCCTTAAGACACTGTTGTCTGAAGAATTGTCATCAAACCATGGTAATGTTCCTTCATGTCCTTTCAGTCCTGCTGCCGTAGTAACTTGCTTTTGTCTTCCATAAGAACTTAGTGTCCTTCAAAGGGAAAACAGGTGTTCCAAGAATCCCTGGTTTCTGTCTGGCTTCTGCCTGTTGTCTGAAGAAAGAAAAGTCTGCCAGTCTTGGGTTTCCAGTTGAAATCTCTTGATGAAGCTCTTGATCTGCTCCAGAACCCTGCCAGATGCAGCCTCCTGCAGTCTCCCAGGCTGTGGTGCCTCCTGCAGGCTCAGTACGCAGTGCTAACCCCATGGCCACTGCTGCTCCCGTGGGGACCAAAGCAAGTTTACAAACACCAACCCGTGGTGTTTTTCCCTGGCTCAACAGTTTTATTAAGTTAAAGTTTTTCTATATAAGAGCTTGCGATTATCTTAAAGATTGCATTATATAAAAGACAGAAAATAGGAAAAATAAAAAGAACAAAGTTATTGTAATCCAGCCTGTTCAATGTGTCTAAAAGTGTTCCTTGGTTTAGTATAATTATTTTATGTATGTATATGTTTTCTGGCTTGTTAGTCTGGCTGTTAATCTGTGTTTATGATAATTAACTTTATAAAGACATAAAATAAAATTTAAAAAACTGATGGGATTCATTTATGTCATGAGGATGCAAATCACATAAGCCTTTCAAAGAAAGAGGCATAAGGTGCCTTTTTGTGGATTATAGAGAAATAAACTGCCCTGAGTTCCACACTGCAGGGAGACATTATACCACATGAGCATGGAAGAGGGCCCAGCCTCCAGGTAAGAGCCCAAACACTGACAACACATCAACTGCAGCTTTGTGAGAGGTCCTAAGCAGAAGGCCCAACTAGGCCATATCCGTGTTCATGATCCATAAAAATTCTGAGAGAATTAATATATGTTGTTTTAAGGAACTGTTTTCCATTACAAAGCAATGGAAATCTAATATAGCAGTGTTAACTACTCAATCTGATAAGTGCAGTGGCTTAATGATAAAGTTGAAATTTTTAGAATAATATGTTGCAGAAAAGAAAAAGAATTAGTATCTTGGCAAAGCTAACTTAAATTAAATGGAATTCTACATTTCTTACCATTCATTAGGCAAAATTGAAAACAGCATTTTTCCATTTTAAACTTTTAATTAATTTTTAAATTTAGCAGGTAAAATATTTTAAAAGCCAATTAATAAATCTCACTTAATGCTTGCAATGAATCAGTGTGGAGATCAACTTTCACTGATTCTGAAAGCATTGTAGATTTGATGAAATACCATGTAATTAAATAAAATTCTCATAATTTTGTGAAATTAAATGTCAAGGAAGATACATTGTCTCAGGACTTAAAAACTAGCAAATTTTGCTAAAAGTTATTCTCTTTTGGTGTAATTTACAATAGAATTTACAATAGAATTCTCACATGGTGGAAAACCAACCCAAAAAAGCATGATTGCCTAACTGAATGAATTAAAAATCCTAGCTCTAATTTAAAGATTATAACTTTTAAGAAGTCTTGCTTTCAACAAACTCAGTTTTACATTCAGATAATTGTGCATAATTCACTACTTGTGCAGACATTCTACTACAAAAAACTTTTACTCTTTATTAAGGTTTATGACTTGATGTCCCCCCAAAGTCTCAGTCAGTCATAGATGGGACTTTTTCAGAGATTGCTAGATCCAGATTGTGTGATGCAGGGACTGATTCATGGTGCAATACTAGGATCAAGGGCACTAGGATTAAGGGTGTGTGTGTGATACACACCCTAAATAGCCTGGATAAAATAAAAGGGATGGAAAGATCTGTGGTCATCTCTTGCTTGCTTTGCTACCTTCTGCCTGCCATGTTTCTCCAGCAATATATCCACCATGCCACCCTGCCTTGGAGCCAGTCAATTAGGAACTGAAACTTCTACAAACTTTGAGTGTCAGGTATTTTGTCTCAGCAATGAGAGAAAAGCAACCAAGATGCATTCTATGGGGTGGAAGTCAATTAAGAACAACAAGAATGTTAAATTTGACAGGCTTCCCACATTCTAGCTCATGACCTAATCACAGCTGTTATTAACAGCCCAGCTCTTGTGTTTCTAAGAATGGTTCTAAGAAATGACTTCTGCAAAATCCATTCTATTTAAGACAGGTTGACTAAGTAGGAATGACACAAAAGACTTTTAGAAGAGTGACTGATTCTAAAATAGAATTGTGATGCTGGCTTTTTCATTTAAAATCTCTTTGTATGTTTGCCAGTTTTCTCTCCTTTTACTTGCTACCCATGGCTTTACATGTGAAAGTGGATCTCTATTTTTTGTTATTACAGTAGTCTGCACTTATGTTTGCAGCACCTTGAATATTTGTGATTATTTAATTAATCACATGTTAATATTTATCTACTATCTATCAAACTCAAATCTGAATCTATACCACTGACATGGTTTCTCCAGAGCTAAGTTGGCACATCCATGTTGAATAATCATAATGGCTGATTTTCTATTATCTGGTTTACCCACTCATGCTTTCCCCAATTTCATCTCTACAAAAATTTAAGCAAACTGGAAGAAGCATGAAAGTGATTTCCTTTGTGTTTTACAGTTTGTTTCCTGTTATAACAGAACATCTGAGACCAAGTAAATTGTAATGAAGAGTCATTCATTTGATTCCAGAAGGGGGAAAGCCCAAGATTATGGGGCTGGCATCTAGATCTTCAGGCTGCTACACCACAAGTCAGGAGGCAAGAGGGAGTGACAGTGATCAAGGAAGAAAAAGATGAACTGATTTTTATAACAATTTCACTTTCACGACAACTGACACAATTCCCTGAATGATGACATTAATCCATTCATACAGGCAGAACCCTGAAAACCTAATCACCTCTTATTAGGCCCCACCTCCCAACATTCTTAAACTGGGGATTATGTTTCCATCACAGGAACCTTGGGGGACACATTCAATATAACACTTTGGGGATTAAATTCTTCTAAAAAAAAGTTTCTTAACTAAGAATCACTTACTTTAAAGTGACCCCCATTAAATCAAAATTTCTAAGATTTAAATTTTTGGCTTCAGAATTTTAAGCCCCAGATGATATAATTACAGGGAGGAACTGAGCTCTAAACTTACAGTTCTCCAAATACTTAGAACCACTTGAAGTGTCTAAGAGACATATTTCCTAGTCTTATTGCAGAATGGTAGATGAGATAAGTATGTCAGTTCTTTTCTCCACCCACACTTTTGCCCTGCTAAGTACGTGGCATCTTCCTGTGGGTGGGGAGTACTTTCCCACCCCAACTTCTGTTGAACCATGTGATCTGCTTTAACAAAAGGATGTTATCAAATGTGGCAAAGTTAAAAGCTCGGAAGGGACTTATATAACAGGCCTGCACGCTACACCTTTGCAGTTGCTATGAGAGCACCCCTGACTTACCCAGCTTGTATCAGGAGGAGGAAGAAAGAAGGGCAGCAGAGCCCCATTAATCTGAACAAACTCATCTGATTCTAAGGTGAGTGAGAAAGCCAACCAAGATCACCAGAGTTGCCAGCCCATTGTCCCCTAAATCAGATGACCTGTCATCTGTATGTATATATGTGAACAAAATGCTCACTGAAATTTTGTGGCTGTCTGTAATGGAACATTAAATATGTGACATAATCATATAAGAAACTCTCATTTGGTGATTACTCTAGTCAGGATTCTTTTGTTTACAACTAATAGTAATCTAAACCTCTTAGAAAATTTTAAATGTTCTGAATTATAAAATGAATATGGAAGTCAGCGCATATCCAGGAATAGCAAAATTTAAATATTTGAACAGTGTTGCCAACATGTATCTGTCTGTACCCCTCTGTTGTCTTCCTTCCCAGGGAGGCTCTCTGTAGCTAATATAAAACATGGTCACCTGTAGCTTCATGGTGTGCATTCTATCTGCCACACCACATTAGTAGAAAGATCGCTTTCAATACAGTTTCAAGAGAAACTCAAATGCTATAATTTTCACTGGTTCTAATTGGATCACTCACATATTTCATAACCAATTCAGTGCTGTACAGAAGCCCTTACACAAAAGTCACTTTGAAAAGTGGAAAACCTACCCACCTCTTCTTCATTGGCATCTCCTAAGGGCTATAGTAGGCAGGAGGCTAACAGGGCCCCTTTGAGAATCATTAAGGCAACCAACACAGACTTTTACATACTGTCATAGAGAGTGACTGAAGCCAATACAAAAACTTCCCATAAAGATCACACAGAAGAGTAGGTAGTGAGCTCATCTAAACCACAGTAGGTAGAGAGATAGATTTCTTCTAAACCAAATGAAGGCCAAAATTTAGTAAGGCGGTAAAGGGCAGCGGATGTCACATACAGTGAGCTTAAAGGAAGATTCCCTGTTTCTCTCTCTCCCTCCCTCTCCCTCTCTCTCTTCTCTCCCCTTCTCTGTCTCGATCTCTCTCTTCTGTCTCTGTAACTCTCTCTCTCTTTACTTTTCATAATAAAAAGCAATTTTTAAATCTCCTTTAGTCAAGAATTACAGAAAAATAGTCTGCCTTGTCTCTGTACTATCTCTCTTAAGGTAAAGGTTGAGTTCTCCAAGAATAGATCCTTCCCTGTGATAGATACCAACTCTTTCCAGAGTTGCAGGGCTATGCACTGCAATTTCACACAGAATGCCTAGATAAAAACTAATCTACATCTTCAGGACAGCAATTATCTGTATTCTTTAAACAAGTGCAGATTTCTTAAGTGCATGTCATGACACATCATAAAACTCAAAATGTTTTAATTTTCTGAGCTTGATATGTAAATTATACATGAGATATAATCATAATACATAGTAAGATAACTTGTTATCCTTAAAATAATTTGGTTATCTCACTACAGAAAGCATAGCTTTCCTGTAGAAGCAACTATATCCAGTGCAAGCTGAGAAAATAAGATTAGGTTTTGGCATAGATGTTTAGTCTGTTTCCTGATGCCAAATTCATCTTTTTAAATGTCTTACTAGCTAAAATGCATTGCACTCCTTTTGCCAGGCAAAACAGAAGTGGGTTGTTGGTTTTCTGTTTGCTTTTGTTTTGTTTTAGGTGTTTTGTTTTGTTTTGGTGTGGAAAGCAAATTTGCTAATGAGGAATTAGTCATATGTACCAGGATTTTGTTTTCTTCCATAAATAGAAACATCCCCTGTCCCAAATCCAGGATGATAGCTTAACCTACATGCTGCACTAAAGATAATTGTAAATAATGCAATTCACTTTGCTTGTCAGGCAGATATATAAGATTTATTGAAATAAAACCATGTGACATGCTGGCCACACACCACCCTATCAATGACAAAGCATTTATTCCAACTTGACTTCTACTTCAAATTAACTAATTTTTATTGAAAGTTGGAAAATGCTAACAAGAATACGGAAAATAGGAAAATTTATAAGCAGCCCCTCTGTATAAGCAATGAACAATCTGAACCAAGGGATTGCTAAGGGCAGTAACTTTAGCTGTAATAGGAGGACTAAAGCAAGTAACAGAGAGTTTTGGATCACAAATGTTTCAAGCCCATGATGGTAGAGAAAACATATGAGAAATTGAAAAAATGGAAACAAAGTTTTTGTAAATAGGGAAGGGAGGAGAGGGTGAAGGGAGGACAGGGGTATAAGGAAAAGTGAGAACCAAGACCTGTCATGTAAAGGTACAAGAGCCCAGTGATGAATGTAACTGTACTGTGTACCTAAAAAGTACCAATAAGCTCAATGAGGGGAAAAAAAGAATATTTGAAACACAGTGAGCAGGAAGCAGTCTTCATTTTACTTTATAGAGAAATTGGGCTTGGTAAATACATAATAACCAGGAGATTTAAGAGCTAGATATCACCAAACATTCTTGGAACTAGTTTCCTTTGTGGTAAGATAAATTACACCTCACCACCACCTGAGTTTTCTTCGTGCAGCCCCATTTTCCAGATTCTCCATTGCTGCTCAGGGTTCTTGCTCCCTTGGAGCACTGAATCTTATGGGTCAAGATATCAGTTTTATCAGCAAAGTTGCCAGCATCTTCTTGAGTTGACATCTCCATGCTTTCTCCCTGTGGGAGCTGAGGTACGTCAGTCAAAGCCTGGGTTTCTGAGGACTCCTGGAGGTTATGACCCCATCATTAGCGCAGGCACGTGATGGGCTTATATAACCATAAATCAACCACATGTATGCAGTATGGTTATGTAAGGTCACACAGCTGTTGTTTTTCAGTATGTCACAGTATGTGATAATGGGCAATATAACTGCTGGGAAAATAAAGTAGCTTTGCTGCTGTGGCTTGTTGCCAATGTCTGCCCTATTCACTTTTTTTTCCTTTGGGACTCTCACCTGAAGAAAATACCTCTTCATTCCCTGAACACTCACACTTCCTCACAACAAAAGGGGCTTAATTCACCTCTGATTTAGAACTGAGATATGTTCAATTATTATTGCCATAAATTAGCATGAAATTATTAATCTTCAAAAATTGTTAATAATCCAACATACTTAACAGGACTATGGTGAAAATATTTCTATTGCACTTCTAAGTTGTGAAAGTTTATCTATCCCAAACCATATACCGTGCAACCATTGTTTCTCTGAAGTGGCAAGCTCCTTTTTTTTAGCATCTCACTGCTAGTTCCTCTCAAGAGGAATAAAACCATTTTAATATTTTTTTCTCTTATTTTAATAGATCCTTTGAGAAGAGATGAAAAACAGAAAATACCTATGATACTATTGACAATTTCTGGGATTCTTATCAGCATTTCTCAAGCTTGGACTTCAGTTTTATAATATTTGAGAGGCCTGTTGGAAAAAAAAACTTTACTGAATTTATATCACAATTTCTCAGATATTTTAGGCTGTAGAACACAGAAACCAACATTTTGTATATATTGTCAGTTAATCCAAATGACATAAAAATTTAACTATCAATGAGCAATATCTTTCTATATCCCACATTGCCCTGAGTAAACAAGAATTGGTAATGATCTTAGAACACATTGAAAATAAAATCTACTTGATAAATTACAGAGATATTCTAAATTTTCATTTCTCAAAATATCACTGAACAATTTTTAGCATTTTCTGGGGCTTCTAAAAAGTACAAGGCCTGACATCTGAAAAGAATAGACATTTCTCAGACAAAGAAGTAGAAACAGCAAATAAACATATGCAAAAATGTTCAACATCATTGGTCATTCATGAAACACAAATGAAAACAATGCTGAGATTCCATCTCACTCTAGAAGAATAGCTGCTACGAAGAAATCATAACAAAATCAATAACAAATGCTGGAGGGGATGTGGGGAAAAGAAACCCTTCTCCACTGTTGGTGGGAGTGTAGACTGGTGCAACCACTGTGGAAATCAGTGTGGAGATTCCTCAAAAAACTAAAACTAGAGATTCAGTTTCACCCAGCTATTCCTTTTGGTATCTTCTCAAAAGAATTAAAAACATCATATCATGGTAATATAGGTGTATCCATGCTTATAGTGGCACAGTTTGTAAGAGCTAAATCTTGGAAATATCCCAAATGCCCATCAACTGGTGATTGGATAAAGATGTGGGTTTTTAAAAAATAAAATGGAGTACAACTCAGCGATAAAGAAAGATACAGACATTTATAGCTACATGGAATGTATATTGAGGCCATATTCTTAAGTGAAATAAATAGGACACACATGTAAATAAATACCAGTTTCACTGAAAGTGTAAATGAGGACCAAAATGTATAATAGATATTGTGAAATAGGAAGAAAACATTCAAAAGGAAGAGAACTGGAGAGGGAGAAGAAAAAAATGAGAAAAGAAGGAAAAAACAAACAAAACTTCTGTAAATAGGGAGGAGCAGAGGGGTTGAAGGAGGACAGGGGAATGGGAAAAAAATAAAAGCCAAGATGTACCACATACAGATACAAATTCTCAATGATGAATGTTATCATAATGTAAACCTAAGACCTAAAATGCTCCAATAAATTCAAGGAATAAAAAAAAAGGTACAAGTCCTGTGGCCCCAAACTACTGTACTAAATAAGCATTCAAAACAAGTTTCCTAATAGATTCACATGATACCAAAGTTTTCTATAATCCTGTATTAAGTGGCACCGAGAAAATAATTAAATATAGGATGGATGAATTTGTAGTAAGGGCAATGTTTTTTTCCTATTTTCATTTGTTATTAGTACATGCTTGCAAAACATAATGATCACATGTCTTGTGGGGAGTTGGTACACATATATAACACATCTCAGTTCTTTTTTATTGCCTTGCCCTGCCCTCAGTCGCTCTTCTCATTTTCTTCCCACATACAAAGGTTTATTTATTTCACAAAATAATTATATTGTCATAATTAGAGAGAGAATGGTAGTTAGTGAAGTCTAAAGTGTATGCACGTTTAAAAGGCTGTCAAATGAAATAATGCAAATATCACAGACAGCAGAAATAAAATCACAATATTGTCACTAACAAACCAAGAACTCCTCTAGGAATTTTTTTTTTCCTTTTCCTATTGTCTATCTTTTGTTTTGCTCCTTATTATATTTGGGTTTCTTGTATAAGAGAAACCATGCTATATATAAACTTCTGTATCAGATTTATTTCACTTGCATTATGGTCTCAAGGTGCATCCATTTTTCAACCAATGACTGTAGTTATTCTTTTTTTATGGCACCTTGTTTTAGTACTCCATTGTGTATAAATGCCATAATTTCTTCATTCATCTGTGGCCTGACATATAGGCTGATTCCAAGAGTTAGCTATTGTGAATTGTGCATCCACAATGTCACTGTAATATGATGCATTTAAATCTATTATTCTGCAACAATGCATAAGATTCTAATAAGATTACTGACATTTAGAAATGGGAGGAAAGGAGCTAAAGGTGTAGGGAAGGTGTGATACGTAGGGGAAGAACAAAAAGGGAAAAGAAAAAAATGTGAGAGAATGAAAAGATGAAAATAAAGTGTTTGTAGATGGGGAGGGGAGGACGGGGTGAAGGGAGGGCAGAGGTAAGGGGAAAAAAATGAGAATCAAGACTTGCCATGTAAAGGTACATGATCCCAACAATGAATGTAACTGTACTGTATCCCTAAATGTACCAATAAACTCAATAAAAAAAAAATAAATAAAAAAAAATAAATAAATCTATTGGGAAGAAACCTAGAAAAGGGAACAGCTGGGTCAAATGGAATTAGTTTTTTGAGGAATCTCCATTTGAATTTCCATAATGATTGTACCAGTTTATATCCCCACCATCAATGTAGAAGAGTTCCTTTTTTCTTCACAGCCTTGCCAACATTTATTATCATTTGAGGTCTTGATGATGGCTATTCTTTCTTGAATAAGATGAAATCTCACTATTGTTTTAATTTGCACTTCTCAAATGGCCAGTGACATTGAATACTTTTTCATGTATTTATTGGCCTTTTGTACTTCTTAGGAGATGTGTCTATTTATTTTGGTTGCCCAGTTTTTGATTGGGTCTTTTGATTTTTTTTTGGAGGGGGTCTCGATTTTTTAATTATTTAAATACCATACATGTTAGTCTTCTGTTTCATGAAAACCTGGCAAGTTTCTTCCATTCTAGAGGTTGTCTCTTCGCTTTTCTGTTTATTTACTTTTCTGCAAAGAAGTTTCTAAATTTGATATTATGCTACTTGTTGATTCTTGGTATTATTTCTTATGAAATTGGGATTCTATTAAGAAAATCCTTGCTTGTGCCCATATCTTCAAGAGTTTTACCTATTTTGTCTTCCAGGAGGTTAAGTGTTTCTGTTTTAATATTTAAATCTTTAATCCATTTTAATTTTAGTACAGTACATGGTGAGAGATACAGGCATAGGTTCAATGTTCTGCATCTGGATAGCCAGTTTTCCCAGTGCCATTTGTTAAAGAGGTAATGTCTCTTCCAGCATGCATTTTTTTTGGCCTCTTTGTCAAAGATCAGGTAGCCAAATGAGCCTGTAGTTGTTTCTTAATCCTCTATTGTTTTGTTGATCCACTTGTCTGTTTTTTTGGCAATACTATACTATTTTTTTCACTGTAACTTTGCATATAACTTGAAGTGTAGGATTGGGACACCTCTTGCCTTGCTCTTTTTACCCAGAATTGCTTTTGCTATTCTCAGTCACTGCTGGTTCTATATGAATTTTATGACTGTTTTTTCTAGTCCTGTGAGGAATGCTGCTTTTCATTAAGATGGCATTAAATCTCTGTATTGGTTTTGGAAATGTGGCCATTTTCACTATATTGGTTCTGCCTATCTAGAAATAAGAGACATATTTTCATTTTCTGATGCCCTCTTTGATATCCTTTTCTCAGAGTACTATTATTTTCATTGTAGAGGTCTTTCACTTCCTTGGTTAAGATTTATTCCTATTTGATTTTTCTTGATGCTATTATGAAATGTATTATCTAATTTCTTTCTTAGTGAGTTTATTACTAGTATACAGAAATACTATTGATTTTTGTGTACTAACTTTATATGCTGCTATGCTTCTGAATTTGATTACTAATTTTAGGAGTTTTTCAATAGAATTGTTTGGGCTTTCTATGAAGAGGATTATGTCATCTGAAAATAAAAATAATTTGACCTCTTCTTTTCCTATACATATTCTTTTTATTTCTTTCTCTTGACTCACTTCTCTGGATAATGTTTCAAAGACTATATTGAAAAGGAGTGTTGATAGTGATCATCCCTGTGTTGCTCCTGATTTTAGAGGGAATGTTTTCAGCTTCTCTCTATTTAGTATGATGTCAGTCACTTGTTTGTCATAAATGGCTTTTATCAATTGAAATAAGGTCCTTCTGTACCTATTTTCTTTAGGGTATTACAAACGAATGTTGAATTTCATTTCAATACCTTTTTCTGCATAATTGAGATGATCATGTTGCTCTAGTTTTTGCTTCTGTTTATATGATGTATTACATTTTTGATATGTATATACTGAACTATCCCTGCATCCCTGGGATGAAGTGTACTTGCTCATGATGTGTGACACCTTTTATGATTTGTTGCATTCTGTTTGCCTGTGCCTTGTTGAGGATTTTACACTCTTGTTCATTAAAGAGATTGGCCTGTAGTTCTCTTGTTTGATAGGGTCTTTGGTTTTAGAATCAAGGTAATTCTAACTTCTAAGAATGACTTTGGGATTATTCCTCCCCTTTCAATTTTATTAAAGAGTTTGAGGATTATTGGTATTATATCTTCTCTAAAATTCTGTAGAATTCAGCGGTGAATGCATCGTGACTTGGATTTTTCTTAGTTGATAGTTTATGTTATTACTTCTTCAATTTCATTACCAGATATTGGTTTATTCAGGATTTTTATATCTTCTGAGTTCAGTTTTGGTATTTCTTATGTATCTAGGAATCTATTACTTCTGAACTGTTCATTTCATGGAGTACAGGTTTTCAAAGTAGTTACTTAAGATCTGGATTTTTGCAGGAGATTTCAACTTTTCAACTTTTGCACTGTGATTTCAACTTTTCCATTTCTAATGAAATTTATTCGGGTCTTTTCTTTCCTTTTTTTTTTTTTTTTTAAGATTGGCCAGGGTTTTCTCTATTATTTTTATTCTTTCAATTCATTGATTGCTTCATTGTTTTGTTGTCTCAATTTTATTAATTTCTACTCTGATCTTTATAATTTCCTTGCTTTTACTAGCGTTAGGTTTGGATTGCTCTTGTTTTCCTAAAAAATAACCACCAGGCTATTTATATGAACTCAGTGTGTTTTCTGTTATAGGCCTTCATAGCTATAAACTTCCATCTTAGAAATGCTTTCATTGTATCCCATGGGTCCTAGTATGTTGTTCTGATATTATCCTTTAATTCTATGAACTTAATAAATTGTTCTTTGATTTCTTCTGTGACTAACAGATTATTTTTTAAATTAATTTTATTGCTACATTTTAGATATACAATACAATGACATTCATCACTGGAGATTTCTAACTTTACATAATATATCATGATTCTTGCTTTTTCTCCCAATTCCCCTGCCCTCCTTTCCACCTCTCCACACTTTCCTATTTACAAAGACTTTGTTTCCATTTTTTTGTTTTCTCATATTTTTCCTTTCCCTTCTTTCCTTTCCCCTACATCTCCCACTTCCCCTTTTCCTTTGCACCTTTTCTGCCTATTTCATATTATCCATTATACATTTTCATCCTTATTTGCACTTGCAGTTTCTCCCACCAGAGAAACTATTCAGTATTTACATATGTGTGTGTCCTATTTATTGTACTAAAGTGTGCATCCATTTAGCTATAAATGCCTCTAATTTCTCATTCTTTATGGATGAGTTCTACTCCATTTTATACATTTAAAAATACACCTTTTCTTTATCCAGTCTCCAGTTGATGGACAACTGGTTTGTTTTACCTATTACAAACTGTGCCACTATGAACATGGGTGAGCATATATTGCTGTATGATTCTTTTAATTCTTTTGGGAAGATACCCAGCAAAGGAGTACCTGGGTCAACTGGGACCTCTAATCCTAATTTTTGAGGTATCTCCACACTGATTTCCACAGTGGTTGCAACAGTCTACACTCCCACCAACAGTGGAGAAGGGTTCCTTTTTCCCCACAGCCCTGCCAGCATTTGTTATTGGTTGATTTCTTGATAGCAGCCATTCTTTCTGGGACAAGGTGGAATCTCAGCACTGTTTTCATTTGCATCTAGAGACCAGTGATGTTGACATTTTTTTGTTTCTTTCTTATTTCTACTTCTTTGTCTAAGAAATGTCTGTTTATTTCAGATGCCCATTTTGGGATAGGGTCTTTAAATTTGGGAGGTCTGATATTTTTAAATTCTTTATATATTCTAGATAGCAGGCCTTTGAAGAAGAGCTGGTAAAAAAAAATTTCCTACATTTTGGGTTGTGTCTCTTCACACTGTTGATAGTTTCTCTTGTTGTGCAGCTTTTTAATAAGAAGACATCCTACTTGTTGATTCTTTGTGCTAGCTCAGGTGCAGCTGAAGTTTTGTTCATGAAATCTTTTCCTATGCCAATGTCTTCAAGAGTTCTATCTAATGTCTCTTCCAGCTGGTTTAGAGTTTATGTTCTAATGTTTTTTTTGTTTTGGTTTTTTGTTTGTTTGTTTGTTTGTTTGTTTTTGGTACCAGAGATTGAACTCGGGTCCTTGTGCTTGCAAACCAGACACCAGAACCGCTGAGCTAAATCCCAGGCCCAATGTTCTAATATTTAGATTTTTAATCCATTTCTATTTCAGCTTAGTGCATGGTGAGAGATATGTCTAGTTTTAATATTTGTCAAGTTGAAACCCAGTTTTTCCATCCCCATTTATTAAAGAAGCTATCTTTCCTCCAGTGAGGGTACTTGGATCCTTTGTCAAAAATGAGGTAAATGAGCATGCCAGTAGATGTTTCTGAATCTTCTAATCTGCTCCATTGATCCTCAGGTCTGTTTCTTTGCCAGTATCATGCTATTTTGTTGTTTTGTTTTGTTTTGTTTTTTAAATCACAGTAGCTTTGTGGTATAGTTTCACATTAGGGATTTTGATACCCCTACCCTGTCTTTATTGCCTAAAATTGTTTTTTATATTCTAGGTCTCTTCTTATTCTAAATGAATTTTGGATTGTTTTCTCAAGAGCTGCTGGAATTTCAATCAGGATTGCATTGAAACTGTATAGCACTTTTGGAAGTATAGCCATTTTCAATATATTCATTTTTCCTACCCAGGAACAAGGGATGTCTTTCCATTTTATGATATCTTCTTTTATCTCTTTTTTCAGAGTGCTACAGTTTTCAGAGTAGATGACTTTGATTTCTTTCATTAGGTTGATTCCTAGGTATTTCAAGTTTTTTATTTTTCTGATGGGGAAATTGAGACTATTCACATTGAGAGTTATTATTGAATAATATTGATTTATTCCTATAATTGCTTTATTTTTCTGTTGCTGATTTTCTTTTCTTATTCTTTTTTTTCTTTTTTTTTTTTTTTCTTTTTTTTTTTCCCTAATCTCTGCTTAACTGCTCACCCTGCTTGGTAAAGGGAATCATTTCTCCAGTTCCTTTTTCAGTGAATCTGTTGTTTGTGTACAGGAAAGTTATTGATTTTTGTGCCTTCACCTTGTATCCAGATACTCTACTGCATTTGGTGATTAAGTCTAGAAAACTTTCAGTGGAGTTCTTGGGATCTTCTATATAGAGTATCATTTTGTCTGCAATAAAGACAATTTGACTTATTTGTTTCCTAAATTTATTCCTTTTATTACTTTCTCTTGTCTAATTGCTGTGACTAATGTTTCCAAAACTATATTGGACAGGAGTGGTGACAGTGAACATCCTTGTCTCCTTCCCAATTTTAGTGTGAAGGATTTCAGTTTTTGACCATTTTATGTGATGTATGGGCTGTTGGTTTTTCCCAGATGGCTTTATCAGATTGAGGTAGAAACTGTTTATTTTCATTTTCTGTATTGTTTTTATCATGAATATGTATTGGATTTTGTGTGACTAAATGATTATTGAAGAGAGCATTGCTTAGTTTACATATGTTGTATAATTCCTGTGATTTTTTCCATTAATTCGTTTCATTGCACTATGATATGATAATCATGGATAATTTTGATTTGTTTGTGTTTACTTAGGGTTGACATGCTTTATGAGCTAGGAGTTGGTCAATTTTGGAGAAAGCCCCATTTGCTGCTGAGAAAAAATGTATTCTGAGATTGTTGAATAAAATACTTTATAGATATCTACTAACTCCATTTGTTTGAAGATTTGGTTCAAGTCTGATATTTCTTTGTTGATTTTTTTTTTTTTGTCTAGTTGATCATTGTAACAGTGGCATATTGAGGTCCCCATTAAAATTACATTGGCGCTTATCTGATTTTTTATTTCTTGTAGTGTTTGTTTCATAAAATTGAGCATGCCTGCATTTGTCGTATATGTTTATAATTGTTATCTCTTCCTGTTGGATTGTTCCTTTAATCAAAGTGTAATGACTTTCTTTGCCTGTTCTCATCAGTTTTGGCTTAAATTCCACTTTGTCTGAAATTAGGATGTCTATTTCTGTTTATCTCCTGGGTTCCCATTGTGTTGAATATTTCCATTCTCTGACTTTAATCTGTGCTCATTTTAAAGTTAAATGTGTTTGTTGTATACTGCCTATCTTTGGGTTTTATTTCTGATTCATTCTGCTAAAATGTGTCTTCTTATTGGGAAATTGAGGCTATTCACATTGAGAGTTATTACTGACAGGCATTGACTTATTCCTATAATTGCTTTATTTTTCTGTTGTTGATTTTCTTTTTTTTTTTTTTTTTTTTTTATTTATTTTTTTTTTTTTTCTCTAATATCTACTTAACTGCTCACCCTGCTTGGTATATTCATTCTATTGCTTTCATTTCCTCTTTCTCAGATATCTTAGAGAATTTTTTTGGAGTGCTGGTTTGGTGATTATTAATTTCTTGAGGTTCTCTTTGCCATGTAAATATCTTATTTCTCTGTCAATTTTGAAGAGAAGTTTTGCAAGATAGGTGGATCTAGGTTAATAGTTGTTATCTCCCGGGACTTGAAAAACTTCACTTGAAGCTCTCCTGGCCTTTAAGACTTGGGTTGAGAAGTTTACTGTAATTCTGATGGGTTTACCTTAATGAACAATTTATTGCTTTTCTCTAAAAGCTTTTAAGCTGAGTGTGGTGACACATGCCTGTAGTCCCAGAACTCAAGAGACTAAAGCAAAAGGATTGCTGTGAGTTCAGGCCAGTTTAGGCTACACAGTGAGTTCAAAGCCTACTGGAATTACACAGTGAGACCCTGCCTAAAAACATACAATAAAATAAAAGCTTTTAAGATTCTGTCCCTGTGTTGGACTGCTGGCATTTCAAGTATAGTATGAAAATGAGAAGCTCTTCTTTAATAACAGCTTTTGGGGGTTCTATATGCTTTACTTATGTGGATGTTCAATTCCTTCTCTATATTTGGAAAGTTTTCTGCTATTTTAAAGTTTTTTATGCCATTTGTGCTCTTATTTTTCATTTATTCCAATTAATCTTTTTCACATCATCTAGCATCTGTTGGGTTCATTTTTCATGCTCTTTTGTTCTTGTTTAAGGTATCACTGAGAAACTGGCCTTTAAAAAGAGCCATGCCTTCTAATTCTAATATTCTATACTTAATAGTCATCACTTCTGCTGCCCATACTTTCAATAGAATTTTTAATCTCCTAGATTTCTAATTCTTTTCATGGGCTATAACTGTTTGCTAAACTGGTTATTAATGTTTTGTGTCATTTTGTTTAGTTCAGGTAGCTTCTTATTAGTTTATTTGGTAAGCTCCCTGATCTTTTTGTTCAACATTTTATCACCTGTTTAGGTATATCTTCTGTGATCCTACTAAGCACCTCAATGGTCTGTTTTTAATCTCTGCTGCCATCCTTTTGAATAATTTGAGTTTATGGCTTTTGCTTTTGTCCTTTCAATGCCCAAGAACTGGTTTTAGGAGAGTTGTGAGTTTGGGGAGGCAATCTGTTGCCTTGTCTTCTCATCTTTCTATTGACTTTTATTTATTGTTTGCTTTCTTTTGTATTTAGATCTGTGGGTGCTGCTAGTGGAAAGACTGCTACTAGTACAAAGACCTCTTTAGTTAGTCTGCTTTCCAGTGATGAACTCCAGGCATGGTTAACTCTAGGTCTTTACCCCTGACCTATGATCCAACTACCTCTGTTAATTTTGGAGAAGAGGATAAAGTGCAGTTGGCCCAGCACAGTGTGTGAATGCACAAAGATAATCTCAGTGTTGGCATACAGAGAAACCCTATTAATCACAACAATTATCTCATGCTGGCAATGTCAAGCAAATTAGTAACATTAATATTATCCAAAAGAAATTGGATACTGATGTACTGTAAGACCAATAATGTGATACCCTTAACCATAGAAAAGAAATCCACAGTTATCAGATAAATACTAAGACAACCTAGATATTGAAATATGGCAATAATATACTAAACACAGTAAGTCCACTAATGTAGAAAGGAATTCAATAGCAATAACATAGAGTTAACAAGTGATCTAAGGATTCATAAAGCTTTACATTTATACTATTAAATATATATATAATTAATATATCAATTATATAGGAAGATGGGAATGGCAGAATACAGGAGAAAAAAATTGAAAAATTAAAAGACATGAGAAGAAGGAGAGAAAAGTGAGACAAAGGATCCTATTAAGGAGTAGAATATATATAGAATTCAATAAAGTTGACAAAAAATAGAAAATAAAAGAGATATTGGAAGAAAGAAAAGAAATAATACAACAAATAAAGAACAAATAAAAGAGAAAAAAAAGAAAATGGGGGGAAAAGAAGGAAAAACACAATGGAAAATTCTCCAAACACCTATAAGCCAGGAAAGAAGAAAGAGAAAATGAAAATTAAAAAAAAATCTAAACATAGAAAGAAATGTATTCTCTGTATTTTTTAATTAATTTATTTATTGGTACATTTAAAGAGTACAAAGTAATGACACTGATCATTAAAAACTTGCACCTTCACATAATCCACCTTGGTCTTATTTTTCCCCATTCCCCTGCCCTCCCTTCAACCCCTCCACCCCTCCCTATCTACAAGGATTTTGTTTCCATTTTTCTTTTTCTCATGTTAATTCCATTCCCATCTTTCTTTCCCCCACACCTCCCACTTTCCCTTCCCCTTTGCATCATTTTCAAATAAGGGTTTTAGGAAAAAGAATGTGGTGCTAAATGGAAATTTCAGACGAGCTACTAGCAATGAGTTTTGTATTATCTTTAGCTTTGGTATAAATATGTTCCATACAGCATTTGGAAGACACATACTAATATGTGGTTAACCTATTTAAAACACAAATTGTGCCATATTTCTATTCACTAAATCTGAAAATCAAATCCAAAAAGATAACTATGCAAAAAGAATATTAGAACTCAGGTAACAAGAATTTTTTTTAAATTCTATTTTCTCACTAGATTTAGGCACGAGAAATATTCAGTACTCTTCTGTTTCAATGCAATAGTTTAGGGTAAGAGGGAAATGCCACCATGATGAAACTTTTGGAGCTACGGTTTTCCAAATCTTATTTAGCACTAACAAGTTGAAGATCTTATTTATTAAAATAGAATTAGATTATCTTTCTAAATAAAATAGATTATGTTTCTAAAAAATCTCAGCTAATATGAAGAAAAATTTCAATTTTTTTTCATTCTTGGTTGATACAAATCGTTTGATGATTTTTAAATTATATTTTGTGCAAAATTTACGACATTTATTATGTAGTTGCTCATGCATTTTGCCATTAATTTACTTGCATCCTGTTTTATTTTTGATAACATTACAATCAGAAGCTTGGATTCAAATTCTGTTTGCCTTCTACAATTGTCTAGCATATCACCTTTTTTTTTTTCCTCATTGAGTTTATTGGTACATTTTTAGGTATACATTACAGTTACATTCATCATTGGGATCTTGTACCTTTACATGACAGGTCTTGGTTCTCATTTTTTCCCCTTGTCCCTGTCCTCCCTTCTCCCCTCCTCCCCTCCCCCTAACAAACACTTCATTTCCATTTTTTCATTTTCTCATATTTTTTCTTTTCCCTTATTAGATTTCCCCTACCCTTCCTACTTTCCCTACACCTTTAGCCCCTTTCATCCTATTTAAAGAAGATGTGGTTTTTCTATAAAAATGGAATACTACTCAGAGCCGTAAAGAATGAGAAATTAGATTCATTCATAGGAAAATGGATATATATTGAGGATGTACCCATAAGTGAAATAAGTCACTCATGTGTAAATACCAAATAGTTTCTCTGGTGTGAATAAACTATAATAGTACATAAGATCCTAATGATATAATGGACAATGTGAAATCCTCTGTATTTTTAAATGAGTGGTTTTCTTCCTGGATCCTCATTTTTGGAGTCAAATAATTCACATTTTTCTTGGCCTAGCCTATAGCCTGTATCCCATTCCTGAGGCTCCATTAATTATCCCAGAATGTGTCAGTGTCCAAATCAAGATGTTGTCTCCACTCACACAGGTAAGGTAATCAGATGCCACATCTAGGCTGGATGTAGGCCATAGGGGAAGGGTTCAAGAATGCAATGCCAGCATTTTCAAATCCAGTAGAACTCAAGATGAGCCTGGCCTCTCACTAAGTGAGATAGGAATTATGTTCTTCTCAGCCCAAGCTCAAACCCCTTAGGGTATCTATTTTTTGTCTGTGGCTGTCTGCCATGGCTGCCTCTCACACAGTCACTGTATGAGGGTAACACAGAGAAACCTGAAATGAAGCCACCCCCAGCTGTTCTGAGTCCCAGATTCAAACAATCAATCCTTTCCTAGAATGGCACCTTACCAAACACTCCCTGGCAGTGTAGTGGGTGGTGCTGTGGGATCCCAATCTAGCTGTTGCTTACCAAGAGAGTCTGCTCAAAGTAAAACCCCATGTTGTTTGGGCAGATCTCAGCTGTGGGCTCCCCCTGCCCATGTCAGTAGCCCAGTCAATTGCTGCCATTTCTCCTGGAGCTCTCAGCACTTGCTTTGTTTCTGCAGGACCAGGCTTCTTTCCCCATGAGCCATGAGCTAGGAGCCAATGAGAAAATCCAGACTGTTCCATTTTCTTCTCTGTATTGTGGTCCATCTCTCAAATTTATCTGTAGCTTTTCATTTTCCTGTCAGTTTCATCCACACTTCTTTCCCAAGATGTTATTTTCCGGTACCCGGGTTCCAAATTTTGGAAGACTGACTTTTGCTGCCACTCACCAGTCCTCCATCTTGATTCCCCTCCAACTCTTGTTCCCCTTCCCATTTGTAAAACATCTATTAAGTATCACATGGTTTCTTTTATATGAGAAACTCAAAATGCACATCCAAAGCAAAATAAAAATAAAAGTAATTTAGCCGGGTGTGGTGGTGCATGCTGTGATCCCAGCACTCAGGAGGCTAAGGCAGGAGGATCGCTGTGAGTTCGAGACCAATCTGGGTTGCATAGCGAGTTCCAGTTCAGTCTCAACTACATAGTGAGACCCAGGCTCAAAAAACAAAACAAAAAAAATAATAATAATTTAATAAAGTTTCCTACATGGGTAGTTTCTCCAACTACCTAAGTCATGTTACAACTGGCAATGCCAAAGTGCTGGGACTTTCCAAGCCCTTTGAATTTCACTTTTTACCCCATGCTTCCATGGGTGGTAGACATGGAGCTGCCTGCTGTGTTTTGGTCTTGCTTTGGTCCCATTCTTTGCCATCCTCTTATTTCTCTCTTTTGGAATGGAAATGTTTATCCTATGTCACTGTATGATCAAAGTATTGAACTTTCTTTTTTATTTTTAAAAAACCTCATAGGTAAGAGTTTGCTGTGAGTCTCAGATAAGACCTTGAATTTTGACTCTTCAGCAATGCTTGAATTGCTAAGACTTTAGCAACTCTTAGAAGTAGGCTAAATACAATTCATATAATGAGCTGGATATGAGTCTTCTGGGGACCAAGAGTGGAAACTTATGGTCTATATATAAAGTGTCCCCAGAAAGTGTCGTGTATATGGAAGGTCACTGGATCATGGATTCATCCGCTGATGGGTGTAGTAGCTGAATGTGCTGTTAGGAGTTGGGGACTAGTTGAAGATGGATCATTGGAGATGTGACCTGAAAAGGTATGTTCTTATTCCCAGATTCTTTACCCCTATTCTGCCTTCTGACTGCCATGTGGTGAGCAGTGTTTTTGTTTTTTCCACCACACCCTTCCACCACACTTTTCTGCTTCGGAGCTAATTAACCATAGACTGAATTCTCTGAAAACTTTTAGCCATTATGAACTTCCCCTCCTTTAAATTGCAGATGTCAGATATTTTGTTCCTGAAATAGGAAAGTTACTAGTAATCAAAAGACCTGAGTATTTTTATTCCTGACTCAGCTGCACACAGATGTAGATTTTTTTTTTTTTCTGCTCCGGTGGACACAGATAGTAGTTTTTTTTTTTTTTGTATTGAGTTTTGTTTGTTTGTTGGTTGGTTGGTACCCTTGGATTGGTTGTTATCTCAAACTACATTGCTTCAGAAGCACACCCTGAGAAAAGAATTTGACTCAAATAGATTGTTAAAGACAACCCCAAAAGCATCTGTAGGGGAAGAAATATAACAGGGAAGGAAAGGAAGACAGTAGCGTGGCTGTTCTCAAGTAACTTAAAGCTTAAACCCTGTGGTGAATGTTTTTGAGGAACTCATCTTGGAGTTAATTCTATCAGAGACATGAAGGAGAGTGAGTACACTTCCTCCACTTCTGTTCATCTTGGTTAAATACTGATTCCTGGATGAGTTTACTCCTCAGAACTTCTGGAAGGGAGAGAAAGCTTTGCAAGTACAGACCAACCTCAGGAACTTCTAATTGGAAACCACATGGTCAGTATGCACAGAAATGGTGATTCCAAGGAAAGATATGGG
Organism: Fukomys damarensis; assembly: GCF_012274545.1. Classification (NCBI taxonomy): domain Eukaryota; kingdom Metazoa; phylum Chordata; class Mammalia; order Rodentia; family Bathyergidae; genus Fukomys; species Fukomys damarensis. Next base: position 109,068,527 of record NW_022900928.1, on the reverse strand, counting down.
CAGGGAACTATCAGCCTTTGCTATTTGTTTTTCATGTAGAATGTTGTTATATGATTGCTGTGTGTACCTACCTTTCAGTTAATTTTTAATAAAGGTAGGAACATGTGAAAGAAATATGTAGAATTATGACTTCTAAGGCACATGAAGTATTGTCTGTGATATATAAATTCAGTGGAGATAATTCCTAGGTTTCTTCATGTTTATATTACATGAATCATTACTTTTTCTATGAATTCCAGACAGCTAGGACCAGTATAACCTTCAAGAAAACAAAAAACTAAATTGAAAAGATGCGGTATGTGATTCTTTCTGATAGAGTGCCCAACTTTTAAATTAGTGATCCATCTTTATATATGACATCTGGAAACATTTAACTACTACATGCTGGTTAGATGGGGGATATCTTAATGTTTATGATTTGTTCCTTACCATTTTAACACAAAAAAAGGCCAAAAAACCCACTTTATCAAAGATGTTATCTTGATTTGAACTTCTATTGCATATGTCTTATACATTTAGTATTTATTTGGAAATATATTATTTCTCATTAGAAAAACTCAGTCTCTGCAATTGATTTTTGCAGTCTGCTGCATTTTGAGACACAGTTTCTATTAAATAATCTACTTATACTATGCAACAGTGCCAGTAGCTAATGGAGAAATTCTAGCATTTGGAGTATTACATAGAAATTTAACATTAGCATTTAATTACAGCAACTGTAGCTTCTTTTTATCAAAATAGATTATTTTTATTTATTCAACAAATAAGGAAACAGAATGTACATCACTGTTATATGTTTCACCTCTAAGTTTGGGTGTGAGCCACTGAAGTGATCGTCATGGCTGATCTGCCATCATGTGTTACAGGGTCACACTAATCCTTTTCCCCTGCTATTGAGGATATAGGGCATCACATTATCCAGTGAAAGCTAAAGTGAAAGGAAGCCTGCAGGCATCTGAAAAGTACTTTTCACTCTTAGGAAATTAGTAGAGATAATGGTTCCTTTGCCCATTTTTCCACTGCATCTTTACCTTTTATTTGGAACTTTACTGAAGAGAGTTTTTGCTTGATATCTGTTTTTTTAACATATGGAGGAATATGTAAATCCAACCACAAGAATTTTCTTGTCTTTGATATGAACTGCAAATATTCATTCTTTATTTTTTCATAGTTTTTGTAGCACAGGCTTTTTATTCTTTTTGTAATAAATAATCTTTCCTTTGAGGAGTTCTGGCTTCTGTGTTAGTTAAAAAGTCATTTTTAATTTTAAAGTAATGACAATTTTTCCAAATTTTATCTATTTTGTACTTTAGTTTTCTCCAAAAGTATTTGATCTATTTTTAATTTATCTTGGTATAACACAGGAGGCAGGAATACTATGTCTTAAAGCATGTTTATTTTGCACTAATAAAGTATAAGTTTAGTGTTTTCAAGCCTCAGTGTTCTATATTTTTGACTTAAAAATGTTATGTTTATAAGACCTATGCAATTAATCATTAGTATTAATGCAGCCATCTTTTACCATTTACTAGTCACTCATTTTAACAGAACAAGGAGGGGGAAATGAAAGTGTTCAAGAAGATTGTTTGAACTGTATTATAATGCTGCCACACTGAATTGTTCTTTGGCGGGCACACCATCAATTACATAGTGCAAAATGTTTATTCATGCATGAGCTATAGAAGTATCACTTGTGGAAAGGAAGATGGTTTAGGGTTATTTTTGTATAATATTTTTTAAAGTATGCTCATATGAAAGTTAAACATATATAAGAAAAATGTTTATGTAAGATAATATATATTATTTCTAATGCAATTTATAATTTTCCCATCATCTTAAAAGGCACATTAAAAAAATATTTAAAATAGACTATATGAGTGAAATTTTTAAAAACCCTGGATTCTGCAAATATAATTGATTCTGTCCTACCAGATAGACCTTAGTCTCCCACATTTCTTTGAAGTTGGTGCATCACAAGTGTCCACAGTCATTAAATTAAAGCATTTCTTATCCCACCGAAGTATCTGTGCATTGGGTATTACTTGCCTCCTGCCAAGAACAACAGTTCATTACTACCTCCAGTGATACTTCTCCTAGCTCTTATATCTAGATGCCAACTCTGAAGGTGCTTTGGAAGATTGCTTCTGGGACACACATTTCTATGTTGAGTGCTGGGTTGGAAATTATGAGATGATTTCCATGACTTTAATTCCACTTGAAGATATATCATCATTTCTTCTCTTACCCTGCAAAAGATTTTTCTGGAAAATTTAAACTGCTTTAGCTCCCATGATAACAGATCAAATCAATAAACAACTTTGCCAGACCCCAGAGAGAACTATAAAAGCCTATATTAAAATATAAACCTAGGGGTCTGGGATTTGGCTCAGTGGTTCCACTGACCACTTCACCAGCACAAGGGCCCAAGTTGGATCCCCAGTACCAACAAACAAACAAACAAAAAATAAACCTAGGACAATAAATTCAAAATTACATTTCTTTGGATTCTTAAAGAGAAAACTATATTTTCCTGTTTTTATAGAAACCATGTTATAAAGCATCATATCTGAAACTTTTTGGTATTGAGATATTTAATGATTGAGAACTGAACTGTTTTTATTTGTCAATTATTAATATTTACCATATTAGAAATTAATATTGTGGTATTTAGAAACATCTGTTCATAAATCATGATAAAATAACAAAATGCATATTTAAACTTTTTGTGATAAATGACTGTTTTTCAAAACAAAAATTATGGTGAGACTAGCCTTGGCTTTCATTTTTGAAAAAGCTATTTAATATCTAGCTCAACAGAAGACAGATTTTTGTAATGCTTCTCCATCCATAGTATTACAGCATATTGTTTGGGGCTGAAGTATTCACAGAAACTTTGGCCTCACCCAGATACATAGTTTGAAAAAAAAAAAAAAGAGAGAGAGAGAACTTCATAGACCCTGTAAGAGGATCTCAGGGCTTTTCCAGGAGTTCAGTGAATACCTTGAAAAGAGTACAGCAGACCACTTTGAGTGGAGAAAATCTTCTAGATTTGAAAGATAAAAGGGTGTTCTCTGTACCTGTAGTTCTGGGTAACCATTCAAAATCCTTGCTGGCAGAACGAGACTGTGTTACTGGCAACAAAACTGAAGGCCTTATATTTGTTTACTTCATGCTGTTAGTTGGGGTCAATTTTTGCATAATCTTTCTTTTTAGTAAAATACCTACACAAAGAGTGGAACAATTAACTTCACCCTGTGCTGTCAATTTCACTAACTTCCCAGTAAAAGGAAGCAATATTGTTGCATCTGTCTGAGGAAAAATTGGAGCTGAGGAAAATACATAGAAACAAAATAATAGAGGAAAGGAAAATGTAATCTATAAATTGAGTTATGGAACAATTTTACTTGTTAGAGAAACTGCATTTAGAAGCATGATAAAATATTATAATAGCTTTATGCTGAAACAGATATTTTCAACCTTCATAGTATCTCAATTTCCTCCTAGTAATGTGACTCATGTTGAGAGTGTATAATGAACAATATTATTCCTGAGTTCTTTTGACTCAGAACAAAAAAAAAAATCAAAATATTGACATATGCTTGAAAAAATGAGCATTAGAAGCCTGCATCTGAATGTCCTTTTATCATGAGACTCTACTCTCAGTTTCAAATCATTACTTTCTTTAACTTAGCATTTTAAATATACATTACATTTAAAAAGGCTTTTAACCTTTTAAAGGTTGAGATTTTTTAAATGAGTATATTTAATCTTCCTTCATTTGTATAATAAAATATTACTGAGATCAATATTCAAGTACAGCTGGATTTATTTACAATACAGAATATATACAGTCATGTGCTATATAACAACATCTAGGCCAATCATAAACCATATACATAACGGTGGGCCCATAAGATTATAATGGAGCTGAAGTCTCTATTAGCTAGTGGCTTAGTAGCCATCTTAACAGTGTAGAACAATGCATTACTCCCTTGTTTGGCTTGATGTTGAGGAAAAAAAAAAAACCTACTGCACTGCCAGGTGTATACTATACATAATTATGTACAGTACACAATAATTGATGATGATGATAACTATTACTGGTTTATATATTATTTACTATAGTATACATTTTATTGTTATTTTATCCTACTTATTTAAAAAAGTTTACTGTGGAGAAATGTACCATATTATTCAGTGGGAAACTGCATTGAGATGCCATGTGATTGATGTATACCATTTAGGTTCATGTGAACACACTCTATGCAAACACTGTGTTCCTCTGAATGTATCTTAGTTGTTAAGTGATGCATGACTATAATTATTTACATAGTCACACACAACATACACATATACTTATGTCTACATTTATTTGAACAATCCACTTGCAAAATAATAAGCCCATTCTTACCAAGGACTCAATAAAGTGGCTGAGGTGTTTATTTGCACTGGTAACATTTAAAAGACACCATGCCTATTTTCCTTCCTGTGAACCTGATACTAAACATGACCACATTGCTTCAAAATGGAATTTTGTTTTCTCTCTTTTTTCTTTTTCAGTACTGGTGACCAAACTCAGGACCTTGTGTTTGTGAGGCAGGCGCAGTACTACTGAGCTAACTCCCTGGGCCAAAATGAAATTTTATAGCCCTCTTTACCATACAGTGATGTTAGAAGAGTTTACAATGAATATTTTTAAGGAAATCATATTTTATTCATATTGGAATAAAAAGACTAGCTTTACTGATTCACCAGAAATTATGTTAGCTACATGTGTAATTATATCACATTTGTACCTTAAAGCATAATATTGATCTTTTTGCAAGAAATGTTCTAATTAACTTGTATTATACAAATTCTTAATTTAAAACAACCAACTATTCTGACAAAGAATTTAATTATTATTCATTCATGGAGCATTGAGATGATCTGAAAACCAAGCAATGACTATTTAGTGGTAAGTCAAGTAAATTAAAACTGCTGGTACTATTGAGCAGTCACTCACTGCATGGCAGAGCCAAAGTGTTGCTCAGGAGCAACCTGACATGACAGTTAACTGTCACAATCATTAACCTGACAATGAGATGCATTTTCTTAAACCATACTTAGTCTCTATTTAAAATAACAAATTCACAATTATGTTTAACATGATATAACCATCCTATATACAAATGGAAATGCACAAATTCCTTCCCTAGAATAGAAGGCAAATCTCCTCTTTGGTGATGCTAACACTTCTCCTGAAATTTCATAAAATAAACATTATAATATATATTTAACAATACTTAAGAGCTAATATGAAATGCATTAATTGTATGGTACAAACAAAGAAAATAATGATACCTACATAATATATGTGTATATATGCACAAGCATATTAACAAAATAAGACAAAATAATTAAAATTATATTTTTTGTTTCTGTAACTGGTCATGTGGTCACATCTGGCATTTGCTGCTTTCTACTACCCTTACATATATTCCCTTAGCCTTCAGCAAGAACTTCAATAGGTCTTTTTTCTTTACCTGGTAGCATGACCCATGCACTCAGAAATAAATGTTCTGGGACCACTGTCATCCTGCCTCTATTAAGTTATAGTTTACCATTGACCTTAATAATAGGAAATGTAATTATAATTGTGCATCCCTCTATGCAAAATTCCTTTGTCCATCTCTAAGAGCTGCCAAAGTCCAAACATTTCAGCACTGTTGAAAAGTCCAAATCCAAAGTCTTCTCTGAGATTTAAAGCAAACTCTTAGCTTTGAACCCCTATGCAAATTTCAAAAAATTTACACAATTCCAACATCGAATGGCACAAGATGAAATTCTCATTCCAAAAGGTAGCAGGAATGATGCCAAAACAAGACCAAAATTCAACAGGGCAAACATTAAGTCCTGTAGTTCTGGGGGATGGGAGGAGTGGTGAAGGGAGGGTAGGGACAAGGGGAAAAAATGAAAACCAAGATCTGTCATGTAAAGGTACAAGATCCCAATAATGAATGTAACTGTACTGTATACCTAAAATGTACCAATAAACTCAATGAGGAATAAATAAATAAATAAAAGTCCTGTAGTTCTACATCCAGTATCCAGCATAATCTGTGGCAAAATGTAAACTCCAAAGTACTTGAGTGGCTCCACCCTTATTGTTCTAATGGTATTTGTGGCTCCTGTGACTTTTTCCTTGCTGTGGCTGTGCTCACTCCTCAGATGATTCACATTCCTGGCTTCTCAAACTTTCTGGGGTCACAACTGCACCTTTGGCTTCATACTTACAACTTCACACACTCCCAGGGGCACACTGCCTGGCCTCCCAGGAAGCTTCACTGATCCCACAACTCTTGCATTCTGCATGCACCTAAAACCAGCACCATGTAGATGACACCAAGGTCAGCCACAAGCTGGAACAGTAGCTGGGCTTCCTTCTCTCTTGGCTGTAAGGGTCACATGCCTGGATTGCTGAGCACTATGAATTCAGACTTAAGGAACAAGTTCTCTGGGCCACCAACATTCTGAAACATGATGCTGTAGGTCTTTTTTCTCAGAGAGAAGTCCACCTTTGCAATTTTGAGGTTGCAAAGGATGGGACCTTCTTGTGATGTATTCAGGCCAACTTTTCTATTGCCCTATTCCTTTTCAGAAACCACGTTCTCCTCTGCTTCATCTCTGCTGTCTTCACCTTTATCAGAACTTTCTTTCTGGCCAAACTCAAAAGGTTTTAAATCATCCTTCTGGTGTTGGACTCTGCTCTTAATCTTGATGTAGATCTGGCTAAAAGCCTCCAGCGGTAGCCATGCCACTGCCTCAACATCAGACTGATTTAAAATTTCTTCACCAGATTAATTAGTCCACCATATATACTCTCAGGCAAAGTCTCTGGACCTGAGAAACATGCAGGCAAATTTTCTGGCAAAGTATAGGATGTGTGGTCTGGACTCCAACAGCCAATGCAGTCCTTGTTCCTAACTGAATCCTCCTGAGCCTAGTCTTTACTGGCTGCATTCCTGCATTCTGACCTTCTGTGCTCTGACCAGAATTTCTCATCAAGTTCAGCCTATAGCATTCCAGGGCTGCTACTTTACCCAGGATCTCCAAACCCTTTCCAAACTCTTCCTGCAAACCATTTCCAAAGGCTTCTAAACCACATGATCAAGTAGTGTCACATCAACAACTTCCACTCTAGTACCACAATATGTCTTACTTAAAAGAGGAAAGGTTTATTTCAGTTAACATTTTGTAGAGGTTTCATTCCATAGTTGGCTGGCTCCCAGCTAGGCCAGCATGACAAAGGGGTGTTGCAGAGGAAAAACAGTCCGTGGCAAGGCTGTCAGAAAGCAGCAGCAGTGAATACCAGCAGCTCCAGCAACCTTGCCTTCTTTCTGATCCTTTTCATTCAAACCAGGGCACAAACCTATTGATTGGTGTCATCCACACTCAAGGTGGGGCTTCCATTATCCACATCCAGAACTATGATAAACCAGTTTAGTTATCACACAACCTTAATTCCAGTATCATACACCCTAATCCAGCATCACACATCCATGACCCAGGCACCTCTCAAAAGCCCCACCTACGAGTGCATGAGTCTTTGGAGGTGCATCTAGACACAAGCCATAACACATGATGGGTCCAAAATGACCTGAGGAAGTTCTTATTTCCTGTTCAACAGTATCAGTGTTGTGCTTTCTGGAGCAATCCTTCCCCACTCTGAATCTAAGACTTCAGGCCAACAGAGCACAAGTTTGTGAGAACAGGAAGTAAAAGTTTCACTAATGGATTACTAGGACTAATAGTGAGTAGTACAGTTCCTACTTCTACCTTTCATTCCTGGACCAATAAATCTGACTATAGAAGAAATAGTATCATTATGCAGATGCTGATTCAAAGTATATAGAGCCACCTGGAGAACCCATTCTTGCAAGGAATTGCCACCTATCCAGCACTGTAAGTGCATCTTTAAAAGGCCATTCTACCTTATCATCAATCCAGCTGCTTCTGGGTGATGGGGAACATGGTAAGACCAGTGAACTTCATGAACATGGGTCCACTGCCTCACTTCTTTGGCTGTGAAATGTGTTCTTCAATAAGAAGCAATACTGTGTGGACTACCATGGTGGTGACTGAGGCATTGTGTACATCCATGGATGGTAGTTTTGGCAGAAGCATTATGTACGGGAAGGAAAATCCATACCTGGAATAAGTGTTTGTGCTAGTAAAGGCAAAGTGCTGCACTCCCCTTAGTGGAAAAAGCCCAATATAAACAGGTCACAGGCTGATCACCCTGAAAATGGTACCATATCTGGGACTCTGTGCTGGTCTCTGTTGCCAGCATATTGAGCATTCATCAGTGCCTAAAGACAGATCAGCCTTAGTGAGTGCAGATTTTAAGCAAATCAGATTATGGAGGCTTGTATCTGGGTTTCAGCAGCTTCAGACCTGGGGTTGGAGGGATTTTCTTTCAGGACACACTTAAAAACTTTCAGATTCCTTATGTGTGCCTGGAGCTAGGCTTTAGAATTTTTGAGCTACTTCTTTCCATTTATTAATTTGTCTTCACACTTAGAAGGTTTTAGCTTGTTTATGCACATTTGGAGTTCATGATTTTTCTTTACTAGTTTTTCCACAGATGCTAAAATCAAACAGCCATTGTTCCAAAAAATGTTCAAAAGTATTACAGGTAGAGTCACTAATTTCCTTGCATCTCACAATTACCAAATGGATCTACACTATCTTTTACTTTAAACAGTTCACACCACAAAATATCACTTCTCTTCACATTATCATAAGAAGAGTCATGGCATCCTTAGGTCTCATCAAATTAGAAAGCCCATTCCCACAACCAGTTTAATCTCATGAGCAGCTCTCATGTCTCCCCCATGACTGTGTGGCATGCCATTCTGCCTTGAGGCCAGCTAACTATGGATTGAAACCTCTCCTTTAAGTTGTGGGTGTTGGGTATTTTGTCCCAGTGAAAGTGATGAAGGCACCTTTCATTCAATGTTGTTGATTCCTTCATTTTCTAGTTTAATTCCAAACTAGAGCAAGTGATTAGCAATTATAGCAAAACAATTATCATTATAAACTTTCAATATAAGCATTATGCCTTAACCCACGGATAATGAACTTTAAAGTCTGTTACTTTGTGAGCATTAATTTCCTTGTGGTAAGGTAAGGGTATGATGAGGATTTGATTGGTGCATGTAAAGCACTAAGCAGCAAACAAAAGGCAGTTTCTCAGTTAGTACAATTGTTATTTACACAAAAAATATGATTTGATCTAGAGACAGGATCAGATGGTGCTCATATAAACAATAACACAAAAGAAGGCATATCTTTTGTCTCAGGTACAACTTCTTTAAGCCTTATTTTTAATGTCTTATAGTGTGAACCCAATGAGAATTTAATAGACCTAATTAATGCAAATTATGGAAATGTTTTCCTCTTCAATATAGACAAGCTATACTGATTTGGGAACTTTTCATTTTAGGTATTCATTGCTCAGATACATTTAAATATATTTCATAATTTATTTCTAATTTATCTATAGGATGTTAATTTTATTGAGGATTGATAGTTTTCTAGAATGAAAAGTAGTAACTGACCAGATCTCATTAAATCCTGGTCCTCTGAAATATATAAATTAAAACCCACTTCTGATTCAATAAAAATCAACATTTTATGGATTCTTAATGTCATTAGGAGAATGCACTTACATTCTATTATACTGTCTTAATGTCTTTTCTATATTTAATGGCATCTTTCAAAAAGGCATTAAATTAATATTATGCACATCGATCTAATGAAGACATATCATCTCTTTTAAATGACCATATTATGTGCCCCAGGTAATTCCAACTTCTAAATCTATACAGAATACTCAAACTCATCACAATGACTTTGTGAATATTCTGACTGTGAGGTAGGAGATCAAGGCTGGAGCCAACTGGATGAAGAACTATGAGAAGACTGTCAGTCACAGAGATCCAGGGAAAATGCCCAGAGCACAGGATCCAGAATGACTGCAGTTTCTGAGCACTACATGGGACAAGAGAAGTGCCATTTTTTATTCTTCATTTACGACAAAGGAGCCTTCAGCAGGCATCTTCAATCAAATGCCTCACTTTTGGCATCAAATGCCAGATGCTTTGCACAGAGAGAAGATATGTATGTAGAAATGCCAGGTAGAAAGGAGCCCTGTGCTATCCTCACAGCTGCTGTGAGCCTTTTCACTGGCCTTCTCTCACTCTGCAGAGCATACTTCATTTTCACCTTCAAAAAAATGTAAATCTCACTATGTTTTCTGTGTGTCTTGTCTAAGTCTTTCTCCAGGACACCATATACCTGCAAAAAATTTCTTTGGGACCAAAAGCTGGCAACAAATGGGTATGTGTTAGCTCTTAAATTAATTTGAGTGTATCTCTTTATTAGCTAAGCTTTTTAGTACAATTTTCAAATAAAACACTACGCATTTACCACATATATTTCCTCGATATTGAACTTGATTCATTGCCTACAGCTTTGATTATATCCATAACTTCTGCCAAGTTCTTCCATAAGTACCCATACCTGTACACACCACACTATGCATACATGCCCACATACACACATGCACACAAACAAAGTGAGGAAGAAGGAAATAGCTTGCTCCCATTCCTTTGTATCAGAGTTTAGTTCTGGCTAATTTTAGGTCACTGCTTCTTTCAATTGCTATAATTCTTCTGAATGTTTAAAATATTACTCATAAACAAGTGCATGGACTTGGAATAGAAGACATCACTAGGTAAGCATAAAATGATGCCCCTTGACATTTTCCAAAACCTCTTAATCACTCCAGTTCCTGGTACTGAAATTACCATGAGTTTTAATACACAATATATCCACTCAATGTGAATTATATAACATTTATATGTGAATTATATATCCCTCTTTATCCTCAAATTCTGTGTATAAATACAAGGCTTAATTCTTTACAGTAACATGGGATGTGTCCTAACAGTTAGTGACAGTGCCTCCAAAAATAAAGAAAGCATTCCTCATCTCACCGACTGCACCTGAGTAAAGATTGTGTGAGAGATTAGTAGAAATCATGTCACTGTTTATTTTCCTGAGCTGCAATTCCTTGACTCAGTATGTTTAATTTCTTCTTCAAATAGTTTTGACTTTGGTATCTAAAAAAAAGAGACATTTATTATTTACATAGCTTTTTTTTTTTTTTTTTTGCTACTTTCTCTTCAAGAGAACTGTGAATTTTAAAATGTCACTATGGTATCAAACACAAGGTCCTGAGTTCAATCCCCAGGTACCCACCCAAAAAAGGTTTCTTTCAATAACAATGAAAAGACAACCAAAAAATGGGAAATATATAAAAACAGATATTTCATAAAAGAAGATATATGAATAGCCAATCATCACCAAAAAAGTATTCAAAATCCTTAGTTATCATGGAGATTGTAATTAAAACCACATCAATAAAGCACTACATATGAATTAGAATGTCAGAAATTGAAATCAAACATTAATTTAATAGATAATTTTAACAAAAGTATGGAGCAAATGAACTTCAATATATTGCTGATATGAGTGCAAAATAATATAACTGTCACAATTATGTAGTTTCTTACAAAGTTAAATTCAACAAATGACCTAGCAATTCCACATTTAGGTATTTATCCAAAAGAAATAAAACACTTGTTCACATTGAGAACTCTTTATGATCATTATTTACAGTGGCCAAAAGAAAGAAACAACTCATGTTCTTTAATACATAAATTAAATTTTAAAATATTATTGTGTATCCAAAAATGGAATACATGGCAATAAATGAAACAAACTATTTACCTCAGCAACAAGGATGAACCTCAAAAAAATGTGAAAAAGAAAAAACGATCACATATGATTACATTTACTTAAAACACAACAGATTCTCAATCCTAGGAGGAAGAGGGTGTTGACTAGAAGGACCACAAATAAATTTGGGGGATGATAACTCAAAGCACAAGAAAACAAAACTAAACATGGACAAATAAGATTACATCAAACTAAAAAGTTTCATACCACAAAAGAAAAAAATCAATGAAACTAAAACATAGACTATTGAATGTAAGAAAATATTTTCAAACTATGCATCTGAAAAGGAATTATTATCCAGAATGTATTAGAAATTCTTTAAAACTCAATAGTAATAAAACAATAATAAGAAAAATATGTATAATTAGAAAATGGCAATAAACCTAAAACAGACATTTCTCAAAGAAGATATAAATGGCCAACTGGTTTGTGAAAAAATGTTCATCATAACTAATCATTAGAGAAACAGAAGTCAAAGTCAAAATGAGATACTGCCTCAGTCCCCTAAGCCTGGTTATTACAAAAACGACAAACCTTTAAAAATGCTATCAAGGATGTGGTTAGAAAGGAACCCTTATACATTGGTGGGAATGTAAATTAGTACAGCTATTCTGGAAAAAAGTATGTAGTTTTCTCTAAAAATAGAGCTACCATATGACCCAGCAATCCCACTACTGATGATATACCCAATGGAAATGAACTCAGTTTATCATCACACAGATTCCTGCCTCCCATGTTTGCTGCAGAACTATTCCAAATCTCCAAGAAATGGAAACAGCCAAAGTGTGTATCAACTGAGGAATTGATGCTTTAAAATGTGGTATATATACCCAGTGGAGAATTCTCCAGATATAAAAACAGGGATAAATCCTGTCATTTGAAGCAATATGTGTAGAGCTGGAGATCATTATGTGAAATAAAATAAGCCAGGCACAGAAAAATAATTACCACGTGATCTCACTTGTATGTGGAATTTAAAATGTTGATCTCTTAGAAGTTGAAAGTAGAATGTTAGAGATTTAAAGGCCATAAGTATCTGGACAGTAAGATGAGTACAGGTAACAACAATATATTGTTTATTGAAAAATATAGGAAAAGATTTTATATTTTTACAATAAAGAAATGACAAATGTTTGCATTTACCCTGATTTAAACATTGCAAAACATATACATGCATTTAAACATTACATAGTACTGACATGTATAATTTTTATGTTTTATGTATCACTTAAAAAATAATTTCAAATTTAAAAACATTTTGCAGTGATAAATTCATAATTGTATTTGTTATACTAGGTGCAGGCTTTTATCAAAACTCCCTATATATTGTAATTAAAATAGTTATAATTTATTATATGTTAGCATAATAGTGTTTTTAAAAGAATAGAGACACTAGGAAACTGGGTTAAAATGTGAATTTTCAGGGTTCTTCTGTACTAGTGGATTTTTTTAAAAAACAATACAGTGACAAACTATTGTAAATTAAATGATGTTACAATCACAATGGAATCATTTAGGGGAGGGTAACAAGTTGACAACAAAGTAAATAGATCTTACTGGCTTAGCAGTAGCTTGGGTGTGAGGATTCTTATGACCAAGTTCTTTTCCTTCCTGATAACATGCTCCCACCTCACACACAAGTCACACGTAGAGATGTGATTGTGGAATCTTCACATGTCTTATAAGTCATGCTACAAGATGGCGTGCATAATCTATTTTTGGTTTTCTATCTTAATATACATTTTAAATGTTTATACAAATTCTACCTTATGTTTCATAATTTACACAGTCTCTTTATATGTTTTTATGTCATGCTTAATTGCCTTCTGGAGAATTACATGCTATTTATTTCTTCTTAACATCATGATTTCTCAGTGTGATGTGTATACTCATGCTGTGCCTACTCATACTCCAATGCTTTATTCTTCTAGAATGAAGAAGGTGGTGTTTAAATAAAAGAACCATTCATTAAATACATTAATATATGTACACATAAAATTCCTAGAACATGAATACACATAGGTGTTGCTATATGATGATATTTCCTTGAAATCTAAGAAAAATTAAATAACAAATGAGGAAAAGTAAGGTGAAGTTAATTAATTTTATATTCATTTTCCTACTTGGGCAGTGGTTAGGGTAGGTGGAAATGCTTGTTTTGGTATAATGACTAAACACGATGAATTTTATTATATCTAAGCATTTAAACTTTAATATTTTGAACTATCTCATGATAGCTTACTATTTTACCTTCAAATCATTTGCATAGCAAAGCAAATTTTCCTATAAGAAATAATGGGAACTCACATGATTCATTCCACAACCTAAAAAATATTCATGTAAAAATAATCACAAGACTGAAAAATAATACATAATAATGAAGAAAAACAAATTAATCTGTACTTGCCTTTGCAAAACCTTCATGACCAGTGTGAGGGAGACAAAGGAGAGGAGAGTTACTGTGCAGGATGACTTTCACCATCACTAACAGAATCACTGCTGGCTATTGGCTCAATGGAATCCTTTTGTTCTTGTGCAACTTTAACAAGGAACCTGCTCAGTGACACTTGCTTTTGCCTATTTTTAAAGAATTTACCCTTCTCCATTGTTGGTGGGAGTGTAGACTGGTGCAACCACTATGGAAATCAATATGGAGATACTTCAAAGAGCTGGGACTAGAGGTTCCATTTGACCCAGCCATCCCTCTGCTTGGTATCTTTCCAAAAGAATTAAAAGAATCATACCACAGTGATATATGCACACCAATGTTTATAGCGGCACAGTTAGTAATAGCCAAAACTTGGAAACAGCCCATTTGCCCATCAGTTGGAAACTGGATAAAGAAGATGTGGTTTTTCTATAAAGTGGAATACTACTCAGACATAAAGAATGAGAAATTAGATTCATTCATAGGAAAATGGATACATATTGAGGATATATTCCTAAGTGAAATAAATAAGTCACACACATGTAAATACCAAATAGTTTGTCTGGTGTGAAAAACTATTATAGTATATAAGATCCTGATAAGATAATTGACCATGTGAAATAGGAAGAAAAGTGCTAAAGGTGTAGTGAAAGTGGGAAGAGTAGGGGAAAGGTAATAAGGGAAAAGAAAAAAATATGAGAAAATGAAAAAATGGAAATAAAGTGTTTGTAAATGGGGTGGCAAAGAGAGGGTGAAGGGAGGGCATGGACAAGGGGGAAAAATGAGAACCAAGACCTGACATGTAAAGGTACACAATCCCAATAAAGAACATAATTGTACTGTATACCTTAAATGTACCAATAAACTCAATAAAAGGAAAAAAAGAATTCACAGAAATGTGACATGTCCTTGTCATTAAACAGATTCATTGCTCACACTACCTTATTTGGGTGGTGCTTTTCTACAAAATTTTTCAGTTTCACATATTTTACACATCCCTAATCTCATTTGAAGTAAAGAATTCCTCTGCCTTTTTCTTCTCCTCTACAGATGAAATCTCCTCCATAACATCTTGCTGTTAAGAGATGATCACCACAATCCTGTAGTGAGAGAGAACTGGCTCAGTTGTGATCATGTACTACTCGAAATGCATGACATCATTCGCTTATCAAGTTAAAATGCAAAAATAAATGAAATTGTCCCATGCATATCATCAAACCATAGCGCAATGAAATTGGAAAGCAATGGTAAAAGAAACAACAAAAACTCCCTACACACATGGAAATTAAATAACACCATCCTGAATGACCAATGGGTCACAGCTGAAATTAAAGAAAATAGAAAAATTAGATGGTTTCTAAAAATTAAATAATTAAAAACCAGAACATACAGGACACAAAAAAAGCAGTCCTATGAGGAAAATTTATAGCAGTAATTTCCCACATCAACAAAACAGAATGAGCTCTAATAAACAACCTGATGTTGAATGATAGGATTCTATAAAAAGAAGAGCAAATCTAGCTCAAAGATTGCATGAGTGAGGAAAATTAAAGATTAGAGCAGAAATTAAGGCAACTGCAACTAAGAAAACAATGCAATCAATGTATTGAAAAGTCAGTTTTTTCAAAGATTAAACAAAATTAACACTTAGCCAACTTTATCAAAAAAATAAAAAGGAAAGAGAAGATTCAAATCCAGGCAATTAGAAATGAAAAAAGGTAGGGCCAGGGATTTAGCTCAGTGGTTCCACCTGCCTCCCAAGCCCAAGGTCCCAAATTCAATCCCCAGTACAAAAAAAAAAAAAAAAAAAAAAAAAAAAAAAAAAAAGAAATCACAATGAATCCTACAAAAATCCAGACCATTAATACCTAATTCAGGAATATCTATTCTAATAGAGTAGAAAACACAGAAGAAAAGGACAGATTCCTAGATGCATATAAATCACTAAACCTGAATCAAGAAGATAATAGAGATTCTAAATATTAATCAATGAAATTGAAGATATAATTAAAAACCTACCAACAAAGAAAAGCCCAGGCCCTGACTGATTCACTGATGAATTCTACAACAACTTTAGAAAATACTTAATGCCATTATTCTTCAAATTTTTTAGTGAAACTGAATGGGAAGCAATACTCTTGAATTCACTCATGGAAGCAAGCATTACCCTGAAACAAAAACTAGACAAGAATCCAACCAAAAAAATAGAACAGCAGTCTAATTTCCCTACTGAATATAGATGCAAAAATCCTTAATAAGACACTGCCAAACACAATACAGCAAAATGATGAGGGAAATTATTCACCCCGATCAAGTGGGATTCATCCCAGAGATGCAAGGATGGCTCAACATATGAAAATCAATAAATGTAATACACCATATTAACAGAGCCAAGGACAAAAAAACACACAATTATCTCAATAAATGCAGAAAAAGCATTCAACAGACTCCAACATCCTTTTGTGATAAAAAAAAAAAACACAGAAAATTAGAATAGATGGTCTCTATCTCAACTGATAAAAGCCATCTATGATAAACCAACAGTCAGCATCATACTAAATGGGCAAAGTCTGAAAGCTTTCACTCTAAAATCAAGGACAAGACAATAATATCCACTATTACCACTCTTATTCAATATAGTTCTAGAACATTAGCCAGAGCAATTAAACAAGAGAAATAAATTAAAGAAATAAAGATAGGAAAGGAAGAAGTTAAATTATCATAATTTGCAGATGACATGATACTCTACATAGAAAACCTCAAAAAACTCCACCAAAAGACGTTTAGATTTAATAATCATAGCTGGATAAAATCTCAACATTGAAAAGTCTACAGCATTCTTGCACACAAATAACAAACTCACTGAGAGCGAAATTAGGGAAACCACAGCTTTCACAATAGCATCCCCAAAAATAAAATACTTAGGTAACAGTCTATCAAAGGAAGTGAAAGATCTCTACATTGAAAACTACTGTACTCTGAAAAGAATATCCTCTGAAGAGGATATTAGAAAATGGAAAAATATCCCTTATTCTTAGGTAGGAAGAACCAGTATAATGATAATGTCCATACTTCTAAATTTTTATACAGATTTAATGAAAATGCAATCAAGATACCAATAGCACATCTCATAGAATTAGAGAAAACAATCCTAAAATGCATTTAAAGCAGAAAAGACCTAGAATAGCAAAAGTACTTCTGGACAACAAAGGAGGAATTGCAATCCCTGATTTGAAATTATACTATATAGCTACCATGATAAAAACAGCATGGTAATGGCAAGAAAAAAAGACTGGAGAATCAATGGAACTGATGAGAAGATGCAAAAACAACTCCAGACATACTCAACCACTTTAATCTTTGATAAAGGAGCCAAACACCTTCAGTGGAAGAAAGATAGACTCTTTAATAAATAGTGCTGGAAGAATTGGCCTTCCACATGCCAAAATCTGAAACTAGACCTATATCTTTCACTATGCAGTAACCTAAAAATATCAAAAATCTAAATATTAAAATTGAAACACTAAATCTGCTGGAAGAGAGAATAGGTAGAATGCTTGAGGATATAGGAGTAGGAAAAGACTTTAGGAACAAAACCCAGACTGCATGAGAGATACTATAAGCAATCAACAACTGGGACCTCATTTCATTAAAAAGCTTTTGCATACCAAGAGAAACCACCAACAGAATGAAGAAACAGTCAAAGGCCAAACACATTCACTGGAAGAAAGATTGCCTCTGTAAGAAATGGTCATGGAAAAACTGGCTTTCCACATGCCAAAGACTAAAACTAGGCATATTTCTTTCACCATGCACTAAAATTAAATCAAAATAGATTAAAGTTCTAAATATTAAAATAGAAACACTAAGCCTGCTGGAAGATACAAAAGGTAGAACTCTTGAAGACAGAGGTACAGCCAAGCACAAAGGATCAACAACTGGGATCTCATTTTATTAAAAAGCTTTTGAACAGCAAAATAAACCACTAACAGAATGAAGAGACAGCCCACAATAGGAGGAAAAATGCCAGCTGTTCCTCAGACAATGAATTATATTTAAATATATGAAGAACTCAAAACATTAGACTACCCAAATTTAAATACCCAATCCAAAAGTGGGCATCTGAAATGAACAGAAATTTCTCAGTTGAGGAAGTAGAAACAGAACATAACTCCGTGAAAAAATGTTCAATATTATTGGTCATTTGAGAGATGCAAGTTACAACAATTCCACTTCATTCCAGAAAGAATTACTGTCATCAAGAAATCAACCAATAACAAATGTTGGTAGTGCTGTGGGGAAAAAGAACACTTCTCCACTGCTGATGGGAGTGCAACCACTGTGGAAGTCAGTGTGGAGATTTCTAAAAAACTAGAACTAGAAGTTCCATTTGACCCAACTATTTCCCTTCTTGGTACATCTTGAAAGAATTAAAAGCATCAAGAGGAACGGTGAGTGATGCAATCATATGGAGCTTGCCTAGGACTACAGCCCTACCCCTCTGGGCCCCAGCAGAGGAACGGTGAGAGGAGCAGCCTCATGGGTGCCTGCAGCACCCCCCCCCAACATGCTCTTCTGGCCTCCTGGCTTGGCTGATACCTGGAGGCATACCACAGAGGAATAGTGGGTCATAAAGGCTATTGTTCTGATCTCTAGTCTAAATTTTGATTTAATTCACACAGCTAAAGGTGATAGATTAATAACTACCACAAATTGTCATTTTTCTAAGCTGTGCTTAATGCTATTGTGTTGTTGATTGCATCATTTGGGCTAAGCTACTGTGATTAATTTAATCATTTGTTCTTCCTGGTATAAAGAAAATGAAATTGCCTCAGAGTCATTAGAGACTGAAAACCTAAAGGCAAGCTATAACAGGAAGATTGAGGAATTAACCCAGGAATTAAACCAAGGACAGTACCAACAACAAAAATAGAAATGAGAAGACATTCAAGCAAGGTACAAGCACGAACAAAGGCTTCCCATTCATTAAGGCAAATTCTGAAGGAAATAAGGTAGAAAAGTCTGATAATCAACCACCTGGACAACCTGAACTGATAGCACAGGAAGTAACAAAACAGATGAAAGAGGCTCTAGAAAATTTCAAAACAGAAATAATTTCTAAAATAATTACAGAGATGGTGAGCAGAATGAAAGATATGATTAGAGACTCTACAATGGAAACAGATTTAAAAAACAATACATGAGTTCAGGACCATGATAGAAGCCATGAATGCCCAACATAGGAAAGAAATGGAATCCATGAAACAGATTCAAACAGATATTCAGGAGATTAAAAACTCTATAGAAAGTTAACATAACAAACTGAGCCAATCTGAAGACAGGATATCAGATATAGAAGATAGGATGGAGATCAGTGATCATGAAAAGAGGGAACTCTTAAAAAGTAAAGGAACATGAAAAAGAAATCCAACATCTCCTAGATAATTCAAAGAAGAACAGTATAAGGCTGATAGGAGTCCATGAAAAATCAGAAGCAAGTACAAGTGACATTTTAAAAAAAACTGTTCACAGAATTAATGACAGAAAATTTCCCAGAGCAAAAGAATTTGAAATACTATGTGAGGCTCTTAAGATCCCTAATAGGCATAATTACAAAAAATCTATACCTAGACATGTAATAATCAAGATTCAAGAAACTCAACAGAAGAATGAAATACAACAGGCAATTAGAAAAAAAAACAAACAAATCACATGCAAAGGAAAATCCATCAGAATCACAGCAGACATTTCAACCCAAACCCTCAAGGCAAGGACAGCATGGAGTGAATTATTTCAAGTCCTAAAAGAAAACAACCTCCAAAATAGACTGAAGTATCCTGCAAATCTCTCTTTTAAAATGGATGGGGTAATAAGATACTTCCATGACAAACAACACCTAAGAAACTTCGTGAATACCAAACCAGCACTCCAAACAATTCTAAATAATATCCTAGAAAAAGACAATGAAGATCACAAATCCATGAGGCCCAACAAAGCAAATCCAGCAGGCAAAGAAATAAATTAAATAAAGAGGGAGAAAAAATTTAAAAGACCCAACAACACGAAAATAACATCATGATGATGACAGTACATATCAGTTATAACCATCAATGTCAATGGCATCAATTCACCATCAAAAGAAATAGACTGGCAGAATAGATTAAGCAAAATTCAACAATATGCTGCATACAAAAAACATACCTACTTGAAAAAGACACTCATAGACTGAAGTTAAAAGGATGGAAAACAATTCCCCATGTGACAGGAACCCAGAAAAAAGCAGGGGTAGCTACTTTTTTGCAGGCAAAGTAAATTTCAAACCAAAACTAGTTAAGAGAGACAAAGAAGGTCACTACATCCTTGTAAAGAGAACAATCCAAGAGGAAGAGATAACAATCAAAAATATATATGCAACAAATAGTAATGCCCCCAACTATACAAAACAAATATTAAGGGACATGAAAAAGCAAATAAGCAGTAATACAATTGTAGTGGGGGAACTAAAAACTACATTGACACAAATAGATCATTGAGGCTAAAATTCAACAACAAAATATTAGAACTGAACCAAGCTTTTGAACAAATAGACCTAATAGATGTCTACAGAGGGTTCCACCCAAAAAAATCAGAATATACACTCTTTTCATCTGTACATGGGTCATTCTCCAAAATAGACCACATACTAGCTCACAGAACAAGTTTAAAATGCAAAGGAGTTGAAATTATCCCACATATATTATCACATCATAGTGCAATTAAACTGAAGATCAATAGCAAAAGAAATCACAAGAACTTCACAAACACATGAAATTAAATAACACTCTCCTGAACAACCAATGGGTCATGGAGGAAATTAAAGAAGAAATTAGACAGTTTTACAATTTGCTGATAATGCCAGTACACATACAGGAATCTATGGGACACAATGAAAGCAGTTTTATAAGGGAAATTTACTATCAGTGAATACCCACAGTAGAAAAATAAATAAAAAAACCTAATGCAGAATCTTAAGCTTCTAAAAAAAAAAGAAGAAGAAGAAGAAGAAGAGCCTAATGAGATAACTAACAATGTCAAATAGGAAGAAAAGGGCTAAAGGTATAGGGAAAGTGGGAAGGGTAGGGGAAAGAAAATAAGGGAAAAGAAAAAAAATGAAAAAATGGAAATAAAGTGTTTGTAAGTGGGGAGGGGAGGAGTGGGTGAAGGAAGGGCAGGAACAAGGGGAAAAAATGAGAACCAAGACCTGTCATATAAAGGTACAAGATCCCAATAATGAATGTAAATGTACTGTATACCTAAAATGTACCAATAAACTCAATTTAAAAATAAATAAATAAAATAAAATAAAGAACAGCAAGACAAACCCAAAGCTGGTGCAAGTGAGGAAATTACAAAGATCAGAGGAGAAATCACTGCAATGGAGACTAAGAGAATGATAACAAAGAATCAATGAATTGAAGAGTTGATTTTTCAAAAGAATAAATAAAATCAATAAACCCTTAACCAACCTTATCAAAAAAAGGAAAGAAAAGGTTCAGATCCATGCAATTGGTATGAAAAAGGCAAAGTCACAACAGATCCAGGAAAAGCCCAGAAGATCATCAATACCTACTTCAAGAAACTGTACTTTAATAAAGTGGAAAATACAGAAGAAATGGACAGATTTCTAGATATATATAAATTACCAAAGTTGAATGAAGAAGATAAAAAGATTCTAAACACCCCAATTATGATCAGTGAAATTGAAAACATAATAAAAGTTTATCAACAAAGAAAAGACCAGGTCCTGATGGCTTTACTGCTGAATTCCACAAAACATTTAGAGAATAACTACTGCCACTACTTCTGAAGGTTTTCAGTGAAATAGAAAGGGAAATGATACTTCCAAATTGATTCCTAGAAGCAAGTGTTACTTTGATTCCAAAACCAGGGAAAGACCCAACCAAGAAAGAGAACTACAGACCAATCTCCCTAATGAACACAGATGCAAATATCCTCAATAAGATACTGGCAAACAGAATACAGAGGGTTATCAAAATCATACACCTTGACTAAGTTGGATTTATCCCAGGGATTCAATGATAGTTCAACATATGTAAATCAATAAATGTAATACCCTATATTAACAGAGTTAAAGACAAGAACCATATGATTATCTCAATACATGCAGAAAAAGCATTTGACAAAATTTAACATCCATTCATGATTAAAAACCCTGCAGAAAATTGGAATAGATGGTCTTTATCTCAACTTGATAAAGGCTATCTATGAAAATCCAATGGCCAATATCATACTAAATGGTCAAAACTGAAAAACTTCAGACTAAAATCAGGAACAAAACAAGTATTTCCATTTTCACCACTCGTGTTCAATATAGTTTTGGAAACATTAGCCATAACAGTTAGAAAAGAGAAAGAAGTGAAAGCAATAAAGATGGGAAAGGAAGAAGTTAAACTGTCATTATTTGCTGATGATATGATACTCTACATTGAAGACCCAGAAAACTACCCAAAAGACTTCTAGACTTAATTTCCAGATTCAGTAGAGTAGCTGGATACAAGTCAACATTCAAAAATCAAAAGTCTTCTTGTACACAAATAATAGAGTCATTGAAAGAGAAATTAGAGAAACAGTCCCTTTTATAATAGCATCAGAAAAATGAAATATCTAGGAATCAATCTAACAAAGGAAACAAAAGACCTCTACATTGAGAACTATAACACTTTGGGAAAAAAATATCAAAGACAATATAAGAAAATGGAAAGACATCCCTTGTTCCTGGGTAGGAAGAACTAAGACACTGAAAATCATACTTCTATCACTACTATACCTGCTATACAGATTCAATGCAATCAGATTGAAATTCCAACAGTATACTTCACTGAACTAGAGAAAATAATCAAAAAATTCATTTGGAACAAGAAGAGACCTAGAATAGCAAAAGCCATTCTAGGCAACAAAGACATGATGGGGGTATCACAATCTCCACCTTGAAATTATACTGCACAGCCACTGTGATTAAAAACAGCATGGTACTGGCAAAGAAACAGACCCGAGGATCAACAGAATTGATTGAAGGGCACAAGAACAACTCCAGACATACTCAGCTAACTCATCTTTGACAAAGGAGACAAACATCCTCACTGCCTCTTTAATAAATGGTGCTGGAAAATTTGGCTTTCAAATTGCCAAAGATTAAAACTAGACCCCATCTTTCACCATGCAATAAACTAAAATCCAAGAGGATTAAATATCTAAACAACAAAACAGAGACAAGAAACTTGCTGGTAGATAAGTTAGGTAGAATTCTTGAAGACATTGTTATAGGAAAAGACTTTATGAACAAATCTTCAGCAGCATGGAAACTAGCACAAAGAATCAATAACTGGGATCTCATCTTATGAAAAAGAACTCAAAAAAAAACAGATTCCCCCCAAAAATTTTTAAACCCAATTCAAAATGCGCATCTAAAGTGAACAGACATTTCTCAGACAAAGAAGTAAAAGCAGCAAATAAACATATGAAAAAATGTTCAAAATCACTGGTCATTCGAGAGATGCAGATGAAAACAACACTGAGATTCCACCTCGCCCCAGAAAGAATGGCTGCTATCAAGAAATCAACCAGTAAAAAATCTGATATGCTGTGGGGAGAAAGGAACCCTTCTCCATTGTTGGTGGGAGTGGAGGCTGGTGCAACTACTGTGGAAATCAATATGGAGATACCTATAAGAAGTAGGACTAGAAGTTCATTTGACCCAGCTATTGCCCTGCTGGGTATCTTCCCAAATGAATTAAAAGTGATATATGCTCACCCATGTTTATAGCTGCACAGTTTGTAATAGTTCAACCTTGGAAACAGCCTAATTGCCCATCAACAGATGAGATAAAGAACATGTGGGGTTTTTTATATACTATTTAGCCATAAAGAACCAGAAACTAGGGACATTTATAGCTAAGTGGTTGCACATTGAAGATATATTGTTAAGTGAAATTAATAGGACACACATATGTATATGCTGAATAGTTTCCCTGGTGTGATTAACTAAAAATTTAAATAAGAATTAAAATGTATAATTGATATTGTGTAATAGGAAAAAAGGTCTAAAGATGTAGGGGAAGTGGGAGGGGTAGGGGCAAGCTAAGAAGGGAAAAAATAAGACAAAAGAAAAAAATGGAAACAAAGTCTCTGTAAAGGGAAGGGTGGAGAGTTTCTAGGGAGGGTAGGGGAATGGGGAAAAAATAACAACCAAGATATATCATGTAAAGGTACAAGATCCCAATGATGAATGTAACTGTATTATATACCTAAAATGTACCAATAAAAAAGGGAGAAAAAGAATTAAAAGCATCATACCACAGCAATATATCCACATTCATATTTATAGCAGTACGGTTTGTAATAGTAATAATAAATCTTGAAAATAGCCTAAATGCCCATCAACCAATGAATGAATAAAGATGATGTGGTGTATTTATACAATGGAATACTATTCTGCCATAGAGAAGGATAAGTGAGACATTTCTAACTAAATGGATACACCTTGAGATTATACTCTTAAGTAAAATAAATCAGACACATGTGCTCAGATATCCCATGGTTTTTCTGGTATGAGAAGCTAAAAGTGTGAATAAGGACCAAAATGCACAGTAGATATTGGGACATGGTAAGAAAATGTCCAAGTAAGCTGAGAAACAAGGGAGAGGGGAGGAGGAAGGAAAGAAAGGACGAGATAAAAACTAATAGAAGGGGAAAATGCAAACAAGGTTTCATAAAGAAAGAGTGAAGAGGGGTTGAAGGGTTCTAGGTAAAGGGATGCACCCTGAAACCATTCTCAAGTGAAATAAATCAGACACACATGCTCAAGTATCTCATTATTTCTCTGCTATGAGAAACTGAAATTATAAATAAGGACCACAATATATACTAAGATATTGGGAAATTGGAAGAAAATGTTCAAATGGGAAGGAGAAATAAGGAGGGAAGAGGGGGAAGAAGAGAAAAGGAAAAAAGAGAATCAAAGGAAAATGGAAATGAAACTTTTGTAAAGAAGTGGGGGAAGAGAGCTGGATGTAAGGGAAGGGAAATGGGAAAAATAGAAGAATCAAGATATATAAAGTACAGGTACCTATTCCATATGTCAGCTGATATCATTATGCATATCTAAAATGTACCAATAAGGGCTGAGTATTTAGCTCAGTGGTGTCACCGCCTACCTCGCAAGTGCAAGGACCCAAGTTCTATCCCTGGTAACAAAAATAAAATAAAATATAAATAAAATGTATCAATAAAATTAAAAAAGAAAAATATAAATAAATACATTTTGTATTTAAAGTTAAAAAATAAAGTATTGAAAATCTTCTAAAACTCAACAATTAAATTCAATACTCCAAGTTAAAAACAATGAGCCAAATACATTAACAGACACCTCATCAAGGAATATACACAAATGACAAATAAGTACATAAATATATAAAAAGATATTTGACATATGTTATCAGAGATAGACAAATTCAAACATGAGGTATGACTATGCCTGCATTTCTGAAACCCAAAACACTAACAATACTTAATGAAGGTGTGGAGTAATGCACTGCATTTAGTGATCACTGATCTCAGGTCTTCTCTAACCTGTGACAGCATCTTTTCTCATGACCTTGACATTCCTGAGAAACACTTGCCAAGTATCCTGTACAATGTCCCTCCATCCAGGTTTTTTTGGTGTTTTGTTTTGTTTTGTTTTGTTGTACCAGGGATCCAACTTGAGCATCCAATGTTTTTTTTAATTAATGTTATTGGTACATTTAAGGTGTACAACATAATGACATTTATTATTGGAAATTTGCACCATTACATAATCCATCTTGGTTCTTATTTTTCTCCATTCTCCTGCCCTCCCTTCAACTCCTCCAGTTCTCCTCATCTACCAAGACTTCGTTTCCATTTTTAAAATTTTCTCATATTAATTCCATTCCTTTCTTTCCTTTCCCCTACCCCAGCCATTTCCCCAACCCCTTTGTTCCTCGTTTGTCTATTATTTTTTTCATGATTTAACCAGGGTAAAGATTTCTTTTAAGGAGGGCAATAACTTGCTAAAAAATCCTATTTTATGTAGTTATTTTCCATGTGTGGGGGAAAAAAAACATGGAAATCATCTTTGTTTCTTCTGCCCTTGATTAGACTCATAACAAAACCCCACAAGATCAAATAAGATGCTACAGTTTTTGAGGAATGTACAGTTATTAAACAGATCTTTTGATTTGGTGAGACATTTTTTCCAAGTTATTCTAGCTTTGAAAATCTTAGGTGTCCTAGTAGCCAAATGAAACAAAATTGGAAGGACAGGTCTGCAGTGCCCTTCAAATTAAGCTGGGAGAGGGGCTATGTCTCACCTTTGATTAACCTTTTTGTGAAGCATAGTTTTCTGCTCCTGTAACCTGGGAGGTCAATGAGAGCTGCCTTTGGAAGCATCTTTGGTCAACAAGGATCTTCTGTGCATGCTAAAGGTGTAAACAAAGAGACACAAACACACAGCATCATTACTATATTTGCTTATCTATTAAGCTATTTAAGTCATTAATCAAATGAGCCACATAAGCTCCCAAAGTAAAATATAGCTTTAGAAGAGAGTAAGTAGCTAAGAGCTGAATTTAGGTGTTAGCAACAGTATAGAATCAGTGAAGGTTAAGAATATTTAATTTTTTGTTTGGATTCTGCAAGTAGATACTTCCATTTCTTTGTATAGTTTTCATAATAGTGAATAAGTGGAAACCAACACAAAACTTATTTTAAAATGCCATAGAGAGTAATATAAAGTTTGATCAGTTGCAGCAATAAGTGGACAAATCCCTCATGATCCCATGAGGAGGCTTGGATTTTTATGTATAATGATAAAATTTTGATGATATTTTTAAAATTTAGAATAAAAAGTTACTTCTATTATGGTATTTATGAAATACTGAGAGATAATGAATGCTTTTAACCAAAATTAAAATCATGTTGTTTCTGTTTTTCACATTCTCATAGTTATTGGTAATTCTATCATCAAAATAATTTATTTCTTTATTCTCTTATTGACATGGTTTATAATTAGGCACTTGATAAAGTTTTTAAAACACCACAGTAGTGAAAGAATGATCAGGAGCCTTGGAATAAAATAGGACTGGTTCAAACCCTGACTTGTCTACCTTGATCTGGAGCAAACCATCTAACCTCTCTGTTTGTAAATTTTTAAAAAGGGGACAACATTACATTGTGCCACGATTGCAAGCAATCTTTATGTAAGGCCAGGTGTCCGTAAACAAGAAAATAGAATAGGGATCTCATTGGGTCTTCTGACTAATCCTGACTAGAAGAAGATAAAAACTTTACTAGAAAACTGCCCCCCAGATGTAGCTCCAGGACAGGGGTACAGAAAGAGAAAAAAAAAACAGATAAGCAAAAGCACCATGTTAGACAGGTGGCCTTGGTACTTCCATCAAGAGAACATAGCAAAAGCTGACAGGTAGAGTACAGAGAGCCATGTGCACAAATGATAAGTCACCCCCACCTCCAATAGATGCAGAGGAAGCAAAGGGGAAGAAGGGGAGCTGCCTAACTTTGGGGAAGGCTCTTATTCAGTGTACAGAAGTATACACTGACACCTATGCACTAACATCTACACTTACATACAAGTGCATTCATTCTAGAATCGCTATGTTATTCATTCTAGGGTCATTATAAAATTCAGTAGATATCCTTACACCCCCTTACTAACTCTAAGCTAACCATGAGTAAGGCACCCATTTGTAAGGCTGCCACCCACCCCAAAGGTGATGTCCTAAGAAGTAGGTCAGGAACAAGGAAACAGACAGAAGCTGCACTTAGACTACAAGAAGAAATGATGTAGGCAGAAGTGCCCAGAAGCCCACTGGGTTATGGAAGGGCCTTTGACCCTGACAAAAGCAACCAAATACAAAGGATCCACTGGTTTGCCATCATCCTGGAGTCCCCTACCCTGATTCTTTTTTTTTTAAATCAGGATAGCTATCTGTCTTCTCCTTTTTCTTTCTTTTTCTGTTTAGAAATAAAGTATCTTCCTCTCATTAAATATCGTTCCTATTTTTTTTATGAGGCTGAGTTTATGATCCCAGTGGTTTTCCCAGACAGCACAGCAGCAATGCTTGGCTCACCCAAGGACACAAAATCTTTGGTTCCCTGTCTGGGAAGCAGACATGGCACCCAACTTGATTCAAATTATGATTTCATTTTTACTTTATGATGGTAGGAAAACATACCCATATAACTGTTCTAGTTTTCCTTTTCAGTACAGTATTCAAAAATTACATAAAATATCCAAAACTTTGTTATAAAAATAGGTTTGTGTTGGCTGATTTGCCCAACTACTGACTAATTTAAGTGTTCTCAATACATTTAAGCTAGTCTAGACTAAGATATGATGTTCAGCCAGCATATTCAATATATTTTTGACTAATGATGAGTTTATCAGAATGTAACCCATCATAAATTGAAAAGCATAAGTATATGATAAAATATACCAAAAATGTTGTATTTCATCTCTAAAAGAAGGCAGATGTTCATTAATTGTTTATATTATTCCTAAACAATCATTCAGAAGTCATCTTTCTGCCTAGAAAGTCTCTGGATTTTTACCAAATAATTAATTTCCTGTGTGTTTGTGAGAGAGAGCATAAAACTAGAGAAATAGGCAGAGCAGGTCTAAAGAGAGAAAAATATAGCTTCCAACATTTGACATAATGTGTTTAATATTTTTTAGGAAAAATAAAAAGGTCTTCCACAGATTTTGAACAATTTTAGCTATATAAATATTTATTCTTCCAAGATAACACAATTACTGGTATATGTGAATTACAATCAAGGAGCAAACTGGACAATTTTCTTCAGTGCAAATGGAGCACATAAAATATCACCACAAATAACTGATCTCTATGAAGCAACCAGGCAAACAGCAAAAATACAGGATGTATTTGTCAGTTTTCCTGTCACTGGGACACAATACCTAACATCCACAACTTATAAAATGGGTAATTTAATTTGGTTCACAGTTTCAGGATACTCAATCCATGTGCTCATCTGGCTCCAACACAGAAATATGGCAGAGTAGCAAAGCAGTTCAGTTCGTGGCACCTAGGAAGCAGAGCATGGTAATAGTTCCAGAAAGGTAAAGGCTGGGGTTCAGATACAGACTGCAAGTTTACACACCTTTACCTAGCCAGACATACACAGGAGTGTGCTTTATTCTCCTGGGCAGCTTCCAAACCAATCAGGTTAACAGAACCAAGATTAGCTACCACATATCACCCACTTGTCAACTTGACACTCATACATATTTTCTTAAATCACACCCAAACTCCAGATAAACACAAGTTAATTCCACCTAATTTATTACAAATATCCTGCATATATATATGAGAACACAATAATCCCTTCCCCAAAGTCTCAACAGTTCTCTGAAACAGCATGTTTCAAAAGTCAAAGACTCTTTTGAGATTCAAGGCAAACTCTTAGCTATGAACCTCTATAAATCAAACACAAGTAGCATAATTCCAAGGTACAGTGGCACAGGGTAAACATTCCCATTCCAACAGAGAAGAGTAATGGGAGAGAGAGGAATAGGAAGTAGCAAGACTGAAAGCCAGCGGAACAAACACTAACTCCTGCAGCTCCAAGTTGTAAGATGTGAGTGAATTCCAAAGGGTTTAAGTGCCAACACCTCTATGGCTCTATTGGTTGAAGCCCACTAGGCTTCTCTCTTGGGCTGGCTCAGTTGGTGGGTTGCATGTTTTCCTTAGCACACATTTCACATTCCTTGCATCTCCAACTTCCTGGGGTCTCCACTGCATCTTTGTCCTTATTCCCATAGCTTCACTCAGTCCTCTCAGGAGCTCTTTGCTTGGCTTCCAAGCCTTCCTTCAAAGTCTGGGGCAAAGCTTCCCTTATCCCACAACTCCTGTGTTCTGCATGCTGGTAAAGCCAGCATCATACAGATGACACCAAGGTCGGCTTTCAGTGGGAGCAGTAAGTGGTCCCCCCTGGATCATGGCTGCAGTCATCTCTGAGGGTCTGGATAGCTGAACACAGTGAAATGAATCCCAGGGAGCCAATTTTATAGGAGGCCCTTTATTAAATTAATTTTGTTCATACATTTTAGGTGTACAGTACAGAGATTTGTACCTTTACAAAATATACCTTGATTCTTATTTCACCCTCTCCCTGCCCTCCCTTTGAATCCCTCTACCCCTTCCTATTTACAAATACTTTGTTTCCATTTTTTCATTTTCTCATATTAATTCCATTCCCCTCCATCCTTTTCCCTACCCCTCCCACTTCCCCTTCCCTTTTATACCTCTTATTTCTCTTTTACATTATTTATTAGATATTTTCATCCTTATTTACACTTTTTCAATTTCTCATACCACAGAAACTATTTAGTATTTACACCTTTGCCCTATTTATTTCACATAAGAGTATCATCTCAATCTGCATCCATTTAGCTATAAATGCCTCTAATTTCTCATTCTTTATGGGTGAGTAGTACTCAATTTTATATTTTTTAGAAAACATTCCATTTAGTATTTCTGTTTTAATATTTAGATCTTTAATCCATTTTTATCTTAATTTATTGCATGGTGAGAGATATAGGTCTACTTTTAATCTTTGGCAAGTTGAAACCCAATTTTTCCAGCACCACTTATTAAAGAGACTATCATTTCTTCAGTGATGGTGTTTGGCTGCTTCTTTGAAGATGAGGTGGCTGAGTGTGCCTGGAGTTGTTTGCTCTAATCCTCTTCAGGTCCTCAGGTCTGTTTCTTTGCCAGCACCATGATGTTTTTATCACAGTGGCTTTGTAGTATAGTTTCAAGTTGGGGATTTTGATATGCCCTGCCTTGTCTTTGTTGCCTAGAATTGCTTTTGCTATTCTAGGTCTCTTCTTGTTCCAAATGAATTTTTGGATTGTTTTCTCAAGGTCTGTGAAGTATGCTGCTGGAATTTCAATTGGAATTGCATTGAATCTATATAGCAGTTTTGGAAGTATGGCCATTTTTACTATACTGGTTCTTCCTACTCACAAGCAAGGGATGTCTTTCCTTTTTCTGATATCCCCTTTGATCTCTTTTTTTCAGAGTGCTATAGTTTTCAGAGTAGAGGTCTTTGGTTTCTTTCATTATAGGTTGCTTTCTAGGTATTTCAGTGTTTTGGGTGCTCTTGTGAAGGTAGTTGTTCATGCAGTTCCTTTTTTATTGAGTCTGTTGCTTGTGTACTGGAAAACTATTGATTTTTGTTTGTTGACCTTATATCCAGCTACTCTACTAAAATTAGTTATTAAATCTAGAAGACTTTTGGTGGAGTTCTTAGGGACTTCTCTATAAAGTATCATGTCACCTACAAATAATGAAAGTTTGACTTCATTTTCTACCTTTATTCCTTTTCTTTCTTTCTCTTGTTTAATTGCTGTGGTGAGTGTTTCCAAAACTATAAAGAACAGGAATTGTGATAGTGGATATCATTCTCTTGTTCCTGATTTTATTGTGAAGGATATCAGTTTTTGACCATTTACTATGATATTGGCTGTTGGTTTTTCATAAATGGTTTTATCAGGTTGAGGTAGAGACCACCTATTCCAATTTTTGTAGGGCTTTTATCATGAATGCATGTTGAATTTTGTCAAACGCTTTTTCTGCATCTTTTGAGATTATCATATGGCTTGTGTTTTTGGCTTTATTAATATAGTGTGTTACATTTATTGATTTGTGTATGTTGAACCATCCCAGCATCTCTTGGATGAATTCCACTGATCAGGGTGTATGATCCTCTTGATAATCTTCCGCATTCTATTTGCCAGTATTTTATTGAGGATTTTTGCATCTGTGTTCATTAGTGAGATTGGCCTATAGCTCTCTTTTTTGGTTGGGTCTTTCTCTGCTTTGGGGATCAAGGTAAAGCTTACTTCAAGGAACAAATTCAGGACTATTGCTTCCCTTTCAATTTCATTGAAGAGGTCAAACAATAATGGCAATGGTTCTTCTCTAATTGTCTTGTAGAAGAATACAGCGGTGAAGCCATTAGGGACCAGGTTTTTCTTAGTTGGTAAGTTTTTAATTGTTTTCAATTTCACTGATTAATATTGTGCTGTTTAGAAATTTTAGGTCAGCTTCATTCAATCTTGATAATTCATGTGTATCTAATGATCTGTCCAACTTTTTCTCTGCTTTCCATCTTATTGGCATATAGATTCTCAAAGTGCATATGATGATTCTTTGGATTTGTGCTGAACCCATTAATTTCACCCTTTTCATTCCTAATTGCATGGATTTTAGTCTTTGAATTCCTTTTTTTATATATAAGATTAGCTAAGGGTTTGTCAATTTTGTTTATTCATTTGAAGAACCAACTCTTTGCTTCACTGATTTTTTTGTATCATTCTCTTAGTCCCCATTGCATATTGATATGCCCTGCCTTGTCTTTGTTGCCTAGAATTGCTTTTGCTATTCTAGGTCTCTTCTTGTTCCAAATGAATTTTTGGATTGTATTCTCAAGGTCTGTGAAGTATGCTGCTGGAATTTCAATTGGAATTGCATTGAATCTATATAGCAGTTTTGGAAGTATGGCCATTTTTACTATACTGGTTCTTCCTACTCACAAGCAAGGGATGTCTTTCCTTTTTCTGATATCCCCTTTGATCTCTTTTTTCAGAGTGCTATAGTTTTCAGAGTAGAGGTCTTTGGTTTCTTTCATTATAGGTTGCTTTCTAGGTATTTCAGTGTTTTGGATGCTCTTGTGAAGGTAGTTGTTCATGCAGTTCCTTTTTTATTGAGTCTGTTGCTTGTGTACTGGAAAACTATTGATTTTTGTTTGTTGACCTTATATCCAGCTACTCTACTAAAATTAGTTATTAAATCTAGAAGACTTTTGGTGGAGTTCTTAGGGACTTCTCTATAAAGTATCATGTCACCTACAAATAATGAAAGTTTGACTTCATTTTCTACCTTTATTCCTTTTCTTTCTTTCTCTTGTTTAATTGCTGTGGTGAGTGTTTCCAAAACTATAAAGAACAGGAATTGTGATAGTGGATATCATTCTCTTGTTCCTGATTTTATTGTGAAGGATATCAGTTTTTGACCATTTACTATGATATTGGCTGTTGGTTTTTCATAAATGGTTTTATCAGGTTGAGGTAGAGACCACCTATTCCAATTTTTGTAGGGCTTTTATCATGAATGCATGTTGAATTTTGTCAAACGCTTTTTCTGCATCTTTTGAGATTATCATATGGCTTGTGTTTTTGGCTTTATTAATATAGTGTGTTACATTTATTGATTTGTGTATGTTGAACCATCCCAGCATCTCTTGGATGAATTCCACTGATCAGGGTGTATGATCCTCTTGATAATCTTCCGCATTCTATTTGCCAGTATTTTATTGAGGATTTTTGCATCTGTGTTCATTAGTGAGATTGGCCTATAGCTCTCTTTTTTGGTTGGGTCTTTCTCTGCTTTGGGGATCAAGGTAAAGCTTACTTCAAGGAACAAATTCAGGACTATTGCTTCCCTTTCAATTTCATTGAAGAGGTCAAACAATAATGGCAATGGTTCTTCTCTAATTGTCTTGTAGAAGAATACAGCGGTGAAGCCATTAGGGACCAGGTTTTTCTTAGTTGGTAAGTTTTTAATTGTTTTCAATTTCACTGATTAATATTGTGCTGTTTAGAAATTTTAGGTCAGCTTCATTCAATCTTGATAATTCATGTGTATCTAATGATCTGTCCAACTTTTTCTCTGCTTTCCATCTTATTGGCATATAGATTCTCAAAGTGCATATGATGATTCTTTGGATTTGTGCTGAACCCATTAATTTCACCCTTTTCATTCCTAATTGCATGGATTTTAGTCTTTGAATTCCTTTTTTTATATATAAGATTAGCTAAGGGTTTGTCAATTTTGTTTATTCATTTGAAGAACCAACTCTTTGCTTCACTGATTTTTTTGTATCATTCTCTTAGTCCCCATTGCATTGATTTCTGCTCTGATCTTTATAGTTTCCTCTCATGTCTGAGCTTTGGGTTTGTCCTGCTCTTTTTTTGCAGAAATTTGAGGTGCATCATCAGGTTGTTTATTTGATCTCACTCTGTTTTCCTAATATGAGGATTCACTGCTGTGAATTTCCCTCATAAGAATGTTTACATTGTGTTCCATAAATTCCTATATATTGTATTGGCATTTTCATTGCATTGTACAAACAATCTGATTTCTTCTTTAATTTCCTCTCATATCCATTGGTTAGTCAAAAGTGTGTTGTTCAGGTCAGGGATTTAGCTCATTGATTCCGCCACCTGCCTCACAAGCAAAGGTGTGTTGTTCAATTTCCACGTGTTTATGAAATTATTGTGGTTTCTTTTACTATTGATCTCAAATATCACCACACTATGATCTGATAATATACAGGGGATAAATTCAATTCCTTTACACTTACTTAACATGTTCTTCAGCAAGTGCACAGTCTGTTTTGGAGAACAATCTGTGTGCAGCCAAAAAGAATGTGTATTCTGATTTTCTGGGGTGGAACACTCTGTAAACATCTGTTAAATTTACCTGTTCAAGAGTTTGATTGAGTTCTAGTATTTCATTATTTCCTGTCTGGTTGATCTATCTATTTGTGACAGTGCAGTAGTGTCTTCTCCCACTACTATTGTATTAGTGCTTGTTTGGTTTTTCATGTATGTTAACATTTGTTTTATATAGTTGGGCACACTAGTATTTGGTGCGTATATGATTGTCATCTCTTCCTCTTGTATTTTCCCCTTTACAAGAATGTAGTGTCCTTCTTTGTTCCTCTTAAGCAGTGTTGATTTGAAATCCACTTGATCTGCAAATAGGATAGCTACTTCTGCTATTTTTCAGGTTCCTGTGGCATGTAGTATTGTTTTCCACCCTTTAACTTTCAGTCTATGAATTTCTTTTTGAATTAAGTGTGTTTCTTGTATGCAGCAAATTGTTGGATCTTGCTTCTTGGCCCATTCTGCCAGTCTCTCTCTTTTGATTGCTAAATTGAGACTATTAACATTGATAGTTATAACTGATATGTATTGCCTTAACCTTGTCATGACTTTTTTCTTTTTGTTGGATTCTCCTTGTTTGCATCAAATTTCTTGTCATGCCTGCTGGATTCCTCTGTTTGGCTTCCTGGGGTTGTGATCCTTATTGTCTCTTCCTAGGATGCTGTTTAAAAGTTTTTAGAGTTCCTGTTTGGTATTCATAAAGTTCCTCACAAGGGCTCTTTGCCATGAAAGTACCTTATTTCTCCATCAATTTTGAAAGATAGTTTTGCAGGATACATCAATCTGGGTTAGAGGTTGTTTTCCTTTAGGGCTTGAAATATGTCACACCAAGCTCTTCTTGCCTTGATGGTTTGTGTTGAGAAGTCTGCTGTGATTCTGATGGGCTTTTTTGTATGTGATTTATTTCTTTTCTCTAACAGCTTGTAAAATTTTGTTATTCTGTTGGGTTTGTCAAATCTTAACTATTATATGCTTAGGTGTAGAGGTTTTTATCATGGATAGTTGGAATCCTATACGCCTTACTTATCTGTATGTTAAGTTCTTTTTCTCCTGCTTGGGAAGTTTTCTGTCATTACTTCTGTGAATAGTTATGTCATTTGCACTCTCTCCTGTTTCTTCATTGACTCTAATCTGTCTTATATTATTCTTCTTTGCATCATCTAGCAGCTGCTGGATTGATTTCTCATAGTCCCTATTTTTAAGGGTTCTTTTTCTGGTCCCTAACTGCAATCCTGTCTTCTATATCTGAAATTCTGTCTTCACCTTGGCTTATTCTGCTGCATAAACTTTCAATGGAGTTTTTAACCTCCTGAGCATCTGTTTGCATATGTTTTATGGATTCCATTTATTTTTTTATGTTGGGATTCCATCATGTTCCTAAGCTCCTCTATTTTTTATCTGTGTCTGTTCTAGATTTATTAATCATGTCTTGTACTAAAGGCACCACCTCTGTTGTTATCTGAAAAAGTATTTCTGATTTCATTTTTTCCAGATCCTCTTTCCTTGCCAGTTCAGGGAGTCCAGGTGGTTGAGTATCATATTGTTCCATCTCATTGCCCTTTGGGGTTGCCTTAGGTGATCTAGAAGTCTTGCTTTGAGACTTTTTATGTGTCTTCTCATTTCAACAGATGCAGCCTGCTCCACCTTTGTTAAGACAAGTTCTTGCTCACCCATTGGTCTTCAAATCTCTGCAAGCCATGCAGTGGCCTTTTCTCTGCTGTTCACCACTGCACAAATTCCTGGGTGCAGAGTGAGGGCCTTCTGGAACCCTGCATTGTCCTGTTGTCTGGGTAGGGTTCAGGCTGGGGCTACTCACACTTTGGAATGTATCTAGGCATACCTCTGGCTAGGGCCTGCCTTCCTACCTAGCTGTAGCTGTGGTCTAGGAGGGCCTTTGGCTGAGGGCTGACCACCTCAGTTGCTGGTGTCTGGGAGGGCTTCTGGCTAGGTTCTGTGTGCACTTACCAGTGGTATCAGGACAGGCCTCTGGCTGTTGCTTGTGCACCTGTGAAACACTTTTCCTGGCAGTTCTTTGGCTGGGGCTTGGGTGGGGTCCTGGCTGGATCTACCTGTGCCACTCTGGTCCACACTGGCTACCTAAGAACCCCTTCTTGAACAGAGGTTCTAGGCTTTCTTTTTCAGTGAAAGGTTTACATATATGTACTCTTGAGCCTCTGTTGGGTGGGGGTCTTCTTGATTTCTGAGATTCCCTCAAAGCATCTTTCTTCATATTCCTGTACAAAGTACTTGGTTCCTTTTACACATGCTTTGACCCTAAATTTATACATGGTTCCTTCTGAGTCAAAACTTAAATTTTTTTAATTCAAAAATTCATTTGGAACCAGATGAGACCAGAAGAGCAAAAACAATTCTAGTCAACAAAGACATGATGGGGATATCAAAATCTCCAACTCAAAACTATACTACAAAGCCACTGTGATAAAAAACAGCATGGTACTCGCAAAGAAACAGACCTGAGGATCAGTGGAATAGATTGGAAGATGGAGAAACAAATCCATGCACATTCAGTCATCTCATCATTGACAAAGGAGCCAACCAACCTCCCTGTAGGAAAGATAGCCTCTTTAATAAATGCTGCTGGAATAACTGGATTTCAACCTGACAAAGATTAAAATGAGACCCATGCATTAACTAAAATCAAAGTAAATCAATGATCTAAATATCAAAGCAGAAACACTAAACTTGCTGGAAGATAAGTGAGGTAGAACTCTTGAAGACATTGCCATAGGAAAAGACTCTCTGAACAAAACCTCAGTAACACTGGAATTAGCACAAAGAATCAACAACTGGGATCTCATCCTATGAAAAAGATTCTGCACTGGAAGAGAAATCATCAACAGAGCTAAGAGATAACCTACAATGTGGGAAAAATTTATCAGCTGTTCCTCCAACAAAAAACTATAATTTAGAATATATAAAGAATTTTTTAAAAATCAGACTCCCAAATAAAAAACCCCAATTCAAAAATGGGCATCAGAAATGAACAGAAATTTCTCTGACAAAGAAGAATAAATAGCAAAAAAAAAATGAAAAAAGTGTTCAATATCACTGGTCATTCAAGAGATGCAGGTGAAAACACTGAGATTCCACCTCACCCCAGAAAGAATGGCTGCTATCAAGAAATCAACCAATAACAAATGCTAGCAGGGTGTGAGGCAGAAGGAAACCTTCTCCATTGTTGATGGGAGTACAGACTGGTGCAACCACTGTGGAAATCAATATGGAGATACCTCAAACAACTAGGATTAGAGATTCCATTTGACCCAACTATTCCTCTGCTAGGTATCTTTCCAAAAGAATTAAAATAATCATACCACGGTGATATGTTCTCACCCATGTTTATAGTGGCAGAGTTTGCAATAGCTAAAACTTGGAAACAGCCCAATTGCCCATCAACTGGAGACTGGATAAAGAAGATGTGTGTTGTTTTTTTTTTTATAAGGTGGAGTACCACTCAGCCATAAAGAATGAGAAACTAGAGACATTTATAGCTACATGGATGCCCATTGAGTCCACACTCTTATGTGAAATAAATAGGATGCACATCTATAAATGCTAAACAGTTTCTCTGGTGTGAGAAACTGAAAATGTAAATAAGGATCAAAATGTTTAATTGATAATGTGAAATAGGAAGAAAATGTCTAAAAGGGAATGTGAAGTGGGAGGGGGAGGGGAAAGGAAAGATATGAGAAAATGAAAAAATGGAAACAAAGTCTAGGTAAATAGGGAGAAGTGAATGGGGTTGAAGGAAAGGCAGGTGCCAAGATATATCATGTAAAGGTGCAAGTTCCCAATGATGAATGTCATTAAATTGTACACCTAAAATGTAAAAATGAACATAATAAAAAATTAAATTTTTCTCATTTTTCTGCTTTGCATTTTGCTCCCAGTTCTGGCTGTATGATACCCATGCACAGCCTGAATATTAGACTGCCTTTTAATCTCCTCTGCCAGACCAATTAGTCTACTGCCCTTAGTCTCAGTCTCTCCCAAAGCCTCAGGACATGAGCAAAACTAGACAATTTTCTGCCAGAGTATAGCACACATGGAACCTAACACAACTGCCAATTGAGTCCTTGTTCTATAGTGAAAGCTTCTGAGTTTGGCCTTTGTTCTCCGCATACCAATCAGTTTTCTGCTCTACAAACCTCCGACCAGAATCATCCATCAGGCTCTGATTACAGCATTCTAGGACTGCTGTAGTCCTCATTTCCAAATTTTTCCAAACTCCTCTCACAAACCAATTCCAAACCCATGTGTAGTCACAGAAAAAGCCCCACTTCTCTGGCACTAATTTTTTTTATTAGTCCGCCCTCTTTTTGCTGCAACAGAATACCTGAGTTTAATTTGGCTCACAGTTTCAGGGAATTCAGTCCACCACTGGCTGTCTCCAAAGCCATCATGGTGGAAGCACGGCAAAGCAAAGCTGCTTAGTTCGTGGTGACTGGAAAGCAGAGCAGAAGAGCAGCGCTAGAAAAGGAGGAGTAAGGGACTAATCGTAGATTGTCAAGCCCATATTTTTGTGACCCACACAGACACACCCAGTGTTTGCTCCGCCAACTTCCCAGGAATCCCAAAGTCAATTGAGTTACACTCCATCCTAACCACCACATCGTGAGACTGACAAGACTTACTCCAAAGTGTGTATTGAGAACTAAATAGGTTAATGTTTGTAAAAACCTAGAAGAAATGCCTCTTTTAGTGGCGTGCACTCAATGAATGTTTTCATACCTGCAAGATTTATTGCATTTTCAGGGTAAAGTACAAGAGACAGATGTTTACAACTATAGATTTGGGGAAGGGATGTTCTGTTGGTTCCCCAAAATAATACTGGATGCTAAAAAGAAAATTTTTTAAGTGACTCAAAATGTATTTTTAAACAGATTTAATTTATCTTGCATGCTATCCATAATAGCACTAAGAATAGAACTAAGAAGAAAAAGATATAGATACATTGTGATTTATTACCAATATAAATGAGTACAAACAAAATCAGTTTGTAGACACAAACTCACTGAGAAAACCTTTGGTATGTCATGGTAGAAGAGGAAAGACCTGAGGTTTGGCTGGTCACAAAGGGAACATTCAGAAGGAGAGATGTGAAAAAGAGTTTTCAGCAATTTTCCTTGTTCCTAGAAAGAAATGATCATATTTATCATAAATTTATTATTTTGACAATATCCACCATTCATTTCCCAGAGCATTCTTGTTCGTTGACCTTTACTCTTTCAATAAACATTTTTTCAGATACTTACTGCTCTTAGGCACAGGCAAAGGGAACACAATGACAGAAGTACATTAAAGTGAGAAAGACCAAATACTTATTCCTTAAAAAGAAAATGATACATACTAAGAGATCTGTGTTATCTATGAGGATGAGCCAAGCCATTCAAACCTGTTCTACTCAGATGTAGCATACACACTCATTTGAAGAAATGAAGCACAGAGCAAGTATCAAACATCAATTTAGGAAAAAAAAATCTGATGCCAAAAAAAAAAAAAGGTTAGATGTTTCACCAATACTTCCTCTTTTGTGTCTAATGACAGGAGGCAACACATGTAGCCTATAAACATTTAAGTTAACCCTGAATGTTTCAGCCTTTGGACTCAAGCAGAGGAATGCCAGCCAGCTAGATCCAGCCCCAGTCCTGTGAAAGTCACGAATGCTGACTCAGATAACATCTTCAGTTTCTCCCTTGCATTCCTCCGTGTCTAGGGTGAACTCCAATGGCCTAGGGGACTCCTCCATTGGAATAGCATCTCCCTGCCCCCTGCTACCTTCCTTGGTCTCCTCATGGATGGAGTGTGGCAGGCAGTCCTGTTCCGAGTTACTCCACACATAGCCAGGTAATGTCACATGGCTGTCAGGCAGTCTGCTGGCAGTCTTGGTGGGTTTGCCAGAGATAAGCACCATGCGAGTGCTGGCTGCCATCTGTGACTGGCTGCTGGTGCTGTGAGTCACAGTGGTGAGCACTGAGCCGTATCTGTGGTTGCCACACGGTGGCGGCCTTTGCCAGTCAATGGACAGATTCCACCTACTCCACATCTTCTTCACCTCAGCCTGAACCTAAACCACCAGAAACATGTTGTGTGTCAGAAATAACAAGGGACCCTTCAATCTTGTTACAAAGATGTTTAAATTACAGTAATAATCACTTAATGTGATTCCTCTATGTGCCTGGGACTCTTGAGATGCATAGCCTCTCAACCTCAAAAAAAACTTCCAGATGGGTGCTATTTTTGGAGATAAAGCAAATACAAGCTTATGGAGAGTCAAAGGGACTTGTCCAAGACCACTTCTTAAATATAAGTTGAAATGTATCTAGTAGAAATACCTCACATGGGATAGAAAAACAAAAAGAGGATTCCAGTTGTAAGAGAAACAATGAAACAGAGGCTCTATGGACTGCAGAACTCTTTGCACACAGCAAGTCCATCCAGACCCCTGTCCTAAAGAGACCTGACCTAACTTTTGCATGGCTTCCATGAGCAGACGGTTACATCCCTAGGATGATCCCAGACTTATTAAAGTACTGAAGTTCAACACTTGCCAGAAAGTTTACTATTTGTTCTAGTTAGCGCACCTGATATCAGATTCCTGATTAGAACATTCACCAAAAAGGGCTCATGTCATAAATATGTGGTTCTGTCAATTTGGAAGCTTCTCTCACAAGGTTGGAGAGCCATTCCTTCAAGTTGTAATCCTCACAAGAAACCTAGCTTTGACAACTCAGCTACAGACACAGCTGGTCTAACTGAGTAAGGAAACTGCAACGCCCACACCCACCCCCGCTGTGAAAGGTATATGATAGCTGTGATCACAACTATGTTGCTGACTCACTAAGCAAGAGGATCTTGGGATCTTGGAAAGCCCTGCCAAACCTCTCTGCTCCCCTTTAACCACCCCTCTGCTTAAGTAACCATGCTTGAACTGCTGGCTATTTCCCTGAGCAACCAAGGCTGCTGTTTCCCCTTCTCATAGAAACATAAAAATGTAAGTAAACTGCTGTTCCAGGCAACAGAAGTCCCTTGCTGAGTCTCTGGCTAATAAAGTCTATTTGCTCCTTCTCTGTCTCTAGGTGGTCTGTCCTGTCACACTTCATAACTACATCCACATGGAATGGCTCTGTACGTTTTCACTTCTCTGACTCTACTGAGCTCCTAAAAGCTTTCCAGCCCTTTCTCCCTTTAAAACATCCTCTTGCTCAAATCAGAATGCACTCAATTCTTTCCCCTACTCTCAGTTACTAAAGAAAATTCATGTCTCCTTCAACTAATGGATGGGTCTTTGACAACAGCTGAAGCTGAGGAATGGTGTGGAAGAAATTCACTTTGAAATGTAATGGCCACACTATAATTAGCAGAGGCAAACTACAGGAAAAGAAATGAAAGAAGGTTGGTAAGATAGAAATACATGTGTTGCAAATGTGCTTTTAGTTAGGTGGGGCTTCTACTGAAGATTAAATTGTATTACTATTGCACATTTCCAGAAGGAACCTTTTTTAAGTTCCAAGAGAAGCAGTAGAAAGCTGGAAAGCTGATTAAAGCAACAAATTTCCACTTGTTTATCCTGGTAAAAAATAAACACCTGTACTATTCACCCCTGCTGCAAAATAAGGCAAAAACAATGCAGAGGTAACTCAGAAAATAAACAGGTTGCTATCTAATTTAACCTCTTTCTGTGAAGACTGGCATAGCATCCCACAATGCCAAAAGCCTAAATGTGGTCAGAAGCATCCAGTGATCTAGCTCAATAATAAGTGTTGAATTGCAGCAAGTTGAAAATCTGAGAAAAGGTGACAACTCATCCAACAATAGATGTTAAACATTACAAAGTAAAATGTGCCGTCCAATCTGGTCAGTTCTCTTTGGTCCTAAAGGTAGTAAAACTGTGATATCATTAGCTTGTACCTTAAAAAATAAAATGTTCTAATGGATTTGTCCCAGGGAAACTTATATTGAGTTTTTAATAGAATTTGAAAATATCAGTATTAACTAGAATACAAAATTCACTGTCCATGTAAGTATCAGTTTGTATTTCAACAAC
Organism: Fukomys damarensis; assembly: GCF_012274545.1. Classification (NCBI taxonomy): domain Eukaryota; kingdom Metazoa; phylum Chordata; class Mammalia; order Rodentia; family Bathyergidae; genus Fukomys; species Fukomys damarensis. The sequence continues at coordinate 109,025,612 of NW_022900928.1, read as the reverse complement.
TTGCTTTTAAAGAGGAGACTATGCAAGTGAGTTGACATTTAACAGTGATAAAGCCTTGGCTTATTTACATTAATTCTCGCTTTCTCAAAATAATTTATGATTAAAATATCTCCCTTTCCACACTCCATTTTGCCATATAAATCCTTGAGTCTTCTAAAGAAATTTAGATCACATTATGCTGGCCATTTATAAGCTGCTATCTTTCCCCAAAGTCCCTGTATTGCAAACTTCATCTCCAGTAGAACAGAGTTCGGAGATGAGGTCTATGCAGGTATTTAGGTCTTAAGAACACCACTCTTATGAGCAGATTAATGTCAATTCAGAAAATGCTTGCAGTAGTGAGTTTGGTCTCTTGATTTGCTCTCCAGTGATTGTGAGCACTCTTGCCTTCTTGCCTTCACCATGGAATGACCCATCTAGAATGCCTTTGCCAAAGGTGGACTTTCCAGCTTTTAAAACCATAAGAAATAAACCTCCCTTCATTCATTATGTATTACCTTGTCTCAGGTATTGTGTTACAGCAGCACAAAATACACTAAAATACAAGCTTATCTGAAGCCAGACCTGTCACTTTTGGAGGGCTCCTTCAAACCTACCTCTCCATTGCAGTAGCAGTAGACAATAGACACAAAGAAACCCTGCAGAACAGAAAAGAATATGACCCACTGACAATTCATGAAATTCATAACGTTAAAGTATCTCGTGTCAAATGCCCAAGTTTAAAAACTGGTATTTAATGATTCGTTCAGAAACTTATACAAATTATTTTCTCTCCTAATATTTCCAAATCTTTAAATTCATATTACATTTGTTTGAGATCTTTTCGTGGTGTCAGCTACACCAAATAAATTAATAAAATGCTCTAAGATAAGGAAATGATTTCTATTATTCCAATTTCATTTATATTGCCACTCATAGATCACATAATACCCATGCACTCCTTGGAAAAATATATTTGCACTCTGTGAGTGCTACAAACTGAAGACATAAAATTCCAAGATAAAAACACAAAAAAATCTTTTCACTCATTCAAAAAATCTCTATTGAGCCCATACAGTGTGCTAAGAGTTGCTCGGCATGACAAGGGTCAACAATGCAAACAAAACAGCTCTGGAAGAGAAGAGACATGGACCAAATACAAGCAGCCACATGAGAAAGACAAGGTGATAAGGTTAAACTGGCAAAATAAATGCTGTCAGAACGTTGGAGTGGATATATTAGATGAGGAACTCAACAAGGCTTCTTCTCTGAGGGGGTGACATTCAGGCTGGTTTGATTGGCAAGAATAAGAAAGCAGCTGTGTTGTGTAGTGATTAGGGGGAAAGCATTGCAGGCAAAGGACGCAGCAAGTGTGAGCTGCTTGAAGAACCCAGAGTGTGGAAGCAACCCTGAGTTTGGGCGGCTAGAACATGCAGGGATCCGTGGAGTAAGGTGTAAAAAAGTCCATTTCACACATAGCTGAAGCTGTCAGGTAACAGCATTCAAATTCTAGTCTGAGTGCAACAGGGAACTTTTGTATATTTCTGGCAAGTAAGTCATTGTATCAAATTAATGTTTTTAAGATCCTTCAGACCACTGTGCATGGGCTACATTTAAGGATGCAGTAAGTGGCAGGGCAGAGGTTCATCCATGTGAGAGATGACAGTCATCATAGTTCAAAGAAGATGAAATGTGTGTGATAGGTCTTCTCTTTTTTGTCTCCTTTTTTTCCACATCTTCCCTTCCTTCATCTTTTACTTTTATTTTTTTCCATACGCAAAAGCAGGGGTCCCTTCTCTGCATGAGTTACAGACTTTATAAAAATCTGCTGCTTATTTGAGGGCCAGGCTTACTGATATGAGAAACAGCACCAGAGCTGCCACTGATGGGGTCAGACAACCTGGCCTCTGCAGGAGAGATCACTACCAACATCAGAAAACAGTGCCCTGTCATGGACCCTGAAGGTGGGTACATCAAAGCCAGAAACAGAGCAGCGAAAAAAGTTTCCAGGGAAAACAAAAAGCCTACAAGGGCTCAGTGACTAGGCAGGAAAGTTTACCTGAAAGGAGTTAAAGAAGAGCTCGCAGTGCATGCGGATCTCCCACCAAAGCCCAGTAAATGAGTGCGGCTGACAGATGAACACTATGTAGTGCACACCAAAGACCAGAATCAGGACCAGTGTGGACTTGGCGAGTTTCCTGAAAGAAAAATAAGACTTTTATTTGATTAATCTTGAGTGCTTTTCAGTAGAGGCAACTGGAGAGAAAAATTGAAGCAGTACAAACAAGACCTGACTCTCCTCTATCTCTTTGGATCCTACCACTTTTGCTAGTTATTGTTTTTGTTTGTTTGTTTGTTTTCTGTTTTTTCTCCTCTTTCTATAATTTTCATACTAAATCATGTAGTTGGTTCTTGCTATTTTTTGAGACAGACAGACTTATGGGAAAGCAGAAAGAAAGCTGCTGCTTCCTGCCTACCATGCCATGGCTATTTTTCTTTGTAATATCCCTCGGCCATGCCCACCTTGTCCAAGTTGTCCAGGGTAGGCTCAAACTCATGATTATCCTGCCTCTGCTTGCCCAGAGGCATGTGCCAGCACATATATTACTATGATTAGTGTCCCTTAAATCTCTCATCTCATTTGCACTCTTCTTGATTATAGGATACTATTTTTATAAAGTAGTTAAACACCATTTTTCTACCATGTCTTTTTTAGATCTAATGCTTGTGACTGAAATAAGCATTTCCTCTACTTACTTTAGTTGCCCTAACTTTGAGAGGCATCATTTGATTTGTTTTGTTCACCTAAAATTTATCTACTCTTATAAATATTTTACATATTCATATGAACTACCTGTGGTCAATTCCTCCCGCTTTCTCATAGTATTCTCCATCAAATTCTATAGTAAACTCTCTATAGTTCTATTTTGTCAATTCTGTTTCTCAAAACAATGAGTTGGCTGACACTATTAACCTTTTGGCTGGTAATTCACATACATTTTCTTGTGCATTTGGAGAAATCCTGGTTTTAAAATGGGATAATGTGATAGTTAATTTTACACAAATTTTAAATGAAGTGTTAATTACATGAATAGAGGAATACCTAGAAAGCTGGTAAAGCATTATTTCTGCCTGTCTGTGAAGGTGAATCCTGACATGATTGGTGTGAAGTTTGTACACTGAGTGGGGAAGATCTGCCCTAAATGTGATTGGGCACCATCCCATCAGCTGGGGGACCAGACAGAACAAAAAGGCAGATGAAAGGTGAAATTGTTCTTTCTCTTCTGGAGCTAGAAGACACCTTTTCTCCTCCTGTTGGACATCAGAACTCCAGGTTCCCAAGCCACTGGACTCTGAGACTTCTACTAGCAGCTTCTTGGGTTTTCAGGCCTCCACTTTGGACTTAGGGTTACACAATTTGCTTCCTGATTCTAAGGCTTTTGGACTTGAAATGAGCTGTGCTATGGGTGTCACCCTATAGCTTCTATAATTTCATGAGCCAATTCCTCTAGTGTTGGGGCACAAGAGGATGGATAACCAAAGCGCTGACTCCGAGTCCCAGAATGCTGGTTCTCACTGAGGCACAAGTCTCCCAAGGGTGATGTGCTGGAGCCAAGTCCCTTGGCCTACAAACAACCCCTAATTCCTTCTTTGTTCTTGTTCCCATTTTACACTCCATTCTGGTCATAAACAGATGTTGTTTTATCTTGATGTTATGTTCTTAGCTTGAACAGTGTGGATCTGCTTGTCGCTTCTTGTGACTGCTGTTTATCTTATTCATGCCTCCTTGTGACTGAGGTTAGTTATCAAACCATTGTGATCGTGCTTGTGTGTGTGGCCTTGAAACTACTATATAAGACCCTGTGTCAGAATAAACTTTGCCATTAGCCATCAGCTTTTGGTCATTCATTGTGTCCATGGTCGTCAACTCTCTAGTAAGTCCCCTCTCATGTATCTATCTATGAATATCTTCTATTTATCTGTCTATCTACCTGTCTGCTGCTATATCTATCTGTCCTATTGATTCTGTTTCTCCAGAAAACCTTGACTAATATGAATGGGCTTACTCTAAATGATCTCTAACAGTAGCCACCTCCTATTATTCATGCTCTTGCTAATCCTTTCTTCCTGAGTGGGGCAGGACCAGGGACTTGCTTTAGATAGACTGTAACAAAGACAATAGGATGCCACGTCTGTGCTAATGTTGCATAAGACTATAACCTCTATCTTTCTAGAACACTCTCTCCTTTGCTTCCTCAAGAAAATTAGCTGCTGTGCTATGAGCTGCTCTCCAGGAAGGACTATGTGGTGAGAATAAGTGGTTCTGCACCATATCCAGCAAGCAACTGAATCCCACCAACAGTTGCTTTGTTTTGTGTGGTTAGGGCTTTTTATCCAAAATGAATTGCCCCATGTGGCTTTTTTCTTACTCATTTCACAATTTTTTTCCATCTATGAATTATTTCCTCTTTCTCAAACAATCTAATCTGTTCTCTCTAGCTTTTCCTCCAGGTGTTTTAGTTATTGTTTATTTTGCCCTTGGAAACAAGCTGAGTGAGTTGAGATCACACTAGACAAAGACTAAAGAGAACTGCATTCAGATTTTGCACTTGATTTAACTACCTGTGTGATTGAATTTTTTTCTTTGAAATGATGGAATGGGGCCAAGAAGTCCATAAGAGTTCTTATATTTTACAGTTTTACTAGGAAGCATCGCTCACACACATTCACTTTCTTATCACAACCTTTCTTCCAACTTCTATAGAATGTGAAGAATCCCACAAAAATCGTATTGCAATGTCTAATTTAGATGGCTACAGTTGCACATTCACTCTACCTGGTTCTCCTCTTCCTGTCTTATTTCTCAACAGTTCTTGAACCATCTGTTCCTCCTGGCTCAGTGCCATCCATCTACCCTTCATTCATAGTTTTCCCTGTAGCCTCTGGCATTTTTCCTCTGCTGTTCCTCATGCTCACTCCTCATAACTTGTATTACTTACAGTGACTCAACTTGAAAAATTCTTCTTTAAGTCCCTTTTGTTCAAGACAACATCCCTTAAAAGCAATGGGTTTCTCTGACCCAACTGATTTTTCCCACTGTTGGACCTCCTTTTAGGTGTTCATCCTCTTCCTAAACCCTGACTAGTAAGAACTGTCTTTGCATGATTATATAACTGGGCACAATACTTTGAATGCCTTCAACACATTTCAATTCAATCTAATCCAATACAAAGAGCCAGCATTAACTACATTTGCAAAACCTTAAAAATCTTGTCTAACCTCACTTTGAAAAGAGAATTACATTCCCTTCTTTAAGATGAAGTCTAAATCCCCCTAGAGACTGCATGTCCATTCATGTAAGAGTGGGCACCCTATGATCCTGGGCACTAATCTTTTTTTCAATGTCCATCTGGTCTAGCACACTTGCAGCTTCACAGCTTACCTCTGAAAAGGCACAGCTGTCTACTGGAGTGATTTAGAGATGTAACAATGACAGTGGTCTTCTGGTTTAATGGAATACGGTGATGGTTCTCCCATGTCCAAGGTTAAAGTTGTGAGAGGAATCCAAAGGACTCACATGATTTGAAGACTCAGAGAACTGTTTAGAAAACAGCTGCCCAATTCTTGTAGTTTTTGCCCTAGGTGATCTCTCCACAGATAAATGGTTCAGGAAATTCTCTAATTTTGTTTAGATAATCAGATCTAGCTAATAAAATAAAATTCTATTTCTCTTCAGCCTATCTTTATCCCTACTTAATCTTTCTCTCTTTTCTAAGCACATAGCACTCTATACGTGCATGTTCACTGATACTCTCCTACTTTAGCAGAGAGATTAAATCATTCTCTCCTCTCCTTTGTACTAGATTGTGGTACAATGAAAGCACTCAGTGAATACAACAGTTACCTATTTATCACATGGGCCTGTTGTAGCCTCTTCTGATATTGCCTTATGTTAGTCTGATAATCACCATGTGAGAAAGCTAATTATTACCCCATTTCTGGTGAGGACAGAGGTCCAGAGAAGGAAAGTACTCATCCAAAATTACATAGTAAGTATGAGGCAGCCTTAAAAATTGTCCTCTTTAATATCACACTGCACAGTAAGCATTGGCTGTATTTTTAAAATAATGAACTTTAAATGTGATTTTTTTTTAACATGGAATGGAAAATCAAATTAACCAAAACATTCAAATATTTTTTTTCATTCAATCTTGCATTTTTTTGTATCTCTTGTGTTTTCTGCTACTGTCAACTTATCTTAACTGTGTAAAGGCACTGCACTGTAATATAAAAAGAGGGGAATGTATTGATTTTGTTGTTAAGTCGGATAGCTAACATCAATTTTGTTTTTAAATAACTGGCTATAAACTGGATGTGGGGGCACCTGCCTATAATCCCAGTATTCTGGGAAACTGACACAGGAAGATTCCAAATTCCAACCCGTCATGGGCAACTCAGTGATTTAGCAAGACTTATCTCACAATTAAAAAGGGCTCAAGATATAGCTCAGTGCAGAGGTCCTGGGCTCAACCCGTAGTACCCACCCACCCCAAATTTCAATATGTACTTATAGATGTATATGTACATAGAGGTGGGAGAGAGAGAATTGTTTCTACAACAGCATGTAAATCTATAATTATCTCAAAATAAATTTATATTAGTAAACTTTTTTTTTGGTACCAGAAATTGAACTCAGGTCCTTGTGCCTGCAAGGCAGGTGCCGGAACCACTGAGCTAAATCACTGGCTATATTAGGAAACTATTAATTCACTTCCACTTTAAACTATAATTTCAATTAATGAGTTCCCTGTATTTTTCAAAAGTCTTTTCCTATATTTGTGTAAAGCATTGCTTAGCTGGAGACAGTAACTTAGCTCTGAAAGATGTTTTTAATCTTTCAGAAAATACTGCATGGAAATGTGCTTAATAACTCCTTCAGATGTCAGCATTTGGAAATTTTATATATTTTAATTGTCTTATTTTAGAAAGGTTAGTCAAAGCTAATAACAGAATGAAATATAAGCTTCAAAGTATGAAAACAAGTGGATATAAATTTAATATTCAGCCCTCATGATAGGAATATCAGTGAAAAAGGAGCACAAACTTCATATTTTTAAATCTACTTAAAAAGTAAGGCTTGAGAGTTGGGGCCGTAGCTCAATGATAAGCAATGCTTAATATCTGCAAAGCCCTGGGTTCAATCCCAAGTACTGTATAAACAAACAAAACAGTGAGATTTGATAATCTAAGGCCTCAGAAACTGAACACTGATTTGAATTTTCAACTTTCTGTCAAGTAGATTTCCATATTTTCTTTCTCTCAAAAAAAAAGAGTAATTCTCTACTACATGTTATACATGACTTAAATATAGAAATGCTAAGGATATTCAAATAATATTAAAGTCATTCCTAAAAAGTTACTAAAAATATTAAATATATTACAGCCTGGTAAAAATATGTATATATTTTAAAATTACTTTCCTTGATTCATGTTAGTCTAAGACTGTTCTAATTATCAATTTTAAAACTTCTGGATTATTAAAAAAATACTACAAATTCTGAATAGTAGCTGACTTAAATTGTTGGTTTGGAACTCTGTTCAATTGTTTTGAGAAGTAATCTCCTATGAGTGAATTCTAAATATTATCTAGTCTATAATATTTTAAGATAAATCACCCCTTGTTACCTGCAACATTTCTCAAATCCTTTGGGCAACTTTTTCCTGAGTGCAGGTTCATATCACTCAGGACTAGAGAAATACGTAGCTCATATTCAGAACTACAGAAATAAGCATTGCTCAAGCACCGTTGCGTTCTTTCACTTTATGCAGAAGTACAAAAGGCTAGTTACATCTTCTATTGCTCTATCACGCTTTGGCCTCTGTCTTTACCAATGGGATGGAACATGAGACAAGCTATCTTAGTACAGTATAGGTCTTTTGCTGGAAACCCTTAGGCATGATTTATATTATAATATTACTACTTGCAGCACACTAAAAATAACTGGAGCTAGCAGCTCTGGGTTTGTTCACACTGTACTCGCTATGGAGACTCCCGGTCATGCCCGCACTTTCCACTGCTGAACAGCAAATGGTGCCCACATGGTGAAGGGGGAAAAATCACCAGAAAACTCTGAGAACGTTTCTCAATAAAGATCAAAATGCTGACTTAGGACTGAGACCCCTCTGTGTCTGAAGCAGCATTTCATAACAATGTGCAGCTGGGAATTACTAACTTAATGATTATAAAGACTAATCTACATCCCTCTGATACTGCCTGTGTATGTTCAGGTGGAGAGAGGCCACTATTAGAATCTCCAAAGTGTTCATTGAGGCAAATGCACACACCTTTAAGATAGTTCTGATTGGTGACTATTAACACTCAGTTTTCCCACTTTCATGAAAGACTGAACGATAGACCTCCTTTAACCAGTACATTTTAAAACTCTTAAAAATTTATAATTGCTGGATGCCAGTTTGATAGCAGAGTTGGACAGAGTAGAATAAATAAACTTTCTTGTTTACTTTCAGTTATGACATATTTTTAAATGAGAATGAAATTGCCTAAGATCATTGATGAAATTTTCCATGTTTCATATTTTAAAATATCAACTTGCTGAGAGTTGATAAGAAATACATTTAGGATTTAAGAAAAGTTTTGGATTATTTAATATGCTGAACACATATACACATATCAAAGAGATAATATAATTAGACCAAACCAAAATGCACACTGATAAATCTAGTCTCTGAAAGACATTTTAGATAATCATTTTTTTACTTTAAATATAAAAGTATTTTTTACTTTTACTCTAAATCTTTGACTTTAAATATTCTAAATACCCCAAATACTTCCTCTCCTAGTATCCAGTCTGGAGTTACCTGTATTGCTTTCTCATGTCCTGCCCAACTGCATTGGTCTCCCAAATCTTGGTGGCCAGAACTCTAACAGTATTCAGAAAAAGAATAAAATTCAACTGAAAGAGAAGATAATATTACAAATTATTAAATTAATCTTCAAGATTTTTATAAAAATTTACACTATTCAAAACTAAAGATTGCCCACTTCATAAATGTGGATGAGGGAATCTTAGATAGGACATTGGAAGGTTTACTGATTCTTGACTTGGCTTCAGAAAAACACAAATAAAGGTTAAAAAAAACTTCAACACTAAAAATCAGAAATATCTGAGAATAATCAGACAGGAAACAATTTCCAAACCAGAGTTCAGATGAAACCCTGGGGCAGAACTTTCAGGACAAGAAATAACAGTTATTATATAAAGGTAATTATATAAATGCCCTATCTACATTTAATTAATTCCTAGTTTCTGTCCACATCTTTAGAATGAGGAAAAATAAAGTTGCTTGGAGATCTCACCTAGGATGTAGGAAAGGTATTTGACAATGTATATTAAGACTTCAAACTAAAAGAAAAAGATGCTATAAAAGAAAACGCAGTGTAGGAGATAAATTGAATCTGATGTGTTAAGGATGTGGCCACATAAGAGACAACCAAGTTCTGTGTTTTAAAAATGGAGTCAGGCATGCTAGTGGGGTAAGTCCTTTTACATTCAAGGGCCTCAAAGGTAAAGAGAAGAAATCCACCATGTAGAATAAAGAAAAGGTCTCTGGAGATTACACAGAGATGGGAGCTTGGGTTCCCTCATTGAGGGAGAAACCTCTGTTCAGAAAAGTGCTAAAACTTGAGAATAATAGGAATGTAGCTCACCAAAAGGCATGGGGTCAATGCCAGAACAGGGCCCAGGAAAGAGAAGACATTGGGTTCTGCATTTCCAAATGTAACCTGACCTGTAAAGACTTCAACATTTCTGGACTTTGGAGAATTTGGGTTATTGGGTAATTTTATGTGCCTGAGTTATCAATTCAGCCGACAGTTTGCATCAACTACAAATCCCCTGCTGCCCTATTTCCTACCATCCTACCATTTACTGCCCCACAGAGACCTCTCCACAGTTTCACAACTTGTAAGCAGGTAGAAGAAAGATATTTCTAAGCTAATCATAGCTGCCATTTCTTGGAACACTATGTAAATCCCACATGAGTATGGAACAGCCATTTTTCTTATGCTCGTTTATTACATATAAAACTTCCAGTTTAAAGAGATTAACTGATTTGGTCTGGGCTAACCAACTATCAGCTGAAATCTGATCTTTGTGAGTTCATATTATGAATTCTTAATCATAATCTCATTCCTTCCCTTCAGATAGATAAAAAGATGTAAAACATGAGAATTGTGGATTTCCATCCACTACAACAGGCTGCTCATAGACACAGTCTTTGTCTACAAGAATGTGAGATCTCGTTCATCTATCACATGGGTTGACTTTCTGAATGACTAAATTTGGATCATGTCCAGTGTACGTGGGGTGGAGAGTCTGACAAGCACTGATGCTCAACCCCCATGTAAAGCACTAAGTGGTGTAAACTGAAGCGGGAAGAGGTGGGGGAGCAGTGTGGGCTGGAGCTTGTCATATATCGTTCCACATTTCTTAAAAAGGAAGAATTATAAATGACTTCAGAGGAGGCAGCCTTCAGTTCCACCCTACTAAAATACCCAGAACCAAGGACTCTCAGGTCAGAAGACCACAGATACTAAAAGTCCCCTGAAATTTGACTGGAAGAAATATACATCAATTCATTCAACTGTTTCATAACTGGGAAGACAAATTTAAGGACAACTAAATAGGTTTCAGAAAGAATTCAGAAAAGCTAAGATTGAATAGAATCTGCTGCCTTAGAAGACTGATGAACATTCAGGCATGCACACATACATATTGAATATATAAAACTAGTTGGTTAAAATTCCATATGATTATTCTGAATAATATAAGAAAATATAGAATATAGGGTAGTGAGAAACTAAGTTACTGGGTACTTACTATTGTAAATGCTTTGAATAAATTGATTCTTTAGTCTTCACAACTGTACAAGATAGTTATATTACTGTCTTCATTTTCCAAATGAGAAATCTGAGGCACAAGTTACACAAATTATAGTCGGCAGCACAGCTAGCAAGGGGCAGAGTCCCAGGGCATCCCATGCAGCCTGTGCCTACAATGTGAATTCTTAACCATTTTGCAATCCTGTCCATCAAACAGAATTGCCTTGAGAGCTGATGGAGGTACAGAACAAAATATTTTTGAGACCATCATAGATTAACATCAGATTATAAAGGACCTAAAATATAACCACATTTTAAAATCAGCATTAGGAGAAGCAAGCCTTAGATCCAACAGAGCGATGAAATGAAGTCAACAACTTGGAAGATACTTGAAGAATCCTCCCATATGCATAGAAAAGAGCAAAGACCTGTGTGAGAGGGGTAAAACGCTTATATAGAAGACATGGAATTGAAAGTCAATATGCAGATTATTCTTTTTCTGAAGGAAAGATCAGGACAAATAGGGCAAATCAATACAGATGTAAGAGAAAAAAATTTCTACACTGAAGAAAGACCTTGCAGATGGAAAAGTAGCATGATATATTGGACAAGAGGAATCAACAGAGAATAAGGCCAAGAGGATGTGTCTATTATTTTACTGATTCTATAATTTTATTATTGTTATTACTATAAGGGAAAATCATTAGAGGCCTTGAAATTTCATGTATCTTCCTTCAAGCTCTACTTCAAGCAAAATACAGAGAAAATAAAGGGGAAAAAAGCAGGGAAGGTATGGTAGTAAGCATACCACTAATAAGTATTGAAGTCAATAGCATAGAGTGAATTTTGTGTTAGTATGGTTTTTAAATACCACAAATAGAGAAAGCAGATTCTTTCTGAAAGACAAATAAATTCGTAGATTTGTTCACATTGATCACAATGAATTAAACAAAGAGCTAGAAATTTCAACCAGGAAGCTGTAGCTCCTGAAGCCACCCACTCTGAGACTATCCTGGGGTTCCCCTTGCCTGCCTCCTTTTCCCGACTCCTCCCCTCATAGCCCCTCACTAGGTCAGCTCATTCTATGGCTTCAGGCTGAACATCACATTTTTTCAGGAGCTCTTCCGGACTCCCCGAACCCAGCGCAGTACTTGACGCACTGAAGTATTTGCTTTACCAACTACACAGACTGAGCAGAATTTGGTGTCCACCTCCTCCACCTTGCACCTCCATTGCCTCCCAGTGTGCCTGCAATTTTCTGAATGCTCAGGGAAGACTTACTAAATGACTAAGTGTATGGATGAATGAATGAATGAGATACGCCTGATCTAAGCATTGCTTACATTGGAGTCAATCGGCAGCTCTTCCTTGCTTACATCCATTTTAGATATCTCTCCCAAATGATATAATCAGAAAAAGAAATCAAAATGCATCTATAGGAAAGCTGACAGTTGAAAAGATTAATAAAATGACCTTTCTGCACCTGAAATGTTCATCATTGCCTTCAGATGAACACTGAAAGGAATGTCTTCTCCTTGGTCCTGATTTTTCTTTTCAAGGGAGGGGTTTCAACTGATACACATATTTTCCCTCTTCCCTTCCCTATCTTTTCCCCATCCTTGGAGGAGATGGATTGGTGTATTTGGTGAATAAATATGGGAAAAGATATCAAGAGTATTGGAGGCAGCTCATCCTCCTTTCTGCCAGGGACTTGCAGTGAGCAGATGGTGTCCGGTCTCTCCAGGGACAGGAGCTTGTCCTTCCACATTTTGTGCCTGGCTAGAGAGGCTTTCACTAATTATGAGCCTCTTCAGCAGGCCCACTTGGCTAACAAACCTAAAGTCACATCCTCCAATGCAGCCTCCAGTAGCAACTTGGATTTTTTCATTCTCCCTCGACCTATTTCATCCTAGAACTTGATTTGTTTAAAATTCAGGCAGCAAAGGAAGCTATGCTATGCTTATTTCCTCTCAGAAACCCTCTGAATACATCCTGTGCACACATCTCAGATACTGGCTTATTTTTCAATATCATAAGCATAAATATTTTTACTCTGTTTTGTGCAAAATGGCAGTAAAGGTTGAACTTTTAAATGATAAGCAGTAAACTTCCTAATCTGTATCAAACATTTTAATTTGATCAGCTCTATGACAAATATAAAGACAAAAGTTAATTTGTTGTCAGTTGAAATTCAACTTGTAATTTAAGGACAGGATCTATGGTAAATGTTAGATCTTTAGTTTTACTTGAGGTTCTATTCCTGACTGATTTAGGAAAGGAAAGAAGTTCTGGAAGGGAGATTTTTCTGTGTGGAGAAAATCAATTTGGTATTTGCAATTCTGTCAAAGATTAGAGATTAGCTTTTTTTTCATTTTTTATAAATTCCTTCTTTAGCAATTGTCTCTCTCATCCCCATCCTCATTTTTGGTGCCTCCTTTAATAACAATTAGGGAAAAATGAATCACTGGTCAAACCACAGAGAGAAGCTTGTACCTTCTTTGTCTCCTTTTCATATTTTGAAAAGAGCGCTGGATGTGATATTTTTTAAAAGTATCATTTAAAGTTTTTCCTGAAGGCTTTTATGAGAACTGTCATCTTACTCCTGCCAGGACCCTGTGAGATAATTTTTGACAGATATGTTGAACAAAACATTCATAAAAAAAAGAAGCAGGGGCTGTTTAATAATGCACCCTACTTAGTATTCAGCATCCTGAGGATTCACTCCTTGGTTAGTCATTCAAACAAGAGCATTACTCACATGATGAGTAAGCTCAGGATAAACATCATACACTGTCAGATGCAGAGATTAGTTCTTAGCTTGGATATACCATGGTACTATGAAGTAAGCATCTAAAAGCATGTAAATATATGCCAATAAAAAGTGACTCACAAAAGAAATAACCAGTCCTGACCTTTATTTCCTAATATTCACTAACTACAAACTCTCATGGTTACATCAATTCTCTGAGGGCTCACTCAAAAATCAAAATCTCTTCAATGGGGTTGTTAGATTAACATCAGACAAAATATTACCAAGATGCTGCCCAGCCTGGACATTCTTTGATTCTGCCCATGGCTTATTTTTAAGGAGTTACTGGAAAATGAACTACTGCCTGCAGACAAATAACCATATAAGTTCAAATGTCTCAATGAGTGACTAGCCCTGATATCCAATTTCAGTTTTGGTGGTTTTTAATGCCAAGTGAAAGTTACTCGAAGGCTAAGTTCATTACCCCCACTCTAAAAAACTTGCTTATATGTTTCTCTTATAAGAAAGGTGACTCTGGAAGAACTCTGTATCCTCCTAATATAAAAGATATGTTTCTTTTTTATTGATGACAGTATCTACCTCTCTTTCTTTAAAAAATAGTTCTACTTGGACATACACATTTTAAGTCAATTAAAATGAAGCAACACATGGTACAAGAAAAGACCTTGCAGCTTCAAGGCAAGCCTGAAGAGACGGATTCTATGAGAGGGATACGAGGAGTGACTCCCCTCAGAATAGCAGAGCCTAGGGACTGCATAAGGGCTGCAGAACGGATGGCCTCCTTAGTTACTGCCGTTAGCAACTAATTTGCAGTCATTCACATTTTAATGCAGTTCTCTGGAAGACTGCACAAAAGTAAAGTCCCTCAGAGAACACTGTAAAAACCTTCAAAATATCATAGTGATGTCAGAGTCCATCAGATAGGACCATGCACTGCAAAATAAATAATCAGTGTTTCTGTTCAGTAGATGTCAGCTCCTCTCAACAAGTTTGTATAAATCATCCACTGCAGTGCCTCCAGTTTTATTTTCAAAGTGCAAATTTAATCAAATCTTTTACCTGTTTCAGCTTCCTCCACGTCTCACCACAGTATTAAGAAAAACTCCCAAATACTTTTATATAGACTAGGAGTCCAACCATGGTTCTCCTCCCATACGACTTTACAGTCTGACTCCCCACGTTTCCCATAGAAGTGCTCTCCAGCCGGAAACAGGAAATAATGCCCATCCATGAATCATCCATGCCTTGGCATGTATCTCTAGGCCAGGAAAACGTCTCTACTTTTGGGTGATTTATACTTCTTTTTCATACCATTAGCTCAAATCTTACCTTAGTGTTTGCTGTTCTCAACCCTCCAGTCTTATCCTAATTCTTATCTCCATGATGGGAATAGATAGACTTAGACAAGCCTGTGTGGACCATGACATGTACCCCCATTTCTGTTATTGCTACCTCTACTATTCCCATGCTTCTATTCCTAGTATTACCATTATGACTACTGCTGCAACAGCCATCTGCTTATTGAGAGCACTAAGCACTGTACGCTACACTCAGTACTTTACTGCACTAAATAATTTATTTCAGCCTTCATAATAAGCCCTTCAAGCAGCTATTAAAACATTCAATTTCTTTTTTTTTTTTTTACAAAACTTCGACAAAGAAGGGCTAAATAAAGTAAGGTCAACAGCTGAGGAGAGTTAGCACCAGGGTTTCTGTACTTCTTCACACAACTTTCAAGTCTACTCTACCAACTACTGGGCCTTGTGCCTCCTCCACTAATGAGCTGTCTGACCTTGGTTATAAGATTTATTGCTTGTAGATCAACAACTTAACAAAATCTAAGAGCTCTGAAGCCCTACGATCCCAAGTTAAATAATTCTGTAGGGGCCAATATTTCAGTCATACCTGCAACTGTAATAATAATATTGATATACTCATTTCAGTCGACTGTGAAGGAAATTACTTCAAAGATGATTGTAAAGTATTTGCAAATGATGTTTAAAATGTTTGGCATGCTTATCAGATAATCTTATGATGTGTTATAACTAACCTATCAAACATATATACATACTTTCCATTTGTTCAATACTTTCTGAGCACCAACAAGTAGCAGATATTCTAGAAGAAAGAAAAGGAATCAGCCCTTCCCACAAGGCAGTGCCTAGAAAGATAGAGCTGTACTTAAAATACAATAGAGTTTACTTTTTAAGGTGCCTTAGCCAGGCACAGTGTTGCACACCTATAACCCAGAACTCTGGGAGGCTAAGGCAGGAGCATCACTAGTTTGAGCCTAACATGGGCAACTTAGAGACTTAATAAGACCTTGTTTCAAAATTTTTTTAAAAAAAATTTTAGATAGGAGGGGTTGAGGATGTAGCTCAGTGCAAAGGCCCTGAGTTAAATCCTTAGTACTACAAAATTAATTAATTAACTAATTAAATTGATAAATAAAATGCCTGATCACAAGAAACACAACTAATGTCCCATAAGCACATGGACACTCACTGGTCACACTGGTCAGATCCTTTAGAATAATTTTGTACTTCAGTGTCAGTGTAATTTGTCTAGTTTGCTGTTCTCCGGAGGAATCACCTGGGCTGAAACTTTTATAGACAGGTAAATTAGATACAAATTAATCTGCTGTCAGAGAGGGACTAAGCACTTCAGAAAGGCAGCACAAAATATAAAAAGGCTTCAGCAGATAAAAAGAACACTGAGATTCCATCTCACCCCAGAAAGAATGGGTGCTATCAAGAAATCAATCAATAACAAATGTTGGTGGGGTTTTGGGGAGAAAGGAACCCTTCTCCATTGTTGGTGGAAGTGCAGACTGGTGCTACCACTATGGAAATCAATATGGAGATACCTCAAAGAACTAGGATTAGAGGTTCCAGCTATCCTTCTGCTGGGTATCTTTCCAAAAGAATTAAAAGACTCATCTACAGTGATATATGTCAACCCATGTTTATAGTGGCACAGTTTGTAGTAGCTAAAACTTGGAAACAGCCCAGTTGCCCATCATTTGGGGACTCGATAAAGAAGATGTGGTTTTTCTATAGAATGGAATACTACTCAGCTATAAAGAATGAGAAATTAGAGTCATTCATTGGAAAATGAATGCATATTGAGGATATACTCTTAAGTGAAATACATAAGTCATGCATGTGTAAATATCAAATAGTTTCTCTGCTGTGAAAAACTACATTGGTACATAAGATCCTAATGATATAACTGACAATGTGAAATCAGAAGAAAAGGGCTAAAGGTGTAGGGGAAGTGTGAAGGGTAGGGGAAAAGAAAAAATGGAAATAAAGTATTTGTAAATGGGGAAGGGAGGGGGTGAAGGGAGGGCAGGGACGAGGGGAAAAAAAGAGAACCAAGACCTGTCATGTAAAGGTACAAGATCCCAATGATGAATGTTACTGTACTGTATACCTAAAATGTACCAATAAACTCAATGAGAAAAAAAAATAAAAAGGCATCAGAATTATGGCTAGAACTAAATTTGAAGACTGCCTGGCCACAGAACAGAAACACAATATCCAGGCATACAAGATAAACAGAAACTTGAGATCATATTGTGATTAGCAACCCCTGGTCCAGTGGATCCAGTCAGCCATCACACACATAGGTAAGTGACCAGGACACCTGGACACATATTCCCCTCCTTTTCCAAGGATCCCCCTGCTCTTCTCATGTGCCCTCTTTACATGACTCATTGCTCTATTGAACTGATGTTAGTTAAGTGACTGTACTTGTAACTTCATAGATTGAGTGTAGCTTGACCCATGTCATATCCATGTTGCAATTTTGCTGTATATATTACCCCTGTCAAAGGACCCTGGCAGCCACCCACTGAGGTCTCCTAACTTCCTTCTTTGGTTTATAACTTTATTCTTTAATGTTGTGAGATCACAAACTCACATTCAATATCTAACAGGCTGAGGTTATATTTTTCCACATCACTACCAATGTGATCCACACTGCCTGATTTTATTCTGGCTTCGGCGCCTTATAAATGTATAACCTAAAGCAAGTTCTCACCTTTCTTGGATTCAAATTGAGAATCATGAAAATACCTATGTAAAAGGTAATTGATGGCTAAGACAAAAAGAGGTTCTGAGCTTTCCTGAAGGAAAGCAAGCACTCAAAATATTTATTCACTAAATGATTAATAAAATGTAGGAGATTGACTCTGTTAAGGGACCAAAGAAAATACTTTTTGGTAAAGTTAAAATCTGAGCAAGTACTTGAGAGGCAGTTTGATGACCTAATAACAGAAAAATAATAAAGTGATGGGTGAGTGGGGAACAGTAACATAGGAAGAGAAATGTAAATGAGGACAAATACTGGAGTTCCTGGTTTCTTTGCTTAACCTGTAACATCTTCTGTACATGCACCAACTCCTCACAAAGAATGTAAACATTATGGAATGCAGATATGTCCAAAAAAAAGAAAAGAGGAAGGGGATTAAGTAATGGATACAGAGGGGAGAAGAGAGGGAAGGAAAGGGAATGAAAAAGGAATCAAGATGCATTACTTATGTGCAACAACTCCACCCAAGGGATGTAATATTATGTAGTAAAGATATGTACTAATAAACTAAAATAATTTTTAAAATATTAAAAATCTCACATTTCTACTACTATCAACCCTTCTAAATTCCATATTGCCAGCATCTTTGAGGCTATCTCATAAATACCCCAAATCAAATCTATTCAGTTTCCCCATGTGTATTTCTGTTATTTTAATTCTTTTCAGCCATCATAGTCCCTATATTATAGACAGCTAAATTAGGTAGAAATATTATAGGTATATAATGTTTTATAAATAATATAGGTAGACAGGGCTAAATTTATTGTCTCTGTTTTAATATTTAGATCTTTAATCCACTTGGATTTTAGTTTAGTGCATGGTGAAAGATACAGGTCTAGTTTTTATTTTGACAAGTTGAAATCCAATTTTTCCAACACTATTTATTAAAGAGGCTATCTTTCCTCCAGTGAAGATGGTTGGCTCTTTGTCAAAGATGAGGTAGCTGAAAATTTTGAAGACAACCCAGTTTCCCATCAGTTGGAGACTGGATAAAAAAGATGTGGTTTTTGTATAAAATGGAGTAGTACTCAGCCATAAAGAATGAGAAGCTAGAATCATTCATAGGAAAATGGATGCATATTCAGGCCATACTCTTAAGTGAAATAAATAAGACACACATGTGTAAATGCCAAATAGTTTCTGTGGTGTGAAAAACTAAAAGTGTAAATAAGATCCAAATTGTATAATTGATAATGTGAAATAGGAAGAAAGGGGCTAAGGGGCTAAGGGAAGTGGGAAGGGTAGGGAAAAGGAAAAGGGAAAAGAAAAATATGAGAAAGGTAAAAAATGGAAACAAAATCTTTGTAAATAGGGGAGAGTGGTGGGGTGAAAAGAGGGCAGGGGTATGGGAAAAAAATGAGAACCAAAATCTGTCATGTAAAGGTGCAAGATCCCAATGATGAATGTAACTGTGCTGTGTACTTAAAAAGAATCAGAAAGCTCAATGAAAAAAATAGATGAGGTATCTGAGTATGTCAGGAGTTGTTGCTGCATCTTCTACTCAAGAAAAAGGCCAAAACTGCTATACAGATTCAATGCAATCCTGATTGAAATCCCAACAGTATATTTCACAGAACTAGAGAAAATACTTCAAAAATTCATTTGGAATCAAAAGAGACCTAGTATAGCAAAAGTAATTCTAGGCACCTGAGACATGGCAGAGGGTATCACATTCCCCAACTTTAAACTATACTCCAAAGCCACTGTGGTAAAAACAGCATGATACTAGCAAAGAAACAGACCCTAGGGTCAGTACCATAGCAATTTATTTAGAAGAATTCATAGAACAGGAGGAAGCAAGAAACATAAAAGACCAGGAAATCCAGCCCCCTCACTCACCTGATAAAATGCAAAGGAGATAAGGGGCAGCCACATAAGGACACACACACACACACACACACACACACACACACACCTACACATATACACATGTATGTTCTCACTTTAACATCAGATACATACATGTTCCCCTTATCTAATCATTAAGTCTAAGCTGCCTTCCTATAAGCCTTCCCCCTTCACTTATTCATCACAAAAGGACAGGAAAAAATAAAATAGCTAGGAAGAATGTAGTCAGATTGCCCAGGTTAGGATCAAAGACAGCCAATAAAGCCAATCAGACAGTGACAATCAGACATGGAGGATGGAAAAATCACTATTCCTAAATAAAAGGAGCCAAAGAAGGAAGCTTGGGGGTATTCAACTCTGATGTCCCCTACTCTCCCTCTTCTTTCCTTTCCATCTTTCTTCCAAATAAACTGTCTTTTTATTGTAAACTCTGCATCTTTATTTAATTCATTACTGAAACTGAGAGTTACATTCCCAGCAGTTTCATGTTCCAGATGAGGAGCAATGTGTACATCTCACCTTCCCACAACATTATACACCAGGACAGTCTTGCTATATACTAGGAATATCTTCAGGGGAAAACTTAGTCTTTATTCATATACAATACATCTTGCAGTTCAGTGGATAAAACAGACAATCAACTATCAGAAACATTACATGGTGTGATGGTGTTGAGAAGGAAAAAAAATCTTCATTCTAAGGATTCTAAGAGGTGACATCATTTGGATTGAAAAGCATCAAGGAGGCGACAATGATGATGTGGTGTTCAGGGTGAGGAAGAGAAAGAAGCATATGCCAGTCTTCCAGATGTACACTGAGATATGTGAACAGCCTGACTAGGGCAGAAGTGGACAATTCAATGAACTAGCAGGAAAGCAGCATACCGGTCAATGTATAAAGGGGTGTAAGCAGGGTACACTGTTGGGAATGTTAGAATTTATCATAAGGCATCAGGATATGGATCCTGCAGTTAAAATCCCAGATCCTTCCCTTCATAACAGTGTGGCCTGGCCCTGATCAGTTTTGTTGTTTAGACTTACAGTAAGAATTAAATTGATGTAAGTAAAGTGCTTACACTAGTGCTCAGCACACACTAAACACTAGGCTATATTTGTCTTTATTATTGTTATTATCTTTCTGGCTCCACAGTGTTGGCCAGAAAGTGATCAACAGGCTGAAGACAGGCAGCTGTGGGCTAACTGAAAAGCAAAGAAAACATTGCTTTTCTTTTACTCTCTTAATCATTCATAGTAGATGAAATCTACACAAACTTGTAGCTTCAAAATCTAGCACAAGAGAAAGGAACACCCTCTGCACAGGCTGAGAAGGTCCAGAGCCTACACAAGTCTAGACCACAGGTGAGGAGTTAGAAAACTAACTACATGGAGACTCCACCTAAGGGGTAAATAGGGACCCAACTTTCTCTGAAGTTGGTAAATACAGCTCATTTTGTTTGAACTAGAACAGTAACCTCAGAGGAAGAAAAGTATATTCTTCAAAGATCCAGTTAATCATATAAATGTAACCAGAGATCTTATTCAGTACAACGGGCACTTTGGTCTTGCCCACCTTCATGACTGAAGGTGTATTCTCTCTCTCTCTCTCTCTCTCTCTCTCTCTCTCTCTCTCTCTCTCTCTCTCTCCCTCCACCCCCTTAAAATCTAGTATTTTGCAATAAATTCTATCTGTACTCTATACAATGGCCTATGTTTGTCTGAAATCTTTCATCAAAGATGAAAAAATTGAGGCACACTGCCAGTTCCTGGAGGTGATAGTACTTCACGGGGTTAGGACCCAGCTTCCCAATGACAAAACACAACCAAGAGGAGGGAGTTCATGCACTGGGCACTAAGCTGAAGTTTTGAGCTCATTTGTGCCTTTCCAAGGCATCACTACAGTAAACTGAGATATGGAATTAAGGACTCTGAAATCACATAAGGTTCTAAACTCCCAGAAGGAAAACACATATGTGAGGGAAATGTAAGACTTCCTGGAAGTTGTGGAAAGACAATTTCCTAATCAAATTAATACAGAGACATCAGCTTCTGCTTAGGAGACAATTTAGGTACAAATACAAATTTAAAATCAGAGGCTCCATTCTCCCTGGTGAAAATGAGATGATATCCCTGTTCGTATTCTCACAGCATTTACCTTAGAAAATGCATAAATACTTATAAAAGTATAAAAACTTATAAATTTCCATCTCTCTGAAATGTATATAAATGCTTTTATAGGTTACACAGGACTTTCTGTAGGCCTTATGACTTAGGGATATCTTTCATTTTTTCTCTGCAGAATTCGGTAACCATCTCTTTAAAATGCAAACTTCAAGGCAGGTGAAGTCCAGACCTATAGGTGGGAGCTGAACCTCTGTAGGCTCCTTTCCTCAAAGTGCAAATCTACCCACATTCCTGTCACAAGGAGAGGAAACATTTATTTTTCCTCCACATAAAGGTAATTAGCTAACACAAGTAGTCAGCCTTATTTTTAAGGCAAAGTTAGGATGGATCATGTATGACAAATCTATCATCAAGTTGTTTTGCTTGAGAATTCGCCATTGTTTCTTTTGAAAGGTTGCATATAGTGTGGTTTTTTTGTGGCTACAGAGAGATTTCATTGCCTTTGCAATTTCCCAGCAAATTGTGGCTAATGCAGATCTAACTCTAGTTTAATAATCCAGTATAAAAGTGTTTTCTTTCTCTACTACCTTTGTGGAGAGGATTTCTGAGTTAGGAAATTTTTTTATATACATTTCTCCAGTAGCAGAAAGCTAGAAAGAACCTTACACACATCTTTCTAACAAAGATATGCTGGAAAACATAAAACATACAAACAAAATAGAAATTTAGATTTTCAAAATTCATCAGAGAGCAAAGTTGCAAGGTGATCAATTAACCTGAAATCTAAGAAAAAGACTGGTATCTCCAAGGAGAAATGAAAGGTGAGCACTTGCTTCCTTGAGGAAGATATAAAAAAAAATGCTAAAATGTTTACCAAACTGCAATAAGAAAAACATTTTCTCAAAAAAGAAACTAAGAAAATGATTCAATTTACACTAACAACAAGATAAATAAGATATGTAGGAATCAACTAGGTAAAAGAATTACAAACTAAAAATTATAACATACTAAAAAGTGTAATTAAAGAAGACACACAGATGAATGAGAGGATATCCCATGTTTATAGATTGGAAGAATTAACTTGTTAAAATATCCATACTGCCCACTGCAGATTCAATAAAGTCCCTATCAAAATTCCAACTGGATTCTTCAAAATGTAGGGGAAAAAAATCCTTAAATTCATTAAAACCACAGACCTCAAATAGTCAAAGTAATCTTGAGCAACAAGATCAAAAGTGGAAGTGTTTTTAAAATAAAAGCTGAACTCTTCAATAGAGTAGCTGGATATGAGGTCAACACTTAAAAATCAATAGCCTTCTTGTACAAAAATAACAGACTCACTGTGAGAGCAATTGGGGAAACAATCCCTTTCACAATAGCATCCAAAAATAAAATATCTCGGATTCAATCTAACAAAGGAAGCAAAAGACCTCTAAACTGAAAATTACACCACTATCAAAGAGGACATAAGAAAATGAAAAGACATTCCTTGCTCCTGGGTAGAAAGAATGAACAGAACATAGAGAAAATGGCCATACTTCCAGATTCAATGTAATACTGTACAGATTCAATGTAATCCCTATTGAAATCCCAACAGTATATTTCACAGAACTAGAGAAAGCAGTCCAAAAATTCATTTGGAACAAGTAGAGACCTATAATAGCAAAAGCAATTCTTTGCAACAGAGACATGACAGGGAGTATCACAATCCCCAACAAGAAACTATACTACAAAGCCACTGTGATAAAAGCAGAATAGTACTGACAAAGAAAAAGATCCAAGGAGCAGTGGAATAGATTAGAAGATACAGAAACAGATGTACTCAGCTACCTCATTTTTGACAAAGGAGACAACCATCCTCACTGGAGGAAAGACAGCCTCTTCAATGAACTGTGTTGGAAAAACTGGATCTCAACCTGCCAAAGATTAAAACTAGACCCTTATCTTTCACTTTGCACTAAATAAAATCCAAGTGGATTAAAGATCTAAATATTAAAACAGAAACAATAAACTTGCTGGTAGACAAGTTAGGTAGAACTCTTGAAGACATTAGCATAGGAAAAGACTTTATGAACAAATCCTCAGTATGGGAACTAGCACAAAGAATCAACAATTGGGATCTCATTTTATGAAAAAGCTTCTGCACTACCAGAAAAATGACAAACAGATCTAAGAGACAACCTACAATGTGGGGAAAAAATTTTACTAGCTGCTCCTCAAAGGACTATTACCTAGAATATATAAAGAACTCAAAATCATCAGACCCCTCCAAATGTAAAGACCCAATTCAAAAATGGGCATCTGAAATGAACAGACATTTCTCAGACAAAGAAGTAAAAGCAGCAAACAAATATATGAAAAAATGTTCAACATCACTGGTCATTTCACAATCTCAATTAAAGCAAGATTCCACATCATCCCAGAAAAAATGGCTGCTATCAAGAAATTAACCAATAACAAAATGGATACATATTGAGTATATACTCCTAGGTGAAATAAATAAGTCACACATGTGTAAATGCCAAATAGTTTCTCTGGTGTGAAAAAACTATAATAGTACATAAGATCCTAATGATACAATTTACAATGTGAAATAGGAAGAAAAGGGCAAAGGTGTAGGGAAAGTAGGAGGGAAAGGGGAAAGCCAATAAGGAAAAAAAATATTAGAAAATGAAAAAATGGAACTAAAGTATTTGTAAATGGGGAAGGGAGGAGAGGGTGAAGGGAGGGGAGGGACAAGGGGAAAAAGTGAGAACCAAGACCTGTCATGTAAAGGTACAAGATCCCAATGATAAATGTAACTGTACTGCATACCCAAAATGTACCAATAAACTCAATGAAAGAAAAAAAAATTAACCAATAACAAATGCTGGTGGGGTTGGTTGAAGTGCAGACTGGTGCAACTACTGTGGAAATCAACATGGAGATAACTCAAAAAACTAGGATTAGAGGTCCCTTTTGACCAAGCTATCCCTCTGCTTGCTCTGCTTGGTATCTTCCCAAAAGAATTAAAAGAATAATACCACCGTGACATATGCACACCCATGTTTATAGAGGCACAGTTTTTAATGGCCAAAATTTGGAAGCAACATAATTGCCTATCACCTGGAGACTGGATAAAGAAGATGTGGTTTTTCTGTGAAATGGAATACTACTCAGCCATAAAGAATGAGAAACTATAGAAATTTGTAGCTAAATGGTTGCACATTGAGGCTATACTCTTAAATGAAATAAATAGGACACATGTGAGTAAGTTCTGAATAGTATCTCTGGTGTGAAAAACAAAGTGTAAATACACTTCAAATAATATGATTGGGAGTGTGAAATAAGAAAAAAATGGCTAAAGGGTAAATGGGAAGGGGAGGGGAAAGGAAATAGGGGAAAAGGAATAATGTGAAAAAATGAAAAATTGGAAACAAAATCTTTGTAAATAGGGAAGGATGAAGGTTATGAAGGGTGGGCAGGGGTATGGGGAAAAAACAAGAACCAAGATATATCATGTAAAGGTACAAGATCCCAATGATAAATGTAACTATATTGTTTGCTTTAAATGTACCAATAAACTTAATGGGAAATTAATTAGTTAATTAATTAATAAAAATTAAAAGTAAGTGGATGTGTTTTGAGGCCACTCTCAAGTGAAATAAATGGGACACATATGTGTAAATACCAAATAGTTTCTCTGGTGTAAAAAACTAAAAATATTAATAGGGTTCAAATTGTATAATTGATAATGTGAAATAGGAAGAAAAGGGCTAAAGGGATAAAGGGAGTGGGAGGAGTAGCAGAAAGGTAAAAAGGGAAAAGGAAAAATATGAGAAAAGGAAAAAATGGAAACAAAGTCTTTGTAAATAGGGAAGGGTGGAGAGGGTGAAGGGAGGGCTGGGGAATGGAGAAAATATAAGAACCAAGATACATCCTGCAAAGGTACAAGATCCCAATGATGAATGTAACTGAACTGTACACCTAAAAAGTACCAATAAAATTAATGAAAAAAATAAAAACAAATAAAAGCTAAATTGTGGTTTACTGAAAAAGATTACAAAAAGAGCTTAATGACTTTTTTCAAATCTATTTTCTTGATTTCAAAGTAAAACCTTCTTATAATTAAAGTACCACTAAAATTTTATTAACAAAATAAAACTAACCCCTAATCATACCAATGAGATAATGTTTATACCATTCTTGGTAGATGACTTAATAGTTTTTTTTTAATGGCCAAACTAATGGCATGGTGACCTTCTTGGATACAGGAAGCAAGGCCATTCTATAACCAGAAAGACATCTGCACATCCTGAGGAGTCCTCAGAGTGTCAAGGTGGAGCTCTATGGAATCAGGAAGCCAGACGGTCCCTGGGAAGTCCTTCGGGTCTAAGAAGCCATTTATCTATATGGCAGACACAAGTGTTAGCATTATTACTGTCTAGAAACTAGAGATTTTTTATGAAACTGTAACACAGGGTATGCCTGGGTTGTTCGCAACTCATTTACACATGAGAAATAGAAATGATAATAGCTAAAATGTTCTCTGTGCTATGTGCCATCCAGGGTTCCTAATGCAATCCAATTATTAACTTATGTGACTTATACTATCATCTCCAGTCTACAAATAGCAAAAGTGGACTCTGAATTTAAACAGTTTTTCCAAGGCCAGCCTGAGTAACAAAATTTCAACAAAAGGTAGACCTGGGACCAAGCACTTAATTACTGTGACATGACACAACATCTATAAGGTGAAGGGAAGGCCTGCCAGAAGAGGTCACTTTAAATTGGGTTTAGAAAGGAGGATGGATGACATTTCACAGGTGACAGGAAAAAGGAACAGGCAGACAAAACAGCCCAAGCAAAGGCCCTGAGGTGCAGAACAGTGTGATATGTTCACAGAACTAAAAGAAAACCACTTATGGAGCTAAAGTAGCACAGAGTGAAGGTGACATGAAGTTGGGTGGAGAAATAAGGGACCAGGACATGGAAGTAAGACAACTGATTCCAAGCCTAAAGGAAAAGTGCCCAGACAGTGTGAAAAACTTCTCCATTGTTGGTCAGAGTGCAGACTGGTGCAACCACTATGGAAATCAATATGGAGATACCTCAAAGAGCTGGGACTAGAGGTTCCATTTGACCCAGCCATCCTTCTGCTGGGTATCTTTCCAAAAGAATCATACCACAGTGACATATGCATACCCATGTTTATAGCGGCACAGTTTATAATAGCTAAATCTTGGAAACAGCTCATTTGCCCATCAGTTGGAAATTGGATAAAGATGTGGTTTTTCTATAAAAGTGAAATACTACTCAGCCATAAAGAATGAGAAATTAGATTCATTCATAGGAAAATGGATACATATTGAGGATATACTCCTAAGTGAAATAAATAAGTCACACATGTGTAAATACTGAATAGTTTCTCTGGTGTGAAGAGATATAATAGTACATAAGATCCTATTGAGATAATTGACCATGTGAAATAGGAAGAAAAGGGCTAAAGGTGTAAGGAAAATGGGAAGGGTAGGGGAAAGGTAATAAGGGAAAAGAAAAAAATAGGAGAAAATGAAAAAATGGAAATAAAGTTTTGTAAATGGGGAGGGGAGGAGGGGGTGAAGGGAGGGCAGGGACAAGGGGAAAAAATGAGAACCAAGACCTGTCGTGTAAAGGTAAAAGGTCCCAGTAATGAATGTAACTGTACTGTATACCTAAAATGTACCAATAAACTCAATAAAAGAAAAAACAACTTTGGTTGTTACCACTCTATGGATGAGGTCTTAATCTTTTAGTGAGGTCTATGAGCCTCTTCAAGATTCAGCCTCTGCCCTTTCTTCAGCCTCAGTTTTTTAATTGTTCCACAGTCTGAGTCAAATCCACCACAATTCTTTCCCACCTGCTCCCATTCTACAGTAACAAATTAATGAATGAATGCACCCACCAGTCACTGCTTTCCTCCAAAGTAAACATTAAATGGCCTTAATTTTTCTGAATGCCAGACTTGCCTATAACACTGGTCTTTGGAATTCCAAGTAAAATCATCACTGCCCTTGGAATTCAGGACTTGACGTATATCGATGTGTTTACTGTATCTCCAATGTCTCCAGGATTTCTGATGTGCTTCACTTGATCTTCTGAGCCATTTCCACCAGCAATTTTACTACCAATACAATTACCTATACAGGGTTTTCCATGTTGGGTGTTCTCTATTCTTGAGGCCTACCTTCGAGTGCCTCATATTTCTCTTTGTAATTATATATTTTCTTTCTCTTGGGCTTTTTAATTTTTTCTCTTTCATAATTCAATTTTCTCTAACTTAATGATTGAATATTTATTTCATGTCCAATTTTTGACATTTTATGAGAACTTTCAGATATATTAGCAAGTTATAAACCTTTAAGAGAATTCTAATAACCCTGAATTATAACAATGAAACAAAAAAGTAACTCCTGTTGACCATAAAGATGCTCTTGATTCCTTTCTATAATTTTTCAGGTTAAATGAATGTTGTGATATTGTAAATGTATTTAAGGATTCCTGTTTTATAGCTGTGATAAGTTTAGTTCAAGATGAAAATGGCCTTCTACCTAGGATTTCTTCAAACTTACTGAGTACACCATCCTTTCTAATTCTCCTTCATGATTAGTGAATCTTTTAGACACTCTTTAATCACCTAACTCTACTGTTCTACAGTGTAATTTAGGAATCTCAGCAAATAAAACCTTCATTCATGTTGAGTCAGATCTATAAACAAACAATAAAAATTTGAGTAAGAGTCAATTCTTTCAATGGAAAATATCACATGATTTACTCATCTGTACTGCCCTGTGCTTCAATTCCTAATAATTTTGAAGGATCTCTTGGATTTTAATAGGTTTTTCATCTTCATAAGATAAAAAATCAAATTTAATCATTATAAATATAGGTCAAGAGCCTCAAGTGTCTCTCATATATCTATCCCAGAAAAAAATGATCAGAGATTATCTCCCTAAAAAGATAATAGCAAGGATAAAGGAGCAAACAGATAGAGGAGAAAATAGAAAAAAAGAAAATAAAAGACTTGGACATACAGATAAGGAGAGAGTTCTGTTGAATAAAAGGGAAATCAGAGTAGTAAACACCAGATCCTATTTTATAAAGTTATTTCCCAACTTTAAGTTCACTCGTGCTCTTTCATACAAATAGCTACAGTTTCCAGATGGCTTATCACTATGTTAATGAAAGAGCATTTCATTTACATTAAAAACTTAAATTGTAAGAGTTAATAAATTTGTCATTCATCCCTTCATCCCTAACCTATTGTTGATCTTCTAAGATACAGGGAATTTGTTCTAGTTTGACAACAAGATGTTTTAGCAAAGATACAACTGGCTTTTCTAAAGGGCTCAGAATTTTCTTTCTCCCGCTAAACATTTACATACTGGGCCTCTAAACTGAAGATTTTTATAAATCTCTTCTAGTTTTCTTTTGGTAACTTTCTCATGAAACAAATAAGCTTCTAACTGATTTTAAGGATGATCTTACAATACCTCAAGCAGATTAATAGCTCTCCATCTGGATCCAGCCTACAAATATGCTGACAAAGCAAGTGACACACTGCCCAAAAGAAAACAAAATAAGAAAAATAAGAAATTGGAGAACAAACAAAGACAAATTAATGAACAATCAAAATAGTTTCTCTGGTGTGAAAAACTATAATCATAAATAAGATCCTAATGGTATAATTAACAATGTGAAATAGGAAGAAAAGGGCTAAAGATATAGGGGAAGTGGGAAGGGTAGGGGAAAGGAAATAAGGGGAAAAAAATATGAAAAAATGGAAATAAAGTATTTGTAAATAGGGAAGGGAGGGCAGGGGCATCGAGGGGGGAAATGAGAACCAAGACCTGTCATGTAAAGGTACAAGATCCCAATGTTGAATGTAACTGTACTATATACCTAAAATGTACCAATAAACTCAATGAGAAAAAAATAAATAAATAATCAATGTTAAATTATTTTCTAGATATTTAGTATTTAGTATGAGGATAATTAGTCCTACTTTTAAGATGCTCATAGTCTTGTATTACATGAACATCTGGAAAACACAGGATAGTATAATTTCTTCATAAAACCAGAGAACCTGATGCTACAAAGTTTTCAAGAAAGATCAAGAGTGAGCATTTTGATGCTTGTTAGATACAATGTATAAGTGCATTTTCTTTTTTTAACATAGGTGCAATATACAATAGAAATACAATAGGCACATAAGGTCCTGTGTAATACCCACTGCCCAGTCTAGTCTTTCTCCCCACTACCTATTAAATAGGATTCTACAGGATATTTCTTGGTATAGAATTCATGTATATTTTTGGGGGGAAGTGCACTCAATAAAACCTTTTGGCAATACTGCATAATGGATCATACTTATTATGGTTTATATCTACATGTTCCCCCCACCCCTTAACCTTGAGTGGTCATAGGTGGAGCTTTTCAGAGGTGGCTGGATCTAGAGTATGTGATGCTAGGATTAAGGATATGCTGCTGGGACTGACCCACACACAGTGTGATGGTAGGATTAGGGCTGCCCCACCTTGGGTGTGGGTGCTATGTGCCCAGTATCCTGGGTGGATATAAGGGACACAAAGGGGTTGCTGCTGTCACTGACTATTTGCTGCTTGCTGCTTGTCGTCTGCTGCCTCCTGCCTTCCTGTGATGCCTGTTTGCCATGCCACCTTACCTTGGAGCCAGCTATGAATTGAAACCCCTACAAACTATGAGCTACAATAGACCTTTCCTCCTTTAACTTTGGTAGTTGGGTATTATATCCCAACGATGAGAAAAAAGTAACTAAGACAGTACTGGTCTCTCTCAGTAATTTCTCTATTTTATCACTCTATGTTTCCTTCTCCACCACCCCAACTTACTACTAGATAGATGATCAAACAGTAGAGATTTATGATGAATTAAAAATAGAAAAGATTCAGGACCTTCTAACTCCCTATACATATAAATGTTCATGGATATTTGAAGTTTCAGATCTGTCCTCAGTGCTATCTGATTAAAGGAAGGATGTATGCATTCTAGATCCACCCACCTCTGAAAAGCTCCACCTGTGACCACGTGAGACTAAGGGGGGAGTCATCTAGATATAAGCCATAATGTGTATGATCCATTTTCTTGCATGGGGCTCAGTATCAACAGTAAATAAGAATCTATTCCATCTTAACTTTCCCAATAGCTATTATAGTACTTGTGACTTTCCTAACCTATTGTGAAGGGACAAACTTCCTCTGAGTTTTAGCTGAATTTTAATTTTTTACCTTTTTTTAAATTGTATAAGCTTTAAAACTTACCCCTATGGCTGCTAAAATTGGGGCCTGATAAATCCACTTGTCTCCAGCACTAAGCTCCCAGCATCTGAAACATGAAAAAGAATTTTCATGAATACATTTGGTAAAGCAAATTAATAGTGAGAAGTAATATTTCAAGTTTTACCAAAAACCTAGCCCCATTCTATTAATTAAGAAACAAATAGATGAAAACAATTTTATTTTAAAACACCTAAATGTAATGATTGGATTTTAAGTTCCATAGTATTAGATTCCTCTTATGTAAGCATAGTATTATAATAATACTGAATTAAGTTTTACAGTAACCAGATTCAAAATCTTATTTCCAGACCCAAAAAAAGAAGAAAGTCTTCTAAAAGTGGTGGAATTGAAACTTTGCTTTTATAATCATCAAAATGAGACATAATAATTAAACCTTGTTGATAAAGTCCTCTTCCTTTCAGATGAAATTTTATTTGCAAGTCCATAAATGCTAGAGCTTTAACAATACAAGCCATTCTTATCCATAGAGATACAATAAAAAAGTAAACACAAATGATTCTTGCCATAGAAAGAAAAATTCGCTCTGTTCAATGGAACATATTTGTCCTATGAAAATTAACTAGTTTTTATATTTACTAGTAAATTTTCAGTACTCATTTTTCTGAATATAAAAATATGTTTCTTTGATATCCTTTTTGAATCAGTTGTATCTTATTTGTTCCTTCATTAAATAGAGCCTTAAAAATCTTTGACAGGCATTTTGTATTTGTATACAATCTACTGTTTTATCTTAATTTTTAAAAACTTTGTTTTAACAGCACTTTAAAAAAAACATATAATTCACCAATTATTTTCTGATTCCTAACTAAAATATAAGCTCTACATGCTCAAGGATCATTGTTTTTGTGTTCTGGATTATTTCAAGTGCCTGGAATGGTACAGAGTATATAGATAGTTGATAAATATTTGTTGGAATGAATTAACATAACTTAAATCCAAAGTAAATTTGACTCAGCCTCACACAATCTAGTTTGTATTGTTAAAATTATTACACTAGAATTAATAGTACAGAGTTATTTTTCTAAAAAAAATAGTTTCACTTGAAACTTTAATTTGGCAATTTCAAGATATTTTAAAAATTGAAGACACATAACTAAGAGCCTTCAATTTCTTTCTCAGGCAAAATTTAGGATTGGTTGAGGCAACAGTAAATGACATGATATAAAGAAATTTGGGAGATAAAATGATAATTTTTAAATTCTATGTGAAAAATTAACAAGCTGCTTTATTAATGAAAAACATGGATAATGAAATGCTATTTCAATGATTTCTTAAAGGTAAAACATTTTCAGTACATATATGTTAACTTTATTTTTTAAATGTTATTTCAATATAATACAAGTATATATTAATGGAGAAAATATATATTTTAAATAGTGTTCTTCTATGCAAAAAAAGAAAGCAAGTTTCATAACAAATTAAAGAATAACATTAGTGCCCAGACTAGGAAGAAAATCACAACTTTCTGAACCAATCTCCCCAATTTTAGTCCTTGTTTCCATTTTTGGTTTCTCACACCAGAGAAACAATACAGCACAAAATCATGTGTCTGACTTATTTCACTTAAGAGTATGTTCTCAGGCCTTCATTGGAGCAGACTGTGAGGACCGCCAATCTCATGGGGAGCTTGTTGCCCTCCACCTCCAGCACCCTAGGCCTTCATTCGAGCAGACCAGTGAGGACTGCCCCAGTTATGCAGGAGACTTCGCAGCACTCCTCCCCCATCCCGTGCTCTTGGGCCTACTGCTTGTGCCAGTGCCTGGATCCACATTGCAGAGGTACTGGTGGTCATAAAGACCGTTTTACTGAGCTCCAGAAGATAGAATAGAAGTGAACAACTGCAATAAAGACACATATAGTTAGTAAATTGGAGGGATCACCACCTTCCGTCAGAACTTGGACTATCTTCAGGGGAAGGGCAGCTGAAACCTGCAGTAGAACCTTAAAGAATTCAACCCTGCAGAAGCTCAGGGAACTCAACTTGGGGCTTGAAGCCAGAATTTAGCCTGAATCTCAAGGGTTTGCCATTGGTCATCTGAGACTAATTGACTTAGTTCTTCACACTGCTGCCCACATTGTCTATTGTGACAGCAGAAATATACCCTGAAAGAGGCTCTTCAATTGTTTGTTTGTTTCTTTTCCTCTTATTTTTAAAATTTTATTTTTACCATTCTGCAAATTCTTCCTTTCTCCTTTCTTCTTTTTCCTGCTCAGTCTCTTGTTCCCCCCATGTTATTCTTCATCTCTCTTTTTGTTCCTGTTCCTGCTCTAATTCAGATTCCTTTTTTCTTTTTCTTTTCTTCTCTGTTTCCTTTGCTCAATTGTCATTAGTTCAAAGTGAGTACAATTTATAGTTTCCCTATTACTGTTAAGTTAATCTATTCTTGTACTTGCTCTTACACTCTGTCTTTCCCTCCTGTTTTCAATAGTTTCCTAGAGTTTGCATGATCATCCTGTGTCCTCTGGCTTGACTTGAAACCTTCTACTATTCTTTTACCTATCTATTCCTCTCCTCCCAAACCCTTCTAAGTCTCCATTCTGAAGGGTACAGTTGCTATATTGAAGAGTTTATTCATGACAAACATATTTTGGGATGGTCCAAAATTTTGATTTAATCCACATGGCTAAAGGTGATAGATTAATAACTACCACAAATGGTTGATTTCGAAGCTGTGCTTGAGGCTATAGTGTTGCTGATTGTATCAACAAGGCTAAAGTTGTGATTGACTTAAGTTGTCCTTTCTGATGTTATGAAAGTTAGAGTGTCTTGAGTCATTAGACACTCAAAACCTAAAAAGCAGCTATATCAGGAAGATCAAAGTACCAGCCCAGGAATTAAAGCAAGACAGCACAACAATAAAAATAATATTGAGAAAACACTTAAGCAAGGCACAAAGATAGACTTCCAGTTCACCAACAACAAATTCTACAGGCAACAAGGTGGAAAAGTCTAACAATCAACCACCAGCACACCCTGAACTCAAAGCATAGGAAGTAACAAAACAGATCAATCAGGCTCTAGAAAAATTCAAAACAGAAATAATTTCCCAGATAACTACAGAGATGTTAAGCACAATGAAAGACATGGTTAGAGACTCTAGAACAGAAACAGACAAAAAAAAATAGATGAGCTCAGGACCATGATAGAAGCCATGAATGTCCAGCATAGGAAATAAATGCAAACCATGAATGCCCAACATAGGACAGAAGTGAAATTCCATGAAACATATTTAAACAGATATACAGGAGATTAAAAACTCTACTGAAAGCATTCACAGCAGAATGAATGAATTTGAAGATAGAACTGCAGAAATAGAAAATAGGATTGCAGTCAGTGACCATGAAAAGAGATACCTCTTAAAAACAGTAAGGGATCATGACAAATCAATCCAACAACTCCTGGAGGATGTAAAGAAGAATAACATGAGACTGATAGGAATCCATGAAGTATCAGGGAAAAGTACAAATGACTTTAAAAAATGGTTCACAGAATGAATGGCAGAAAATTTCCCAAACAGAGAGGAAGAATATGACATACAGATAAGTGAAGTATACAGGACTCCAACTAGACATGATCAAAAAATATCTACACATAGACATAATAGTCAAGATCCCAGAAACCCAACAGAAGAACAAAATATTACAAGCAGTTAGAGAAAAGAAACAAAGCACATGCAAGAGAAAGCCCATCAGAATCACAGCAGACTTCAACACAAACCCTCAGATCAAGGAGAGCCTGGAGTGAGGTATTTCAATATCGAAGAGAAAACACCTCCCACCTAGACTAATGTATCCTCCAAAACTTTATTTTAAAATGGATGGGTAAATAAGATACTTCTGTGACAAAGAACACTTGAGAAACTTCATGGATACCAAACCACCACTCCAAACAATTCTAAACAATATCCTAGAAAAAGACAATGAAGGTCATAACACCATGAGGCCCAACAGAGTAAATCAATTAGGCAAGGCAAGAAACTAAAGGGAGAGGGGAAAAAATTAAAAAGAGACAACAACATGACAATAACATGACAATGATAAGTCACTACATACCATCAATGTTAATAGCCTCAATTCACCGATCAAAAGAAATAGACTGACAGAATGGATTAATAAGCAAAATCTAACAATATGTAGTATACAAGAAACACATCTAGTGCAAAAAGAAACTCATAGACTGAAAGTGAAAGGATGGCAAATAGTTCTCCATGCAACAGGAGCCCAGAAAAAAGCAGGAGTAGCTATCTTATTTACATACAAAGTAAATTTAAAAGCAAAGACAAAGAAGGCCACTTCATCCTTGTAAAGGGAACAATCCAAGAGGAAGACATGAAAATCATAAATATATATGCACCAAATATTAATGCCCACAACTATATAAAATGAATATTAAGGGACATGAAAAACCAAATAAACACTAATACAATGTAGTGGTGGACCTATATACCCCACTATCACAAATAGATAAAACATCTACACAAAAACTCAATAATGAAATGCTAGAACTGAACCAAGCTTTTGAACAAATGGACATCTACAGAGTGATCCACCCCAACAAAATTAGAATATACACTCTTTTTGGCTTCACAAGGGTCATTCTCCAAAATATACCACATACTAGGTCATAGAACAGGATTAAATAAATGCAAAGGAATTGGAGTTATTTCATGTATATTTTCAGACCATAGTGCAATTAAGCTGGAGACCAAAATCATAAGAAACCATAAGAACTGCACAAACACATGGAAATTGAACAACATTCTCCCAAACAATCTAGAGAAATTAAAGAAATGTCAGCTTTTACAAATAAATGATAATACCAATACAACATACAGGAATCAATGAGACAAATGAAAACAGTTCTACATGGAAAATTCATAGTAGTGAATGCTCACATTAGGAAAACAGAGTGAACTTAACTAAACAACCTTATGATGAATTTTAGGTTACTACAAAAGAAGAAGAGCAAAAAAAACCCAAAGCTTGTACAAGGGAGGATATTATAAAGATCAAAGCAGAAAACAATGCAATGAAACTAATAAAATGATACAAAAAAATCAATAAATTGAAGAGTTGGCTTTTTGAAAGAATAAATAAAATCAATAAACCCTTAGCCATATTTGTCAAACAAAATGAAAGAAAATGCTCAGATCCATGCAATTAGGAATGAAAAAGGTGAAATCACAACAGACCTAGCAGAAATGCAGAGGATCATGAATATCTACTTTGAGAATCTGTACTCTAATAAAATAGAAAACACAGAAGAAGTGGACGAATTTCTTGCAACTTACGAATTACCAAAGTTGAATGAAGAAGATAAAAAATTCTAAACACCCGAATTACAATCAATGAAATTGAAAATGTAATTAAAATATTATCAATGAAGAAAATCCCAGGTCTTGATGGCTTCACTGCTGGATTCTACAGGACATTTAGAGAACTATTTCCACTACTCTTTAAACTTTTCAATGAAATTGGAAGGGAAGCAATACTTCCAAATTCATTCCTGGAAGCAAGTGTTACTTTGATTCCAAAACCAGGGAAAGACCCAACCAAAAAAGAGACCTATAGGCTAATCTCCCGAGTGAACATACATGCAAAAATTCTCAATAAGATTCTGGCAAACAGAATACAGAGGGTTATCAAGAAGATCATGAACCCTTACCAAGTCAGATTTATTCCAGAGATGCAATGATGGTTAAACACACCTAAATCAGTAAAAGTAATATACTATATTAAGAGTCAAAGACAAAAACCATATGATCATCTCAATAGATGCAGAAAAAGCACTCAACAAAATTCAACACCCATTCATGATTTTTTAAAATGCAGAAAATTGGAATACATGCTCTTTATCTCAATTTAATAAAGGCTATCTATGAAAA
The DNA here is from genome assembly GCF_012274545.1 of Fukomys damarensis. NCBI lineage: Eukaryota > Metazoa > Chordata > Mammalia > Rodentia > Bathyergidae > Fukomys > Fukomys damarensis. The sequence goes on along the minus strand of NW_022900928.1, from coordinate 108,988,656 downwards.
ACCAACAGCCAACATCATATTAGATGGCTAAAAACTGAAAACCTTCATGGTAAAATCAGGAACAAGACAAGGATGTCCACTATCACCACTCTTGTTCAATACAGTTCTGGAAACATTGGCCAAAACAATTAGACATGAGAAAGAATTTAAAGCAATAAAGATAGGAAAGGAAGATATCTAAATGTCATTATTTGCCTATGATATGATATGCTGTGTAGGAGACCCAAAAACCTCTACCAAAAGACTTCTAGACTTAATTTACACTTTTAGCAGAGTAGCTGGACACAAGGTAAACAACCAAAAATCAATAGCCTTCTTGTACAAAAATAACAGACTCACTGAGAGAGAAATTAGGGAAACAATTCCATTAACAATAGCATCCAAAAAAATAAAATATCTAGGAATCAATCTAACAAAGGAAGCAAAAGACCTCTACACTGAAAAGTACAGCACTTTGAAAAAAGAGATCAAAGAGGATATAAGAAAATGGGAAGATATCCCCTGCTCCTGGGTAGGAAGAATCAGCATAGTGAAAATGGCCATACTAACAAAACTACTATACAGATTCAGTGCAATCCCAATTGAAATTCCACCAGCATATTTCACAGAACTAGAGAAAACAATCCAAAAACTCATTTGGAACCATTAGAATAGCAAAAGCAATTCTAGGCAACAGAAGCATGACAGTGGGTATCAAAGTTCCCAACTTGAAACTATACTACAAAGCCACTGTAATAAAAACAGCATGGTACTGGCAAAGAAACAGACCTGAGGATCAGTGGAATAGATTGGAAGATACAGAAATAACTTCAGATTTACTCAGCTACCTCATCTAAGAAAGGAGCCAACCATCCTTAGTGGAAGAAAAATAGCTGCTTTAATAAATGGTGTTGGAAAAAGTGGATTTCAACTTGTCAAAGATTGAAATTAGACCAGTATCTTTCACCATGCATTAAACTAACATCCAAGTGGATTAAAGATCTAAATATGAAAACAGAAACACTAAGCTTGCTGGAAGACAAGTTAGGTAGAACTCTCGAAGACGCTGGCAAGGGAAAAGACAATGAAGAAATGTTCAGTAGCACCAGAACTAGCACAAAGAATCAACAACTGGGATCTCATCTTATTAAAAATCTTCTGCACTGAAAAAGAAACTACCAACAAAGCTAAGAGACAAACTACAATGTGGGAAAAAACATTTTACCAGCTGCTCCTCAAACAAAGAACTACTATCTAGAATATATAAAGAACTCTAAAAATCAGCCCTCCCTAAATATAAAGGCCCAATTCAAAAATGGGAATCTGGCCAGGCGTGATGGTGCATGCCTGTATCCCAGCACTCAGTAAGCTGAGGCAGGAGAATTGCTGTCCATTCAAGACTAGCGTGGACTATATAGTGAGTTCCAGGTCAGTCTTGAGACCGTTTGAAAAAATCAAAAAAAAAAAAAATGGGCATCTGAAATGAATGGTCGTTTCTCAGATAAAGTAAAAGCAGCAAATAAATATATGAAAAAAATGTTCAACATCACTGTCATTAGAACGATGCAAATGAAAACAACACTGAGATTCCACCCTACCCCGGAAAGAATAGCTGCAATCAAGAAATTAACCAATAACAAATCCTGGCAGTGCTGTGGGGAGAAAGGACTCTTCCTCCATTGTTCCTGGGAGTGGAGACTTGTGCAACCACTGTGGAAATCAATATACTGATGTTTCAAAGAACTAGGATTAGAGGTTCCATTTGACCAAGCTATCCCTCTGCTGGGTATCTTTCCAAAAGTCTTAAAAGAATCATGCCATAGCGATATATGTGCACCCATGTTTATAGCGGCATGCTTTGTAATAGCTAAAACTTGAAAATAGCCCTATTGCCCATCAGTTGGAGACTGGATAAGGAACATGTGGGTTTTTTTTTTTATAAAATGTAGTAGTAGTCAGCCATAAAGAATGAGAAACTAGAGTCATTCATAGGAAAATAGATGTATATTGAGGTCATACTCTCAAGTGAAATAAATAAGACACATATGCAAATACCAAATAGTTTCTCTGGTGTGCAAAACTAAAAGTGTGAATAAGACCCAAATTGTATAACTGATAATGTGAAATAGGAAGAAAAGGGCTAAAGGTGTAGGGAAAGTGGGAATGGTAAGAGAAAGGAAATAAAGGAAAAGAAATAATATGAGAAAAGAAAAAAAATGGAAACAAAGTCTTTGTAAATAGTGCAGGGGGAGAAGGGAGGACAGGGGTATGGGAAAAAAAATGAGAACCAAGATCTGTCATGCAAAGGTACAAGATCCCAATGATGAACATAACTGTACTGTACACTTTAAAAGTAGCAGTAAATTCAATGAAAAAAAAAAAGGAGTATGGCTTCAAGGTCCATCCATTTAGCTATAAGTGTCTGAAGCTTATCATTTTTTATGGAAGAGTAGCTTTCATTGTATAAAAATCCATAGTTTATTGACACATCAGTTGATGGGCATTTGGATGACTTCCAAAATTTAGCTATTACAATCTGTGCCACTATAAACATGGGTGTCCATATATCACTGTTATATGATGCTTTTAATTCTTTCAGGAATATACCAAGAAGAGCAATATCTGGGTCAAATGGAACCTCTAGTTCTGATTTTTTTAGAAATCCCCACACTGATTTCCACAGCAACTGCACCAGTCTACACTCCCACCAATAGTGGAGAAGGGCTCCTTTTTACACACAGCTCTGCCATAATTTGTCATTGGTTGATTTCTTGATAGCTGCCATTATTTCTGGAGTGAGATAAAATCTCAGCATTGTTTTAATTTGCCCTTCACAAATGATGAGTAATGTTGAACATTTTTTCATACGTTTATGTGCTTTTTCTACTTCTCAAGTGTCTTTTCCTTTCAGGTGTCCATTTTAGGATGGGGTCTTTAAATTTGGGGGGGTCTGGCTTTTTTGAGTTCTTTATATATTCTAGGTAATAGTCCTTGATGAAGAGCCAGTTAAAAAATTTTTCCATGTATTGGATTGTCTCATCATTCTGTTGGTGGTTTCTCTTGATATGCAAAAGCTTTGTAATGAAATGAGGTCTCAGTTGTTGATTGTAGAATCTCCTGTGCCATCTGTGTTTTATTAATGAAGTCTGCCTACTCCTATGTCCTCAAGCATTCTACCTATTCTCTCTTCCAGCAGATTTACTGTTTTCATTTTAATATTTAGATCTTTGATCTATTTCAATTTTAGGTTAGTGCACAGTGAAAGATACAGATCTAGTTTCAGTTTTTGACATGTGGAAAGCCAGTTTTTGCAGCACCAATTATTAAAGAATCTATCTTTCTTCCACTGAAGGTGTTTGGCTCCTTTATTAAAGAAAGATTAGGTGGTTGAGTATGTCTCGAGTTGTTTCTCCATCTTCTCATCAGTTCCATTGTTCCTCAGTTCTGTTCTTTTCGGTAACATGCTGTTTTTATCACAATAGCTTTGTGGTATAATTTCAAGTCAGGGATTGTTTTGCGCCCTGCCTTACCCTTGGTGCCCAGAATTACCTTTGCTATTCTAGATCTTTTCTCATTCCAAATGAATTTTATGATTGCTTTTTCTAGCTCTGTGACATATTCTGTTGGAATTTTGACTGAGATTGCATTAAATCTGTATAACAACTTTGGAAGTATGGCCATTTTCACTATATTGGTTGTTCCTGCCCCAAAACAATGGATATCTTTCCATTTTCTGGTATTCTCTTAGATCCCCTTTTTCAGGCTACTGTAGTTTTCAATGTAGAGTGCTTTTATTTCCTTTATTAGCTTAATTTCTAGGGATTTCCTTTTTTTGGATGCTACTATGAAAGGGATTGTTTTTCTAATTTCTCTGTCAGCAAGTTTGTTATTCATGTTTAGGAAGGGATTTTGAGGATTGATTTTGTATCCAGCTGTGCCATTTAACTTCGTTATCAAATCTAGAAGTCTTTTAATGGAGTTTTGGGTGTCTTCTACAATGATAATTTAACTTCTTCCTTTTATTTTTGTCTCTTGTCTAATTTCTCTGGGTAGTTTTTGCTTTGTTTTGTTTTGTTTTGGTACCAGGGATCAAATTCGGGTCCTTGTGCTTGCAAGGCAGGCGGCAGAACCACTGAGCTAAATCCTCAGCCCAAATGCTCACACTGCTTTTCCAGAACTATATTCAAGAGTGGTGACAATGAACATCTTTGTATTGTTTCTAATTTTAGGGTGAAAACTTTCAGGTTTTTTTCCATTTAGTATAATGTTGGCTTTTGGTTTGTCATAGATGGCTTTTGTCAGATTGAGATAAAGATCATCTATATCAATTTTCTATAGGATTTTTATTGTAAATTGGTGTTGGACATTTTCAAATGCTTTTTGATGTATCTATTGAGAGGAACATATAATTTTTGTCCTTGGCTCCATTACTATAGTGTATTACATTTATTGATTTGTATAGGATGAACCATCCCTGAATCCCTGGGATGAATCTGACTTGATCATGGTATATAACCTTCTTTATGATTTGTTCCATTCTGTTTGCCCGTATCTAATTGAGGATTTTTGCATCTGTGTTCATTAGGGAGATAGGCCTGTAGCTCTCTTCTTCTTTGGCTCCTTCTCTGGTTTTGGAATCAGGGTGATGCTTGCTTCCAGGAATAAATTTGGGAGTATTACTTCCCTTTCAATTTCTTTAAAGAGTTTGAGAAATAGTGGCATTAGTTCTTTGAATTTCTTGTAGTATTCAGTAGTGAATCCATCAGGGCCTAGGCTTTTCTTCAGTGGTAGGTATTTAATTACTTCATCAATTTCATTGGCTGATATTAGTTTATTTAAAATTTTTCTATCTTTTTTATTCAATTTTGGTAATTCATATGTTTCTAGGAATCTGCCCATTTCTTCTGTGTTTTCCATTGTATTAGAATACAGGTTCCCAAAATGGAATCTTCTACATTTCTGCAGGGCCTGTTGTGATTTCAGCCTTTTCATTACTAATTTTATAGATTTGAGTCTTTTCTGTCTTTTTTTAAAATATATGTTTGGCTAAGGGTTTGCCAATTTTATTTAATCTCTCTAAGAACCAACTCTTCCATTCATTGATTCTTTTTATTGTTTTTTAGTCTCTATTACATTAATTTCTGCTCTGATTTTTATAATTTCCTCACTCATATGAGCTTTTGGCTTGACTTGCTCTTTTTCTAGAAGCATGAGGTTCAACATTAGGTTGTTTGTGTGAGCCCCCCTCTGTTTTCCTGATATGGGTGTATAAATTTCCCTTGTATAACTGCTTTCATTGTGTCCCATAAGTTCTGATCAGTTGTATTAGCATTATCATTTAATTATGGAAACTATCTGATTTCTTCTTTAATTTCATCTATGACCCATTGGTTGTTTTGGAGTGTGTTATTTAATTTCAACTACATATGTTTAATTTTTTAATGTTTATATATAGGCAATGTATTCTTATCTCCAAAAATAAATATACTTTAAAAGTACCAATAAACTCAATGAAAAAAAAAAAGATACTGAGATGCCTCAACCTTTCCCCATGTTCCTGTCTACCTTTGCCACACCCTGCTCCTCATAGATAACATTTTCTACTACCTTATGGTATCAGCCTTCCAGTGATTCTTTATGCACATACAAATACAAATAAAAATATTACATTCTTATTTTTTCCTATTATTATAGTTTGGATTTAAAACATCCCCTGAAGACCCACATGTTGAAACTTGGTCCCTAGCCTGTGGTATGTTGGGGGGTTGGTAGATCCTTTGAATGGAAGATGTAAGTAGGGTAGTTGGGGGTGTGCCCTTGAGGGACATCCTTGAACCCTGGTACTTCCTGTTTTTCCTTTTCCTTTCAGTTTACATGAGGTAAGCAGTCTCTTCTGCCACTCACACTCTCATGATGTACTGTGCTCCTATAGGGCTAAAGCAACAGGGTCAAGCAACCGTGAGCTGAAAACATGAAGCAAAATAAAGCTTTTCCTCCTTTTTATCTGATTATCTTAGGTATTTTATCACAGTAATAGAAAGCAAACATCCCCGTCTGAAAAAAAAAAATGTGATATATTCTGTGGTGTGATTTATTTTATCCTTTAAAGTGTATTTTTCCAATTTTCCCTTTATCAATGCCAAGACAGCCCATCTCACAGCATTCCACTGTGAAGCTATACCATGGGCGTTAACCAGACTCCTACACCAAAGTCTAATTCCACTCCAGCCCATCTGAAATCGGCTCAGTCAATGAATTTGAAGTCCAAACATGTAAATCTAAGACACAGAACACACTAATGTAGTCTAAGGTCACACTTGCACATTGTTGAATATTCCCTAACTTTATATAAAGGCATCTACTTTTTACATAATTCAACCAGGTAAGAAATATAAAAGATGGGGTTGTACAGAGCATATATCATAGTACCGTAAAAGTTTTCTTCAATGAGGAAAGTGGCAAATGTACTGTGAGAATTTAAAATAAATATTGATTCACTTGCTACAATGCTTTTGGATTCCACAAACTTTTGGGGTTTTGACATTTAATAATATTTTCACAGTCTTCTTTCTTTGCCTTGATGACATTTCATCATGGTATCTCCTAACACGCTGGGATTCCATTTAAAATTCTAGCTCTAAAATATTTGCACTTGGAAGTAGGTGAAAATCAGCTACTTCTACAAACATGAAAAACTCGATTCTAACATGTTTTGTCATCAACGTTTCTCACCTTTTGAAAGGAGATGCAATGGAGCTTTAAGACTTGGGGGGGTTAAAATTTCCTTTTTTCTCATTGAGTTTATCGGTACTTTTTAGGTATACAGTACAGATACATTAGGGAAAAGAAAAAATATGAGAAAATGAAGCAATGGAAACAATAGGGAAGGGTGGAGCTGGTGAAGGGTGGGCAAGGGTGTGGGGAATAAATGAGAACCAAGGCTTGTCATGTAAAGGTATAATACATTTTTAAGTGCTATATATTTATGAATCTTTGTTTTAATTGTTCAATGCCTTAGTTCACATTGTTTATTAACATGACTCAGAACCTACCTTCCATTCAAAATTTTTAAGTAGAATTTTAACCTTCTAGGAAACACATTTCTGAATGCTAAAACATAATGCACAAAGATCTTACTAGAAAGCAGAACTTCCTATATTAGATTTGAAAATGTATTGTGTGGTAGAGGGGTCCTGTAAATTGCATTGATGAGAGAGGCCTGGCCTGAGAGTCCTAAGAATTGTAGAAAGCATCTTTTCATGACCCCACCTGTCCTTCTGAATGGTGAAACAAAAATTCAGCAAAAAAGTTACAGGTACCCCAGTTGTAGGCATCTCTTACTTTCTTTGAAAGAGCTAAGGAGAAGGGAGTAGATTATCTTATAATATGCTGCTTTTGTAAGTAAAAAGAAAGATAATCAAAATTACTCACTGCAAACCTTTATTCATTCTAATCTATTAAATTATCTTAGCTTCTCTCAGTTGAATAATGCTTGATAGAGTTTTAGAACTGGAAGAGACTTTCTTTGTAATTCCAATAGTTTCCAGTAGAGTGCTTTTAACATATTTTTATCATTTTCAATCCCCCATCCCTCCCTTTGCCCTGCCTGCTCCTCTAGTTTCACAAGGGGCAGGGTCCTTGATGCATAGAATACATTTTCCTCATACCCCATTCCCCATTCATAAAGTTTTTTTGTTTCGTTTTGATTTGTTGTTGTTGTTTGTTTGTTTTGTTTTGTTTTACTTTGCTTCTTTGTACTTGGGATCAAACTCAGGTCCTTGCATTTGGGAGGCAGGAGGTGGAACCAATGAGCTAAATCTCCAGCCCCATAAAGTATTTTTAGAATTCTATCTACTCTGTATATCTCTAAAATCAAGATGCAGAAAAAATCAAAGTTCTACCTTTGAAAGACCAAACCAAAAATTGGATCTCAAATGTAAGAAACATGACTACGAACACTTTCTTTTGGAAATACATGAATTCTTCTCTCTTACCAAACTTTGTGACATGGCTCTTTATATATGCCAAACCCTATTCAATAAAACCACAAATTTTCAGTCTGTGAGTCTATGAGAAATTGAATCAGGCAGTTTTGAAATCATGATATATAAATAGTAATGTAGCTTATTTTATATGTAAAATCAAATCTAAAATGACTCTCTAGTCTTTTAATAAGACACTGTATAATTCTAAATTTTATTATACATAAGAAAGGGAAAAAATGAAAAATTTTGTATGGTTGAGTCACATGATATAATATATATTTAATTTTTTTACATTAGTTCAATGGCTTTAAAACAATATTTAGCATCAGTTATATACATACTATGCACTCAATGGGTATTTCACCTCAAAAATAATAAACATATTTTTATTTTTTGCAGTATAAAGACCTATGAATTTTAGTATTTTAAGATTTAGTTTATTAAAAAATATCTTAAGGGGGCCAGGGATTTAGCTCAGCGGTTCGGTGGCCTGCCTTGCAAGCACAAGGACCCAAGTTCAATCCCAGGTACCAAACAAAAAAGATTTAGTTTATAATCTTTAAGAAAGCAAGATATTTAAGAAAAAATCTAATTCTATATGAAGTATACTGTGAATGTATTTACTTTTTTTCTATATTCAAGACCTAGAATGTGTTCAAATGATGAATGATAGTCCAAATTTTGCTCAAGGATGGCTATGAGCTTTGAGAATGTGTCCTGCTATCTCTGGGTATCATTTTATCTATCTCTAAAATGAAGATATAGGATCAGAAAATACCAGATGTCCTACCATCTCTAAAACTCTTACAGTTACATATCTCAAAATGTGATTATTGCAGCACTAATTAGTTCTTACTTAATGACTCAATCTCCTTCCCCTAGAAATCAAATAGCAGATGCTACAAGTTTCATCTGAGATTTTCAGTATCACTGTAAATTTAACAAAGATGAAAACAATGTAGAAACCTTAACCCAGTTTGTCGATTGTTAATGAATCAAAATAGCACAAAGGGATATAAACAAGTAAAAATGTGAAGCCAATAAACTTCAAAACTGAGGGAAACTAATCATAGAAAACTGAAGCAAACGGGGAAGGCTGGTCCTAAAGTCAGTGACTCAGAGAGTTCAGATTTTCTGGAACAGTAAATGGTGGGCTCTTTATAAAGTTCAGGCACTCGTGTAATACAACCTTTCTTTTTAGTAAGTGCATAGAAAACAATCTAACTTCTGAAGGGAATACCTAGTAATTCAAAACAAGTTTATTGACTGGAATTTAAAAAGAGGGTCCTGTTTACACTGGCCAGTCAACTTGGTTGACTTGAGAGCTGCCTAGATGATTAGTACAGCATACTTTTCGGTGTGACTATGTGGGTCATGGAAGCTTCACCTTGTGAACTATATCTGCTCCCTGGCCTCTTCCACTCTGGTGGTGTTCCAATGCTCTGCTTCCTGGCTGCCAAGGATTGAGAAGCTTTCTTCTTCCAGGCCCTTCCACTGTGCCATTTCTGTCTTGGACCCCAATGACCATGGACTGAACCCTCTGAAAGCATGAGCCAAATAAATACCTTCTCCTTTAAATTGTAGCTATCAGATATTTTGTCCCAACAGTGGGAAAGGTAACTAATACAGCTTCCAAGAAGCTAACAAAATGTATAAAATGTACATAATCAGCGGATAATAAATTGTTATGTTACCAATTCTGCTAACAAAAGATGAGAAAATAAATGGAATGAATGAAACTCATGGTTTCCATTAAATATAAATAAGTGATAGTATGTAGAGCACATGTGTTAAATGTATGTATTAATGATATACAAGACAATTACAAGATAAACTTTTGTGATAAACTAAACAGATAAATGACATAAAATGTTCCCAATGTATAGGAAATGCCTAATACTCTTGAGGTCTTAATTCAGCTACTTATTGATTGAACTCATATTTACATGTCCTTTGCCCAAAGAATGAAAATAAAACCCAGAGCTACTCATCAGGCAGAAAATATACAGCGATAGCTAATGTACTTGCCTCTCTGTCTCTAAATTAGCCAGCATGTGTCACTGGCCCTGCAAATGACCTAGTGGCCCCCTTGCTGCAACCACCTGTTTCCAGCCCTCTTAACCACACCAATGTTAAGGGAGACTGATATGGCAGAGAAAAATACAGGAACTAGGAACATTGCTTATTCCACTTTGTGTGTGTATGTGTGTGCTTGTGTGTGTGTGTGTGTGTGTGCACTTGTGCATGCATGTGTGTGTGTGTATGGTACTGAGGATTGAACTCAGGACCTTGAACTTGCCAGGCAGGTGCAGTAGCACTGAGCCACGTCCCCAGCCCTGCTTATTCCAGCATTAAAGTAGTGTGGTCCTTCCACCTGCTCACACAATATCCTAACATGCTTCCTTACTCATCCTTTTCCCTTTGTTTCTCACAGCATGCTAAATTGATTTCATACAACAGGAAGCTCAAGCATCTCAACCTGGTCTGTGAGTCTGACCAAAGTCCATCAGGATAAGGAGTTTGCTGGTAATGTCTCAGAGGTTGCATCAAGGCCACTTCCCATATGGCATCCCTAAAGGACAATGGCACCCTCATGAGCAGCCAGTGTAGATTCCAAGCAGGAAGTCTGAGCCTGAGAAACCTGAGGTTCTCACTTCTGTTTTTTATTCACCTGATATCAGCCAGAGTCACTCGTGCCACTGCCCAGGCCACAACAAATGCTGCTGGAAACCCTGTAATCAAAAAAGAATTCAGAAACCATATTATTTTTAAGAGAAAGAGTTTTTCCCCATATTTGCCACACATTGTAGTAATATATGCTTAGTGGTTGAAAGAGAAAAACAGACACAAAAAGTGTTGATATGTGAATTAGAAAAGTCTATCTAGTTTTCATGCTGCTAATTTGAGAAATAAATGATGATATTGATGTCATTTGTCCCTAAAGTTCTGAAGGCCACAGTTGGTCTGATTTCCATTTGAGGGATGTAGGGTAAGGTCATATGTAGAGGGAAATGAACCTCCTAGGGCCAGAAGTAAGTGGTTGTTGGTATAGTTTGACTTTTCCTCCACTGAGAGCCAAACATTTCTTTAAATGAATTATTTATTTATTTTTGTAGTATGAGGGATCAAACCCAGAGGCACTCTTACTACTGAGCTGCATCCTCAGCCCTTTTAAAAACTTTTTTTTTTTTTTGAGACAGGGTCTAACTTACCCCAGCTAGGCTCCTGAATGAGCTTCCAAAGTGCTGGGGGCTACAGGTGTGCGTCACCCCAGCCAGCTCAGCCATACACTCTTAAGTAATGAAACAACAAGAATAACTCCTGAGAAGCTGTTCTTTAAAAAAAAAAGTGAGACATCATTATTCTGAAAGTGGAATGCGTGAAGAGGTTACACAGCAAGTTATAACTCCAGAAAGGCTGGGCTGGGGATTTAGCTCAGTAGTGCTGCTGCTTGCCTTGCAAGCACAAGGACCTGAGTTCGATCCCTGGTACCAAAAAATAAAAAGTAAAAATAAATAAATAAAATCAGAAAGGCTGAACCACCTTAGCCTCTTCCTTTCTGTAACTTACATCATCTCAAGGCAGAAGCATGCATGCATTAATAGTTTGAACATTGGTGATTAATATGATAGCTGGATGATTTAAGTATATGATATGTGTTTGTCAATGATAAACACTTCTAGGCCTGCAATAGTAAATCTAGTACAATGAATTTTCCTTAAAAGGTGACAGTTCATGTTGTAGTTGATTAGAATATGGCACTACAAAAAACAAAAATGCACACAAGCCAGGACTCTCATGAAACAATTTTTAGAGGACTAAAAAATTGAATAAGTAAATTTTTATTTGTCATTTTTATGAAAGACATTTAAAGGAAATACAGAGACCATAATTACAAAACTATAGAATGAAACAGCTTGCAAAGAAGAAAAAACCTTAACTTAGCTTAGAACTTTTATCAAGTACAATATTAAATTCTTGATCTTCTAAAAACCACGTGTAAATTTTCAGGTATTTTTTCTAAGTAATGAAGTGAACAAAGAATTAGGATTTGAAAATAAATTAATACCCATTACAGAGAATTTCTATAACTAAATGAACTTAATCTCAGCCTGCCTATTTGACTATTAATTTGATTCGATATTCTAATTACATTTATAAATAATGAGTTATAAATAATGAGTTTTTATATCTCCTCAGTTTCTGTATTTCAAGAAATTTTTGTCAAAGTAGATCTACCTAATTCTGGCTACTTCTTAGGCTTGGCTGGCACACACTTTCTGTCCAGCCAGCTATTCATGCATCCATCTGTCTATCTATGCATCCCTCCAACCACTGACCCATTAAACACATAGTAAGTGCCCATTTATTTGTCAAAAATTATGCTAGTATCAAAAGATAAAATGAAAAAATAGTCAATATCTCTGTTTTCTTAAAATGTATACTCTATTGAGAGGGACAAAACTTAACAAAAATATGTTACCAATTGGAGGAATAAAAAAAGGAAAATAATTTTAGGGCTCTTAAAAGATTTTTGGTCATTGATCTTACTATCTACCATGTTATTACATATTTTGAAACATGTAAGTACAATTCAAGTGAGCAGGAGGCTCTCAGTGTTGCTGGCTGAAAAATTCAAGTCCCAGACTCACAGGCAGAAAGCAAAAGCAGCCTAAACTTCAACAGAACTAGAGGCCCACATTTTCTGGGATTATCCACTACCACCATAATTCTACTGTTGGTTTACCAGGATCGATTAGCACATATCTAGGCTCTGTCAACCCCCTCTATCAACTGGTCAGAAACAGCAAAGACACACCCTGAAGTGGACATTGTTTCTTTTTTTTTTTTCTTCCTATCTTTGCTGTTTCATTTTATATTTTTCTTTTCCCTCTTTTTCTTGACTGTGTGCTTATTTGTATATGAGTGAGAACACTGTTTCTAGATTTTTTAGTTTTCTTTTCTTATTTGCTTCTTCTATCTTTCCCTCCTGTCTTCTTCACAAGTTCTCAAAGCTTATGTAATTTTCCTTTGTCCTCCAGCCTTACTGCTAATCCCTTTCTCTTCTGGAGCACATCTTATGAAATTGTTATTAATGATTGCACCACTTTTGCCAAGATGACATAATTGTTCCAATCAGTTGTATGTCAAGACTGCGATTGCCTGAGTGTCATAAACAATATCATAGTACAGGGCTAAAGAACCAGGGGCTAGGACAAATAGGCAGCAATTTCACATTCCAAATAAATTAAAGAGGTAGGATCTTGCAACAGATTCAAAACCCAAAAGCCAGCTACATTTGAAAGACATTTTCAAGAAAAAGTCATTTCTAAGGATTCTCAATAATAGTAATAAGGATACCTACCATAAACAGTTTACAAGCATCAATGCAGATATTAAACTAAAAAAAGTAAATGAGAAGACTTTTAAGCAAGATGCAACTCCAGACTTCAAGCTCATCAAAGGCAAACCCAGGGGGCAATGAGATGAAATGATTTAAAAGTTATGCACCTGGACTCTCTGAAGAGGTAATAGCAGAAGTAACAAGGCAAATGCATGAGGCTCTAGAAAAAAATCAAATCAGAAATAATTTCTCAGATAATTTCAGAGATGACAACCAAAATCAAGGGGATCATTTGTGAATCTAGAGAAGATACAGAAAAAAAAATAGAGGAGCCTAGGAAAATGACATACACCATGAATGCCCTATATAGGAAATAAGTGGAATCCATGAAACAGATTCAATCAAATATCCAGAAGATAAAGAAAAAAGTGTGAAAAAAGGAAAAAATGGAAACAAAGTCTTTGTAAATAGGGAATGGTGAAGGGGATGAAGGGAGAGTAGGGGTATAAGGAAAAAACAAGAACCAAGATATATCATGTAAAGGTACAAGATCCCAAAGATGAATGTAACTGTACTGTTTGCTTTAAGTGTACCAATAAATTTAATGGGGTGAGGGAATTCTATTGAAAGCATATTCAGCAGAATAAACCAATGTGAGGACAGAATACTAGATCTAGAAGACAGGATTTTAGTTAGTGATCATGGAAAGAAAGACTGCTTTAAAATAGCAAGGGACCACAATAAAAGAATCCAACAGCTTCTAGATGATGCAGAGAAGTATAACTTAATATTGATTAGAGTCAGTGAAAAAACAGAAAATAATGCATAAAACCTGTTCATTGAAGGAATGGCAGAAAACTCCCCAAGCATGGAAAAGGAATTTGACATCCAGTTATTTGAGGAATATAGAACTCTACCTTAAGGCATATAATAGTCAAGATTCCAGAATTCAATGCAAGAACAGAATATTGAAAGCTATTACAGAAAAGAATAAGTCATCTCTAAAGGAAAGCCCGTCAGGATTACAGCAGACTTCTTAGCACAAACTCTTAAACCAAGGAGAGCTTGGAGTGAACTATTTCAAGACCTGAAAGAAAACCACTCCCAACTCAGAATGATGTACCCTTCAAAACTTTCTTTCAAAACTGGTGGAGAAATATAGTACTTCATGACAAAGAACACCTGAAGAAATTCATGACCACCAAACCAGCCCTCCAAAATTTTCTGAAAGACATTCTAGAAAGTAATAACGAAGACTACAATGCTATGAAACCCAATAGAATGAATCCACCAGGCAAGGCAAATAATTAAACAGAGGGAAAAGAAAGAGAGCCAACAACAGGAAAATAACAGGACAAAGATAAGTCAATGCATATTAGTTATAAGCATCAATGTAATGGTCTCACTTCACCAATCAAAAGAAACAGACTGGAAGAATGGATTAAGAAACAAAATCCAACATACTGCATACAAGAAGCATATTTAACTAAAAAAGAAATTCATAAATTGAAAGTCAAGGCTGGAAAACAATACTCCATGTGACAGGGACCTAGAAAAAAGCAGAGGTAGCCTTTGAATTCACAGACAAAGTGGATTACAAGCCAGGACTGATCAAGAGAGACAAAGAAGGTCATTATCATCCCTGTTAAGGAAACAATTCTTGAGGAAGACATAAAAATCATATATGCACTAAATACCAGTGAACCCACTATATAAAAAAATAAATAGACATGAAAAATCAAATAAAATCTAATATACTTGTAATGCAGGATATCAATACCAAACTGTCACAAATAAACAACAAAAATCAACAAATGGGCAAAAAAAATCAACAAGGAATATAAGGACTGAACTAAATTTGGAGCACATGGACTTAGTAGGTATCTACATAGTACTTTAGCCCCAACATCAGAATAGGCATTCTTCTCAGCTGCACATGGGACATTCTTCAAAGTAGACCACTTACTAGTTCATAGAGGATGTTTAAGTAAATGCAAAAATATTTAAGTTATCTCATGCATATCATCAGACCATAGTGCAAAGGAATTTGAAATCAATAGTAGAGAAACCACAAACACGTCATAAACACATGGAAATTAAATTATACTCTTCTGAATGACCAATGGATCACAGATGAAATAGAAGAAATTAGAGTTTCTACAATTAAATGATAAAAATCAGAAAATATGGGACATAATAAAAGCAGTCCTACAAGGGAAATTATAGCAATAATTTCCCACATCAACAAAACAAAATGAGCTCAAACAGATAACCTAATTTTGAACCTCAGGCTTCTAGAAAAAGAAGAGCAAGTCAAGTCCAAAGCTTGTAGGTCAAAGGAAATTATAAAGATTAGAGAGGAAATTAATGCAATTGAGACTAAGAAAACAGTACAATCAATCAATGAATCAAATAGTTGGCTCTTTGAAATGTTAAATAAAATTAACAAAACCTTAGCCAATTTCATCAAAATTAAAGGAAAGAGGGCCTGGGATTTAGCTCAGTGGTTCCACTGTGTGCCTAGCAAGTACAAGGTCCTAAATTCAATCCCAGCACTTAAATAAATAAACAAATGAAAAAGATTCAAATCTTGGCAATTAGGAATGAAAATGGGTAAAATGACATGAATCTTGTGGATATGCAAAAGATCAATAATACCTACTTTGAGCACCTATATTCTAATATAAGATGGAAAACATAGAAAAAATTGATGTATTCCTAAATACATATGAATTACCAAAGCTGAATCAAGAAGATATATCCTAAATAACCCAATATTAATCAATGAAATTGAAGATGTAATTTAAATTTTACCAACAAAAAAAAAGCCCAGGTCCTGACAGATTCACTGCTAAATTCTACAAGAACTTTAGAGAATATCTAATGCCACTGCTCCTCAAAACCTAAAGAAATTGAAAAGGAAGCAATACTTCCAAACTCATTCATGGAGGCAAGCATCACCCTGATTCCAAAACAAGAGAAGGATTCAACCAAAAAAGAGAACTATGGGCCAATTTCCCTATTGAACATAGACGTAAAAATCCTCAATATGATACTGGTAAACAGAATGCAACAAATCATCAAGAAGATTATATACCATGACCAAGTAGGATTCATCCAAGGGCTATAAGAATGGTTCAATACATGCAAATCAATAAATTTAATACACCATATTAACAGAGCCAATGGCAAAAAGCACATTTCATCACAATAGATAAAGAAAAAAGCTCAAACACCTATTCTTGATTAAAAACTCTAAAAAATTAGAATAGAAAGACACCAATCTGATAAACTTATGATGAACTGACAGCCAACATCATACTAAATGGACAAAAACTGAAAGCTTTTACTCTAAAATCAGGAACAAGACAAGGATATCCACTATTACCTCTCTTATTTAATATAGTTGTGGAAACATAGCCAGAGCAATTATATAAGAGAAAGAAATAAAAGGAATAAGGATAGGAAAGGAAGAAGTTAGATTATCATTATTTGTGGATAATACTCTACATAGAAGAGTCCAAAAGACTTCTAGTTTTAATAAGCAAATTCAGTAGCATAACTGGATACAAAGTCAACACTCAAAAATCAATATCATTCTTGTACACAAATAACAAACTCATCTTTTACAATAGCATCCCCAAAAATGATATACTTAAAAGTTAGTCTATTGAAAAAAGTGAAAGACCTCTACACAATTAGAGAAAACAATACTAAAATTTATTTGGAAGCAGAAAAGACCTGAAATAGCAAAAGTAATTCTGAGTAGCAAAGGCACGGTGGGGAGCAATGCCATCCCTGACTTGAAATTATACTACAAAGCCACTGTGATAAAAACAGCATATTATTGGGAAAAGAACAGATCTTTTGGAATTGACAAGAAGATGCAGAAACAACTCCAGACATACTCAGCTACCTAATCTTTTAAAGGAGCCAAACACCTTCAGTGGAAGAAAGATAACCTCTTTAATAAATGGTGCTAGGGCCGGGGATTTAGCTCAGTGGTTTGGTGGCCTGCCTTGCAAGTGCAAGGACCCGAGTTCAAGCCATGAGTTCAATCCCCAGTACCAAAAAAAAAAACAGCGCTAGAAAAACTAGCTTCCCAAGGTCCAGGGATTTAGCTCAGTGGTTCCACCACTCGCCCTGCAAGAGCAAAGTCCCAAATTTGACCCCCAGTACCAAACCCCCTCCCCCACAAAAAGCTAACATTCCACATGCCAAAGATTAAAGCTAAACCTATATCTCTCACTAAACCTATATCTCTGCACTAAACTAAAATCAAAATGGATCAAGATCTAAATATTAAAACAAAAACATTGAATCTGCTGGAAGATACAAAAGGTAGGACTCCAATCTTTAAGACAGAGTTGTAGGAAAAGATTTTATGAACAAAACTCCAATCACACAGGAAATATCACAAAGAATCAACAAGTGGGAGTGATCTCATCATGTTAAAAGTACAGCAAGGCCATAGATTTAGCTCAATGGAACCACAACTGCCTCACAAAGTGCAAGGACCTGAGTTCAATCCCAAGTAACACACACACACACAAAAAAAAAGCACAGCAAAAGAAACCACCAGAAGAAGGAGACAACCCACAAAGTGGGAAAAAAAATCTTGCTAGCTATTCCTCAGACATGGACTAATATCTAGAATGTAAGCTGACTGTCCTTTTTTAAAAAACTACCCTGCCAAAAGCAATTTAAATTATCTCCTTCTAAAAGACAAGGTAAACCTCCAAAATTAGTTTGTGGCTTGTATTTGTTAAATGCAGTCAATACGGTCCTATAAATTTCCTGCTGGAATTCTCAATGCATGACCTAGAAACACCAATCAAGGATGCATCATTATAGCTTATAAATTCAAATTCCAAAATTTTTAGGGAGAAATTATGGATAAAGCAGAATACTGGCATGAATAAGGCGTGAGCCTAGCAGTTCTAAATGTATGTCGCTGCTTTGAATTTCCTTCAAAACATCCTCCCAAGAATCTGGCCTAAGAACTTTACCAGTTTAAAAGGAAAGGAGACTTGAGTGCCTTACCCCAGCCAATGCAGATGAAGCCCCACAGGTATTTCGTGTCCGAAAAGAAAGACACAAAAATTAAATTATGCAGGTAGAGACCTTCCACCAGGATCCAATAGTAGTTTGTAGCCAGGAAGTAAATAAACATCACAACAGCAATCTTGCACCCAATCTATTATAAATAAATCAAAATTACATCATATTAAACTCTTAATTGTATGGGATGTCAAGTAGAATACATTTCTTCTGTTTCCTTTGTATAGTTTAGTATGTCCTATAAACAAGAAGACTGAGAATGTAAAAGAAACAAGAATAAGGTTATTTTAACATAGCATTTTTTAAGATTATTCACTTCATTCTTTAGTTAAAATGAGAAAGTCACTTTTTCATAGATTTTCCCTTTATAAAAATAATATGTGATTATCAGAGAAAATGGGAAGTACAGGGAAATTTAAAGAAGAAAATATCTATCTTTCTATCATGTATTTATTTCATTCTGGTCTTTTTTATGCTGCTATTGCAGCAAAATACACTACCCCAAAAGTTCATGACTTAAAACGATAAACATCTCATGTATCATGGATCTGTGCATCAGCTGAGTAGTTCTGCTGACCTGGGCTGCTCTCAGCCAATCCTGGCCAGGCTCACTCATGGAGACTCCCTTCTCCTGGCTCACTATTCCTTTCACTTCATGCTATTGGGTAAAGCAAAGCAAAAGCCCAAACAGAATCAGAATCAATAGGCACTACAAAGTTACAGGGAAAAGGCAGAGTTACAACAGGGATTTAATTTGTACCATCAAGACACCACAGGACTGTACATGAGAATAGGACTTTGAAGGTACAATAGGGGATCTAACTACTATGGGCTCTTATTTTGCCAATTTTCTAGTTTTGCTGATGAGTTGGGGTTCTTGTTTGTCTCTTTGTTTTTTCACTTTTGAAAGCAGTGGCCCATGAGAGTTGCTGTGGCTTATACATCAAATGTCATTGCAATCATATATTTTTGTAGTACATTCTAGAATGTTCTGTAGGAAAAAGCTCAAGTGTCTTTTTAATACTCTAAAATGAGTGATTAGACTTAAATGGTGGTTTAAATGTGTCGTCATATTTAATCTAGCCTTAAAGATTACATATTGAGGGCCTGTGCATCAATACTCAGAGGTGGGACCTAAAAGGTGAATTAATCCATTGATAAGTACAGAGATGGATGGACTATTAGGAAATGTGGCCCAGTGGGAGGAAGGAGCCACTGAGAGCCTGCCTTTGAAGGACATATCTGCTTCCTGGACCTTTCCTCTCTTTCTGGCGTTTTCCTTTTCTCTCTACTTTTTGGCTCTCGTGAGGTAAGCAGCATTCCACACAATGCCTGTCTGCCATGGTGTTTCTGCCTTGGAGCCAGACAACCTTCAGCTGAAACTATGAGCCAAAATAAACCTTTTCCCCTTTAAGCTTTTTATCTCAGATACTTGAACATGGCAACAAATAGTTGACTAACAAAACAGGAAACAGCAGAATTGAGGAAGGAAGTATCAATTAATTTAGGTAATTCAGAGATACAATAAGCCAAACACATTAACAAATGTTTAATAGACTATGAAATTTCCTTATTTGCAATGTGATAAAAATTATACTGAGAGAAAATACTGAAAACACTTACATATTGCGATTTGTCCACAGAAGGCATTCCAATGGAATTCTGTAGGTCATTCAGCATCAGGGACTGCAGTTCCCCTGTTCTCAGGTGAGCGTGGGCCACTTTGTCCTTGACAAAGATACTTATTGCTCTCATCATGAAAGACACAAATAAGTGCAGATGGATGTAGTTCCTAGTGCAATGCAATCGTCTATGCAGAAAAACAGTCAGTATTTACATTTGGATAAAATTGCAACTAGGAGAAGAAAATAAAATGAGCCCAAATTCCTCCTCCAAAAAGAGGAAAACATGATAAACTGAAAAGCAGAAATATATATTATAGTACTCTGAAAAAGGAGATCAAAGAGGACATCAGAAAATGGAATGATATCCTCTGTCCTTGGATAGGCAGCACCAATATTGTCAAAATGCCATACTTCCAAAAATGATATACAGAGTTATTGCAATCCTAATCAAAATACCTACACCATTCCTTACGAAACTAGAAAAAGCAACCCTAAAATATATATGGAAATAGGAGAGACTCAGAATAGCAAAACCAATTCTGGGCAACAAGAGCAAAGCAGAAAGCATCACAATTCTAGATTTCAAGTCATTTTATAAAGCTACAATGACATAAACAGTATCACAATTCTAGATTTTTGAGTAATGTTATGAAACTATAGGGATATAAACAGTACAGTACTGTAATAAAAGCAGACTTGTGGATCATTAGAACAGAATGGAGGGTTCAGAAACAACCCAGGCATATTAAGCTATTTAATCTTTGACAAAAGGACCAAAAAAGCATATGCTGAATAGAAGATATCCTCTTTTCAGCAAATGATGTGGGAGAAACTGGCTATACAAATGCCAAAGATTGAATCTAGGTTCTCAAATCTCTCACCATCTACTAAAATAAATAAAAATTGATTAAAGTTCTAAATATTAAAGCAGAAACACTGAATCCATTGGAAAATAAAATAGGTAAAACTCTTGATGACATAAACATCAGCAAAGACCTTCTGAACAGAAACCCAACTGCAGTAGAAATAACATCAAGAATCAGATGAAGTGCCAGGCGTGGTGGTGCACCTCTGTAATCCCAGCACTTGGGAGGCTGAGGCAGGAGGATCGCTGCGAGTTTGAAACCATCCTGGGCTACATTGTGAGTTCCAGGTCAGTCTCAACTACATAGTGAGACCCTGTCTCAAAAAACCAAAAATTAAATAAATAAAAAAGAATCAGATGAAGTAAAACTGGCCAGTGAATATGCAAAAAAAAAATGTTCAATATCTCTGGCCATCAGAGATATGCAAATTAAAACAACACTGATATTCCATAACATTCCAAAAGAATGGTTATTAATAAGAAATCATGTAGATGGGGAGGGGAGGAGGGGGTGAAGGGAGGGCAGAGGTAAGGGGAAAAAAATGAGAATCAAGACTTGCCATGTAAAGGTACATGATCCCAACAATGAATGTAACTGTACTGTATCCCTAAATGTACCAATAAACTCATAATGTAGAAAAAAAAAAGAAATCAAAGAATCTCAAACATTAGAGAGGCTGAGGGGAATGGGGAACTCTTTTGCCTTGTTGGTGGGAAAGAAAACTAGTACAACCACCATGGAAATCAGTATGGAGTGTCCTCAAAAAGCTAAAACTAGAAATTCCATTTGACCCAGCTGTTCCCCTTTTGGTATCCTCCCAAATAAATTAAAGACATCATATTATTGCCATACGTGAATACCCACATTTACAGAAGCACAACTCACAATATCTAAATCCTATGTCCATAAACAGATGAGTGAATAAAGAAAATGTGGTATTTATACACAATGGAATACTACTCTTCCATAAAAAATGACAAACGAGTTATTTGTGGGGAAATGATTGCACCTTGATACCATGACATTATGGGAAATAAATCAGACACACAACCTTAAATATCATTGTTTCTCTTACATGAGAACTCAATACATAAAATACTTTGTACAGCAAAATAAAAGATAGATGGAAAACATGGAATCTTCTACGATGGAAAGGAGATCAAATGATAGAGAGAAGAGGAGAGGGGAGGGAAAGTGGAAGTAAAAAGAATCAAGATGTTTTATGTACATGTATCAACTCCCCACAATAAATGCAGTCATTATATATGGAAAACATGTGCTAATAAAAAAGGTGACAGAAAAAATAGATTAAACAATTTGAAAAAAGAAAGGATGAATATTTGAGAAGATTGATATATATAATGTAATTTTAAAATTACATAATGTACACAAGTATTGAAACACCACATGGAACCCCATAAATATTCACAGGATTATAAGGTAGTTTTAAATTTTTAAATGATTTCAGAAAACCATGGACACAACTATCATTCTCAAGAAGGAAAACAAAACATTCTTAAAGATGCCTTAGAGGCTTTTTCACTGTCATGCACAGCCTGCAAAATTCACAAAATCACTTTTTCTTTTGTCTATCTTTTTGCATTTTTCTAAGAAAATGTTGCCATTGGAAAAAGAAATTTTATGTTAGCTTCTTGTTATCTTCATAAGCCAAAACTCAAAGCCCTACATGAGGGTCTAAAACCTAGTGCCATGATTCCTACTTTCTTTCTGACCATTCTTATAAGCTACACACGCTTGCAAATCTTCTGTATTCCCTGAGTCTGCTCAGCTCCTTTATGCCTCTTGTCTTTGCACATTCTGATCCCACCATCAGGGACACACTGTTCTCCTTCTCACTGCTTCACAAGTCAGCTGTTCTGGTAAATCTCTCTCTCTCTCTCTTACCTGGGCAGCTCTGCACTCACTCCTCAGTACTCCCAATGCCCTCTATCTGCACTAGAGGATTCATATTTGTATAATTATGCATTAAGTCCATCCCTACGTATAATTTTTGTATTACGCTACTTTTCAATTAGACCCCATCAATACCAAAAAGCCTATCACACGGTAGAGAAAAATCTTAAATAATTGGATAGTCACCCAATAAAGAAGTTCTGAATTCTCAAATATTCCACCCTTTTTCTTGATGTTCATACAGGTTTGGAACTCTCTTAGCAGGTCTCATCTTTTAGTTAAATCTTACTTATTCCTGGATACCATCTTGGATTTTCAACTAGGGAGCCAAACCTACCCAACACACTCCAACACATAGAGCAGGTTATTGTGCACCCTCTCATAGCACTTCTCGTGTTGTATACTGTTTTGCCAAATATTGGTATCACAGATTGACTGTGAGAATTATGAGTATATTCACCCTCTAGACAATATTCTGTTGTAGCCCTATTTGATGCTCAATCATTTTTATTGATTTAGACTAAGCTGAATTCAGTTGGACACAACTGTACAACAAAATCAGTAAACATTGTTTTTTTATATACTGATATCAAATACTTTGGCATGATTTTTGTCCAGCAGCACCAAAATCACTGGGAAAAAGTAAAATAAATTATTATATCATAACACACTGTACTCTTTACTGCATTAATTTTCAAGCAAATATAATGAAATACAGATCTATTATTAGATACAATTGCTTTGATGTTTTAGGTTTTTAACCAAAAGCCACTGGATTTGCAGGGAAAATGAATTATCAAATAATATAATAACATTAAGTCTAGTTTAAAATGCTGTCTTGGGCTAGGTGTAATGGTGTATATCTGTAGTCCTAGCACTAGGAAGGCTGAGGCAGGAGAATCGCTCCATGTTGAAGGCCAGCCTGGGATACATGGGGAGTTCAAGGTTAACGTGAACTACAGAGCATGACGCTATCTCAAAAAATATGTCGTCTTGGGAAAAATATTTGGGGGCACAGACTGTGAGATCTTTGTAGCTCCTATGGATAGGAATCAGAACATGTCCTTTCATGAAGAAAGCGACTAAGAATCACTCACCTGAAGTAGCCAATGATGAGAATAGCCACAGCCAAGGAACCAAAGGAGATGGAATAGCCAATAGTATATAAGATATAAAGGCTTTCAAAGAATTCTTGCTGTAGGGGAAGAGATAGACACACATGTAACAGGCCTATTTTACCGGGATGCTAATAAAAATAGAATATCATTTTTAAAACATTACTTCTTGTTCTCTTCAGGGTTTTTTTGGCTGTAATTCATAAGCAATAAAATGTGCAGATCTAAAATGAACACTGATAGGTTTTTGACAGTCTACATTCACTTGTGCCCTTTGCTAGCCAGAGTTGCCCACTATCCACCCTTAGGTAACTACTATTCCAATTTATGTCACCATTAATTAGTTCTCTCTGTTCCTAGACTTCATACACTACAATGTAGACTGTTCTTAGACTTTCCAGAACCACATAGTATGTTTTCTTTTTATCAACACATTGTTTTTGATAATCAGCAATACTATAGATAGCAATACTTCATTCCTTTTTATTTTTTTTAACTTTAAAATAATGATCACTCACAAGAAATAGAAAGATGTAGTGAGAAACGTTCCATGTACACCTCATCCAAAACCCTCCAGTTGCATCATACATCATTATACTAAAATATGAAAACCAGAACGTCGACATCGGTGTAACACGAGTATGTCTAGGTCTGTGGCATTTTATCAGGTATGCAAACCATCACTGAAGTCGAGATCCAGAACCATTCCACAAGCTCAAAGATCAGCCTTGCCCTGTCCGCACAGTCACTCCCCCTCTTCTGCTTCCCGTCACCCCAAACTTCTTACGGCCACTAATCCTTCAAATCTCTATAATTCTGTCACTTCACTGCATTCTGTAAGTGCAATCATACAGTGTCAGATGTTTAGAGACTGGCTGTTATGTCCCTGCAATACTGAGCAAGTTCTTACATGCATCAATAGCTAGTTCCTTGTTAATGTTAATGCTGAATAATATCCATCCCATGTGTGCAACTAATTATACAATTACACTGAAATAAATGTCTTATAGACAGGATATATTTGGGTCACACCTTAAATCTCTTAAATCTCCATTAATTGGTATACTTAGATCATTTATTTTAAATACTGATGGGCTGGGGATTTAGCTCAGTGGTGCTGCTGCCTGCCTCACAAACACAAGGTCCTGAGTTCCGTGGTACCAATTAAATAAACATATAAATAGTGATACATGAAGGCTAAATCTATCACTTCTTATTCTCTGTTGTTCCATTTTTCATTTCTATTTTTCTTTCACATCATCCTATGTCACTTTAAACTTTTTAGAAATATATAAGAAATATATTAATATTTGTAGAAATATACATAACAGAAATAAATGTATGCAATATGTGTGTGTATGTGTGTGTGTGTGTGTGTGTGTGTGTGTAAGGAGGGAGGGACTGAGGGTTGAATATGGGGCTTTTGCACTAAGCTACATTCCCAGCACATTTTTGTTTTTGCTTCTGTTTTTGTATTTTTAATTATTTTGACACAAGATCTTGCTAAGTTGCCTAGGCTGAGCTTCAAATTGCAATCCTACTGCCTCAGCCTCCCAGAATCCTAGGATTCCAGATGTGAGTCATAGGATGGACTTGAGTTATCTTTCTTCCAGTTTTTTACATGGTTACTCCATGCCTCACATTAAATAGCTTAATGTGGAAACTTTGATCATTGCATTTTCACCTTTTTTCTTTTCTAACGAATCCCTTGAAAGTCATCAGTTTCCTTTTAAACTCTGCCTCAGTTGTATCACACAATTTTTTAAATTTTAGTTTTTATCTGCTATGGGTCATATAATTTCTAAATATTTGTGAATTGTATACTTTGATTTTAATTAATCTGTAGTCAGAGAGCTTTGTAGAACATCGTATGTTTTATCTTGCTAGACTTTGGTGGGTAGTTTTACAGAATGTGACTTTGGCAGTTATTGGGTACAGTACCCTGTACATGTCAATTTCATCAAGTTGTTTTAAAAATATTCTGTGGAAAAAGTGTCTAATTTTTCTATGAGTATGAAGTTTTAAAATTCCAACAGGATAGATTTTGGCAATTTTCCTTTTAGCTCTGTCAACTTTTGCTTCCCAGTAACACTTAGGTTGTTTCTATAGCTCCACAATAAACACAGGGGTACAGCGAGCTGTCTCTTCAACATACTGAAGTTCCTTTGGGTATGTACTCGGGATTGGGGTTGCTAGATATTGTGGCAGTTCAATTTTTACTTTTTTAGAGGAATCTCCATACTGATTTCCATCATGGCTGTACCAGTTTACATTCCCGCCCAACAGTTTATTAGGGTTCCTTTTTTATCATCACCCTTTCAAACTCTTTTATCTTCTTTTTTGATAACAGCATTCTAACATTCATAAGGTAATCTGTCACTGTAGTTTCTGTCACTTTCCCCATATGTGGGGTTTTCTTTTTTGTAATTTTATTGGTACATTTTAGGTATACAATATAATGGCATTCATCATTGGAGATCTGTACCTTTAAAAAATGTATCTTGATTCTTATTTTTCTCCATATTATGGCCTCTCTTCGACCTCTCCACCCTTCCCTATTTACAGTCTTTGTTTCAATTTTTTCATTTTTCTCATGTTAATTCTATTCCCCTTTCCTTCCCCTACCCCTCCCAATTCCCCTTCACCCTTCCACCTTTTCTTCCTATTCCACATGATCTATTATAAATTTAGATCATTATTTATCCATTATGTGTTCTTCATAGTTTTCCGTTTTAAATCTTGCACTTCTTTGGATAATTTTCCCCTAATTATTTTATTTAGTTAGTATAAATTAAATCATTTTTTATTTCCTTTTTCAGATAGTTTTCTTTTTAACTTAACAATGTAAATTTAATGCCTGGTATTTGGTCAAAACTACTAGGCATGCACAGAAAAAGGAACATATAATCCATAACCAGAAAAATAGTCTAAAGAACACCAAAAATGACACAAATGGAATTAGCAGTTCAAGTCTGCAAAACTACCACTAACACACTTTAATTAGGGTCATGACATCATGAAAGAAGCACAGAGAAAACTACACCAACACCATAATGATAAAATTGCTCCAAGCTACCAGCAAAGAGAGGATCTTAAAAGTATCAAAAAGATACACATTGACTAGAGGAATTAGGATTTAATGCCACATTCCCTGCTGGAATCAAAACAAATCACAAAAGAATAGGACCACATCTTTAAAGTACTGGAAAAAGAAAAACTATCTCTCTAGATTTATGTATCTGAGAAGATGTCTTTTAAAACTAAAGAAAAAAAAAACCATGAGAGATCATTACTTACTAACAAATGATTAAAAACATTTCTTCAGGCAGAGGAAAAAAATTATATGAAAGGAAATTTGTATTGACACCAAAAATAGTAAATGCTATTAAAAATAAGACAATTTTCCCCATTTTTGACATTTTTAAAAAATAAGAGAAAGCAAAAATAACAATAATTGTCAAGAATCATGGTGCCAGAATAGTAGAGGTAAACTATCACTAAGTAAAGGTCACTATGGGCCACCATAACAAGTTTGAAAGAAAAAACTTGGACAGATAAAACCGATCCTAGAAACTTAAATGCTTAGAAAAATAACTGTAGCCAGGGATTTAGTTCAGCTGTTCAGTGGCCTGCCTTTCAAGCACAAGGACCCGAGTTCAATCCCTGGTACCAAAAAAAAAGAAAAAGAACTGTAAACAGAATGTAGCAAAATGAATACCAAACAACAAATATTCACAATGTCAAACACTAAATCAAATTTACAAAGCATGTACACAAACAAGAATAAAACCAAGATAAAATACAATCAATATGAACAGACCCAGAAATAGTAAAGATAATGAAATTGGCAGACAATGAACTTTAAAAAATGTTTAGGACCCAAAATTAAAATTTTAAAATCACACACACACACACACACACACACACACACACTCATATCTTTGAAGATATATATATATATATTCCATACTATAAATTAAAACATGAATATAATAGAAGTGTGTAATTTTTTAAATAACATGATATAAAAAATATAATGACATTAACAACAGATTAGGCATGACACTGCACAATACAGGATCAACTGCTATGAAGTATGATAGGTTTTTAAAAAGGCTATTAAAATGTTCAATGTCTCATCTTGATTTTATCAATGATTACCTAACTGTGTACATGTGTTTTAACTTTTTATTTGTACATATTCATCTTACATATTGATCACATTCATCACAGGGAACTTGTACCTACACATAATACATCCGAATTATTTTACTGTTCCCCTCCCCTCCCATCAATGTTTTTTGCCCTCCCCATTTACAAAAGCTTTGTTTTCTATTTTTTTTCCTTCTCTTCCCACCTGCTTTTTTATCCTTCCCCCATCCTGCTTCTTCTTTGGACATTTTCTTCTTACTTCCCTATATCTATTCTCCATTATGCTGCTTCTCTACCCTTTGGGTTTTTCATACAAGACAAATAATGTGATACTTAAACGTTTGTGTGATTTATTTCATTTAATATTATGGTCTTGAGGTGATACATTTTCTTACAAGTGGTTTAATTATACCCTTCTTTATGGCAGAATAGTACTCTGTTGTATATAAAAACCACATTTTCTTTGTCCATTCATCGGTTGATGGGAAGGTGGGATGTTTCCAAGAGTTAGCTATTATAAATTGTACTGCTATCAACAGGGGGAAGCATGTGTCCCTGTGGTATGATACTTTTAAATCTTTTGGAAAGATACCTTGGAGGGGAATGGCTAGGTCAAATGCAATATGTAGTTATAGCTTTTTGAAGAATTTCCATAGTGATTGTACCAGTTTACACCCCCACCAGCAATGGAGAAGGGTTCCTCTTCCCCCACAGCCTCTCTGTTGTTGGTTGAATTCTTGATGACAGTCACTCTTTCTGGAGTGAGATGAAATCTCAATTTTGTTTTAATTTGTACTTCTTGAATCACCAGTGGCACTGAGCATTTTGTCATATAGTTAGTTGCTATTCGTACTTCATTTGAGAAGTGTCTATTCATTTCAGATGAACATTTTTGGATTGGGTCTTTAAATTTGGAGGATCTGGTTTTTTGTTTCTGTTTTTGTTCTGTTTTGTGTTTTTGTTTTGTTTTGTTTTGTTTTTTCAGTTTTTATATGTACTAGATGTTAGCCCTTTGCTTGAGGAGTAACTGGTAAAAATTTTTTTCTCATTCTGTAGGTTGTCTTCACTCTGTTGGTAGTCTCTTTCACTGTGCAAAAGCTTTGTAATTTGGTATGAAGCCAGTTGTTGATTCTTTTTTAATATTTTCTGTGTGATCGGTTTTGTTCATAAAGTCTTTGTCTACAACTATGTCTTCAAAAGTTTTACCTATTCTATTATCCAGCAGACTTAGTGTTTCTGTGTTAGTATATAGATCTTAGACCCATTTCAATTTTAGTTTAGTGTGTGGTGAGAAATATGGGTCTAGATTCAGTTGTCAGCACGTGGAAAGCCAGTATGCTTGGAGTTGTTTCTGCATCTTCTGCTCCACTAATCCTCAGTTCTGTTTTTGTTGTTGTTGTTTCTGTTTTGTTTTGTTTGGGGGGTTAGTTCTACTTTGTTTTGTTTTTTTTGCCACTACAGTGCTGTTTTTATCAGGTTAGCTGTGCAGTATACCTTCCAGTTGGAGATTGTGATGCCCTTTGCCTTGCCTTTGTTGCCCAGAATTGCTTTTGCTATTCGAGGTCTCTTCTGCTTCCACATAAATTTTAGAATTGTTTTCTCTAGTTTTGTGAAGTATGCTATTGGTATTTGAACTGGAATTGCGTGAAATCTGTAAAACAGTTTCAGAAGTATGGTCATTTTTACTATATTAATTCAATAATATAGAATAAAGAATATCTTTTCATTTTTCTGATATCCTCTTCAATAGCCTTTTTCAGAATACTTTGGTTTTCAATGCAAAGGTTCGGCACTTCCTTTGTTAGCCTCATTGCTAAGTATTTCATTTTTCTTGATGCTATTGAGAAAGGTGTTACTTTCCTAATTTCTCTCTCAGGGGGTTCATTATGTATAGGAAGACTACAGATTTTTTTTACTGTTGACTTTTTATCATGCTACATTGCTGAATTTGGTTATTAATTTTAGAAGACTTTTGGTGAAATTTTTGGGGTCTTCTACGTAGAGTATCATGTCATCAGCAAATAATGGTAATTTATTATTGTAACTGTCTTCAAACTGAAGACAGAAGGCTCCTTATTCCTTTTTTAAACAGTATTTATTCTGTTTTCTTATAAATATCTAAAAATATTTGAATAATGCATAAAAAGCATAATGGGGAGGAAAACAATCTCCCAAATTCTTATTAACCAAAGGAAAGACTGATAGACAGTTTGCAATAGCTAAAACTTGGAAACAGCCCATTTGCCCATTAGTTGGAAACTGGATAAGAAGATGTGGTTTTTCTATAAAATGGAATATTATTCAGCCATAAAGAATGAGAAATTAGATTCATTCATAGGAAAATGGATACATATTGAGGATATACTCCTAAGTGAAAAAAATAAATTACACATGTGTAAATACCAAATAGTTTCTCTGGTGTGAATAAACTATAATAGTACATAAGATCCTAGTGATATAATGAACAATGTGAAATAGGAAGAAAGAGGCTAAGCGTGTAGGGAAAGTGGGAAGGGTAGGGGAAAGGTAATAAGGGAAAAGAAAAAAATATGAGAAAATGAAAAAAAGGAAATGAAGTGTTTGTAAAGGGAGAGGGGAGGAGGGGTGAAGGGAGGGCAGGGGTAAAGGGAAAGAGTGAGAACCAAGACCTGTCATGTAAAGGTACAAAGTCCCAATGATGAATGTGACTGTACTGCATATCTAAAATGTACCAATAAACTCAATGAGGAAAAAAATAGACTGCTAGTACCTCATGTATTTCTTTTCATTCTCTTCTGTGCATCATTTCAATTGTTTTTAAGAATCTTCATTCTCAATTTACATGCAAGTTTACTCCTTCATTTTTTTTCAGTTAACTGAATAACAAAAGAATTTTCTGAAGTTGTCAAATTCTGTCTAAAAATATATATATTTGAGTTTATTTAACCAGTTATCCATTATAATTTCAAATTCCTCAACATATTAAACATAATAATTAATTGTTCAATAAATGATTTTTCCATTCAATTTCTCTACTCCAAATTATTATGCTCAATCTTAAAAGTAAAACTGTAAACTCAGAGGATAAGATCACTTTAGAGTCTTTAAAATATATACTGCTAAATTGCACCCCAAAAGTGAATACAGTCATAAGACATGAGGTACGCTACGTGGTAATTTCTCTGCTATGGTGCTATGTGAAATATCACACTATAAAACATTAATAACCTTGTGTTCTATTACTAAAGTTATTTTCCTTCTTTTTATTATAAATAATCACTTCATTTGTCCATGACAATGACACTGAAATTATTTAAAGAAAAAAATTAGTCTCTTCAAAATCTAAGTCTTTATTTTCTCATTGAGTTTATTGATACTTTTTAAGTAGTCAGTATAGTTACATTTATCATTGGGATTTTTACCTTTACATGACAGATCTTGGTTATCATT
Organism: Fukomys damarensis; assembly: GCF_012274545.1. Classification (NCBI taxonomy): domain Eukaryota; kingdom Metazoa; phylum Chordata; class Mammalia; order Rodentia; family Bathyergidae; genus Fukomys; species Fukomys damarensis. The sequence goes on along the minus strand of NW_022900928.1, from coordinate 108,957,186 downwards.
TTTCCCCAAACCCCTGCCCTCCCTTCACCCACTTCATTCTCCCCTATTTACAAAGACTTTGTTTCCATTTTTTACTTTTCTCACATTTTTTCATTTCCCTTATTTCCTTTCCCTTCCTTTCCCACTTCCCCCACATCTTTAATCCTTGTCTTCCTATTTCACATTGTCAATTATACAATTTGGATCTTATTTACACTTTTAGTTTTTCACTCCAGAGAAACTACGTGGTATTTACTCATGTGTCTTATTTATTTCACTTAAGAATATGGCCTCAATATGTATCCATTTTCCTATGAATGACTCTAGTTTCTCATTCTTTATGGCTGAGTAGTATTCCATTTTATAGAAAACCACATCTTCTTTATCCAATTTCCAACTAATGGGCAATTAGGCTGTTTCCAAGTTTTAGCTATTACAAATTGTGCCATTATAAACATAGGTGTTCATATATCACTGTGGTATGATTATTTTAATTCTTTTGGGAAGATAACCAGCAGAGACATAGTCAGGTCAAATGGGACCTCTAATCCTAGTTTTTGTCTTATTTCCCCAGTAAAGATGCCATGTTTATTCTTTTTTAATTATGTGGTATATATTCTGAATGCATACTTGATTTTTTATTTTCCCCTTTCTTGTAAAAAAAGTTCACTTAACCATTAATGATTTATGTCTCATAAATAAGCAATTTCATTTTGCCCTACAGTGTATCAAGCATTCTAGTTCTCTTATTAGGGGAATTTACTTTTCTTAAAGTAATATTATCCTTAAGAATAATAAATAGAAAATATTCTTTGTATTTATAATTAAGAAGGCAAAATTAGTTTATGCTAACAAAATTCTTCAAATTGAATTAACTTTTAAGTTATTTTTATGTAAAACAATGTATATCTTGTATTTATTAACTGTCCTTAATTATTTTAACCTTTGGAATACACTAGGCCCCAAAATGGTTATAAATTTAAAATTCTGCATAAATAAAACTATGGTTTGATTTAAAGGCTATTTAAAAGCTGTGAAAAACTCGTATTTGTAATCATTTAACTTCAACCAATGATCATCACAGAGTAAATGTCAGGGAATATTTATTTCTGTAAAGGATATTGAAATTATTTTGAAGCATCTCACAGTTTCTCAAAGTTGGCATTAAAATATAAAATTCTCCTTACATTGACAATTTTATCTAAGAACTTTCAACCCAAATTATAAGGAACAAAATAAAAGAGATAATAGAAGTAGGAACATAGATCTTTCTTAAATGGGAAAAGGATCAAAGATGGAGCAGGGGATTGGAGGGGAAGACATGAAAAAGAGAAGTGAGATGTGTTGTGTACAGATACCAGCTCCACAAAAAGACTGCAAATATTACGCTAATAAAAATAAAATGTTTTTAATTTCAAATGGAAAAGTTTTTAGCAAATGACTGAAGAGCTTATTGGGGTGGTATGGTAGTGCTTTGTGTTAGAAAAGAGGAAAGTTCTTACCCTGTAAAATTGAACAAAGAAACCTTCAATTCATTCCTCACCTTATTGTTCTCCTTCCTACTCCCTCCAAAGAGCAGCAGGCATAAAAATGTGTCTGACATCAAAAGAGCTTATGTATGACGGGCTGTTTTCAGAGTCTGCATGAAAATTATTTACACATCAACATATTCATCCCTAGTATCAGATGCCTATCCCTTCCAGTGCCTTTCCTCACAAAGTCAAAACAATATGAATTTAAGCATGATTGTTAAACCACTAAATATAACTTAAAAGTAACTCTCCGGAAGTTTTCAGGGCTTATGTATGACCGCTACACTCCAAAGAACACTGAAGCAAAACCAGGACACCAGGACTCTGCTGTAGACCTTGACAGTTAGCAAGCTCTGTGGCTTTGACCAACAATCTCTGCCTCTCAGCTGACCCACCTCTGAGAAATGAAGCTATTGTGCTACCAGACTTACATGATGCCCCTCGTTCCTCTTCAATTCTACAAAACTAATAATTCACACACTAATAAAGTCACCTACTGGCAAAGTTAATGAAATAAAAAATACTCTAAAATGTGAATATCCTTCAGTAATATAGAGTGAGACAGATGTAGCCATTCACTGGTAGCTAAGAATGAGTCATAAATCATGTTGCTGACTACTTATTTGGGGATATATAGATATATGAAATATATCACATAATATAGCAGAATATAATGTAAACATAACACACTGTGACAAAATACACATACACACATGCACTTACATCTGTAAGTATATATGTGTGTGTATCTTGACCAGGTAACCCTAACCTGAGGCAAATATCAGAATAGTTCAAATGCATCTGAAAATATTCCAACCTTGCACTTAACTTTCATGGTCTTTGTGTCACAGGAGAATAAGGTTTTAATATATAATGGTTGACAATCAAGAAATGCATAAAAACAATATTCTGCTTTCCCTTAGCAATTCAAAAAATACAAAAATATTATTACCTTTCCTATGCTGATATCTGGCTGCAGAAAACAGTCTGAATAATTAGCCCATGTTTTATTTAAGCTGTGAATAAAATCCCATGTTCCGTTGACAGTGCAATGTCTGAAAGCAACTCCTGTGAAAATATGAAAGATGATGAGATGGCTTAGTTCCCTTGGAGTCCATTACCAGAGAGAGAGAGAGAGAGGGAGAGAGAGAGAGAGA
>NW_022900928.1:108872154-108954108 GCF_012274545.1 Fukomys damarensis | reverse complement strand
GGACTATTACCAGAGAGAGAGAGAGAGGGAGAGAGAGAGAGAGAGATTGATTTCTGTTTCATGTTAATCATTTCAGAAAATTCAATACCTTTATGATTGAAGTCATAGACATAAGGAGGGCATGGGACAGCTGATATTTTCCCCACTGTTCCTCTGGGCCAACAGATGAGTCCATCCCATTCTGGGAAACAATTGCCCTCTGATGAGAAAAAAAATTAAAAAGCAACTAAAGAAAAATAAGCAGACAATAGCAAACAGTATAGAAAATCAGAGAACAAATGTGTTCAGGTAACTACCTGTGGAAAAATGTAAAACAAACTGGTAATTTGGAAACTAGAATGGTATGAATAGGGTACAAATGTCCAAAAGTTCATCTACCTTGTCCCTTCTGAGGCCAATTAGTAGGAGCCTTGGATTAGCAAAATTAAAACATTCAAAGTATCTCAGTGTATAGTTACTGTATAAGAAACATTGGAAGCCACTGCAAACAACTACAGTATAGTCCTTCCAAATGTCGTAGTAGTAATTACATTTTCACCTTAGATTTTTTTTTAAAGAAAAACTGCTGTTAAAGAACATGACACATAAAACAGATTCAAGATCCTGAGGTTTTTTTACCAATAATTTCAGTAATGTCTTGGAGTCTAACACTCATCTCAAACAAGTCTCACAAGTATCTAGTCTTCCCAGATGAATCCAGAACCCGTTGTTCTTACACCCTCCCCCACATCTGCTGTGGTAGTCCGAGTCTCCCACATGTCCATGCAGAGCTACTGCAGTGGCCTCTAGTTGGTCTTCCTGATTCTATTCTTGCTCACTCTCTGCAAGACAGTTCTGTAGAAGGCACAGGAGCCACCCAGCTTTCCCAACTCCGTTTGCTTGTAGTGCTCAAGAGTAACTGTAGAATATGCTGGAATTTTTTGCAACATCCTGAAATAAGAGGAGAGAGTAGCTAGAACAGACTGTGCTCCATTCCAGTCTCTCCCAGGAAGGAGAGGTGCTCCAGCGCCTTAGCCCTACACGCCATGTGCTCCGAGGAGTGTACAACACGGGGTGCGCCATCTTCTGGAGTGACTCAGCGGTAGTATAAACGGGATATGTGCAATGTGTTCCATCCACCTTAGCAGCTTTCCTGAGACAGGGACGGCTCACAATGAACCTTAGCTTCTGTTGTTGCTGCCTGTCTATAACTAATAAACCCTATGTGTAATTTGTCGTGTACATGGGTACTCTACTTCTCCCAACTCAAACATTGGTTACCAATGATGCAGCTTCATTTCTTCCTAACTCAGTAGCCCCAAATCCACCAAAAGCTCTCATCCATCTCTCAGCAAAAGCCTAAGTCATGGCAGTGTGAAGGTGCTGAGGAACTTATGTCTCCCTCTCACTATTTCTCACTGACCTGAGCTCCCATTACGACTCCTTTAGCTACAACTCGGCCTGTTCTTCCTAGATCTTAGTATTGGTCTCTCTTCACCTCAACATTTGCTTCTTTACCTGCCCCACATTTTTACTAAAATATTAAATTCTGAGTACACACTCTCTATTTAAAATTGCACTTCGAAACACTCCCTACCACCTTTCCTACTATTTATTTCTTCTACGTTCTCTTCACTTTGCAATACTGTGTATTTCATTATTGTATGCTTGAGTTGTGTGGTTTAAGAATCTAAAGGGCAGAGATTTTTTATCTATTTTTGTCTTTTTTTTTTTTTTTTTTTTTTTTTTTTTTTTTTGTCCTGGGAAACAAATTCAGGCCCTTGTGCTTGTGAGCCAGGTGGCAGAAACACTGAGCTAAATCCCCAACCCTATTTTTGTGTTGTGTGTCAGCTGGGCTCCTGGAACTGTCCTTGGAACTTGGTGTCACTTAACAAATATTCACTGCTGATATTCTGTGCTCCTCAGATCTCTTTCCAGTGTCAGAGTCAAACTTCCCAAGAAGAGATAGCATTCAATGAGTGTTGTACTGGTCTATCAGATTACCACAAATTTATCATCTTAAAATAGCACAAATTTGTTTTTCCCTGTTTCTGGAAGTGAGAGTCTGGAAGTTTCTGTTAGACCTCCACCATAGACTCCCAAGTGGAAAATCAAGGGCTGAGCTGCCCTGTTTTCCTTTCTGAAGACACCTGAGAAGAACCCATGTCTTTCCTCATTTCAGTGTTTGACAGAATTCAGTTCCTCACAGGTGTAGAACTGAGGATTTTTTTTTTCTTACTATCAGCAGAGGGCCATTTCCACTTTTCAGAAGCTGCTTGCATTTTTTGCTCATAGTCCCCTTACTCTTGACTTCAAAGTGAGTGTTCTTCACATTTTGAAATCTCCTCTGTTCTTCTCTGCCACAAGTCTGACTGACTCTTTTTCCATCATCTTCCACGTTTACCAGTATATACATTACACTGGGTCATCCAGATGATCCAGCATAATCTTCCCCTCTTAATTTCCACAACCTTCATGTGTCAGGGGGTAGATGGTTTTGAAGATTTATTATTCTGCTACCACAAGGACTATCCTTTGTAACTCTCTGTAGGGTTTACACTAACTATAGTTGAGGATTTTTGTCCTAGCTGAGTTATTCGCTCAGTTTTGAAATCATCATTGTAGAATCTCATACAAACACTGATCTCTACAAAAAAATACTTCACCATAAGCTTTATATTAACTTTTTAGTATCCACCTATCACATAGAAACAAGCTCTTGAGTTGCTCTTTGAGTTTTTGAAGGAATGAGGGGAGAAATCTTCCCTTGCCCACACTGTTCTTGTAGAAGAGAACATTTTCTTGTAAACAGCCTTGCTTTGCTCAAATAATGAAAGCCTGGGCTTTGCATATCACAGGCAACCCTGGAGCTTGTTCCTCCGGCTCCTGCTTCTAGCGTATAGGTCCGCCTACCTCTCTTTCCACCATTATCTGATTTGCTTATCCAGCGTAACGAGTCAATGTTGTGTATGCCAGAAGTCTGCCCACCCATTTTGCACAAGATACTCTTCTATATCTTGAAAGAATCCCATATAACTTCCTTCCATTTATTTATCCTTAACAAATCACATTCCTTTATATGTCTGACCTGTTGCTATAGTTCGCATCTCAAACATCTTTCTAAGGCCTACGTGTTCCCAGCTCAGCACTTTTGGGAAATGGCACAAACTGCCAGAGATGGAGTCCAGTGGAGGTCTTCTGGTCACTGGATATATGTACTTGAAGTAGACCATGAGATCCTATCTCTTTCCTCTTTCTTCCTTTCTTTTTCTGTGCCCCAGCTATGAGTTAAGAAGCTTTGCTGTGCTCCAGCCATGTTATGCTACTATTACCTCTAAACAACAGGGATAACCAGTCATAGAAGAAGACCTCCAACACTGAAAGGCAAAAATAAACCTCTTCACAATAAGTTAATCTATATTAGGGTATTTGTTATAGTATTGGAAAGTTGACTAACTGTCCAGTAGACAAATAGCCAATGTCTACTGTACAGTCTACATAAATTAGATCTAGACTGTGTCCTTGTTTTCCTATAATTAGTTATTCCTCTAAAACATATGTTTCATTAACATGCTATTCTCAGATAAAAGACCTTGATGGAAAAAGGTCTTCAAATAAGGGTAATACCAAATAGCCAGTTCATCCTGTAATTACTTTTAAATTGCTATGGAAAATATCTTTTCCTCATGTTCTAAAATGGACATTTTTCTAGTTCTCTGCAAAGCACTATCCTAAATATGTAAATACAAAGATATAACCCACATAATTCAGAAAACAATACTTCTTCAAAACAATGTCTTTCTAGATGGTGATTATTTCTCTGGTGGCTCTTTGCCAAAGAGAGTGTGAATATGCACAAAAGGGTGAAAAGATGCGGGAAGCCTTGACCTCATACAGAAAATAGAGCTATTAATTAGCATCTTCTCCTTGATCATCACGTGAGTAGTTTCATTATTTGGCAAGAAACTAATTAATTGCCTAATGACTCACTGCTCCCCCTTTATACAATAACATCATTAATTATAGCACTTTAATTCTTTGTGTATGCCAGGAAAAACTAATTATTCCTGAAGCTTGTTCAACTATGATATTTACAAAGAATAACCAAAAATTTGGAGAATCTAGCTTTTCCTTTTCTAATCTCTTCAGTTAAACATAACAAAATATGATTATGCTGGGACGTGGAGCCAAAATGAATAGTATTCTGCCTTTTGATTTTAAATATATCAGTAGTTTCATAACTATGTATATGTGTTTACACTTCCTTTTCTTTCAAAATCATTAGGAAATGTTTATATCCTTTTATTGTGCAAAGGTTTAAGAAGTAAAACAGCATATTATATACCCGTAGCCTAGAATTACCAGTTTTTTATGTGTTATAATATTAATTTCATCTATTTTCTGCTACAATTTAAAAATAAATTATAGGCAGTAGAGCAGTTCAATCGTAAATACTTTCATATATGTCTCTGAATTGTAAAAGCCTTTAAAATGACAATTTCTTAAATTATCTACTGAATTCAAAATGTCATTTTAGCTTTTTATAATTTTAAGTGAACAACTATTGAGTCAATTTACATTTAATTAGACACTTTTATTGAAAGGTAGGCCAAAGTGTGAACATATTCAATTCTATCTCATTTTTATGGAGGAAGATACCAAATAAATTATTTTTCTTTTAGCATTTGTCTGAATATTTCTCTTTTTTTTCCATTAAAATTTTTGGTACATTTTAGGAATACAGTACAGTTACATTCATCATTGGGATCTTGTACCTTTACATGACTTATCTTGGTTCTTATTTTTTCCTCATTCCCCTTCCCTCCCCTCAACCCTCCACCCTTCCCTATTAAAAAGACTTTGTTTCCTTTTTCTTTGCTTTTCTCATATTTTTTATTTTCCCTTCTTACTTTTACCCTACTGTCCCACTTCCCTTACTCCTTTAGAACTTTTCTTCCAATTACACAATATGAATTATACATTTTGATCCTATTTACACTTTTAGTTTTTGATACCAGAGAAAATATTCAGAGTTTACACATATGTATCCTATTAATCTCACTTAAGAGTATGGGCTCATTGCCTCTTGGCCTTTTGGCAAAGATCAAGTGAAAAGTATGAACTGAATGTGCATCCACTTAGCTGTAAATGACTCTAGTCTCTCATTCTTTATGGCTGGAGTACTCCATTTAAAACACACACACACACACACACACACACACATCTTCTTTATCCAGTCTCCAGTTAATGCATAATTGGGCTGTTTCCAAGTCTTAGCTATTACAAACTGTGCTGTTATAAACATGGGAGAGCATTTATCATTGTGGTATGATTCTTTTCCTTCTTTTGAGAAGATACTCAGCAGAGGAAAAGCTGGGTCAAATGGGACCTCTAATTCTAGTGTTTTTAGGTATCTTTATCCATATTGATTTCCACAGTGGTTGCACCAGTCTGCACTCCCACCAACAATGGCAAAGGGTTCCTTTCTCCCCACAGCCCCACCAGCTTTGTTATTGATTGATTTCTTGATAACAGCCGTTATTTCTGGAGTGAAGTGGAATCTCAGGGTTGTTTTCATCTGCATCTCTCAAATAACCAATGATGTTGAACACCTATTCATATATTTATTTGCTGCTTTTACTTTTTTGTCTAAGAAATGTCTATTCATTTCAGATACCCATTTTTGAATTGGCTCTTTATATTTGGGGGGGTCTGAATGTTTTTATTTCTTTATATATTTTAGATAGTAGACCTTTGTCTGAGGAACAGCTGATAAAAAATTTTCCCACATTGTATGTTGTCTCTTTGCTCTTTTGGTGGTTTCTCCTGAAGTACAGAAGCTTTTGAATAAAATGAGATCCCAGTTGTTGATTCTTTGTGCTAGTTCCAATGCTACTGAGGATTTGTTCATAAAATCTTGTCCTATGCCAATGTCTTCAAGAGTTCTGCCTAAACTATCTCTCAGCAAGTTTAGTGTTTCTGTTTTAGTATTTAGATCTTTAATCCACTTGGGTTTTAGTTTAGTGCATGATGAAAGATAAGGGTCTAGTTTTAATCTTGGCAAGTAGAAACCCAGTTTTTCTGACACACCATCTGGAGTGAAGTGGAATCTCAGGGTTGTTTTCATCTGCATCTCTCAAATAACCAATGATGTTGAACACCTATTCATATATTTATTTGCTGCTTTTACTTTTTTGTCTAAGAAATGTCTATTCATTTCAGATACCCATTTTTGAATTGGCTCTTTATATTTGGGGGGGTCTGAATGTTTTTATTTCTTTATATATTTTAGATAGTAGACCTTTGTCTGAGGAACAGCTGATAAAAAATTTTCCCACATTGTATGTTGTCTCTTTGCTCTTTTGGTGGTTTCTCCTGAAGTACAGAAGCTTTTGAATAAAATGAGATCCCAGTTGTTGATTCTTTGTGCTAGTTCCAATGCTACTGAGGATTTGTTCATAAAATCTTGTCCTATGCCAATGTCTTCAAGAGTTCTGCCTAAACTATCTCTCAGCAAGTTTAGTGTTTCTGTTTTAGTATTTAGATCTTTAATCCACTTGGGTTTTAGTTTAGTGCATGATGAAAGATAAGGGTCTAGTTTTAATCTTGGCAAGTAGAAACCCAGTTTTTCTGACACCATTTATTAAAGAGGCTATCTTTCCTCCAGTGAGGATGTTGGCTCCTTCATCAAAGATGAGGTAGCTGAGTATGTCTGGAGTTGTTTTTGTGTCTTCCAATCTCTCCATTGATCCTCTGGTCTGTTTCTTTGCCAGTATCATGCTGCTTTTATCACAGTGCCTTTGTAGCACAGTTTCAAGTTGGCGACTAGTATACCCGCTGCCATGTCTCTGTTGCCTAGAATTCCTTTTGCTATTCTAGGTCTCTTTTGGTTGCAAATGAATATTTGGATTGTTTTCTCTAGTTCTGTGAAATACACTGCTGGGATTTCAATCGGGATTGCATTGAATCTGTATAGCAGTTTTGGAAGTTTGGCCATTTTCACTGTATTAGTTTTTCTTACCCAGAAACAAGGGATGTCTTTCCATTTTCTGATATCCTCTTTGATCTCTTTTTTCAGAAAGTTGTAGTTCTCAATATACAGGTCTTTTGCTTCCTTCACTAGATTGATTCCTAGATATTTTTTTTGGATGTTATTGTAAAGGGGATTATGTCCCTAATTTCTCTCTCAGTGACTCTGTTACTTGTATACAAGAAGGCTAATGATTTTTTGGGTGTTTACCTTGCATCCAGCTACGCTACTAAATGTGAAGTCTAGAAGTCTTTTGGCAGAGTTTTTCTTTTTTTCCTCATTGAGTTTACTGGTACATTTTAGGTATACAGTACAGTTATATTCATTATTGGGGTCTTGTACCTTTACATGACAGGTCTTGCTCCTCATTTTTTCCCCTTGTCCCTGCCCTCCCTTCACCCCCTCCACCCATCACCATTTACAAACATTTTATTTCCATTTTTTCATTTTCTCATATTTTTTTCCTTTCCCTTATTACCTTTCCCCTACCCTTTCCACTTTTCCTACACTTTTAGCCCTTTTCTTCCTATTTTACATTGTCAATTATCTCATTAGGACATTATGTACTATTATAGTTTATTCACACCAGAGAAACTATTTGGTATTTACACATGTGTGACTTATTTATTTCACTTAGGAGTATATCCTCGATATGTATCCTTTTTCCTATGAATGAATCTAATTTCTCATTCTTTGTGGCTGGGTAGTATTCCATCTTACAGAAAAATCACATCTTCTTTATTCAGTTTGCAACTGATGGGCAAATGGGCTGCTTCCAAGTTTTAGCTATTACAAACTGTGCTGCTATAAACATAGGTGCGCATATATCATTGTGATATGATTCTCATAATACTTTTAGAAAGATACCCAGCAGAGAGATGGCTGGGTCAAATGGAACCTCTACTCCCAGCTCTTTGAGGTATCTCCATATTTATTTCCATAGTGGTTGCACTAGTCTGCACTCCTTGGCAGAGTTTTTTGGGTCTTCTATATATCATAGCATATCATATCATCAGCAAATAATGACAGTTTAAACTCTTTCTTTCCTGTCTTTATTCTTTTTATTTCTTTCTCTTGTCTAATTGTGCTAATGTTTCCAAAACTACATTGAACAGGAGTGGTGATAGTGGATATCCTTGTCTTATTCCTCATTTTAGCATGAAAGTTTTCAGTTTTTGACCATTTAGTATGAAGTTGGCTGTTGGTTTTTTATAAATAGTCTTTATCACATCTATTCCAATTTTCTGCAGGGTTTTTATCATGAATCACTGTTGAATTTTGTCACATAGTTTTTCTGCATCTATTGAGACGATCATATGGTTTGTTTTTTTTTGTCTTTGACTCTGTTAATATAGTGTGTTACATTTATTGATTTATGTATGTTAACCATCCTTACATCCCTGGATAAATCCGATTTGGTCAGGGTGCATGACCTTCTTGATGCCCCTCTGTATTCTGTTTGCCAGTATCTTATTGAGTATTTTTGCATCTGTATTCATTAGGGAGATTGGCCTATAGTTTTTTTTTTTTTTTGGTTGGATCTTTCCCTGGTCCTGGAATCAAAGTAACACTTGATTCCAGGAATGAATTTGGAAGTATTGCTTCCCTTCCAAATTCACTGGAAAGTTTAAGGAGTAGTGGCAATAATTCTTCTCTAAATGTCTTGTAGTATTCAGCAGTGAAGCCATCAGGACCTGAGCTTTGCTTTGTTGGTAAATTTTTAATTACATTTTTAATTTCACTGCTTGTAATTGGGGTGCTTAGAATCTTTTTATCATCTTTGTTCAACTTTGGTAATTCATATGTATCTAGAAATCTGTCCATGTCTTCTGTGTTCTCCCTTTTATTAGAGTACAGATTCTCAAAGTAGGTATTGATGATCCTCTGGATTTCTGCTGGATCTGGTGTGACTTCACCTTTTTCGTTTCTAATTGCATGGATTTGAGCTATTTTTTGCCTTTTTTTGATAACATCTTTTGTGTTATTTACATATTCACAAATTTTTAGATGTTATGTAAGTTTACACATGCAGTTAATGTAGTCTTTTATGTATAATTATTATGGCACATGACTGGCAAACAGTAACATTTGTCTACCCTATTTCCTCTTCCAGGAATATCTTTTTCATTTCCTTATCCACATATCTAATTCTCACTCCTTCATCTATAGCTCTGAATATTTCTGTTGGTAAAATTACACACCATCCTGAAAGATACTTACCACCCTTATGAAACTGTCAAGCCTGCAGGTCAAGGACACAATCATCTATGCTCTTCAGTACCAACCACAGAAGCAACACACTGGGGACACATAATAGTATTTATTGAACCGCCAAAGAGTCACTAAAGAAAATGTTTTCCTAATAAGTATCTCAAAGACACCTTTCAGCCCAAATGCCATGAGACTTCATAGAGACCAGTTCATCAGCCCTCACAGACAACAACCCTGACAAATTCCTTCACGGTGATGCTTGAAATGGAAATAACAAGAGGCTTGAGAAGAATGAACCACAAGCCCTCCACACTGGTGTGAGTGGGCTTGGGTTCCATTTTCTAAGGTCAGGATTTCATTTTTGTAACCTAACAAGAGGCACCCAACAGTAATTTTAAAAATCTGTTTCTGTTAAATGAGCAAAGACCTGAGGAAATAAAGGTAAAACGATTTCTCATAGTGACACTGGCCCATGATAGGAGAGGAAAGTGGACAGATAGGACAGGTGGCCAGAGAAGACTCAAGGCCAGGGTGCAGGAGGCTCAACAAAGGCCACATTGGATTGGTGAGATTTTCTGGCCAAAAATTGTCCTGCTTAAAGTTAAAATGAACGGTGCATCTGAGTTCCCGTAGGCCCACTTCTAAGTCAAACTTTCCTACTTGTTACTCTAGAAGTCAACCTCAACTTGGCTGAGATGTATTCATTTTTGTGTATAAAAACTCCTGGACAAAGAGTCCCTTTGGCAGCCCATGCAGGTTCCCTCCAAGGTACATCTGCCTGGGTTTTTTTTGTTATTGCTTTACTTTAATGCTGTTTCCTGCTTTTCTTCTACAATAAGTACCTTTGTTCAGTCTTCCTTTGACTCTCTACCTTGTAATTCTTTCTCAGTTGAGAGATGAACTCACCAGCCAGACAGTAATAGTGCTGATCCTTGCTAGTAGGTTTGCATGACTGAGATACCAGGGTCAGTGTTACTACAAGGAGCATGAGTGACTGACTCTTTCTGGACACTATTAGACTGACCATCAATAAAATGTCCCCTAGTGCAAGACACCTGCAAAGGCTAGGTTAATATAAAATCTTCTCTCTTTAAGATGGCTTAGATGGCTATGAAGTAAAGTAATGAAGGTGAGGATAGAAATTTTTCTATGGGGACAGCAAGCACTGCATTTAGACCCTAGTTTAAGCCTATTAACCAACTAGCTAAAAGCTTCATTTTGGAAAACATTTAGGCAACAAAATATAAGTCTGGGGCATAAAAAGTTTGGAAAATTAGATAGAAGACCCTCAATAAAGTAAAATAGATGACCCACTCCTTAATTGATGAATAAGAAACAAAACCATCCTTCAAAAAGAGATTGACTTGTTTCACTCTTGGCTGCAGTAAGAGTTGAGAAAGAGGAACTAGTTTGTGGGTGGGAGTGTCTTCTGTAGAATTTTCTAAACTCAGCACCCACTCATGTTTCTCTAAATTGAGTTGAAAGTAGACCAGTTATTCTAGTAACCTGGAAAAGCAAACAGGCTTTCTCAGGAGAAAAACATCTTAACCAAGGACCCCAAATACCTTTACAAATCAGGCACATAAGGACACAAGCTATTGAGCAGCAAAGCCTGTGGATATGAGAATTATCAAATTTAGGACAGGAAATACATGTTTTGGGAAACAAGAGTTTGAATTATTATTGATGGTACAAGAGAGTATCAAAATGAAATTTGAAGATTTCAGAAAATGAAAAAGTAATCATATTAACTAGTAGTAGATGGACTAAAGCTAAACAGAGCTGACAAATTTGAAAATAAATTGGAAGAAATCATGAAATACAGCAGTAGAGAAACAAAGAAAAAGAAAATATATGACCTGAACTTACAGCATGGAAGGTCTCTCATTTATCTACTTAAAGCTACAAAGGGATAAAAGAGGAAGAATGAAAGAGAACAGATTTTTAAGGACAGATAACTAAAACATTCCTGTCATTAAATAAGACACAAATAGATCCTCAGATTCAGAAAATCCAGTGAATCCAAACCTGGATATATACAGATAAAACCACAGAATGTCAAAGTCAAAGTGCAATTGTCAAAAGCCAGAGAGAAAAAGCCAATCACCAACAAAGACTGAGAGCTGATTTGTCAGCAATAACAATGGACACAAGGGAAAGACTGAAGTAATATCTTCAATGCCATTGACAAGTAATTCCCAAACAAGGATACTATCTCCAGAAACTATTCAAGATTGCATATGAAATAAAAATATCTGCAGATAAAAACTGTGAACACAAGTGGATTCCTATATAAAAAAAGATAAATACATAAATAACATTTCTGGAAGTAGAAAAATTAAAATGACATAAAACTAAGGCAAAACTACAATCCTGAACAGCAATGGTACATAATTTGGAAAGCAATCAATGCATGCCATAATACTTATATTATCTGGAAAGCAGAATATTATTAGTAAACTTTAAAATTTCTTTAAAAGACATTTTTAAATTCTCTAGCGCAGCGATAGCGTACCTATGACATGAGAGCCACAGCAGGCTGTTTACCACATTGAAAGCTCTGAAAAGTTCACCATCACTGCTCTTGGGTAACCACTACCATAAATAAACACAATATGTCTCTTACAAACCAGTCGTGGGCCAGGGAGAGGCAAGATGCAATGAAATAAGCAGTAAAATTCAATTCATAAAAGAAAGTTGTAATCAGGGTAATGGAAAAGACACAATAAAACCTAGTGAAATAGAAATCCAAATGAGATGGTAGGGTTAAATTTATATATTTTTTTTTTTGAGAGAGAGAGAGAGACACAGTCACAACTTATATAATTGGACTAGCTTCTTCATTTAATAGACAAAAGTGGGCTGGGGATTTAGCTCAGCAGTGCCACCGCCTACCTTGCAAGCCCAAAGTTCAGAGTTCTACCCCCAGTACCACCAAAAAAAGTAGACAAAAGTTACAGGATGAGTAACAAGATGTTTATATCTGTCCTGATTTTAAAAGATACTCCAAAAAGTTAAGTATAATGGCATCTCAGTTCATGATTACTCTTATTTGCAAATAATTTGGTTCGCACGTAGAAGCATTTGCTAAAATTTTGGTTTTGTTTTCAAACTGCATGGAGTTAGGAACACAACCATGGCCTTCTTTCCCATATGAATATGAATGTGGCCATCTTCTCTAGAATCATGGAAAAATTAAGTTCATGAACCAAGGTACCACTGTTTACAAAAAGTTTAATGAAAGGATGGGAAGATATAAGAAGCAGCTGTATGATGGGCATAGAATGTCAACGGTGCCAGGAGAAAAATTTCTTGACATTGAACAACAATGTGAATATACCTAACATTATAAAGTAATAAATTTTAAATGGTTAATATGGCAAATTATATGTATTTTGTCACAGTTAAAATATTTAAAGGATAAAAAAATATCTTAAAGGATTGGGAAAGTTATGCCAGGCAAATATTTATCATGAAAGAAAGAAACTAGTGTCTTAAATATTGCTTTATAATACAAATTTAACCATACATATTTTAATATTTAAAACAAAACAGCCCTAGGGATAAAGAGGAATCCTTTTTATTGGTAAAAGGTTTAATTCCCCTGAAGACACAACATTTCCAAACTTGTTCATATCTAATGACATATTTTCAAAATATATAAAGTAAAAGGGGTCTCTGCTGGCTCTCACCATATCCAGCTTGCCACTGCAGCCCTCTGTCAGGAGCACTCACAAAACCACCTACCACACCAGTAGGAATATATACAAATGCAGCCACTATGGAAAGCAGTGCAGAGATTCCTCAAAGAACTAAAACTAGAAATTCCATTTGACCCAGGTATTCCCCTCCTAGTCCCAAAAAAGCTAACATTATCATATTACAGTAACACAGGCATGCCCATGTTTATAGTAACATGATTCACAATAGCTAAATCTTAGAAGATTATGTCCATCAAAAGATAAATGAATAAAGAAAATATGGTATTTACATGCAATGGAGTACTATTTTCTCATAAAAAGGGATAAATGAATCATTTGTAGGAAAATGGATGCACCTTAAGAAAATAAAGTTAAATGAAATAAATCAGAAACACAAGCTTAAATATTACCTGGTTTCTCTTATATGATAAACTCAAAATTTAAATTAAGATAAAAATAAAAGATAATAGGAAAAAAGATGAGAGGAGGGGGAAAGGGGAGTAGGAAAAAAATACATCTGGCAGAGAATGGAGAGAAAAGGGACACAAAAAGAATTAAGAGGTGTTATCTGTGGGGATCATGAGTATTGGTTGTAAGTATTGTTAACTTTAGTAACTCTATATGTGTTAAGCTTCTCCAGTTTAGCAGGTAGAGTGTTTCCTTTGTGGAATTCCTGAAAGTTACAGTTTCTTGTCTCTGACCTTTAGATGTGTGGTTGTCCGGGTTACTACTACTCACGGTGGGTTGTTTTGGTGAACCTGTTTGCTCTTTTCCTGTGTGACCTTTCAGTTACTATGGTAAACCCATCCCATAATAGTTTGTGGTTTTTTGCTTTAAAAGGCCGGTGCTTGCCGGCAATAAACGCCGCCTTGATCAGACTCTTGTCTTGGCGTCCTTCCTTTCTCTCTGCCCCATCTCCCCCCCGCTGCTCTGCGTCGCTGGCTCGCAACAAGTGGCGCCCGAACAGGGACCTGATTGAAGCGGCGATCGGTGAGCAATCCATGAAGCCTGCTGTCAAAAAGGGTTCCACCGAACCGAAACAAGGAGGACACCGCTGTCTGGAACGCCCAGCGGGAAAATCCTCGGAAGAAGCAGGTACCAATGGGGCACATAGGATCTAAGACAAAACTCAGCATAGCAATTCAGTCTTTACTCAGGGAGAAAGGAATTAAGGCAAAGAAAAAGTCATTGTTTCAATTTCTTGATTGTGTGGATGAAACTTGTCCTTGGTTCAGTGATGTAGAAGAAATAACTGATGATGTTTGGGATAGAGTAGGAGGAAAATTAAATGAAAAATTAAGGAGTCATAATTCTGAGAGTGTACCAGCCATTACATTTTCTTTCTGGTGTTTAATAAATGAGTGCTTACAAAAAAGGGATGTACAAGGCTTAGATAAATACCTCCGCTTACATAGTGTTAACCCCTCAGATGGCAACACAAGCTCTCCGCACGGGAGTATTTGGACCCCTTCTGAAAGGCAGTGTTGGGATCATCCTAGGAAGGAGTAGTTGGATTTTAAAAGGGCTTCATATTCATCCAGGAGTCATAGATGCAGATTATACGGGTGAAATAAAAATATTAGCTTCATCACCTGATGGCATTACTGTTATCCCTGCTCAGGAGCGGATAGCACAGATATTGCTTTGTCCTTATATAGAACAAGGAAGGTTTTTATTTCCTCAAAATAGGAAAAATAGAGCCTTTGGGTCTTCTGATGCATTTTGGGTCACGCCTATCCAACAAGATAAACCTGAATTAACAATTTGGATTAATAAAAAACAATTCAAGGGAATTTTAGATACTGGAGCTGATGTGAGTGTGATAGCTCAACAACATTGGCCCAAGAATTGGCCTGTCCAAGATACAGCCACCAGCTTAAAGATTTATTGTGTGTTGGTGGTGCTAGAGTAGGGTACCAACAATTGTGTAATTTATTAGAATTTGTAGAAATAGTTTGTCCTTGGTTTCCTTTCTTTGCTTCTGTGTCTTTCTTTTCCTGTTAATATCTGAATTGGTAATTTGCGTTCGGGATCATTTTGGAGGGAGGGAGGTCCAGGCAGACGTGCTAGTGGACTCCCCGCAGCAGGGCCGGAGAGGTTCTTTGCCCCTCTGGTAGGAACTCTGTCTCTCTGTTTATGGGGAGGGAGGCTGATTTTTTTCCCCTCCTCAAGACCCTCTGGTCAGAGTGTTCTTCTGGTTTTGGAATGGGAGATTAAGGAGATTCCCTGACAGAGTCCCTGGTTCTTCTTTCGGTTTGGTTTTAGTAAGTCTTTGTTTTACATTGTTTGGCTTCTTTTGCTCCAGCCTAGGAGTTGCTCACACTTCTGCTCTGCGACAGTCAGTTGTTAGTGAAAACTAGTTTTGGTAACACTTCTTGTGCATTGCTTTATACTGCGATTATAGGGTTAACTTTCTCTTTTAGGTTAATGGGCCAAATCTTGGGGCTACAGAAGAATATATGTTATGGGGTTATAATTTGGTTTAGTCCTTTTCTTTGAAAAGTTTTCACTTTTAATTGTGCAGGTGAAATATTTAGCATGATTTGTAAGCTCAGACATGTCTTCTTTTTGTGTTTGAACTTCTTGATGAGGTTAAGATGTTGTGATAGCTATTATTGCTGCAAGACAAGCACAGAACTCTGCTTGTGTTTAAGGGTTAGACAAGGAATTAACATTTTGAGGTAATATGCAAGGACGTGCAAGTGTTGGAGATAGAAACCTAATTGTTTTAGAAGATAAGGTAAGGTCATTACTTATATCTGTTTAGCTACTATAGCTACTCTTAACTATTTTAATTGTTTCTAAGATTATTTTGTATAAGCCTGCTAGACTTAGCATGTGTATACTAGTGTAACTTCTTATGTATGGTATAATAGCTTTTGACACACAAATCATATGGATTTGTAGGATTTCTTTTAAATTATTTTATTGAGATAATCTTGTATGTCATTATGTGATACAGTGTAGTATTTTATTACATTTACATATTGTGAAATGATCGACTCAGGATGCTTAGGTTCTCTATCATTTCAAACATTTATCATTTCTTAGTGATGAGAGCATTCAGAATCCTGTCTTGTAGCCATGTTGAAGTACTCTTCAGTACTGTTGACTATAATAATCAGTGTGATAGAATGTCAGAACTTATTCTTCCCATCTGGCTGTGGCTTTGACTTTGTATCTGTTGACCAGTCTGTCCCTCCCCATACACACTCCAAGCGAGGGTATGTTCTAAACTTACTATAGACCAAAATAAAGAACAAAATAGTAGTTTGTTATAGAGTTTAATAGTAAATGAGATAGAAAAATATTGGGAAAGCTATAAATAAGAGTTGTACTTTTAACATGAAAGGTTTTTGTATGTTCCTCTTGTCTTTACCTAAGAATGTAGAGAAGGTTTATGGAAATGATTTATAAAATGTTTGCTTGTTGGTTTCAAGTTTGTTATAAAAGGTTTACATTTATAGTTAAGAAGAGTATTCATTCCTTTAACCCTAATTCTACCAGAGATCTCTGTTAATTTTGATCTGCAAAAATTTTGACTAGTCATAACAAAAAGATTTTGTAGTTCAGTTGGCCAAAACCATCTGAGTGCACTCGTTAAAATTGTCTTATATGTTTGTCTGTCTTAAGTGTTACATGTTTGTCTGTCTTAAATGTTTAAAGATGTTTGTATGTTTTTGATCAGAATGACGTCAAATGCAAGTGGATTGTTGGTTTCTACAACCTGGCTTTATAGGATCAAATAAAAAACTTAAAAGATAATTGAATACGACCTTTAAGTTTGGGTACGCTCCTCTTGGTGAATAAAGAAGCAGCTGCTCAGAAAATTTATTCTGATCTTGGTTCACTAATGGAAGCTACCAAAATAATTTTCATAGCCTTATAAAAAGATATGCCTTGTTAAATATGTTGTTAAAAATGTCTATATTGGCTATCATCAAAGGTCTGAATTGTAAATATGTTATTGTAACATGTTTCTGATGGTTATCTTCACAATATACTATTTTCTATTTAAAACAAAAAACAAAAAACAAAAAAAAAGGGGAAGATCCTGTTGATACAAAGCTACATTTCAGGACATAAGAATTCATGTCTGGTATACAGGATGTATTTATATTGTTTGACCATGCAGGTTTTCCAGCATATTGTTTGTGATGGTGACCTTTTGGTCTAGGTATTCTCCCTTCTCTTCTGCTCCACCTATTTATGGTTACAGATATGTTTATAGACCTACCACTATCAGTGAACAGCTTGATGCTGGGTTTCCACTGAGGAGACTGGATTGGGACCCCAATACTGGAGAAGCAGAGAGAACTCTAGGATGTGTCTTGGTGCACAAGCAGAGACTTTATTGTCCAGAACAAGGATTTAATGGGACTGGTGAATTAATAAGACATCTCAAGGGTTTTTGGACTGGTCACTCGAATATTCCATGGACTTAAACTTGTCTGTAGGACTTTGGTGAGCAGATTCACATTTTCCTCAAGCCAACATTTGGAAACCTGCTGCTGCATTGGGAGAAATACACTTATTGTCAGATGTCAAAAGTTACTAGCCTTAGTTTGAATGTTTTTGGCATGGGGCCTCTAATATGTGAATTATCATAAATACTTTGTTATCTCAAATCAGGTTTATATACAGCGCAAAACATTACATGCGCTCATGACCCTTAAGGAAGGGTCCTCCGAAAATTTGGGCATTTACCTCACTCAGATAAAAAGAGCTTCAATGAGGGTCCGGAAAGTCAAAGACGGGTAAGAGGAAAAGGTTTGACTGATCAACCTAAGACAGGGGCTTCTGTTAAATCTTCATCATGTTATAGGCCTGTAAGACAGATAACCCCAATGACGGGTAAGACAGCCAAATGCTTTTCCCAACCTAAGACAGGCTCGGACATGCCTATACTTTCTCTTAAGCTTCTTCTTGCTATGGAACCAAAGTTTTAAAACAAAAAGGGAGGAATTGTGGGGATCATGAGTATTGGTTGTAAGTATTGTTAACTTTAGTAACTCTATATGTGTTAAGCTTCTCCAGTTTAGCAGGTAGAGTGTTTCCTTTGTGGAATTCCTGAAAGTTACAGTTTCTTGTCTCTGACCTTTAGATGTGTGGTTGTCCGGGTTACTACTACTCACGGTGGGTTGTTTTGGTGAACCTGTTTGCTCTTTTCCTGTGTGACCTTTCAGTTACTATGGTAAACCCATCCCATAATAGTTTGTGGTTTTTTGCTTTAAAAGGCCGGTGCTTGCCAGCAATAAACGCCGCCTTGATCAGACTCTTGTCTTGGCGTCCTTCCTTTCTCTCTGCCCCATCTCCACCCCGCTGCTCTTTCAGGTTTGAGACACTGCTGGACAGTGCTCTGCGTCGCCGGCTCGCGACAGTTATCTATATGTACCAACTCCTCACAATGAACGTAATCACTGTGTACTGCTAATGTACTAACAAAAAAAGATGAAGAAAAAAATCCAGTGATTTTTTTCAGTGAAAAAATTGTCATCATAGTATTATATTTTAAGATATGTATCACAGGAAAGAATTGCTCAAGCACATTAGTAATCATTATGGTACAGAATATACCAACCACAAACTAATAGTCTTAATTTAGTGGATTCTATAAAACAGCATACTGAGAACAAGAGAATACATGTTCCTTTGAGTAGTGCATGAAATATTTGTCAGAATTAACTACAGTAAGTCTCAACATGTTTTTGTTTATGTGCTAGGGCTTAAACCAGGGCCTTATGTATGACAAGCCAATTATGTACCTCCAGCCTTAAATAAACTTTTTAAAATCAGTATCATGCAAAGCACATTCTTAGATTATACCAAGAGAGAAATCAATCAATCACAGTGTTTCAATATTGGAAAACCAGTATGAAGCATATATTAAACAATTTATTATAGAGGTCTAATTTTAAGGACTCTGTATACTACATTCAGTTTGTTGGAAATTTAGAGAGCCCACGTGAATTTACAACTAATTTACAGGCAAATGGAAATAAATGTATCAGTTTATTAACAAAACTTTGTCTGCAGAGCATGACTTGGTTGGATATTAATGAGCTTGTTTACTTGCTGCTCTGAATTGAGCTCACTGCATAAAAGTGCAGGTAATCTCCTCAGAGATGGAGCCTCCACCCTCATGCTCATTGCACGATCAAGGGGAAGCCTGTGCGCATGGTCCTACCGGCAAGCCAATCCCCAGTGCAGGCCTGATGTACACACACCCATTACTGTTCCAAACTCACTAATTGGGCAAGTCTTTCTCCCCAGGAGGAGGAAAGAACAAGGGGGGCAGAGACAAGAAAAAAATCGTTGTTCTGCTATACACCCTTCCACATGTAAATACAGACTGACTGGTGAAGATCACCCAAATCAGTAAGGAGGGAAACTCAGTTCTAGTGAGGACTGGGGTGGAGAAGCACAAAGGGAACAGTTTCCCGGCCATCCTTACCTCCTTCCTGGAGTTGAGCTGTGATGTTTTGTTCACACTGCACTTTAGCTTTTGTAACAAGAACGATCTGCTCCTCTATAGTGACGACGCCATCAGAATCCAGCTGCAAAAATGAACAAAATGAAATATTCCCATCCTCTTTCTTTTTTTTTTTTTTCTTCATTGAGTTTATTGGTACATTTTAGGTATATAGTACAGTTACATTCATCATTGGGATCTTATACCTCTACATGACAGGTCTTGGTTCTCATTTTTTCCCCTTGTCCCTGCCTTCCCTTCACACCCTCCTCCCCTCCCCGTTTACAAACATTTTATTTCCATTTTTTTCATTTTCTCCTATTTTTTTCTTTCCCTTATTACCTTTCTTTAAAAAACCATGAAACAAACTTTCATCATTCTAATATAATTGATGTTCTGTTTTGATATCAAGCAATTTGGAACAGTCTTTATCAGAAAAAAATGTAAAATTCATGAATGGAAAACTTTACTTTCACCTGATTAGGCTTAAAAATTAAAATGTAGTATCAGAAAGTGTGAGGAAATTTTTAATATAGTTAAGTAACTATATTAGAGATGATATATTTAAAAATAATATACACTGAAAATTTCCTGAAATGTTAAGAAGACCCATTATTTAATTATAGAACACTAAAGTAGAAATGGATTAGAAGACTAAATTTAGCTATGCTAAAAATTTACCAGTGAAGCCTTGGAAAAAATTATTCACCATATTTGGGTTTTGTATTGTTATCTATAAAATAAATCAGTCAACATGGTTTCTAGGTACCTTTTTGACTTAGTGGGCAGCCTCCATAATGGCAAGGTATGTGCCACCATGTTCATTACCTATTTAATTGCAGTTTTTAAACATTTTAATATGAAAAATAATCTGATATTAGACTTTGGTTTTTTTTATATTTTTATGTAGTAAATTTTTGCATGCCTAAAGATGGCAATTGCAAAATCACACTACCTCACTAACTGAAACTTCCCTTTACACCTGAACCTGCTTTCAACAATCACAAGGCTTCTTCAAGCACTGTCAGAAAAAACACTAATAATTGGAACAGAGAGAGATCTAATAGCATTTAAAAAGACTCCAACACACATGTTTCTTTCTCTTTTCACTAACTTAATACCCAGTCCTACTATGGAACATTATTCCTAACTCACAACAAGTGAATAATCAATACTTGGATAAAGTCACCTACATTTGGTTTTAATGCCACCAGAAATGAAAAGGAAATTCTGTTGTTGCAAAACTTTAATTTCAATGAAATACATTTTTAAATGTGGTACTATATTCACAGTTGTCTGCAAGTGGAATTAGTAAATGTCATGCTTAACAGAAATCTGGTAATTCTTCATTATAATGAGTTTGAAAATCATAATATTTGCAAGTTTGAGATGATGGTAGAGATCATTGTAGCAGTCAAGGTTTCAACAGAGAACTATTGAGATTTAAAGATAGATTCTAGAGAATAGCAAAAGCCATCCTAGGCAACAGAGACATGGCAGGGGGTATAACAATTCCCAATTTGAAACTATACTAGAAAGCCCTGTAATAAAAACAGCATGGTACTGACAAAAAAACAGACCTGAGGATCAGTGGAATAGATTGAAAGATAACAGAAACAACTTCAGATGTACTCAGCTACCTCATCTTTGACAAAGGAGCTAACCATCCTCACTGAATGAAAGATAGCCTCTTTAATAAATAGTGTTGGAAAATTGGATTTTGACCTGCCAAAGATTAAAACTAGACTCTTATCTTTTCACCATGTACTAAACTAAAATCCAAGTAGATTAAAGATATAAATATTTTTTAAAAGACACTAAATCTGCTGGAAGATAAATTAGGCCCTTTAAGACATTGGCATAGGAAAAGACTTTATGAACAAATCCTCAGTAGCATGGGAACTAGCACACAGAATCAACAACTGGGATCTCATCTTATTAAAAAGCTTCTGCACTTCAAAAGAAACTACCAACAGAGCTAAGAGACAGCCATCAATGCGGGGAAAAAAAATTTACCAGCTGCTCCTCAGACAAAGGACTACTACCTAGAATATATAACGCCCTCAAAAAATCAGGCCCCCCAAATATAAAGACCCAATTCAAAAATGGGCATCTCAAATGAACAGACATTTCTCAGACAAAGAAGTAAAAGCAGCAAGTAAATACTGAAAAAATGTTCCACATCACTGGTCATTCCAGAGATGCAGATGAAAACAACACTGAGATTCCACCTCACCCACAAAGAATGGCTGCTATCAAGAAATCAAACAATAGCAAATGTTGGCAGGGTTGTGGGGAGAAAGGAACGCTTCTCCATTGTTGGTGGGAGTGCAGACTGGTGCAACCACTATGGAAATCATTATGGAGATATCTCAAAGAGGTGGGACTAGAGTATCTTTCCAAAAGAATTAAAAGAATCATATCACAGAGAATATATGTGCACCTATGTTTATAGCAGCACAGTTTGTAATAGCTAAAACTTGGAAACAGCCCAATTGCCCATCAGTTGGAGACTGGATAAAGAAGATGTGGTTTTTTTCTAGAATGGAATACTACTCAGTCATAAAGAATAAGAAATTAGAGTCATTCATAGGAGAATGGATGCATATTGAGGTCATAGTCTTAAGTGAAATAAATAAGTCACACGTGTAAATACCAAATAGTTTCTCTGGTGTGAAAACTATAATTGTAAATAAGATCCTAATGGTATAACTGACAATGTGAAATAGGAAGAAAATGGCTAAAGAGGAAGTAGGAAGGGGAGGGGAAAGGAAATAAGGGAAAAGAAAAAATGTGAAAAAAGGAAAAAATGAAAACAAAGTCTTTGCGAATAGGGAAAGGTGAAGGGGGTGAAGGGAGGGAAAAAAACAAGAACCAAGATATATCATGTAAAGGTACAAGATCCCAATGATAAATGTAACTATTGTTTGCTTTAAATGTACCAATAAACTTCATGGAGGGCTGGGCGTGGTGGCACACACTTGTAATCCCAGCACTGGGGATGCTGAAGCAGGAGGATCACTGTGAGTTCAAGACCAGCCTGAGCTACATAATGAGTTCCGGAACTAGGTCAGTCTGAACTACATAGTGAGATACTGTCTCAAAAAAGAAAAAAAAAACTTAATGAGGAAAAAAAAACATCAGAAATAAATTCCTGTGTGAACTGCAATGAAAATACAAATAAAATTCAACCACAGTGAAAAAAAAAGACACATTCTTCCTAACATAAAAAACACAATAAATAACAATAATATATTATATATTTCAATATAGCCTGAAGAGATTTTGAATATTATCATTCCAAAAATGTTAAATGTTTGATGTGACGAATACGCTAATGTTGTTTAAAAAAATTTTTAAACACTGTTTCATTTTTGTCAACCAAATCTGCCACAAAGTGATTGTGAAAAACAAGTTATATAAAAATATTTTAAATCTGATTATGTTATACTTAGCAAAAATATCTCCTTTCTAAATAATGTTTCTTTCATGGATATAATGCCTCCTTAGATAAACTTATTATAATATTCATATGTCAAATTTAACTTTCATTTGGGAAAGATGTTTAAACATATTTTTAAAATTGAATTCCCTCCTAGCCTAGTGTGACAATTAATTCTGCATCAGTCTGAGTGGGCATGGAGTGCTAAGGTTAAGCACTCCTTCCGGTGTGTGTGTGTGAAGATGTCTCTAAGTAAGATTTGGTTTGAACTGGCAGACTCAGAAGATCTCCCTCCCTGATGTAGGTGCCCTCATCAAATGGTTGAGGTCCTGGAAAGAACAAAAGGCAGAGGAAGAAAATACTCACAATTTCTGCTCCCCCTTCACTACTCCCTCCTCACTGTGTAAGATCGGACATCTTGTCTCATCTTTTCTTTTTGTTTTTAATTAAATATTGCAAACATACATGATAACAACAAATGAAGATACTAAATAAAAATTTCAAATATGCATATATATGACAGCAAAAAAAGGATATGAAATAAACAAAAATTTATGTAACAGACTAATAATCAAAATACATTATTAGTTTGATCTGATCTTCAAATATTATGTTATCTCATTTTCTTATAATATTTTTGAAATAATGTAATTACAAATAAAACAAAGTTACATATTATAATTGATAAACTGTCCTCAAAATTTTGTGATTTATAAACTCCTTGGTTTTATTAATTGATAAATATAATATGCTTGTTGATTGTACCACTTACATTTTCTAACAAAACTTCCCACAGAAAAAAAAATACTTATATTTCAAATCCAAAAACAACTAAAAAAATCACATCTTTAAGATCAGATTTTTGTTTCTATTATATCCCATACTTATTTTTATTATATTTTATAAGCATAATGATAGAATTTAACACCAGTACATATGTAATATTCTTCCCAAATGAATGACTATGAATTAAGTCAGCATGTAATTTAAAGAAATCATAAGGTTACCAGAGAAACTATCAATATGCCAATTGTGCACAATCCTACCACATTCATGACCATGTATCTCATTTAATAGTGCACACATATGTGTAAAAACATACCCCCCACACATATACACAATGCATGTTTTCTACAATACACTATATATTTTGGTATAATAAAAAAAGGGCAGTGATGTGTGGAATACTGGTGATTTGTGTGATTTGAGAAAAAACAAATATCATCTTCGAGGGAGTTGGAGAATTTGTAATATGTACCAGATACTAAATGATATTAATGATTTATTTAAATATAGTTATAATAAAATTTACTTAAAAATTAATATTCATTATCAGTAGAAAATAGGTACAAAGATATATTGACAACATAACAACATTTGTCTTCACAAATTTCCAACCAAACAAGCTGTAGTGACAGAAAAGGAAGTTTGTAAAAAGCAGAGATGAAAAAGGAAAATGACAGATGGACCTTAATACTTTTCATAATACTCATATATACAGATTTCATAAATTCTCAAATAAAAAAGCAAAGAAAATGAGAACCAAAATAACTCATCAATTTGGTAGAACAACATATAAAGACAAGGATTAATGTGTCAATAAATTTTAAAAATATGAAACATAAAGCCTGAGATTTAGCTCGGTAGTGTTGCAACTGCCTAGCCAGAACAGTGTGCTGAGTTTAATCCCCAGCATCAGAGGAAGAAAAGGAAAAAAGAAAAAAAGAAGAAAGGGGGAAAAAAGCGTATGTACTTTCTGACATACTCAATAAATTATTTGTTATCTCTTCCTCTTGAATTGTTCCCTTCACAAGGATGTAGTGAACTTCTTTGTCTCTTTCAATCAGTTTAGGTTTGAAACTTACTTTGTCTGTGAATTAGATTGCTAACCCTGCTTTTTTTACGGGCTCCTGCTACATGAAGAAGTTTTCTGTCCTTTCACTTTCAGTCTATGGGCTTCTTTTTGCACTAGACGTGTCTTATATACAACATATTATTGGATTTGCTTCTTAATCCATTCTGCTGGTCTATTTCTCTTGATTGGTAAATTGAGGCCATTGATATTGATGGTTATAACTGATATGTACTAACTTATTATTGTCATGGTTTTTTTGCCTTCTCCTTTCAGTTTCTTGGCTTGCCTATTTGATTTGCTCTGTTGGTCCTAATTGTGTTGCTACCTTCATTGTCCTTTTCTAGGATATTGTTTAGAATTCATTGTAGTGCTGGTTTGGTATTCATAAAGTTTCTCAGGTGTTCTTTATCATGGAAGTATCTTATTTCCCCATCCATTTTGAAAGAAAGTTTTGCAGGATGCATCAGTGTAGGTTGGAAGTTGTTTTCTTTTAGTACTTGAAATGTCTCATTCCAGGTTCTCCTTAACCTAAGGGTTTGTATTGAAAAGTCTGCTGTGATTCTGATGGGCTTTCCTTTGTATGTAATTTGTTTCTTGTCTCTTACTGCTTGTAGTATTTTGTTCTTCTGTTGGGTTTCTGGGATCTTGATTATCATGTGTAAGTGTAGATTTTTTTTTTTTTATCATGGCTAGTTGGAGTCCTATATGCCTCACTTATCTGTATGTTAAATTCTTCCCCTCTGTTTGGGAAGTTTTCTGTCATTAATTCTGTGAACACCTTTTTTAAGTCATTTTCATTTTCTCCAACTACTTCTTGAATTCCTATCAGTCTTATGTTATTCTTCTTTGTATCATCTAGGAGTTGTTGTATCAATTTCATATGATCCCCTACTGTTTTTAAGAGAACTCTCTTTTCACCGTCACTGACTGCAATTTTATCTTCTATATCTGAGAATCTATCTTCGGACTATTTATTCTTTTGTGAAAACTCTCAATGGAGTTTTTAATCTCCTGGATATGGATATCTGTTTGAATCTGTCCTATGGATTCCATTTTTTTCCTGTATTGGGCATTTATTGTTTCCCATTCTTTCTTATGCTGGGCATTCATGGCTTCTATCAGGGTCCTGAGCTCATCTATTTTCCTCTCAGTTTCTGTTCTAGAGTCACGAATTATAGCTTTCATTTTGCTCATCATCTCTGTGATTATCTGGGAAATTACTTCTGTTTTAAATTTCTCTAGAGCCTGATTGATCAATTTTGTTACTTCCTGTGCTTTGAGTTCAGGGTGTCCTGATGATTCACTGTCAGACTTTTCATCCTCATTTGCCCCACTGTTTGCCACTGGTGAACTGGAAGTCTGCCCCTGTATCTTGCTTAAGCATTTTCTCATTTTTACTATTGTTGTTGGGTTGTCCTTAGTTTAACCTTTAGGTTATTACTTAAATCTTCCTGATATAGTTGGGCTGCAGCCCATGGGTCTCTAATGACTCATAGATATTCTCATTTTTGTAATACCGAAGAAAACACTTCATTGAATCAATCACAATCCTTTATCCTAATTGACACAATCAGCACCACAATATAATGAAGCACAATTTGCAAATTGACCACTTTTGGTAGTCATCAATCTAGCACCTTCAAACCATGTGAATTAAATTAAAATCAAGAAGCAATCCAAAACATGCTTACAGTGAATAAACTTTTCAATAAGGATATTTACCATTTACAATGGGGGCTTAAGACAGAGTTAAGACAAGAGGAGCAGATAAATAAAAGAATTAGAGAAGGTTCATATGAAGCCAAAAGACGTAGTAGAATGACCAGACAATCAAGCAGGAATGCTTGTCTCATCTTTTCATGCAACCATCAGCTTTCCCTTGTTCTGCAGCTCTCAGACTTGCACTGAATGACACTGCCTGCTTTCCAGGGTCTCCAGCTTACAGATGGAAATCCTTTACAATGTGTCAGTCATCTCCTCCTAACAATTTTTATAACTATATCCAATTGGTTCTATTTCTATGAAGAACTCTTAATACTACTGGATATACTATTTTCCATGGTTCAAGAGATAGGTGAGGTGATCTATAATAAGAGATTTGCATGGAATTCAAGAGTTCTCATACACTGTAGCACTAAGGGGCCAAATAATGAATCAGATTTACCAGTGCTATATTCCATGTTTTTACATGGACCTCAAAAGCTCGTATAGATTTAAGATTATCTTCTTACATGCCATTTATATGTAGCTCTCAGGATTCCTTAGGGGATAGGGGAGTTCAAGCTTTTATATTGCTGGAGGAACTTTGAAAATAAAAACATGATTTTAACTCTTTAAAATGTATTGTCTGTAACATTCAACTAAAATGGAGAAAAGATCTGAAATAATAAACTGATAGCTTCAGGGGAAATATTCAGTCACCTTTCATTAAATCACCAGCCATGCAAGTATTTCCCTGTTTCTCTTTTTCTAATTCCACACAAAACAAGTGAAAATAGATAAACTACACATCATAAATATGGACACAAACACACAAGCAAACACGCACACACATACAGATAACCAAAAAGTACCTGGGCTTCTCGCATTTTTAAACCTTTCACGAAGTGCATTTAACTCCGAACTAAACCTGAAGACTATTTTGTAAACAAACTAGCACATTTGGCTGTAGTTTATGAAAATTCCAGCACTATATTCATGCAAGAAGCAAACTGAGATGATTCAAGAAAAAATAATCTGTCTCCAGTGTGACTCAGTGGCAGTTAAATGACATTAGAAATGTGATCACATTGAACTGCCATCCTTCAAACCTATTACTCATCCTTTTCCTTTTGATTTTTAACCATATGTGAATTTATTGTAGATATCTGTAGAGCTCAAATTGCTACTTAGAAACAAAGCATGGTTAATTTTTCTGAGTCAGATAATGACTGTAGAGATAAATAGGTTAAAGGCCACCAGATTAATGGTGACTGGACAGCAGAAAAGAAGACAGCTATGGCCATAAGAGTATAGGACAAGGGATCTTTGTGCTGGAATGGCTCTGTGTTTTGGATGACCAGTGCAACTGCATATGTGACAAAGTTGTATAGAATTTGTGTGTCTGATTATTTTATGTAAGATCATGGTCTGCTGGTGCATCCATATACCTGAAATTACCTCAGGTTTATCTTTCTTTGTGACAGAGTCATACTCCATTCTATATAAATACCACATTTTCTTTATCTGTTGTTGGGCATACAGGATGTTTCCAAGATTCAACTATTACAAATTGTGCTACTGTAAACATGGGTTGCATATATCCCTATAATATGACTTTAACTCTTTCAAGGAGATATCCAGAAAGTGAACATCAAATTATTTCTCTTGTGCTCTTATAAATAAGAAGCAAAATAAAAGGTAGATATTAGAACATAGAGCTTTTTCAAATGAGAAGGGGAACAAGAGATGGGGAGTAGGGAGGGAAGGAAGGGAAGGAAGCGCTAAAGAAAAAGAATAAAAAATGGAAACAGAACTTCAGCAAATGGAGAGGGAAGGAAGATTGAGGGTGGGGAGGCCAAGGGGACCAAAACAAGGAACTAAGATGTATTACATACATTTATAAATTCACCATGGTGAATGTGATTGTAATGTACTGCCAACATGTACTAATTTCAAAAACTGGTAGAATCAATACACACACACAAATGGATATACATAAAACTTGTAGAGTCTGGATTCAGTAGGTGGGTCATATCAATGTGAATTTCCTAGTTGTGATATTATACTGTACTTATGAAATATGTTACTGTTGGAAGCAACTGACTGAAAGGTGTTCAGCATCTCTGTGTTGTCTTACACTGTGCATATCTGTAATTCCCTCAAAATAGAGTTCTTTACCTTTTTGGGTTTTTTTGTTTTTGTTTTTGTTTTTTTGTACTGGGGACCGAACTCAGGACCTTGCACTTGTGAGACAGGTGTGGAACCACTGAGCTAAATCCCTTCCCCAGACCTAGTTCTTTAAATTATTTTTTGGTTTGTTTGTTTGTTTTTGTTTTTGTTTTTTGAGACAGGGCCTCACTATGTAGTTGAGACTAACCTGGAGCTCACTGTGTAGCCCAGGCTGGTCTCAAACTCATAACGATCCTCCTGCCTCAGCCTCCTGAGTGCTGGGATTACAGGTATGAGCCACCATGCCTGGCTCCTAGTTCTTTAAATTCTTATGATAAAGTTTTTAATGAGGTGCTTACTTAGTCTAAAAAATATAAATGAGAAAAATATCAACCATATTTTAAATTAAGTACAATATATTCTATTAATTTGAGCTACAGTAAGGTCAAATGTATTGACTGCTTGGCAAAAAATTGAGGGCAAAAGGAATCGTATATTAGTAGCTCTTCATAATTTATGATTTCTGTAAGTATGAGAGATTTTGATAAGTATATGGTATATTTATTCATTTATTTACTACTTTTATAAACATGGTATAGTTTTTGTATTTCTTATATAAGGCTTGGACAATTCTTAGGTTCATTTCTAGTTATTTTAAAGCTGTTATTAGTAATAGAATATTATGCTTTCTAAGTAGTCATTTTATACATAAAGAACCTATTATACTTTTCTTTTTATATCATTCCTGGTCACATTATTGAAATTAGTTTAGTATTAATAGCTTTTAGTAAATTCTTAGTAGCTTTTATATGAAAGTACTGCAGATATCTACAAATTCTAAAATCAGCAGAATAAAGCCCAAAGCAGTCATAAGGTACTTCTATTAACAAAAGCTGGAAGTGACTTTTTATGTTTTGCAGTGGTAACTAAGATGGGTTTGTTTTGTGATAGCTTTCCTTTCTCCCCTTAAAATATGGCTGACCTAGAGTTACTCCTCTTTACAATCAAATATGATTGGTAAATGACTTTCCTCGTTTGACTAATAAATGAGAACTTTGCTTGAATCTTTTTAGATGAAGCTTCGTTTTTTAAAAAATTATGATGTAAGATATCCCATTTTAAATCTTCTATTTTTTTTTCCTACTTAACGTTGTACTATTATTTGGGTAAACTGTAATGAATGCTCAGTCCACTGATGTCAACATACATTGTGCTCTCTTAGCACAGCTATCGTGTCATTGAATAACAAACAGTGCTTTTTCATTTTATTTGATAATAAAAGAATCTGCATTACTCTGTGCCTCAGATGCAAAATGTATGGTCTATTTTTCTTTTATTAGCATGGTAAGTTTGAACTGGTAATTTAAAAAAAGAAAATCTAAATGTAGAGTAGTGTAAGTGGCACTTGAAATACATCGTTACAACTGTATCATTGAGATTCAGAATGCACCAAGCAACACTGTGTTACAACTTGTCAATTCTGACTGGGAGTTTAGTTCAGTGGCGCTGTGCCTGCTTTGCAAGCGCAAGGTTCTGAGTTCAATCCAAATTCCCGATACCAAAAAAACAAAACAAACAAACAAAAAAAAAAAACTCACTTCTGTCTTGTGGAAAGAAAGCAGCGTAACAATAAGTAAGCAAATTAATGTGTATTACAATAAAACTTTTTAGGGACAATGAAATTTCAATGTAAATTAATTTTCACATCTACCAAATATAACCATTATTAATTTTTAAACTTTTTTACACTTTTAAAGTTTCAGATTATACAGAAAAACTGTAAATTACAGAAGATAATACAGAGAATTCCCATATGCCCCCCGTTAACTTTGTTATTAACATCTTATGCTAGTATTACATACTTATTATATGAAGAATATTATATTATTATACATAATGTTCAGTGCAGTACTCCAAACATTAGCCAGAGCAGGCAAGAAAAAGAAATTAAAGGAATAAATGTAGGAAAAGAAGAAAACAAATCATCATTATTTACAAATGACATGATCTTCTACATAAAACATCCCAAAAAGTCCAACAAAAGTTTTCTAGAATTAATAACCAAATTTAGCAATGTAGCAGGAAACAAAACTAGCATAAAATCAATAGTGTTCCTGTACACCAGTAATTGACTCACTGAGAAAGAAATTAGAAAAATAGTACCATTTTCAATAGCATCAAGAAAAATTAAACTAGGAGTTAAACAAACCAAGGAAATAAAAGACCTCTACAACAAAAACTATAAAACTTTGAAAAAAGAGATTGAAGAGATAATCAGAAAATGGAAAAAATATACCCTGTTCCTGGGCAGACAGAAAAAATATTGTCAAAATAGCCATACTTCCAAAACTGCTATACAGATTTAATACAATCCCAATCCAAATACCAAAAGCATATCTCATAGAAATAGAAAAAACAATTCTAAAATTCATATGGAACAAGAAGAGACCCAGAATAACAAAAGTAATCCTAGAAAATAAGAGTAAAACAGGATCCACTATAATAGCTGACTTCAAGTTACACTACAAAGCTATAATGAATTTTTTAAATAGCATAGTATTGGCACAAAACTAGACACGTGGGACAGAACAGAGGATGCAGAAACAATCTCAGACACATTAAGTCACCTGGTCTTTGATAAATGTGCCAAAAACATACACTGGACAAAAAATAACCTTTTTAGCAAATGGTGCTGGAAAAACTGGCCATCAATATGCAGAGGATTGAATCTAGACCCATACCTCCCACCATTTACTAAATTAAAATCAAAATAGTTCAAAGATTTAAATATTAAAACACAAACACAACCTGTTAGAAGATGAAATAAGTAAAACTCTTAAAGCCATGGATATAGGCAAGGACTTTCTGAATAGAACCCCAATTGCACAAGAAATAATACCAAAAACTAACAAATAGGATCATACTAAGTCAAAAGCTTCTGTACATCAAAGAAAACAATAGAATGAGGAGACAAACTACAGAATGGTAAATAATTTTTCTACGTATTCCTTGGACAGAAGACCAACATCCGAAATATATAAAGAACTCAAAATAATTTAAGACCCTCCCCAAAATAAAAGACCCAATCAAAAAATGAGCAATTGAAATGAATAGTTACTTCTCAGAAGAAGAAATTCAAAGGGCCAATAAATGCATGAAACATCACTAACCATTCAAGAAATGCAAATTAAAATGACACTGTGATTTCATTTCACTGAAGAAAAAATATGGCAATCATTAAAAAAAATCAAATATTAACTAATGCTGGTAAGCTTGGGTGAAAAAGGAACACTCTTACTTTGCTGGTGGGAATGTAAACTCATACAATCATTGTGGAGAGACCTCAAAAAGCTAAATGTAGAAATTCCATTCAACTCAGCTATTTTCCTACTTAGCTTCTCCCTAAAAGAGTTACGCACATCATACTACAGTGTCACATGCAGATCAATGTTTACAGAAGCACAATTCATAAAGTTAAATCGTGGAGGCAGCCTATATGTCCACTTAACAAATGGATAAAAAAATGGTTAAAAAAATTCCATACATAAATGAATATTACTCTACCATAAAGAAAGATAACTTCGTAGGAAAATGCAATTTGAAAACATAATTTTAAATAAAATAAATCAAACACACAAGCTTAAATATCACAAACTTTCATATGCAAAATTCAAAGTATAAATAAAAAATAGCAAAAGAAAAGACAGATGAAAGGAAACAGAGAGACAGATCTTTTGCAAATGGAAAGAGAGAATCAAGATATGGGTTTGCATAAAAAGAATTAAGATGTGTTCATGTATATGTACTAATTACCTACAATGCATGTAATCATTAAGTGTTTCAAACATGAACTAAGAGAGAGAGAAAGAGATACACAGATGGAGGGAAAGAGAGAGAAGAGGAGGGGAAGGGGAATAAAAAGAAAAAAGGTACATGAAGAATGTGTACCTATTTCCCAGGATGAATGTAATCATTATGTACTAAGGAACTAATAAAAACTTTTAAAAATAAAGTAAAATAACAGAATGAACCAATATTGATATATTATTAATCAAAGGTCATACATCGTTCAAATTTCTTATGTCTTCTTTTGTTCCAAGATTCCATCAGGATACCATATTATATTTAGTCATCATGTCTCCCTGGGTTCTTGACTGAAATAGTTTCTTCAAATTTTCTTGTTTTTAATTCTCTTCACAGCCTTGGAGAGGACTGGTCAGGTGATTTTATAATGTCCCTCAGTTGGCATTTGTCTGATGGTTTTCTCATGATTGGACTTGGGTCATATGTTTGAGGACAGAAGATCACACAAGTAATGTGCCATTCACAAAACATCATATCCAAAATACAAAAATAACATGACTTCCTTGTTGATGCTAATCTAGATCCTTCTTTTAATTTTTACTAAACATTTAAAATCATTCCTAAGTAATGAGGTACATAAAAATAGGTAGTTGGCCAGAGCTGGAAGACCCAAACTATGGTTTGCCAATTTATATTCTAATAGGTAAAAATTTAGAGATAAATTTTGATAATGGAGTGTATATGAACTCAAAATTACTTATTTTAGTAGGAATAGTTGTAAGAAAGTGTGTGGTACTCTCACTAACTGACCAAAGATGCAAATGATAAACAAGAAAAGAAACAGCATAATGATTTTCATTTTCAGTGAACGTGGAGGAATTCTGTAGGAAAAGTAGCTAGATAGAATATGCATGTACATGTGGTTATGGTTTATATGTAAATACCCATCTAGATGTGCCCCCAAAGCCTCATGCACTTGGGGAGGAGTCTTTTGAAGTTACTAGACTATGAGGGCATTATAGATGACTTGCTGTTCAAACATAGGTCCTGGGCTGGCTTGGGACTAGAGGTGGGGTTTGGGCAGAAGACAGGGTTCACAGTGGGAGGGACCAGGAAGTACGTATTTCCCTTCCCAGCTTCCCTCTTCACTCTTTCTCTGCTTTCATGTCTGCCTTGGGGTAAATAGCTGTTCTGTCACGCATCTGTGCCATGCAGTCCTGCCTTGGAGCCAGGTGACTATGGACTGAAACATAAGCCAAAATGAATGTCTCTTTTTAGTTGCTGGTGTCTGGTATTTAGTCCCAGTGATGAGAAAAATAACTAAGATTCAATTTTAAAAAATGACTAACTGTAATTGTCACAATCTGCATTAAAAAGGTAGCAAGTGTTATTCTGGTGTTATGAAATTATTCAAGGTAGCTTATTAGATAATATAGATAAAATAAATTATTTCCAGCAATACAACACTTCAAAAATGTAAAAATAATGTATGCTCAATTTCATAAACATTTTACATTCCTCATGTCAAGCACTTTCAAAACTATAAAAACAATGCTGAGTGCAGGGATATTTGTGTATTATTCTTACATTATTTAAAATCATAACAGAACTGAAATTCTAGATCACTTTACTGTTTCTCTGGATAGCTTCATTCCTTAAAGCCTAACTTTTTTCCTGCACATCAGCAACACTTGATAGTATCTAAAAGCTGTCACTTGACTATGTTGGGTTTCAGTAGCAATCAGTGGTTCGTAGTTGTGTCTAGAAATGCTATGCTGGCATCAGCGGGGAGTATGTCCTAAAATGCAACTCAAGATCCACAAAGGTGGTTCTCTGCTCATTTGTAAAATAACCTAACAACTTCAGGTGAGCAACCCTTTACATATTTTAAATTTTGTGTTGGTGTGTGTGTGTGTGTGTGTGCGCACAGACATGTGCACACGTGTGTGCTTGGTAGTCATTTGTAGGCAAGCATATGGGAACTACTACAGTATATGTGATTTACAGTTGCAGTCGAATGGGCTATGGAGATCAGGATAGAAGAATACACATCAGGTTCTAAGGGGGATTGAGAGAGGCCAATACAGTGTTGAGAGTGAGAAGGAAGGAGAATGAAACTATAAAATGGGAAATTAGTTATAAGAAAGTGAAAAGATTCAATGCCCAATGTCAAAAAAATACAAAAATCTCCTTTTTGATACAGCTGAAAGTATTCATAAATCGAATATCTCATAGACAAAGCCTGAAAGGAAATGTGGGAGTTTCTGTCTCAGATCCCTATCATATTTACAAACATAATGCAAAACAGTTCTTTTTAAAGATAACTGTATTGATAACCTGAAGAAATCTAAATCCCTTATGTGTTAGAGTTTAAAATATTTTACTCACACATGGAAAAATGAGATTCAGAGTTTGGCCACTTATGTGTGGCCACATAAATTAACTCATAATAAAATACGGACAATAAGCCAGTTCTCCTGACTCATGACAATTTTTTCACATATGCAGCACTTCTTGGTGACGCAAAACTGTTCTACTGAAACACAGCTGCATGATGGGATTCTTTTCATACCAAAATTAAAGCCAACTATGATTGCCCCTGTCCTAACAGTGTTGACCTGTGTCTGGACATGACAGATACCAAGGTCATTGCCTTCATTCAAGGGGCAACCAGGATTTGACATTATAGCAAAATCAAGCTTTAGACCACTGATGGACAAACACACAACAGCAGCAATGGTCCATGTTCTACCCATTTGTAACTAGTGCACCGCACACCCACCCTGGCAACACATCTGTCACAGCACACAACTGTGCCATGCTAGGAGAAGTAGGGCTAGGAAGAGTAACATGGTTGATATGCATCAGCAGTGAGAAGGGCAAATTTGAGCAAAAGCAAAAAGGTAAAATCACTACTAATAAAAAAAATCAGCAAATACAAAGTAAATGTGTGGAAATTCTGGGAATTCATTAACTATAAATCTATGAATGCAGACAAAGAGCATAAAGGAAAATTATGAGAACTGTAAATTACACAATTTCAAAGAAAGAATATAAATACTCGAACAAAGCCTTGATTTCTCTAATTTCTGATACAAAGATAAGTCCATCTAACAACAGAGAAATTTTTCTTTGCTGAGTGAATAGAAGAAGAGTAAAAGTGATAAAATGTACTCAGCAATTTAGCCATCAGGTCTGGGAACAAACAAGGGCTTCTAAAAGAGTAAGTCTTCTTAAAAAGTATGCAAAGTAAGTCTTGTTGAGGACTCAGAAAAGTTTTATTTGACAAGATTATGAAATATAAGTGTAAACTGGGACCAAATTTTTTAACAGGTGAGGAGAGACAAGAGGTAGCTACTCAAAAATAAGAAGCTTGTCAGGATGATTTCTTTCCCATACGAATCACCATCATTCAAAGGTTGTTGTGAATACTGGGACAAATTTAGAAATATTTCAAAAATTCTGAAC
This sequence comes from Fukomys damarensis, assembly GCF_012274545.1. Classification (NCBI taxonomy): domain Eukaryota; kingdom Metazoa; phylum Chordata; class Mammalia; order Rodentia; family Bathyergidae; genus Fukomys; species Fukomys damarensis. Next base: position 108,918,276 of record NW_022900928.1, on the reverse strand, counting down.
ATGATCTTTTCTAAGTGGGGTTGTGTGTCTCACTGTTTGGGAATTTCCAGTGAGCATAACAGTGTCTGGGAAAGGACAGGTCCTCAGAGCAATAACTGAGTAACATGGTTGTGTCAGGAGTTATGTTTGTATCTTTGCTAGGTAAGCTAGTTTTCCAGAATCTATATAATCAAGGGGAAATTTATTTTTTATGTAAATTGTACCCGATATACATTTAATTAGATGACATAAAGAGATTTATTGGCACTTTTATCAGAACTCACAAGGAGGACAGGTTTCCAGAGAATGAGAAAAGACAAACTTAATGAAGCTAGGGAGTTTTAGGTTTGCCGTTTTCCACGAATCCTCACTGTACCACTTAGGTCTTTTTACTAAATAATAATTGGTGAGAAGTAGAAGGATGTTGGAGAAGCAATCAAATTGCACATTTCCCCTCATCATAAGGCTGTTGTGAAGATTACAGAAAATAGCATATATAAATGCCTAATTATCATTTCACACAGTGAACATGATAAAGAGAAATATAATTCCATACCTGCTAGTGATCAGATATGCCGAGTTCATGTGCCCCAAAATAGAAGAATGAATTCCAAGGAACAACAGAGGTCAAGAATAGGAAAAATTTATCGAGAGATAGCTCCTGAGAGATAGGAGGGGTCCCGAAAGTGGGTTGCCACAGAGGTCACAGAGGTCACTCCTCCTCTAAGAAAGTTTTATAGAGCAAAATCATGAGGAGGGTACAAAATCGTGAGTTGAGTACATTGTGGGTCAAACTATGATCAACCAGTAAGATTACAAATTGTTGCTTGGTTAATATTGATAAATAAGGAAGTGGGTCACATAGCAAGGGTACAGGGACAGAACAAAGGCATTTTGGGGAAGGGATGGGTCCAGATGCTCCAACCACCCACCTAGAGAACTGCTATATGGATTTTACTTGACCAGGTGATACCAATTATAGTACAATCTCCAGTTATTACCTATCCCTCAGGGAGACATATAAGCCTGGCCATTGCATTTTCATCTTGAGGCCTGGCCTTTGACAGATGCACTTCAAAGTAACGGTTGTGATCTGTTCACGTCTTCTGCACTGGCTCCCTTGAGAGCCTAGCCCTGTCTGCCTATTAATTTCTACCTAACTTAGCTGGCTGTAATAAAGTGTATAAATGTGGCCTATTATTATTGCTATCATCATCAAATCTGTACTTTTATCACAAACATATCTGACCAAAATAAACAAGGAGCCAAAAAGAGAAAAAGTGCTGAACATGAGAAACCTTCATCAGGCTTTCTCTTCCCCAGGGGAGGATATTTCCATCCATACCACACACACATGAGAGTCAGTGACAGACAAAACACAGTGGAAAACTCCCCCTACTGCAGGAAAGTTTGGAGCAGAAGCAAAGAGCTCATCTTTGCATAGTTAGCAATCCATCTCCTTTTCTATAGAAGCTCTCTGAGGACTGGTCAGTATCTTGGTCACTCTAAGAGCCTGCTCAAGAAGATACTGCTTGTCAGTCTAATGCAGTTTTATTGATTTGACAATGAGAAGACATAGGGGGTGAAGAATTTTAGTTGGAGAGCAACTCTTTATTTTTTTCACCAAAAAACAACTCTACTGGTCATTTCTTTATTTTACCCTGACTGTGCTGGTTTAGCAGTGAGGATGTTGAGCATATTTATCCTACAAATATTTGTTGAGACTTGATGTGGGCTAGACACTATAGGAAGTATGTCAGAAGACAGGCATAAAAGATAGTCACTCTACAGATCTGGCCCAAACATAGGCCAGGAAATGCAAAACAGGCATTAGGCTCTTAAAACACAGTTTCCAGGAATGATTAGAAAAAGAAAAAAGTTCAGCCAGCCAGGTACAGTGGTACATGCCAATAATCCTAGCACTCTGAGGAGCTGAGGCAATAGGACCCAAGTTTGAGGCCAGCCTAAGTGATTAAGCAAGACCCTGTCTCAAAACAAAAATAAAAAATAAAAAAGGGATGGGGATGTTGTTCAGTACAAAGGCCCAGGGTTCAATTCCTGGTATTATTTTTAAAAATCAATATTCTCAACAAACAAAATATCATTAGCCAATACAATTAAAATTATTTTTAAAAAATCAATATTCTCAACAAACAAAGTGTCATTAGCCATATACAACTAAAATGGTGGGAAATAGAGGCACACTATCTGTAAGATTAGTGTGAAAAGATATTTTTGAGGTTTCAGGAAAATCAAGCTTTTTTCCAGCTTTTAGAGAACCCTAAACTTAATTAATCAACATGAAAATTGTACTTAAGCTTTGCTTACATGATTACCAAAAGCTGGGAAATCATGTTAGAGACTCTATTCATCTAGAAAACAAGACACTAGGAAGCATATCGAGAGAAGTTTAGCTTTGGCATTCATTACATGCATGGGTGCTTTCCTGAAAGTATTTTTCCCACTATGTAGGCAGGATATGCAAACTTAGACATAGCTCATGCCCACAGAGCTCCTTTAAATTTGTTTTTTAAAAACTTTTGCTCTCAGAGAAAAAAAAAATTTTTTAAACATAAAAAGACCTTTGTCTCAGAGAATACAGAGGCAGCCTCATCAGGTAAGTAAGGAAAGTAATGAATAGTCTCAATTATTCTCATTTAGGAAATTTCAGCAAATTTATAATTGGATATAAATGGTTTTGTAAAGAAAAGACAAAAGTTTTCCTTCAGGAAAGTTACACGTAGAAGTCTATTCCAATGTTGTTGCCTCCATACTTGACTAGAAAGTATTAAGGGACTTTTTTAATTGAATATTTTAATTTTCCATCAAACTGTATCTTATTACTAATAAGAACATCTTACATAGGTGCTAATTTAAATAGGAATATACATTAGCCTTTCTATTTATGACCATGTAAATATTTAGCAATATTTATTGAATATCATCTTGGTATCATACACTGTAGGAAAATGATTAAAACTCAGTTTTTGTCACCAGGTAGTCCCATATCTGTAATAGGTACATAATATAACATAATATACATAATATAATGGACCTATTTCTAAAGAAATAACATCATGACTTTAAAGTAAGAATCATTCATTTTGCAATAAAAAAAAACTTCTACACTAGCCTAACATTTAACAATTTAACAAAATTAACAATGGTGTTACAGCTATTTAAAAAATGAGAGTACATATTATGCTTAATGATAGATATCTAGAAGCAATCTCATCAAAGCAAGAAATGTAAATTTTCCAAAATAACTGCCAGCATTCAGTGTCACAATATGGTAAGAGAAATTATGAAAAGAAATAACTGTTTCAAATATTGGAGATAATTGTAGGTATAAATCAAGTAACAAAAAATAATACTCCCCGTACTAGCAACAACTAATCAACAAGACGCAAGTTGTCCCAGTTCCTCCTCAGGGATAGAAGCAACAGTGTCAGTCAAGCCACACCCCCAACCATCACGGGGGCAGGGGGAGGAAGAGGGGAAAGTTGAGCCCTTTTCATCTGTTACACACAATAGAAATTATGATAAAGATGATAACCATGATAATAACCAACATCAAAGCTAGCAGTAATAGAGAGCAAACTTGGTTACAAGCAGTACTTTAAATGTTTCTGTTGAGCTTTTTTTTTTTTAAACCTTTTCTTTTTTTTTTATTTTATTGGTACATTGTAAGTATACAGTACAATTACATTCATTACTGGGATCTTGCACCTTTACATGACAGGTCTTGCTTCTCATTTTTTTCCCCTTGCTGTTGAGCTTTTATTGTCACTCACACACCAATGCAATCACCTTGGCATTAGATCATTCCCACTTTTCAGAGTGGGAAGAAACCACACATTTTTTAAATGTTAAATAAAAGCTAGAAAGTAGGAAACACAGACTCTAGATTCAGTTCTTGTATCAAAATCCTAATTTTCACTATTTTGTATAGTTCCTCCCACCCTAGAGGGATCTGATTTTCTTTGAGAGCCTATAAAGTCCCATCAGACCATGGAAGAGCTACTGTACTGGAGAATTAGTTAGTTTGTTAGTTACTAAAACAAGAACTCTGGAGACATCATGCTCTCTAAGAGACTGTATGATCAGCAAGCAGGTGTCACCTCGCTGTACTTCTTTGTGACCAGACAGTTTCAGGTTCTGCTGCATCTTTATACCCAGGGCACCCACCTCTGCCCCAGAATAGAGGAACCTTTTGAAAACTAAATCCAGAGTAAATGATTAGACACATGAGTTCTACATGGAATCAAAGAAGATGATTTTTTTAAATGGAACAAATACAAATCAGGTCATTCAAACATTTATGGAGACTTTATCCCCTAAAGGTACTATGCTGTACCAGGGAATTCCAAGTGGTTTGACAGATAAGAAGAAAACCTGACTTATTTGAAACACTTTAAACAATCCTTCTAATTCCATTTTGTTCTCACTGAGAGTATAATTCACACAGGTACATTCAGGGATTCTCTATATATTGATGACACTCAAGACCTTTTAAGACCTATCCTTCAGACTTTTTCTTAAGCTCTATAATCCAATATCCAACTGTCTACTAAATGTCTCACACTCTGCTCTCCAAAATATAATTTATCAAATCTGCTACAACCCACTGTCCCTTCAGTTGAATGTACCTGCTAAATATCTCTTGAATCTGTCTACTTCCTTTCATCTCAGCTTCTACAAGGCCTCATCTTTCATGATCCATTCTGATGCAACTACATTCTGATGAACTGGTCTGTCTTCAGAATGAAAGAGGGGGTTGAATACTCATCAAGATATTAATACATACATTACAACAACTATAAATAGTGTCCAATTGCTCTCGGAGAGACATTGGGTTCTGAAGGGAAAGCTATAAAGAATAAAAGGAAAGTCACTGTATGAATAGAAAATAGCCTTGAGAAATATTCACTCTCTCTTTGTGTCTCTGTGTCTCTCTGTATCTCTGTATCTCTCTTTCTCTCTCTCTCTCTCCCTCTACCTCACTCTCTTTCACACACACACACACACACACACACACATTTACAAGCCTTCTACCACTCCCAATCTTAGAAGAAATCTCAATCTAATCATCATTTCATTAAAAAGCACTTGACCAATTGGTTAATAGAAAAAAGAGCAAAAAGCTGACATTTTCATTCTCAAACCCCTGAAGGTTTCTGCTTGCTTGTATATATTTTTAAATTCAATACTCACATTTTTACAAGTAAATGTTATTATTGCCTTTATTTTAGAGTGGAGGAATTGGACCTAAATAGATGAGATGCGCTGTCTACAATCATATGGCCATTAAAATTTTGAAGAATAACCCAGAGAAAATGCAAAAACAAAACAGGGGAGAAAAAGGACATGGATGTGTTCTAGTAGATGATAAAAATAACCAAAGCTAGAGACAGGAAAATAACTGGAACACATACATAGCTGTGTGAAAAATGTTCAATGTTTCTTCACAAAGAATTGAAGTTCTGAGGAAATAAAATGTTAACTCTCAGAGCTTTGTGGAAAAAAAAGCCACATCTAGCCTCCTTCCATCTCACTGCCTCTCAGCTACCAGGATGAAGAGTCTATTCACAGTACAGCCACCAAAAACTCCACTCCCTAAGGACACAAGGCTCCTTTGTGATTAGAACACAAAGGGAAACCTTTTGGCTGTCAACAGGAAAGCAAGAGAACAAATCATCTATTGGATATTTAGCTACAGCAGTGTTTGTGGCAATAAATACAAGAGAGAGACCATCCACAGCCAAGTTTCAGTTGGATTTTGCTGGGGACAGTCCCCTGGCCTTCCTAACCTTGAACCAGAAGCTTACATCCCAGAACTGTTGTCATGCTTAAACTCACCAATAGTTTCATCTATTTTCACAATCTGCAACTCACAGAAGAGACTGAGTGAGGTAGAGAGTGTAGGCTTACCTGTGTATTGACTTATCCCCTTTTGTCTCTAGCCTACACTTCTAATTCTCCAGCAATATTTATGTGAGACACATGCATACATATACTTTATATGAACATGTTTATGCAATATGCATTACTGCTTTGTTTGTATCTAAACAAGTGTAAACAATAATATATCATATATATTGTTTCTCTATCATATCTCACCCTATTTTGATGATCTCATCATGCTAGTTAGTATACACTTAGTTTTGCTACATAATACCTCACTGCAAACATTTAGACTGTGCCCAATTCCCTAACAGCACAGAAATTGCTGCCATGGCCATCATAGACCTGTGTGAGAAATTCCATGGAATAGATTCCTGAGTGGATAAGTATGTACATAGTTTAGCTGAATGGTGTCCAGCTGATCTCCACCATGAGAGCATTTTTAGAAAGGAAGGACTCTGAAAATAGAAGGCAGAGTGTAAATCACGGCTACTCTGCTATTAAGTGTGAGCTCAGGGAATGGCCCCAAATTCTCATTTATAAAAGTGTAATTACAGTGCCTCTACTAAATTTACTAAGAGAATTAAATTAAACAACAATGTTTAGCACAGTATTTGGCATTTGGTAAGTAACAAATAGCATCACAAATTGTCACTTTTTTCCCACCACAGAAAAGATTTTCCAGTAGACTGAATCTTCACACTAGAAGGCCAACAGAGTTCAGTCTCCTCACTCCAAAAGGAGGACACTAAAAGTAGAAAGATTGAGGTTTGTGCCCAGGGTGGTTGGGTGTTACCAGAGGATGGATGTGAATGAGCTCTTCAGGTTCCCAAGCCCGTGCTCCTTCCCCTGTAACAATACCTGTGGCAGCCTTGGGATTCCACACAGGCAAAACTGAGGGAGAACTGGCAAACAAAATCTTCCCTCAGTCCCTGCTCACACTGCACTGTACAGGATGTGCATAGTTCCACTCATCACTCTCACTCTGTGAGCTTCTAGGAGTTTTTGATATCATAAGTGTCCAGTTTTCTGGCTTGCCTGGGCCACACTGAGTGAAAAGAAATTGTCCTGGGCCACATGTAAAGTATATTAATGTTTATAAATAACAAAACTTCTTTCATTTTTAATATTTTCTATCACGTTTTTTAAAAGAAGGTAGTATAAACTGACAGGGCAGGGTGGGTGCAGGAGACAGAGTTAGCACTGCGCAAGACCCTCTCCTAGACAGTGTTCTACTGTTGCTTACACAGTCCAGAGTCCAGCACTGCACCATCAAGTCATGCTAAAAATCACGTAAGGTTAAAAGCTCATTCATTATCCAGGGCTTCCTGCAGTCCTCACAGTACAGGCAGGTTGGACCCACCTGGTCTATCCCCTTCTCCTGGTACACACACTGTCTAACAGCCACACTGTTTCATGGCAGCAGAATCAGAAAAGGACTGTCCCACTCTCGGGTCCAGCAAAACCAATGTCAGTTCTTGATGATGTGGTAAGGGAAGCCGTCATGAAGGGATTAAGTTGCTCTTCTGTCAGGACTGCAAGATAGCTGGCTGCTGCCCACTGTGGTGCTCTCGAGCTCCTTTCTCAGCTTTGGAGCTGACTCCGTAATCTTCCAAACAGTCTTCTGTTGATGGCTCAGTGTACGGACTAGGACCTGGCTATTTTTGCATGGGACTCCATTGACCAGAAGCCTTTGCCCAGAGCTCTCCACTGAGTTGGCTAAAACTTTGTCAAAATGGCTTGCTGGACTGAGTCCCTGGCCAGTCCTGTACCCTCACCCTTCTATTTCTCACAAATGTTACCCTCTCCCCCCAATAAAACCCTTACACTTTTCCATTTCAAGGTCTGTTTCCAGGAGGACCCAGTGGCACAATAGAGAAACACTGACCACATTTACATGGTGGTCCTCATTACTGTGTGATAGTACGACATTGAATCAGGAAGTGCACTGCTGGGTGACCCCTGATGTGTGAATGCACAGGCCTTGAAATGTGTATGAGGTAGCATCTTTACCATACAAAATCCACAAAGACTTTTAACATAATTGACGAACACTAATCTATGTTATCTATTTTGTGATGTGATCCAATGTTTGTCAGGTACTATACATTTTTTCCTGCATCAGCTCATTCTACTTGGAAACCTCCTCTTTAGTCTTCTATCAATATATTATAATTTTTAAATATGTCTATTAGGACTGAATTTATCATTAACTAGGAGCCTCTCAAAATAAATTGAACAGGATCATTTTTCATAACTTGGTTCTAATACTTGAGCTAATAAAATCAGCAACTAACACTTCGGATAAATAATATTCAGAATGTATTTAGCCTCTGTTATTCCTCCAGGTTAAATAATGGAATTTCAGAGTAGGTAATGAATGAGCCAAGAATCACAAAATTAAAAGACTCTTCATCCAGGATGGCAAAGAAATAGAAGGTCTGAGAATGTGTAAATATGTCAATATAAATCACTTTAACCTGCAGGTTTTATTTAAAGTCCAAAAAATATGATAAATGTAATACATTATCACAAATTCATTGTATAAGATTTTTTTAACATGTAAACATAAGTGAAAAGCAGTTTAAAGTAATCATTCTCTATCAGGATGGATTTTGTCAGCCCACAGGCATTTGGAAAGATCTAGAAAGGTTCACAGAGGAGGACAAAGGGGATGCCACAGGCACCTATTGAATGCAAGATAAGAAATGTACTAAATATAAGACAATCCCCCGTAGAATGACATGGCCCAAAATGTCAATAGTACCAAGGTTGGAAAATCCCAGTTTAAAGTTAATAAGGAAAAATATTCAATGCCCTATTTTATTGAAGTAAAAGGAAATAGTTTGTCCATTATTCTATTGCATTTTTTCTTTATTGAACTAATCATCATCTCACCATTTACTGAAAACAAGTCATCTAGAGCATTGCATGAAATAAATGGTTAGAATTCGTTTTCCCATTATACAAGGAGATGATGGTTGCAACCACTTTATTCAAATATTTTATGAGAGAGCGAAGTAGGAAATACACTATTGATCACCAAAGTTCTGTAACACTCATGCAAATTTATCATCCAATTCTTAAGGACTTTTTCCATACATTTATCATATTATTCTGGCAACTTGGTGACTTTTTTATGATTTGAGCGTACCCTACTCTTAACCATCCACTGTTAATATTATTAGTTAATCTATGACACACAGACTGATTTTTAACAAAAATAAGTCTACATGAAGATCTTGGACCCTTAGGCACCTACTTCTCTCTGAAATACCCCTTAAATTTTAACTCACGTGGTTATAACTGACAAATCAATGTTTTAAATTGTACTTTTAGAATAATTAAAATTTAACCTGATCATTTTTAAAGCCAATAACATCGTTTCAACTTCCGATGGTATCAGTATATAATCAAAGCCGCGTCTTTGTCTCAATGCAAGGATTCTAAAAAATAAAGAGTAGGACTTCTTGTCACGGTCAAGGTGCGCCCTCCACCGAATAGCAAAGAAATAACCTGGGTCCGTTTACACTCGCCACTTTCAAACTGCATGACACAAGCGGGCACGCATCTCTCTGGCTCATCTGAAAAACTGACTGTAAACCTTACATTTTATTTCACTTTAAAAAAAAAAGTGCAGATGAACTGCACCTTGCACATTCCTGGGGATTCATTGTGAAAGATCGCCCAGGAAAATCCCTGAACGATATTAACAAGAAAACGACAACTACTCCTGTTCCCTAATGACCGAGCTGTATTTAACACGGCATCTTTCTTCTTTCCACTCTCTTTGCTTCAGGGATACGAAATTCCGTAAGAGACAGCCACTTGTCCTTTCAGACAGTGAGCCAAGCGATGCTAGAAGTTTTAAGTTTTCGAGAGCGGTGATAAAATTGCCGGCAGAGGAAGGAAATTTTGGTTATTTAAACGAGTATCACGAGGTCTCGGAGGAAGAAAAGTTCCTTTACTTCCAGCTTCTCATTCCTGATCCAGAATCTCTTTGTTCAAACATAGCCCCTGGCTTGCAGATGCTAAGACACTGGTCCGAGGACACCACCGGCCTGAAGCATCTCCGGAGCGCACTGACCGCCCGCCCTACCTCAGCGCGCGGGCTCGGGAAGCGGCGCCCGGGGTGCAGGCTCTTACCTGGGCTCCGGCGAGGAGACAGCTGCGGAGGACCAGCCAGCCCCAGACGTAGGGCGACGCAGCCAGCCGGGCCATGCCCGACTGCGAGAGGGAGAAATGAGGATCCCCTTCACCCGCAGACTTGGCCGGCGCGGGACAAACTTGCTGGAGCCCGGGTCCGGCTGCGCCGCGGCTGGGCTGTGCAAGGTCTTCCAGCCCCGGGAGGCTCGGGAAGGGGCGGCCCCTGCGCCCCACCTAGGCGGACGCGCGCTCCTGGGGCCTGGGGCTCGGACTGCTACCGCCACCTCCACGGACACAGCCTCTGCTCCTCTCCTCTCCGTCCCAGGTGCCGCGGGTCCTCGGGGAGGGTCCGCAAGTTCCCTCCGTGCAGGCGGCGCTCTCCGTGCCCACGGCGCTCCTGACCGTGAGGATACTGGCTTCGGAGAGGCCGAGGGTCGCGCGTCCGCCGCTGTCCTCTCAACAGTCACCAGCCCTCTAAAACTGTCTTATTTGCTCCTAACCATCACAGCAGCGCCGTGTGCGTGCACGCGCAGGGCGGGGTGGGGAGTAATGTATATCTCTGTCCCGTCATCACAAACGGAAACAGGATTTTTATGCCAAAGGAACAAAATCCTGAGAAAAATCACAGTCCCAAAGACACTATTTAGTTATTTCTGTCAAAGTTTTTGTTTTTGCTGTTGTTTGTGTCTCTTGTAGGCCCGCTGCTTTACTTTGTGACCACCGCCACCAGAATCAGGTGCTGTGCTTGCTGAAACGCATATTCCTGGCTTTTACCTCAGCACCACTTAATCACTGTAATGCTTATCCTTGAAATTTTGCAGTTTTATGTAAGCCATTGAGTATTATCTTCAACACATTTTGGAAAACTGAAATGGTAAAAGGGATCCTCAAATTGAATGTTTATTATATTGAAAAATTGAACACATTATAGTTTTGCTGAAACATTTCCCCTATAGTCTAGCCTTCTTTACTAATACTTTTCAGAAACTTCACAATTTAACAAAACTTGCTTCTCATGATTACTTTAATTTATTAGTAAGATTGACTATACACATATACATTTGTTGGGTGGTTGTATTACTTTTTCTTTTTCTTAATCTTCTGTTCTTACCTCTTGAGGGAAGAAATGAAGAAATGTAGTGCTCCACACTCTGAAACTTGATAACTTGGGTTTAAATTCTAGTTCTGCCACTTCCTAGTTGTATAATCCTGGGCAACACAGATGCTAGCCTCTTTTTGTCTTAATATTCTCACTTGCAAAATAGGAAGATAGAATCCCTCGGTTTTAGTTCCAGATGCTATTCTAAAATACCATAAACTGGGTGGTTGATGAACCACAAAAATTGAGTTCTTACAGTTCTAAGAAGTCCAAGATCAAGGACGTAGCAGGTTTTGTCTGATGAGGGCCTACTTCCGCGTTAGCCACTCTGCCTTTCCATTGTACTTCACATGGTAGAAGGGGTGAGGGGTCTTGCTGAGATCTCTTGTAGACAGTAATCCAATCCATGAAATCTCCTCAGGAATGAAGGGCCCAACTCTCATTATCACCTTAGGGGTTAGGATTTCAACATATAAATTTTGAATATAAACATTCAGTCCATTGTTCTTTCTCTCTGTCTCCCTCCCTGCCCCCTCTCTCTTTCTCAAAAGTTTAATGGAAAGTTGAATGAGTTACCAAACAGAAGGCGCTTAGGACAATGCTCGGTCCAGAAGAATTGCTCAGTAAGTGTGAGCTGTTGTGGGTAGGCCTACTTGCTGGTCCTACTGCTGCTGCTGATAATGATAATGACAACAAAGATGATGGCATGGGTCTGTGACCCTAGTCTGTGAATGAGAAAAGGTCTGGCATGTCAAAGTTTCCTATTCGTGTAGAACAACACTGTCTATATTTAGAATGTTAGAACTTTTTCTGACATAAATGCCAAATTTGTTTCCAACTTTATTTATCTAATTTTAATATCATTATCAGTATAGTTTTTAAAAATTATTTTCATATATCTAGACTGATTTATCTTTTTTATAGTTTCTTCTTATCAATTGTTGGCAAGCTCCCTTTGAGTATCAGACTGTTAGATTCAGAAAGCAGTAAGAAATTAGGCCTCTACACTCAGTCCTGAGGGTTTTCTGTCAGGAGGTCAGGAAGAAGGTAGTAACACAGGGAAAGTCCTGGCCATTTAAAGAAGGTTGTTATGGCTTGTATTTAGTTGTGCTCCAAAAGGCTCATATACTCATAGCTCATAGGTGAAACTTTTTGGAGGTACCCAGGTCCAGGATGTTTGATGCTGGGTTTAAGAGTGTGTGATACTGGATTAGTCCACTAACTGGTGGATTCTAAGGACACAGGAAGGATCTGAAGGGAAAAGTAGAGCCCACAGAGAAAGTGAAAACAGGCCTCCATGCATGAAAAGGAAGGGGCAATCTACTTTCTCCTGCCTCTTGGTTTGTGTCAAGAGAAAGGAAGATTGAATCTGCAGGATACAATGAAAATGGGCAACTCCCAAGACCTCCAAGAAGAAACACAACAGTGCAACAGAGCAGCGGATGCTGTCATCTAAGATACTGCAAGGTCATCTGTAGAGAAAGCTTAGTTAGATGCCATTGGGGTGGAAGTGGGGGACTGAACCCAGGATTTGGAGCATTGGCTCATCTCAGGGTTCCCAATGTTAAAACTCCACAGTGATTATTAGGTAAGAGACAACCACAGGAGATGTCCAGGGTCAGGAAGCTGCAATCAGGCAAAAGACACCCAAATGTTATAAGCTAAAGGACTCAAACCCCAACCCCACAACCAGAGGCCAGGATCAGAACTTTTGTTAATTTAAAAGTGCTAAAACTGGTAACCTGCCTTAATCCTACTGCAAGCTTGCTGGGATTATCCAGCATGAATCTGGGCTCTGACTGCTTCCTCTGTCTAACAACGAGAGCAGAGTCACACCCTGAATTGGGCACTACCACAAAACTGTAGATCCCAGGCTTGAAATTACAGGTAAACTTTTTTTCATCATATTTGGCTTTTTAGTTGTTGTTCATTTGTTTGTTTTCTTTTTTCTTTTTTGATTGTTTCTTTCCTATGAAAGTTATGTTTAGTTTTTTGGGGGGTTTTGTATTTTCCGTATTTATTTCCCTGCTCTCATCTTCACCAGTTTCCCAAGTCTTGGGTAATTTTCCTTACTTCTAATCTCTTTCTCTTCTTTTTTTTCTTTTTATTGAGCTTATTGGTACAATCTAGGTATACAGTACAGTTACATTCATTATTGGAATCCTGTACCTTTTCATGATAGGTCTTCATTCTCATTTTTTCCCCTTGTCCCTGCCCTCCCTTCACCCCCCTCCCCTCCCCATTTACAAACACTTTATTTCCATTTTTTCATTTTCTCCTATTTTTTTCCTCTCCCTTATTACCTCTCCCCCACCCTTCCCACTTTCCCTACACCTTTAGCCCTTTACTTCCTATTTCACAATATTAATTATCTCATTAGGATCCTATGTACTATTATAGTTTTTCACACCAGAGAAACTATTCAGTATTTCAGTTAAAGAAATCTCTGTATGAACATTAAAAATAGGGAATCCTAAAATAAAACTAAAAAGGAAAGTAAAAGAGAAAAGGCAATGATGTAAGATTAAAATAATCCTTAATTCTGAAGATGAAAACGGTCCCTAAACATATTTAAATTGCTTCTTGCTCTTGTAGTCTTATTCTCTTTTTTCATTTAGAGAATACATTAATAGTTTCTGTAAACAAACCCACATAGATATGACCTTCCATATATAATACAGCGTGTTACCCCTGTACAAATGGAAAAAAAATAAAATTAAATTTTAATTTTAATTTTAATTTTTAAAAAATTAACATTTCTAGTCCAATATGGCTGTCAATTTCTGTACAATGCCAACTCAACACAGTAAATTGGGATGGCTTTTTCCAAAGTTGACAGCACAGTTAAAGTTTCCAAAAATTCAAAGTATATATATGTATGTATATATATATATATTTATATTTATATAAAAAGACCAATAATAGCAGTATGTTATGTATCAACAGCTGCAACAGCTTTTCCATGTTCTGCAGTCATCTGAACAAAATTATAGACATTCAGCACATTCCATTAAAAAAACAAAAACAAAAAAACAAAGAAAAGAATAATATCCAGAAAACAGAAAAGTTCTGTTGCTGTTGTGGTACCTGGCACCATTTTTTTTTTTAGCATCTTAATCATCATCTTGAAAGAGAACATTCTAGAGTAATATCATTAAAAAAAAACTCTGATAAAGCATGGTCACTACTACATATCATAAAGCAGGTATAAGATATTTTACATTCATAGAGGTATGATACAGTACCATCCTACATCAATAATACTAGAATCACTTTTGGTTTGAAATTTACTTTGTCTGCAAATAAGATTGCTACCCCTTGCTTTTTTCTGGGCTCCTGTCACATGGAGAATTGTTTTCCATCCTTTCACTTTCAGTCTATGGGCTTCTTTTTGCACTAGGTGTGTTTCTTGTATACAAAATATTGTTGGATTTTGCCTCTTATTCCATTTGCCAGTCTATTTCTCTTTATTGGTGAGTTGAGACCATTGACGTTGATGGTTATAACTGATATGTACTGATTTATTATTGACATGTTATTGGCCTTTTGTTGATTCTTTTTACTTTTTCACCTTCTTTTAGTTTCTTGCCTTGCCTATTTGATTTGCTCTGTTGGGCCTCATGGTGTTGTTGCCTTCATTGTCTTTTTCTAGGATCTTGTTTAGAATTGCTTGTAGTGCTGGTTTGGTATTCATGTAGTTTCTCAGGTGTACTTTGTCATGGAAGTATCTTATTTCCCCATCCATTTTGAAAGAGAGTTTGGCAGGATACATCTGTCTAGGTTGGAGGTTGTTCTCTTTTAGTACTTGAAATATCTCACTCCAGGCTCTCCTTGCCCTAAAGGTTTGTGTTGAAAAGTCTGCTGTGATTCTGATGGGCTTTCCTTTGCATGTGATTTGTTTCTTTTCTCTTACTGCTTGTAGTATTTTGTTCTTCTGTTGGGTTTCTGGGATCTTGATTATTATATGTCTAGGTGTAGATTTTTTATTATTGTGGCTAGTTGGGGTCCTATATGCCACACTTATCTGAATGTCAAATTCTTCCCCTCTGTTTAGGAAGTTTTCTGTCATTAATTCTGTGAACAGCTTTTTTTAGTCATTTGTATTTTCTCCTGATACTTCATGGATTCCTATTAGTCTTATGTTATTCTTCTTTGCATCATCTAGTAGTTGTTGGATTGATTTCTCATGATCCCTTACTGTTTTTAAGAGTCCTCTCTTTTCATGGTCACTAACTGCAATCTTATCTTCTATATCTGAGAGTCTATCTTTGCATTCTTTTGTTCTGTTGCATACACTTTCAATGGAGTGTTTAATCTCCTGGACATCTGTTTAAATCTGTTTTATGGATTCCATTTCTCTCCTATGTTGGGAGTTTATTGTTTCCATTTCTTTTTTATGATGGGCCTTCATGGCTTCTATCATGGTCCTGAGCTCATCTAGTTTTTTGTCAGTTTCTGCTCTAGAGTCTCGAATCACAACTTTCATTTTACTCACCATCTTTATGGAAGAAATTATCTTGGAAATTATTTCTGTTTTGAATTTTTCTAGAGCTTGATTGATCAGTTTTTTTTACTTAGTGTGCTGTGAGTTCTGAGTGTTCTGAAGGTTCACTATCTGATTTTTCATCCGCCTTTGCCCTACTATTTGCCATTGGTGAACTGGAAGTCTGTCCTCGTGTCTTGCTTAAGTGTTTTCTCATTTTTATTTTTGTTGTAGGCTGTCTTTGGTTTAATCTCTGGGTTATCACTCAAATCTTCCTGATATAGTTGCGCCTTAGCTTCTGGGTCTCTAATTACCCACAGACATTCTCATCTTCATAACATCAGAGAAAACAGCTCATCAAATCAACCACAATCCTTTATCCCAACTGATACAATCAGCAACACATTATGATCAAGCACAACTTGGAAACTAACCACCTGTGGTAGTCACTAGTCTATCACCCTTAAACCATTTGAAATAAATTGAAATCAAGAAGCCATCCAGAACATGTCTGCAGTGAACGAACTTTTCATTATAGCATATTTACCGTTTAAGGGCTCAGACAGAGCTAGGACACAAGACCCCTGCTCTCAGTTAGCTGATGGTTGAACCCCATGACGCAGACTGACCTCAGGCTGCAAGGCCCAGATTGAGTTCCCCAACTTTCTGAATGGTTGAACTCCACACCATTCTACTACAGGTTTCCCACGCCCTTTCTTTAAAGATGTTCAAAGTTGGGAACTCAGAAAAATACCCTTTATGACAACCTCTGCCTCTGCAGAGTGGGTCCAAAGACTGGCACAATCAGGAGGTCTGAGAGTGCATGGGAGGAGTGTTAGGGGAGTTATGGGGATTCAGGGGCCTTCCTGGCACTGGAGCAATGGCGGCTTAGGGCAGGAGAAGGCATGGCTCTTCTTCACACCGTGGATCCGGGCCCAGGCTACCTTCCTAGTGCTGGAGCGATGGTGGCTCGGGCAGGAGAAGGCGTCTTTCTCTTATTTATTTCCCTATTTTTCCTCTTATTCCATTCAGATTTTCTCCCCTGAGGGTAAAATCACTATATTGAGTGGATATTTGCTGTATATAATTTCCTGGTTTGTCTTAGATTTTGCTATATAACTGTAAATTGTATACCTATGGCTAAAACCAGCAAATTAATAGTTGTCACAGTTTGTCATTTTCCAGTCTGTGCTTGATTATATTTAACAAGGGGTGTCATAGCTGTTGTGATCAACAGATCTTCCTTATATTCCAATACCTAGATTGTCTGGGAGGGCATAAAAATTATTATAGTCCAGTGCCAAAACAAATAGGTGCTAAGCCAAACAGGCATCAACATTTTCTTCCTAAAAAATTGAAGAGGCAGGATTCTGAGACAGTTTCAAAAGTCAAAAGCCAGCAACATGCAAAAGACATCTTGAAAAGTAGTTATTTCCTAAAGTTTGATACTAGTAATAAAGCTACCTACCATAAAATCTTTATAATATTCCACACAGAAAACAAAATAGAAAATGAGAAAATGCAAAAGTAAGATGAAACCCATAACCCACAACTCACCCAAAGCAAATCAAGGGGTTACTGAGGTGGAAGAAATCAAAATCACCCAGATGAATTTTACAAAGTGGTATCAGCAGAAGTTAAAAAAAAAAAAGGTGAATGAGTCTCTTGACAAAAGCAAAACATATAATTAAACAGATGATGACCATAATGAAGAAAATGCTTAGTGAATATAGAGTAGATACCAATAAAAAAATAGAGAAGCTTATAAAAGACATAGAAACCATGAATGCCCAACATAGAAAAGAATAGGATTCCATAAAACAGACTCAAATAGAAATCCAGGAGATTAAAAATTTTACTAAAAATATACATGGCAGAGTCAACCAATGTGAAGAAAGAATATCAAATCAAGAAGACAGGGTTTTCATTGGTGATCATCAAATGAAAGACCTCCTAAAAAGACCAAAAGACCATGAAAAATCAATCCAACAGCTACTAGACTATGCAAAGAAGACAATATAAGACTAATTAGAGTCAATGAAAAACCCAAAGATAGCAAAAAGGGCAGAAAAATATGTTTAAAGAAGTAATAGCAGAAAAATTTCCAAGCATGGAAAAAGAACTTGAGATACAGATAAGTGAGATATATAGAATTCCACATGGTCACGACCAGGAATAAACTACACTGAGGCAAGATTCCCAAAATTCAACACAAGAACAGAATATTAAAACCTATAAGAGAAAAGAAACAAGTCATCTATAAAAAAAAAAAAAATCAGGATCAATGCACACTTCTCAGTGCAAACCCATGAGTCACAGAGAGGTCGGACTGGAGTTATTTCAATCTCTAAAACAAAACAACCCCCAACACTAGTTGATATACCACACAAAATTATCTTTCAAAATTGATAGAGAAGTGGGCCAGGGATTTAGCTCAATGGTGCTAATGCCTGCCTCACAAGCACAAGGTCCTGAGTGTGATCCCCAGTACTAAAACTAAAAAATTTTTAAAAGTTGATAAAGAAATAAGATACTTCCATGATGAATAACACCTGAAAAAATTCATGAGCACCAAACTAGCACTCAAAAAATTCTAAAGGATGTTCTAGAAAAATACAGTGTAGACAACAATTCCGAGAATCCCAATAAAAAAATCCACCAGGAAAAGCAAGCAATTAAGCAGAAAAGAAAGAAAGGGAACCAACAACAGGAAAAGAATACAAGAATAAGTTAATACATATCAGTTATAACCATCAATGTGAATGGTCTCAATTCACCAACCAAAAGAATCAGATTGGCAGAATAAATCAAGAAACAAGATCCAACAATATGTTACATACAAGAAACACAATTAAGTAAAAAAGGAATTCATAGACTAAAATTCAAAGGATGGAAAACAATACTCCATGTGACAGAAATCCATTTAAAAAAAACAGGAATAGCTATTCTATTTACAGACAAAATGAATTTCAAGCCAAGACTGATCAGAAAAGGTCACTACATATAAAGATTACTACATACTTGTCAAGGAAACAATTCAATAGAAGGAGATAACAATCATAAATATATATGCACAAAATACCAGCACACCCAGATATATAAAACAAATACTAATGGATATAAAAAAATCAGATAAGCACTAATATAATTTTAATGAGGGACATCAATACCACACTGTCACAAATAGATCAACTAGACAAAAAAATCAACAAGGAAATATCAGAGCTGAACCAAAGCTTTGAACAAATGGACTTAGGAGATATCTATAGTGTTTCACCCAACAGCAAAATACACATTTTTATCAACTGCATGCAGCACTTTCTCCAAAATAGACCATATACTGGCTCATAGAACATGTGTAAGTAAATCCAAAGGAAATGAAATTATCACTGTATTCCATCAGGTAATAGTGCAATGAAACTGGAAATTAATGACAAAAGAAACCACAC
Organism: Fukomys damarensis; assembly: GCF_012274545.1. NCBI lineage: Eukaryota > Metazoa > Chordata > Mammalia > Rodentia > Bathyergidae > Fukomys > Fukomys damarensis. The sequence goes on along the minus strand of NW_022900928.1, from coordinate 108,899,216 downwards.
AGTTACTACAATTAAATATACAACATACCAGAATTTATGGGGTGCAATGAAAGCCATCCTATTTTATAGTGGTGAATTCCAACATTTCAAAACACAGCAAGATCAAATAAATAATCTAATGTTGAACTTCCAGCTTCTAAAAAAAGAAGAGCAAGATAAACCCAAAGCATGCATGAGGAAAGAAATTATAAAGATTAGAGTAGAAATGAATGCAATTGAGATTAAGAAAATATACAAAGAATCAATAGAGTTGTTTCTTGAAAGATTAAATAAAATAGACAAGCCATAGCCAACTTTATCAAAGAAGGAAAAAATAGAACCAAATCCATGCAAGTAGGAATGAAAGTAGCAAAATCATAACAGATCCTGCACAAATCCAGAAGATCATCACTACCTACTTTGAGAACCTACAACATAATAAGATAGGAAAGTCAGAAGAAATGGAAAGATTCCTAGATATATATGAATTACCAAAGCTGAATAAAGATGATATAAAAATTCTACATAGCCCAATAACAGTCAGTGAAATTGAAGAAGTAATAAAAAATAAACTACTAACAAAGAAAAGACCATGTCCTGATAGATTCACTGCTGAATTCTACAAGAACTTTAGAGAAGATCTAATGTCTCTATTCCTCGAGTTCTTTAATGAAATTGAAAGGGAAATAATACTCCAAAATTGATTCCTGGAAGCAAGCATTGCACTAATACCAAAACCAGAGAAGTATACAACCAAAAAAAAAGAAATCTAGACTAATGTCTGTAAGGAACACAGCCTGAAAATCCTCAATGAGATACTGGCAAACAGAATACCGCAAATCATCATAAATATTATATTCCATGACCAAGTAGGATTCATCCCAGGGATACAGGGATGGTTCCATGTACACAAATCAATAAATGTAATACACCACAATAACAAAGCCACGGACACAACAACAACAAAAAAAACATGATCATCTCAATAGACACAGAAAAGGCATTTGACAAACTCCATCACTCACTCATGATTTTTTTAAAAACTACAGAAAATTGGAATAGAAGACCTTTAGTTCAATCTGATAAAAGCCATCTATGACAAACCAAAAGCCAACATCATATTAAATGGTCTAAAACTGAAAGCTTTCACTCTAAAATAAGGAACAAGAAAAGGATTTCACTATTACCACTCCTATTCAATATATATAGTCCTGGAACTTTTAGCCAGAGTAATTAGACAAGGGAAGAAATAAAATGAATAAGGATAGGAAAGTAAGAAGATAAACTATCATAATTTGCTGATGACATGATACTCTACATAAAAGACCTCAAAAACTCCATCAGAAGATACCCAAAATTAATAAAGTCATCAGTGCAGCATGATACAAATTCAACACTCAAAAATCAATAGCAATCTGTACATAAATAAAAAACTCATCAAATAGAAATTAGTGAAACAATGACTTTTTATAGCATCAAGAAAAATGAAATACTTAGAAATCAATCAAACAAAGGAAGTGAAAGATCTTTATATTGAAAACTACAGTACTCTGAAAAAGCAGATCGAAGAGGATGAGAAAATGGAAAGACATCCTTTGATCTTGAATAAGTACAACCAATTTAGTGAAAACGGCCATACTTCCAAATGTGATATAGGTCTGTGTCCAATTTTTGGCATGGGAAAGCCAGTTTTCCCAGAACCATTTATTAAAGAGGCTACCTTTCACATGGAAAGGGCAACAAAGGAGGGGGAGGGTAAGAAAAGGAATAGAAAGGGGAAAAACAGAATACAAGAAAAACTAAAAACAAAGCTTTTGTAAATTCTGGGGGAAGAAGGGTTGAGGGTAAGGGAGGGAAATGGGGGAAAAAGGAAAAATCAAGATTTTCATGTACACATACAAATTCCCTATAATAAATGTGAAATATGTATGACAAATATATACAAATAAAAAAGTTAAAATTTTTTAAAAAGCAAAAAACTAGAACAAAAGGTTTCTACAAAAAGAATTTATATTATGAAGCAAAATGTCAATATATATAAAATAAAGTATTATAAATGTAGCTGATTACTTTGCAACTAAGGCTTCCAGGATGGTGGGAAAATGTGCAAAGTTTCTTAGCTGATACCTCAAAGGGAGAGGGTGTTTTCTGTACTGTGAATGGCATGACTTCCCCAAAAAGGTGGGTGTGTTATATAATATTCAAAAACAGGAGGAAGGGCCGGGGATTTAGCTCAGTGTTTCTGCCACCTGCCTCACAAGTACAAGGACCTGAGTTCAAACCCTGGTACCAAAAATAAAAAATAAAAAATAAAAAAATAGGAGGAAAACTGCCTCACTGGTGAAAATAGGAAGGTGAGGAGAAGTAGAAGAAGCTAAAATACATCCATTTTGTGGCTAAGATATGGAATTTGGAATGGCGCAGTAGCCATTCATGCACCACTGAGAAGACGAGATGTAAAAATATCTTTGCAGGGAAAGCTGTTCTGCTTGCTCTTGTACACAGATGCATTAGAGGGGAACCAGGATGCTGTATAACTACCACACACCAGGCTCTCTTATGGGAACCACCAGAGAATACTCCAGAGTGCAAGTCTTCTTATCTCTTTTTAGGTGAGAGGATTTCCAGAGGAAAAAGCAGAACTGAGTGTAGAGAATGGCCATGTTGGAATCCATGGATGCTGAAGAGGACAACTAGGACAGAAAATAACCTTCTCAAAGGGAGAGTGTGGGGGGCTGTGATGGATTTGAAACAATCATGCATTTGCACACACTTCTAATACACCTGAGCATGGCACATCCTATCCTTCAGATATTCAGAGTATAGTTAGTGAAGGTGAATGTTGGTAAACCAAGTCTACTGGTTCCCATTATTGTTTCCAGTTACCTTTCTATTTTGGAACTATGAAATTTGTTGTTATGTTCTCCACAAACAAAAACTTTTATGTTTGTATAGAAAAGTTCAGATACAAATACACCTAGTTAAATATTTGCCTCTACATCAAATATCTATTGATAAAATAAAATCTTGGTTAGTTGAATATAAACATAAGTTGTACTTCCAGTAAAATATAAATGGTCACTAAAAATTAAAGAAACTATTCTACTAATTATATACTGAACTCTTGCTGGCCTATTTTCCAAAACATTGATAAAATTAGTGATTGACTTTTCAATGTCTAAAATTGTTTTCCCCAAATTAAAGTAAATGGGGTCTGTTTAAGAAGTTATAGACAATATAACAAACATAATTCCAAAATAACTACTAATATAATTTATTCTGACCCTTCATCTAGTAATCTGAGTAATGTTGCTATTTTTACTAGATTACCAGGTTAAATTAGATATCAAAAAACAATGTCATACTAAGAAATACAAATAGCTCTTGCTACTCCTGGAAATACAATAATCCAGTAAAAAATAAATAGACACAGTCTTTCATTATAGATGGGCCCCAAAGAGAACACTTGATGAGTAATTTATTTATATTTTTTCTCATTGAGTTTATTGGTACATTTTAGGTATACAGTACAGTTACATTCATCATTGAGATCTTGTACCTTTACATGACAGGTCTTGGTTCTCTTTTTTTTTTCCTTTGTCCCTGCCCTCCCTTCATCTCCTCCTACCCTCCCCATTTACAAACACTTTATTTCCATTTTTTCATTTTCTCATATTTTTTTCTTTTCCCTTATTACCTTTCCCCTACACTTCCCACTTTCCCTACACCTTTAGCCCTTTTCTTCCTATTTCACATTGTCCATTATATCATTAGGATCTTATGTACTATTATAGTTTATTCACACAAGAGAAACTATTCGATATTTACACATGTGTGACGTATTTATTTCACTTAGGAGTATAACCTCAATATGTATCCATTTTGCTATGAATGAATCTAATTTCTCATTCTTTATGGCTGAGTAATATTCCATTTTATAGAAAAACCACATCTTTATCCGATCTCCAACTGATGGGCAAATGGGCTGTTTCCAAGTTTTAGCTATTACAAACTGTGCTGCTATAAAAATGGGTGTGCATATATCACTGTGGTATGGTTCTTTTAATTCTTTTGGAAAGATACTCTAGTCCCACCTCTTTAAGATATCTCCATATTGATTTCCATAGTGGTTGCACCAATCTGCACTCCCACCAACAATGGAGAAGGGTTCCTTTCTCCCCACAACCCCGCCAACATTTGTTATTGTGTGATTTCTTGATAGCATCCATTCTTTGTGGGGTGAGGTGGAATCTCAGTGTTGTTTACATCTGCATCTCTCGAATGACCAGTGATGTGGAACATTTCTTCAGATATTTACTCGCTGCTTTTACTTCTTTGTCTGATAAATGTCTGTTCATTTCAGATGCCCATTTTTAAATTGAGTCTTTATATTTGGGGGGCTGATTGTTTTAAGTTCTTTATATATTCTAGATAATAGTCCTTAGTCTGAGGAGCAGCTGGTAAAAAGTTTTTCCCACATTGTAGGTTGTCTCTTAGTTCTGTTGATGGTTTATTTTGCAGTGCAGAAGCTTTTTAATAAGATGAGATCCCACTTGTTGATTCTTTCTGCTAGTTCCCGTGCTGCTGAGGATTTGTTCATAAAGTGTTTTCCTATGCCAATGTCTTCCAGAGTTCTGCCAACTTATCTTCCAGCAAGTATAGTGTTTCTGAGTAATTTATTGACTGAGAAGATATTCTGGGTATTCTTCGGAATAGTGCAGCAACATATTATAAAAAGGAAAAGTTTACTAATAATTCTACCACTTTCATTTTTAAAATGGGAACATAACTATTTAGAATTTGTATTTCATTTTGTTTTCAGTAAGCAAGTAGTCTACTAGCCTCTGCACATATAACCACTACAATATTTATGTAACTAGTCTGTAAGTAACAGCCTTATTTGCAAAAGTAAAACTGTTCATATAGCTAAAGGAGTAATTTGGGTTTTAGGAAGGAGTTTAATTTTCCAGGTGATATAATTTAAAACCTATTGGAAATGTTTTAATTTGCATAGTGACCTAATCAATGGAGGTTTCGGGCTCCAAGACCAGACGAGTATGAATATAAATGGCTGAAAGGTCTGTGGCTCCATTCTATACAGTGGGGAGCAAAGATGAGCAGCAATTCTGCAAACTTCTCCACTTGTGGGGGATGGGGAATGATTGGATCCCCAAGACCCCCACATTTACACTGGATAATTTACTAGGACGAATATTACTCAGAAGCTATTTTTCTCAGCTATGGCTCATTGCAGTGAAAGGAAACAGATTAAATCAGATATAAGGAAAATGTACACAGGATGAAGAATAGGAGAAATCAGGCAAAAGCTTTCATATGACTTTTCCCATGGTGTGCTAACTGCTCCCAGCAGTGATGACTCATGTAAAGTACTGCCAACTAGGGAGGCTCCCCTGAGCCCTGGTGCCCAGGTTTTATCATCCATTTGGGCTCTAGTAACACTCCACCCCAAACAAAAACAAGCATCCATCGCAGATCATATTGTTAGCATTAATCAGCTAGTGCACTGTGGCTTAGGGTTCAGGGCATACAAAAGAAACACTCTTATCCTGCAGAGGATGCTAAAGACTCAGGGCTCAACTCCCAGAAGCAGCCAAGGAAGGCTGGCCTTTCCTAAGAATGGGAAGGGATTGAGTAACCCAGGCTTACTGAGTTAACTCTTTCTGGTGCACTTGCTAATAACCAGATTTCCTTATAAACATGCCACTGGTGTTTACCAGAAACAAAAAGATAGTGGACAGTAAGTATCTATTAAATGTTTTCAGGAAGACAAAGAACTATGTGGTTATTTTAAATCAATTTACAACGTACAGATTTTGGGTGATATGGCTTGCCAGAAAAACAGCAGGGGTTCAAACTCCAACTCATTCATTAAATCACCATGTCAGCAAAGTGACTGGAGCCCTGACAACAACCTCTAGGAAAAGTAAACACTTCCAACCAACTGGTACTGTAAGCCCACAAGGAGTATGGAAGGGACTTTTCTTGCATAAGACATATGTTCAACTTCTATAGCCAATCAGCTCCTTGAAGAGAATAGCAATGGGTGGTTCATGTGACAAATGGACTCTATACACTGAATTCAGTGAGCATCACCATTTCATCAAGGATAATGAGGATATATCTGCCTGGGACTTTTTTATTCACAGAGAAAAATAACTTTTTTTAGTCAAACGCCTAGTGTAACAAATTTAGCATTTTCTATGACTTATATAGTTTGAAAATATTAGGAATCAAAGTCATATTTATCTCCTGTTACTGGCTTTATCTTTTAGCTGTGTGAAAGTATCAACTTAATCATCATTACTACCTCTTGCTGGTCCCATGCAGCTTGGATGGGGGAAGGCACCATTCCAGAGTCTACATAAAAAAAAGTCTTTAAACTAACATGAGGTAAATTGCATTAATTATCAGCCCTCTAGTACTTTTGTTATATTATGGCATTTATGAGAGTAATAAAGTGCAGTGGCTCCTACAAATATAACTGGCAGTAATGCAGAATTGATTGATTTAATTAAGCATAACAGTTGTCAAGAGCTGCAAATAATAAGGAACACTTTTAATGAAATTGTGCATATTGCCACAGACCTGTACCCAGCTAACAATCTGGAGATGTTTTTCTCTTTAACAGGGTGGTGTGTGTGTGTGTGTGTGTGTGTGCATGTGTGTGTGTGTGTGTGTGAGCTTTTAGTGTACTACAAATAAATTAGAGCATATTTCCATACTTGCAAAACTGTTACACAGATTTGATGTAATCTCAATCAAAATAGCAATAGCATACCTCACAGAACTAGACATAGCAATCTTATAATTCATAAGGAACTAGAAGAAGTCTAGAATAGAAAAAGAAATTCTAGACAACACGGGCAAGGAAGGAGACATCACAATCCCTGACTTGAATTTATACAATAAAGTTACTATGATAAAAACAGCATGGTACTGAGGGAAAAAAAAAAAAAGACCTGAGGATCAGTGGAACAGAATAGAAGATAGAGAAACTATTCCAAGCACACTTAGCTACCTTATCTTTAACAAAGGGGCCAAACACCTTCACTGGAAGAAAGATAACCTCTTTAATGAATGATGCTGGCCAAACTGGCTTTCTATACACTGAAGTTTAAAACTAGAACCACACCTCTCACCATGCACTAAACTAAAACTGAAATGGATCAAATATATAAGTATTAAAATAGAAACACTAACTATGCTGGAAGATAGAATAGGTAAAATTTTTGAATACAAAAGTGTAGACAAAGACTTTATGAACAAAACCCCAATCGCACAGGAAATATTATGAAGAATCAACAAGTGGGATCACATTACACAAAAAAGCTTTTGCACAGCAAAAGAAACCATCAACAGAGCAAAGAAACAACCCAATGTGGAAAAAAGATTTTACCAGCTACTCTTCAAAGGACTAACATCTAGAATACATAAAGAACTCAAAGTAATCAGACCCATCCCCAAATTTAAATACCCAGTTCAAAAGTGGGCATCTGAAATGAATAGACATTTCTCAGATGAAGAAGTACAAACAGCAACTAACTATGAGAAAAACACTCAACATTTCTGGTCATTGGAGAAATGCAAAGTAAAACAACACTGAGATTCTATCTCACTCCAGAGAGCATGGTTATCATCAAGAAATCACCCAATAACAAACATTTATGAGGCTGTGGGGAAAAAGGAATCTTTCCTCATGCTGGTGGCAGCATAAACTGGTACAATCATTTTAGAAGTAGGATGGAAATTCCTCAAATATTAAAACTAAAGGTTCCATTTCACTCAGCTGTTCCCCTGCTACATGTCTTCGCAATGGAATTAAAAGTGTCATACCATATGATTTATGAAAACTCATGTTTATAGCAGCACAATTTATAATAATTAAATCTTGGAAATAGACCATATTCCCATCAACAGATGAATGGATTTTTTAAATGTGGTATTTATATACAATGGAGTACTACTCTGCCATAAAGAAAGATAAATTTGAATCATTTCTAGGAAAACGGATGCACCTCAAGACCACAATCTTAAGTGAAATAAATTGGACACACAAGTTTAAATATTGCATTGTTTCTCTAGTGTGAGAAATCCAAAGGATAAATAAGGAACATAATGGAGGTTAGATATTGGGAAATAGGAAGAATGTGTTCAAATGGGAATGGGAACAAGAAAGGGTGTGGAGGGAAAAGAAAAAAAAAGAGAACAGAAGGAAACAAAGCATTTGTAAAGGGGGAGGGAAAAAGGGTTAAAAAGAGGGGAGAAGAATTGGGAAAAAAGAAGAATCAAGATATATTATCTACAGGTATAAATTCCCTATGACGAACGTGATCAATATGTATGACAAATATGTACAAATAAAGTAAACAAAAATAAAGTACAGCATATTTTAATGCTCAGAGTAATGATAAATTGTGAGGAATTTAATCATTTCCAACAACTTAATGAATACTCTCTAATGCTTAAATTCAGATATAGTGAAAGAATCTTCACAATATGAACACCTTATCAGTATTAATCAGAATGTCTTAAAAAAAGGAATAAAGATATTGGTGCTAAGATTACTTTATCCATATTCATAAAAGGCATAAATAAACCGATATTATTTTCCTGTGTGTTGTGTTCCAAGAAGTCTAGACTATAGGGTATTTGCTGCTTATATCCATGAGTTCTGTCATAGGTACTTTTCTCATTGCTGAGACAAAATACTCAACACCCAAAAGTTAAAGAAGGAGGGCCAGGGATTTAGCTCAGTGGTTCTCCTGCCTGCTTAAGTGCAAGGTCTCGAGTTTGATCACCATAACAAAAAAAAAAGAAAAAGGAAAGGCCTATTTCAGCTCATAGTTTGTGAGGTTTCAGTCCACAGTCAGCTGCTTCCAAAGCAGGGAAGCATGGCAAAGGGGCATTGCAAAGGAGAAACAGCTCACCGCAGGGCAGGCAGGAAACACAGCAACAGTAGCAGCCTGCCTCTCCCTTTTACTTTATCAGGGCTACTAGCCTTTTGGGTGGTGCCAACCACACCCAGAGAAGGCCTTCCCTTATCCACCCCCTTAATCCCAGCATCACACCCTTAATCCTTGTATCATGCCCTAATCCAGCTACCTTCAAAACCCCCCATCTACGAGCACGTGCAGTTTTGGGGGACCTCTAGATACAAGCCATACACATTTTTACTGGGTACCATACCCTGTGTTAATATTTGCTCCCTTGGTATAGGTGCCAGAAAAATGTTACCTGTGACTCTAATGGGGATAGAATCATAATGAAAATCAGGAGAAGTAGAAGTTCAGGGATATGGGCAGTAAATTGGTGTGACTCATTCTAATGGTCCAATCATACTCCTTGATGGTTTTCTCCCCTTCTAGGGAGAAATGATTCTTATCTCAACATATTTATCCTAGAGTAACTACTATTACTTGGTATTTCAAATATAAAATTCATAAAGAATTTTACACAGATAGAGGATTTCAGGAGTTGAAGTATCTCTGTAGCAATGCAGAGTAGATCACTAGGGAAATAAACATGCTCTAACATGCTGTTCCCAAGCTTTGATGAAATGGGACTCAGAGGTGGATGTAGTAGAAGAAAGAGACCTCATAGTAATGTTGAAAAATGACATGGAACATCACCCAAGGTAAGACATTCCTAAAAGCATGTATGGAATTACAACTTCCATGGTGTAATGGTACAAATGAAGAGTGATGTCTTAAACTGTTGCTACTTAATTCATGATTCCACTCACAAATGTGTAGCCTTACTCAAAGGAAGCATGGTTCAACATTTACGAAACAGTTTTCAGTGGGATGGCTCTGGGTCCAAACCCAGATTCTGTCACTATTAGGATCATCTGTGACCCTGCAATGCATCAATTTGGGTTAGGGATGACCTATATTACAGCATTGTTGTGGTGATGTTTTTGTTTTGGGTTTTTTGGTTGTTTGGTTGGTTTGTTTGTTTGTTGTTTTTTGGTTTTTTTTTTTTTGAGGGGGGAACTGGGATTGAACTTGGGTCCTTGCACTTGTGAGACAGACAACAGAACCACTGGGCTGAATACCTGGCCCTGTTGTGGTGATGTAATCAGTGACTGAGATAGACATAGTATCATCTTTCAGAGATTAGTCACCTTAAATAAGATTGTAATAAAGAGACACAATCCCCTGGGTGTGATTTTCCCTCAATTACTTTCACAATGGAGAATGATCATGTAAAGTGGAAAGAACAGAGTTTCATTTTAGACAGAGAATTACATTCTTATGTAGTTAAATGATTCTTCATTTCTGAAGCCTCAAGGATTTTTCCTAAAGCAGCAGTCAGAAACTTCAAGGATAAGGTAAGTGGGGACCAAGTATGACAGAGACTTTGTGACAGCAGTTGTAAGTCAAGAACTGCCTGTTGGTTTGATTTGATGTACTTTCATCTGGTGTGCATACCTGAATGTACACTTGGAAATACAGGATTGTTTACTTAGGGTTTAGCACTACAATGTTCTAGCCATAAATCATAAAAAGTTACCAAGACTCTTCTTAAAGCTTATCTATAAAATAAAAATATATTTCTCATAGAATTTTTTCAAAACAAATTTGATGTTATACACAAAAGTGTTTTAAAACTATAAAGTGCTAACTCTGCATATATGATTATAAAATAATCATGATGATAATAGTATGAATAAAAATTCAGATCTCAAGCAGAGAACATTTAGCCAAGCTGTTGTCCCTTTATAAATGTAAATTCAAATATTAAAAAGAATTTTTAAAAGGGACAACATGGGCTATACATTTACATATAAACAAAATTTTACTAATTATTAGTGACCTCTGATATATAAAATGTTACTGCTCCAGACTTTGAATTTATCTGCTAAGAAGTAAATGAATGTGTGTCTCCCTCAAATTTTATGTTGAAGTCCTAATGGTGATTAGGCTATGAAAGTGCTATTTGCATCATAGGATTAGTAGCCTTCTTATTCTCTCTCTCTCTGTCTCTGTCTCTCTTCCTCTCTCTCTCTCTCCCCCCATTTCCCTCCATCCTTTCCCCAACTCATAGAAAGATACAAGTAACCTGTAATTTGAAAACCATGATTTTCCACAAAACAAGGTTTTTCACGAAGAACCTATGTTGCTGCACCTCCAACTTGGATTTCTCAACTTGCAATTTATGGTATTTTATTGCAGCAGACCAAACAATTATATTTATAGCTTCTCAAAAGGTTCTCCCCTCCTTCCCTCTCCTCCAGTTTCTATATTGACTGATTGAAGTACCTTATTTATGCTTTATAACTCAATAAAGTATTGATGTAGGTACATTCCAGTGTGAAACAGATATAATTAAGTAGCTGTACTGTATCTACAGTCTTCTGTACCATGATGTTGTTTCTACAGTGAAATCCATCTATCAACACAAACACAAGGTCTGTACACAAGTATCAACAACACTCATCCTGTATCTCTCTTCAAATCTCACAATGATGTCAGGAATAAGAGTATGACAAGCATAAGATTAAACCTGACTTTCTCAGAATAAGGACACCGAGACACTTTAAGAGAAATATGGAACAAGTTAAAGATTTGGTGATTCACATGTTTTCTGGAAACTTCTACACCCAAAGAGACAGGAAAATTGAGAGTGAGGAACAATGATCTAGCTGCTTATAGTATTTACCCACAGAATATGGTGATGATTGAGTTCCCAGATTTCTGGGTTTCTGATTCATGATAGGATGGGCAGTTTCTTCATACATGCTCCATTTGATAGAAGCAAACTGAATTTTTTCCTCAACTGACCGAGCAGTTAGTAATTTGGACATTAAGTTTCCTCTTATGTTTTTATTTTGTTTTGCATAATTTTTGTCTTCTGTGTTTTATTCTGGTTCTAGATCTTTTATCATAAAGTTGGGAGAGGCAACATCAAGGCTGAACACTTGATTCTGTTTCAAATTGGAGCCCAACAAATAAATCTGACTTAGGAAATTTACAGGTAATCTTTGGTTGAAAATGAGAGAATGGACCACTGTGGGGGAGAAAAGGCTACAGGCAAGAGAAACTGGCAGCACCTCTCTGGGTTTATGCTGCTCTGATATCTTATAATAGGTCAGACTTTCACCAGGGTGACTACAGGCCTTCATGCAGCAGATCTGTAAAACCCTCTATGCCACTGTCAAAGCACAAGAACAATTGCAGAATTTCAGTTTTGTATATCAGTTGTCAGAGAATGTGGATTTACTGTAAATTTACAGAAAATTTATGTAAGAATTTAGACGTATTAATTTGAGAGGAAAGTGGGCAACTCATTATTTTAATTTGCATTTCTTTGAATATTAGTAAGAAGAAGCTTCTTAAAATGTGTTTCTTACTCACTTTTACTGCTTGCTTTTTAAATCACCTATTCATATCCTTTTCTCAAAAGGCCACTTTTAAAATAATCATAAATGTGTACAACTAAGTGGAGGAATAGTTCCTTAGAACAGATTGTTTCCTACTATACTTTAAAGAGAGGTACTACACAAAAGCATGAACACTATCAGGGAGCGACTGTAACTTGGAAAATAAGTGCAAATAAAATTCTTCCATTATTTAAAAAGTACAAGGATGTATTTCCATTCTAAGAATGGTAGAAGGGAAAGGAGTGTTTTTTAAATGATTGTGCTATATTCATGTAGGCTTTTTAATTCCAATTCTAAGTACTGAAATAGAATCAGTTTGTTATATACACACACATGACAATCATCTCTCCTTTTGGAGTTGTCACCTAAGTGTTTCATTGTTTTATGGAACTATATAATTTTTAATCTAAATAACAGTTCTCTACCTAATAGAAAATTTCTCAAAGATAAATGTATGTTCAATGTGTTTAAAGAAACTAGCTGCAGCAGCACTTAATTAACAATCTTTTTTTTCCCACAAAATTCTTATCAAGGAAATCATTCCCTGTGGGGGAGATAACAGACTGGTAAGGTGGTTTAGGTTTGCCCATCCTGCTTAGCAAGATCAGACTAAAAGGAGCTTTCATTATGTTTCTTCTTAAATCTCCAGAGCCTCAGTTAACACTCCTCAAACTACTCCTACTGCTCAAATCCACTGGCATAGTTGTGTGTGTGTGTGTGTGTGTGTGTGTGTGTGTGTGTGTGTGTGTGTGTGTGGTGAGGGGATTATATCCAACTCTCCTGCCTTTTTTTTTTTCTTCCAGACAGGATGTTGCTATGTCACTAAATTGCCCAGGTGGGGTTAAAATGTATGATTCTCCTGCCTTAACTTCCTAGAGCACTGAAATTCAGGTGTGTATCACCATCCACAGCTGACAAAGCCTCTTTTTCAAATGAGCCACCCATCCTGTCTCTTTCTACTCTATCTAAATCCTTAAGGGCCTGGTCAGTCCCCACCTTCATCAAGAAATCTGTTTTTACCAGTCCATCTGACCCAAACCTCCTCTTTGCTAAACTGCTCTTGCCTTTATTTTCTGTGTCACACATGCTATTCTCTGGACACATATTCTCTTGTTTGGGTATTTAGCTATTTTTCACATAGCTTTTTTCTCTTACAAATTTGACCTTGGATGGAAACAGTTATCTATTACCGTTGGCTTCAACAAGGAGAGTTGTAACAGGAGTAAATAGCCTGAACTTACCCCACTCCCATGCCTAACCCTCTATTTCCTTTTCCCAGACAGCTATATTCATCATGGCAAGTGGACACTCAGCATGGAAGAGATCTGGCTTGACCAGAGTTTGTGAATTGCCATTGACACTCACTATGTTATTGGGATTATATGCTGAATCTTAGCACAGACATGATATTAAACCGTGCACATTGTGGACACTCAAAGCAAACCCTCACACTCAGACATCAAATTTTGTTATTGTCAGTCAGTGTTGGATTTATGAATTACTTCAATGAAATGTATCTCTAGATTATTTCCTGGGATAATTTACAGGCTGTTAAGATTAAGGATGTGATGCTAGAATTAAGGGTGTGATGCTGGGATTAAGAATGCCCAACACTGCATGTGAGTGCTACCTGCCCAAAGGGAGAATAGCCTGGATGGAATATAAAGGGTGAAAGAAGGCCACTACTACTGCTGCTGCCGCATTACTTTACTGCTTTGCTGCCTTCTGCCTGCCCTGCCATGAACTGTTTCTCCTGTGATGCCCTCTTTCATGCCACCCTGCCTTGGAGACACTGGACTATGGAATGAAACCTCTACAAACTGTAAGCTGAAATAAATCTTTCTCTTTTAACTCTGGGTGCTGGACATTTTGTCTCAGCAATGAGAAAAGTAACTAAGACACCAGCCAAAAGAAATTTAAATAAAGAGGTTAAAAGAACCAAGTTTTTCTTCACTATATAATATGATTAGAATAAATCAAAGTTTGCTGGAATTGTCACTGTATGAGTTTCACAGGCATTTTATTCAACATTTGAGTACTTATACCTTTTGCAAGAATTCTTCCAGAAAATGTAAAGAATTCCTCACATTTTCTAACATGCCATGGGGTCCTGATAAGGTTGATTCCCCTTGGCTCTGTGTGCTACTTCCCCAAATTTCTTCCTTGTAGCTACATGTGAGCAACTGAGCAGAGACACCAGACAGTTTCATTTTATGTCCATGCCCTTTCAATAATTTCTGCCTAAAACCTAAGGATCAAATGATATATAATTTTTTTTTAAACCTGGGATCAAATTTAAGATCTTGCACTTGGGAGGCAGGTGGTGGAGCCACTGAGCTCATAAACTCCAAACTGAGTTGGCAGCTAGAGTGATAGGTGCAGCCACTCAAAGATCCATAGGTACAGTGTAATACCAAGCCTTCTCTGGAATAGTTTAGGTTGCTCGGTCTCTGATAGCTCACACACTGCAGCAGAAAAGTGCCTGACAACTAAAGAATCTGTTTTTCATGTTTAGAAGAGATTAGACCTTAGAATGAGGTGGGATGGGAAACCCCAAGCAAAACATTCCAAGCCAAGTTTCCTGTGTGCCTGTCTCATCCACACTATGTATTACTTAGGCAACTCATACACTGATAGACTGAGAAGATATTATCAGATTCTCTTAGGTTGTAGACATATAACATCAAGATAGCTAGTATAGGGCTGTGGATTTAGCTCAGTGGTTCGGTGGCCTGCCTTGCAAGTGCAAGGACACGAGTTCAATCCCTGGTACAAAAAAAAAAAAAAAAAGCTAGTGTATTTCATTTTCTTTTTTAAAGATCAAGTATGGTAAAACCATTCTGGCGAACAATTTGACAGTCTTTTATTTTAAATACAAACTTACCATATATCTTAGCAATTCCACTTCTGTGTATTTATCTAAGAAATGAAAATCTATCTTCACACAGAGAGGTCTATGAATGCTTCAGAGAATTCTATTCAGAACAGCTAAAACCTGGAATGCCCAATATCCACCAGTGTGTGGATAAACACATGTTGCTATACTACTACTGATCAATGAAATCTACTAGTATACACAGTATGGATGAACCTCAAAAGCATCACGTAAATTGGAAGAAGCCAGACTCAAAAAGCTACATACTAGTTCTCCTTCACTGTGTCTGCCATTGCTCTAAATCTTTGCTATTAGTAGTTTAAGAGAAACACTGGATTCACCTTCATTGTAATTCTACTCACATCCATTGTCTTTAGCAAATTCCTGTGCAAGCTCTAAGAATCAACTAAACTACATGTGCCTTATAGATATGATTTTATTTATATGACATTCTTCTTATAGGACTAAAGTCCCTGCTTTCTTGTTGAGATTCAGTTACAGCCACTCAGGCTAATGCCTTTTTTGAGGATCT
Source organism: Fukomys damarensis (assembly GCF_012274545.1). NCBI lineage: Eukaryota > Metazoa > Chordata > Mammalia > Rodentia > Bathyergidae > Fukomys > Fukomys damarensis. The sequence goes on along the minus strand of NW_022900928.1, from coordinate 108,883,427 downwards.
TAAAATCAACAAGTCACAGAAAGTCATTCAATGGCAGGGTGTTGACTATACAAAGGTATGGGCCTTAGCCAAGGGGTGGTGGCACACCCCTGTAATCCCAGCACTCAGGAGGCTGAGGCAGGAGGATTGCTGTAAGTTCAAGACCAGCCTGGGCTACGTAGTAAGTTCCAGGTCAGTCTCAACTACATAGTGAGACCCTGTCTCAAAAAAACAAAAAACAAAAACAACAAAGGTATGGGCCTTGGGGAACCATCTTAGAATCCTACCACCACATACAGATACTATAACAAAGACATCGATGAATGAGTGTGATTTATTCAAAATTTAAGTGCAGAGTACTGATACTGTATTATAAAAATCCTAAAACTTATGAAAAGAAATTATACGTCTTACTAATATCAATTATAATGAGATGTCAATTTCCAATAAATGTTTAAAGTGGGAAATAAAGACTGTGGAGATAAATTTAAGGTTTAAATAGACTTTTTAACTGGATATAATAAATGTAGGGGATAAAGAGAAAGAATTAAAGTGCTGAAAGAGGTATATTACATATATTTTATTAATTTTCACAATAAACCAGTAAGGTAGAGAATAATTATAATTTTTGGTAAAGAGTTTGGGGATCTGAATGACTTTTCCAAAATCATAGAGATAGTAAGTGGTAGCCCAAAATATAACAGCTTTTAAATAAATAACACATGAAAAGAAAGTGAAATAAATAGTGTGCTCTATTGAAAAAAGCATAGGACTCTGAAGATTTTGGTTTACTAAGTGAATATGGATTAGTTCCTTAAATTTTTTCAATCTTGATTTTCATTAGTTGTGCTGGGGCTCAAGAGGAAATGTAGTGTCTTTTTTCACGAAGATGCAGAAACAATAAAGATTTGTAAACAATGGTTTAGCAGATGGAGATTAAAATTTATCTTTACTACTAATAAAGTCAATACTGGAGAGAGTGGCTTAGTTCCTAGCTGATGAATATATAGGTTGTACAGCCAAGGGGCAGATGCTTTTATATAACAAACACATCCCCTGGGACCTGGGTAAAGACAGCATAAAGATTTACATTTAAAAGCTTCTATTAGACAACCCCTGTCCACTGAGAAACCTGGCCAATGGCTGCTTCTGTCAACCCAGTAACTCATTTCAATTCCAAGAAGAATTAAAGGATTAGAACAAGAAACCAGGTTTATTTAAGCAAAGTCTTTGCTCAAGGAAAAAGGGCAGATACAAAAACAAAACAATGTATGTTATATGAGGAATCTACTGAGCTTATTTCCAATAAAACAGGAAGTATTTTTCCTCAATCATGAAAATAAAATTCCTGACACATAACACTTACAGGTTGTGTTTTCATAAAGTCCAAGGCAAGAGAAGGAAAGGCACAATCATGATAAGTAAACAAACATTTTATGAATTTAAAGCTTATGTCCTATTATCTCCAAAAGCCTCTTCATAAATTCTCATGTCAAATAGGAACTTGCTGAGGAAAATAAAATTCACAGGGAAGTTACTCTGTGTGAGAGAAAGATGATATACTTTGTGAAGTGAACTCTCATGGTTGTACTGCAAATTAGGCATTAGAGGACTCTGACTGTACAACTTGCACACAATCATAGAGTTAGTGTGGACAGAATCAGGAAAAGCCAATGACATTGGGAAATTGGTTTGGATGAATTTTTCTAGTGCTATAAACTGTAGCTCTAGAATGTTCTATGTAGAATATTCCTTATCAAGGGTCTCTTTATGTGGAATTTAACATCTGTGTTTTAATTATTAAAATCTAACTATGTTAAACTTCATTTATTTGCCTTTGTGGCAAATTTCAATGTAGCAAATATCTTTTCAATCAATAAAGGGTATTTTTTAGCTTTAGTTTTTACTACTGCAGTTTACTGAATACAAAAGAACACAGGCTAAATTAATTACTAAATATTTCACTTCCCCCAGGAGTTATGAATTATTAGAAAAGTAGCTATAAACTCTGGCCCCAATTTTGTAAGTGTACATTTACCCTTGCTCTTCCTTTTTGTCCTATAATTCACACATTTTAAAATGAACATTATCACTGTATTTTATTAATGTTCATTTTCTTTCCATGAATGCTCCCAGCAAACACATGGTATCTGAATAAAAGTTTTAAATATCTGAGGTAGTAGTGTCAACTATGGTTACTTGTTAGAGACTTAGAGACAGTGGTGATATAAACTACAGAGTGACAGTTGGGAAACTATTTAACTATATGACATGTAGAGAACATGTGTTTCTCTGGTTATCTTTTGTTTTCAGCAACCTCTTCCGTGACACTGTGGACCAAAAGAGTAGGTACTATGTTGATCACTGTATATGTACTTTGTCTAATTCTCACAAACACCTTTAAAGGCAACTCTTATTATCCTCATTTTTAAAATAAGCAAACATAGTCTCCATGAAGGTAAACAAGGTGTAACTAAGGCAATTGGCTCCCTCTCCACTACTGCCTTGGTCCATCAGGCAGCCAAAACAAAAATACTACCAACTGGATGACTTAAGCAACAAAAACTTATTCCTCTCAGTTCTAGAGGCACAAAAATCAAAGATCAAGTTGCTGGCAGATTCAGTGTCTACAGGCCCAGATTCCTGGTTCACAGACAGCTGTCTTGTCAGGGTCTTCACAAAGCCAAAGAAGACAAAATAGCTAAGTGCCTTTTGATAGAGGCATTAATCCCATTCATGAGCATTCCACCCACCTCATGACCTAGTTATCTCCTAATACCATCACAGTACAGGTTAAAATTTCAATATGGGGCTGTAGTAGAGGGGTACTGCTGAAAGCAATCACCCTACTTTAGCTATAGGGAAGAGGGATTTTCTAGAACAGAGTGTAGCCATAGATCACAAAATTGGGGATGATACAAGAAGGACCAGAAGTATTCCAGAGAACAGGGTCCACATACAGTAGTATGACCAACATATGTTGTCAGTATTACAAGATCAAAAAATAAAATGATGGGCCAGGGATGTAGCTGAGTGGTACTGCCATTTGCCTTGCAAGCACAAGGTCCTGAGTTCAATCACTGGTATAAATAAATAAATAAATAAAATATGTCATTGAATGGAAAGTAAAATTTAAGAGATGGTTCAGCATTAGCCATAGCAATTAGACAAGAGAAAGAAATCAAAGCAATAAAGATAGGAAAGGAAGAAGTTAAACTGTCATTATTTGCTGACGATATGATATTCTATGCTGAAGACCCAAAAAACTCTACCAAAAGACTTCTCGACTTAATTGACACTTTTAGCAGAGTAGCTGGATACAAGGTCAACACCCAAAAATCAATAGCCTTCTTGTACACAAATAACAGACTCATTGAGAGAGAAATAAGGGAAACAATTCCTTTCACAATAGCATCCAAAAAAATGAAGTATCTAGGAATCAATCTAACAAAAGAAGCAAAAGACCTCTACACTGAAAATTACAGCACTCTGAAAAAAGAGATCAAAAAGGATATAAAAAAATGGAAAGATATCCCTTGTTCCTGGGTAGGAAGAATCAACATCGTGAAAATGGCCATAGTCCCAAAACAGCTATACAGATTCAATGCAATGCCAATTGAAATTTCAACACTATATTTCACAGAACTAGAAAAAAGAATTCAAAAATTCATTTGGAACCATAAGAGACCTAGAATAGCAAAAGCCATTTTAGGCACCAGACACATGTCAGTGGGTATAACAATTCCTAATTTGAAACTATACTACAAAGCCACTGTGATAAAAATAGTGTGGTACTGGCAAAAAACAAACCTGAGGATCAGTGGACAGATTGGAAAACACAAAAACAATTCCAGATACACTCAGCTACCTTATCTTTGACAAAGGAGCTGACCATCCCCACTGGAGGAAGGATGGTCTCTTTAATAAATGGTGTTGGAAAAACTGGATCTCAACCTGCCAAAGATTAAAACTAGACCCTTATCTTTCACCATGCACTAAATTAAAATCCAAGTGGATTAAAGATTTAAATATTAAAACAGAAACACTAAACTTGCTGGAAGATAAATTAGGCAGAACTCTTTAAAACATTGGCATAGGAAAAGACTTTATGAACAAATCCTCAGTAGCACGGGAACTAGCACAAAGAATCAACAACTGGCATCTCATCTTATTAAAAAGCTTCTGCACTGCAAAAGAAACCATCAACAGAACTAAGAGACAACCTACAATGTAGGAAAAAAATTTTGCCAGCTGCTCCTCAGACAAAGGACTATTATCTAGAATATAAGAAGAACTCAAAACAATCAGCTCCCCAAAATATAAAGACCCAGTTCAAAAATGGGCATCTGAAATGAACAGACATTTCTCAGACAAAGAAATGAAAGAAGCAACTAAATATATGAAAAGATGTTCCACATCACTGGTCATTTGAGAGATGCAGATGAAAACAACACTGAGATTCTATCTCACCCCACAAAGAATGGCTGCTATCAAGAAATCAAACAATAACAAATGTTGGCAGGGTTATGGGGAGAAAGGAACCCTTCTCCATTGTTGGTGGGAGTGCAGACTGGTGCAACCACTATGGAAATCAATATGGAGATACCTCAAAGAGCTGGGACTGGAGGTTCCATTTGACCCAGCCATCCCTCTGCTGGGTATCTTTCCAAAAGAATTAAAAGAATCATACCACAGTGATATATGCACACCCATGTTTATAGCAGTACAGTCTGTAATAGATAAACCTTGGAAACAGCCCATTTAGCATCAGTTGGATAAAGAAGATATGGATTTTCTATAAAATGGAATACTACTCAGCTATAAAGAATGTGAAATTAGACTCATTCATAGGAAAATGGATACATATTGAGGATATACTCCTAAGTGAAATAAATACATCACACATGTGTGAATACTGAATATTTTCTCTGGTGTGAATAAACTGTAATAGTACATAAGATCCTAATGAGATAACTGACATTGTGAAATGGGAAGAAAAGGACTAAAGGTGTAGGGAAAGTGGGAAGGGTAGGGGAAAGGTAATAAGGGAAAAAAATATGAGAAAATGAAAAAATGGAAATAAGTGTAAATGGGGAGGGTAGGAGGGGGTGAAGGGAGGGCAGGGACAAGGGGAAAAAATGAGAACCAAGACCTGTCATGTAAAGGTACAAGATCCCAATAATGAATGTAATTGTACTGTATACCTAAAATGTACCAATAAATTCAATAAAAGAAAAAAAAAAGATGGTTCAGGTGAAGTTTTCTTTTTTTTTCTTACTCATTTAATTGTTAAGTCAAAAATAATAGCTAAAAGTAGTGAGTACTCTTACATAACAATTTACTAAATGTTAAGCAACTCATGTGGTAACACAAAATTTTACTTTAAAAAAGAACAGGTTTTACAAAAAAAATTTAATCTTTAACCAAACAAAGCCTTTTTGATAAAAATCACACATTGGTCAAACCAGATTTTATGTATATGTGCAAAATACATTAAAATGTAACAGCAGGCACTTTAAATAACTATTCTGAATGATGTTTGGCAAAATTCCTTCTTGCCTAGCTGGTTGGCTTTGTAATACTTTCTGAAGTTGCGATTTACACTCAAAAGGCCTGAAATTTCAACCAATACTCTATTATCTTGGAAAACTCAGTCATGCATTACTGAAAAAGACTGAAATAACACGAGGCTGAATGTGAAAGGTGTGGTGAAGTGGCACACTGCTGCAATATGCGATGTGGCAGTGTGGCAGTCATTCATTCCCTGTAGAGCTCAGTGCCTCCTACTGTGCTGGGCTCTTCCATGCCACCGTTACATCACGGGCACTTCTCATGGGTATGTGGGAAAGAAAAACATCCTGGAGCCAACCTGAGTTACATTAGGAGCTGGAAAATTCATTCCTATTCATGAGAGAATGGCAACTCAGATAGCCTACAGAAATACTGGAGAAATGGACACCTATTTCCCTCAGAAACTGGGTACCTATTTCTCTCAGAAATCAAGTTTTTCCTCTTCCCTTCTCTACAGGGCCCATAATCTTGATGCCGCTTTACTCTCAGCTTCTCCCTCTACTACCTCAGCTCAACACACAACTGCTTTTAGTACCTTCTCTGGACATCAAAATGAAAAAGAAAGGGGATTTGATTAGATTCATGGGTATTATCCAATAAGGAAGCTTTCTTTTAACTGGACAGAGTCCTCAAATCCCAGCCCATTTGCTGGATTGGGGTATATACAGCCTCTGCAGAATTGCTTTTGGCATAAGGAAGGGTTGGATCAATCAGCAATTGTATTAGTCAGCTTTTTCATCTCAAGGACAAAATAGCACACACCTGCAATTTAAAGGAGGAAAGATTTATTTTGGCTCACAGTTTCAGCAGATTCAGTCCATGGATTGCCAGCCTCTAAGGCAGACACAGCATGACAGAAGGGTATGGAGAAGAAAAGCTCTTCACTGCAAGGTGGCCAGGAAGCAGACAGAGAAGAGAGCTGAGGAAACTAGATCCTACTATGTCACACCCCTAGTGACCCATCCCTTTCAACCAGGTTCCACCTCCAAACATGAGACTTTTACAGGATATTTTAGATCTAAGCCATAACATTCTAAACTTGGTCTCCAAAAGGCTCAGGTTTGCCTCATTAAGCAAAATGCATTTATCCCTTCTCTAAGAGTTGCCAAAGTTCCAGCATTGCTTAACGGTACAATCCAACACCTCCTGAAAGACTCAAGGCAAACTCTTAGTTACGAGTCTGCTGAGAAAAGAAAACACTTCTATGGGAGCCAGTCATGGCCCACCGGCATTTGACATTTGAAAAATAACTTCTTTCTTTATAATCAAGGCACTGACACAATGTGTGGTCAGGATGTTCCTAATTAGCATTTGTTAACATTTGTTCCTTTCTAAGGACTGCATGTGTTAAACTTGTTTTTGACCCTGTGATGGGAGAAACTCAAGGAGATAGCCAAAGATCTCATGTTATCTGTAGGAGTCAGATGCTTCCTGTTAAAGATCTGATGTTATCTGTAGGAGTCAGGTGCTTCCTGTTGATGTACCTTTAAAAGGAGCTGTTTCTGTGAAATAAATCAGACTTCTCTTGGTCTCCATTCAGGTTTGAGTGTTCTTTCCTTTCTCAATCCTAAATCCCCAACTCAAGCATGTTCATGTTGTGATGGCTAGACCACCACAAGTGGCACCTGAACAGGGACCTGAGTATCGAGGGATCCAGTGAAGGACACCACAGAGAAAAATGAGGCCTCAACGAAAAGGTAAGGAGAGGTGAATTTTCTTGTAAATATTAAAAATGGGAGCCGGCAATAGTTGCATGCTTTTTGTACATATGCCTAAAGATTTATTGCATGTCGGTGATGCTAGAGTAGGGCACCAGCAATTGTGTAATTTTTTAGAATTTGTTGAAATGGTTTTTCCTTGGTTCCCTGAAGAAGGCACTGTAAACTTAGATACTTGGAGTAAGGTAGGAAAACAATTACCGGATTATTATGCTGCACACAGACCTAGCGAGGTACCCATGGATACTTTTAGTTTGTGGACTCTCATCAGAAATAGTTTGGATCCCAGACATTAAAAAAAAGAGAGAGAGAGAGAGAGAGAGAGCCCTCTTTGGTTGGTTGCTGTAGCTTCACGGCCCCTTAAAAGTTAAAAAAACCTGTTAGGATCAATTCTCAACCTCTTTTGTCCCCTGTTCAACAAAGGTTACAACAAGCTTTAAAGATTGAAAAAGATTTATCTGGATTTTCCCTTATCTGCCCAGTTTTTGATGCTCGAAATGCTCAGGAAAACCCCATTCATCAACATGCTCCAACTCCTTTTAAACAATTAAAAAAAAAATAAAAATGGCTTGCGCCCAATATGGACCAACAGCCCCTTTTACTTTAGCAGTGCTTGATTCTCTGACAACTGATGCTTTACCTCCTTTTGATTGAAAACAAATAGATAAAGCTTGCCTGGTGGGGCAATTTCCTTTTGTAGAAGACTGAATTTAGAAAACAATGTCAAAAAACAGCAAAATTAAATAGGACACAGAGAGGGTTAAATGCTAATTATGAGATGCTTCCTAGAGATGAAGCTGCCCCTAAAAGACCCCTACTGCGTTGAGCACTTAAACTTTACAAACCAATCGGTGAGTGCTTGTTCTTTTTGTTTTGTGTCGCAAGCAGGCTACGCAGAGCACTGTCCAGCAGTGCCTCAAACCTGAAAGAGCAGCAGGGTGGAGATGGGGCAGAGAGAAAGGAAGGACGCCAAGAAAGAGTCTGATCAAGGCGACGTTTATTGCAGGCAAGCCTTTTAAAGCAAAAACCCACAAACTATTATGGGCTGGGATTACGTAGTAAATGAAAGTTCACACAGGAAAGAGAAAATAGGCTCAACAAAAACAACTATTATGGGTAGTAGTAACCCAGACAACTACACCTCTGAAGGTCAGAGATAAGAAACTGCAACTTTCAGGAATTCCACAAAGGAAATACACCACCTTCTAAACTGGAGAAACTTAACAAAATGGAGTTACTAAAGTTAACAATACTTACAAGTAATACTCATGATTCCCACAGTTTTGCTTCTGTGTCTTTCTCTTCCTGTTAATGTCTGATAATTGTTAACTGGTAATTTGTGATCTGGATCATTTCGGAGGCCCAGAGATCCAGGCAGATCTGCTAATGGACTCCGCGCCACAAGGGCTGGGAGACCTCCCAAACCCCCTTGGTCAGGACACCATCCTTTCGGTTTAAAAAAAAAAAATCTAGAGGAAACTGCTCGTGAGATCTCTGGTTCTACTTTTGGTTTGGTTTTCATAAGCCTTGGTCCTATATCTTATTTGGACTCCTTTGTTTCCTTGTTTGTCTGCTCGCTTATTTTGAATTTTCTGACAGGATGAAAAGAAGCTCATCTACTCCCATCACCTTGATTTTCAGTCATTTCCAGGAGGTCCGTTGGACTGCAGCTGACCTTGGATTCCCCATAATTAAAGAGATTTCAAAACAACCCAGCCTAGGAGTTGATCAAACTGCTCTGTGAAAGTCAGCTGCTAGTAAAAACTATTTAGTTTTGGTAACACTTCTTGTGCATTACAAATTGTTAAACTGTGATTGCAGGGTTAGCTTGCTCTTTTCTAAAAACTCAAGATTAATACTATTCTATTGGCAGCCAGTCAAATTTTAAGATGTAACAATCTGAAAACAGAAAAAGGACACTTTAAACTGAAGTTTGTTATAGAAGGTTAATAGTAAATGAGACAGAAAAATATTAGGAAAGCTATAAGTAAGAGTTATACTTTTGACATGAAAGGTTTTTTTGTGTTCATCTTGTTAAAAACAGGTAAAGAAAGATATACAAGACCAGAAGGCCTAAGTATACAGAGGTGTGTGGAAATCATTTATTTATGTTTGCTTGTTGGTTTCAAGTTTGTTATAAAAGGTTTACATTTACAGTCAAGAAGAGTTTTCATTCCTTTAACCCTAATTCTACAAGAGATCTCTGTTAATTTTGACCTGCAAAAGTTTTGACTAGTCATAACTAAAAGATTTTATAATTCAATTGGCCAAAACCATCTGAATACACGCATTTAAATTGTCTTATATGTTTGTCTGTCTAAGTGTTCAAAAGTGTCTGATTATGTTTTTGATCAAAATGACATCAAATACAAATAGATTGTTGATTTCTACAACCTGGCTTTATAGGATCAAATAAAAAACTTAAAAGATAATTAAATATAAACCTTTAAGTTTGGATACCCTCCTATTGGTAAATAAAGAAGCAGCTGCTCAGAAAATTTATTCTGATCTTTGTTCACTAATGAGAGCCACCAAAATAATTTTCATAGCCTTATAAAAAGATATGCCTTGTTAAATATGTCATTAAAAATGTTTACATTGATTATCATCAAAAGGCTGAATTCTAAATATGTTACTGTAACATGTTTATGATGGTAATCTTCAAAATATAATATTTTCTGTAAAAAAAAAAGGAAGATCCTGTTGATACAAAGCTACATTACAGGACATAAGATTTCATATAATTATAATTATTATTGCTACCTTTCTTGTATACAAAATGTATTTATATTATTTGACCATGCAGGTTTTCCAGCATATTGTTTATGATAATAACCTTTTGATCCAGTTATTCTCCCTTCTGTTCTGCTCCACCTACTTATGGTTACAGGTACATTTATAGACCCACCACTATCCCTGAACAGCTTGAAGCTGGGTTTCCACTGAGGAGACCAGATTGGGACCCCAACACTGAAGCAGCAGAGAAAACTCCAGGATGTGTCTCGGTGCACAAGCGGAAATTTCATTTCAAAAAGCAAAGTTTCCCTTCTTTATCCAGAATGAGGATTTAATGGGACTGGTGAACCTCCACAGTACTTAATATTATGATTTTATGGAAAATATGTTATGTTACTATACCTCAGGAAAGGTTATTTAATGACGCATCTCGAAAGTTTTGGACTGGTCACTTCGAAATTCCACAAACTTAAGCTTATCTGCAGGACTTTGGTGGACAGATTCACGTTTTCCTCAACCAACATTTGGAAACCTGCTGCTGCATTGCTAGAAATATGCTTATGGTCAGATGTCAAAGTTACTAGCCTTAGTTTCAATATTGTTGGCATAGGGGCCTCTAATATAATGTCTTGTGTTAATGCTCCTTATGTTGTGGGAAGCCAGCCATGGCCCATTGGCTTTTTGAAAGATAACATTTGTTCCTCTTTAAGGACTGCACGTGTTAAACTTGTTTCTGACCCTGCACGAGAGAAACTCGGATAGCCAAAGATCTGTAGGAGTCAGGTACTTCCTGTTAAAGATCTGACATTAGCTATAGGAGTCAGGTGTTTTCTGTTGATGTGCCTTTAAAAGGCTGATGCTTGTTTGCAATAAACATCGCATTGATCAGACTTGTCTTGGCGTCCTTCCTTTCTCTCTGCCCCATCTCCACCCCGCTGCTCTTTCAGGTTTGAGACACTGCTGGACAGTGCTCTGCGTCGCCGGTTCGGGACAAGTGGCGCCCAAACAGGGACCTGAAATTGTAGCGGCGAGCGGTGAGTAATCAGAAGAAGCCTGCTATCAAAAAGGGCTCAGCCGAGTCGAAACAAGGAGGACACCACTGTCTGAAACGCCCGGCGGGGAAAATCCTCGGAGAAGCAGGTACCAATGGGGCACATAGGATCCAAGATGAAATTTAGCACAGTAATTCAGTCTTTATTCATGGAGAAAGGAATTAAGGCAAAGAAAAAACAATCATAGTACAGAAAAGGGACATTTTAAGCTGAAGTT
>NW_022900928.1:108861568-108867517 GCF_012274545.1 Fukomys damarensis | reverse complement strand
AAAGGTTTACATTTATAGTCAAGAAGGGTATTCATTCCTTTAACCCTAATTCTACAAGAGATCTCTGTTAATTTTGACCTGCAGAAATTTTGACTGGTCATAACAAAAAGATTTTATAATTCAATTGGCCAAAACCATCTGAGTGCACTCGTTAAAATTGTCTTATGTTTATCTGTCTTAAGTGTTATATGTTTGTTTGTCTTAAATGTTCAAAGATGTTTGTATGTTTTTGATCAAATGCAAATAGATTGTTGATTTCTACAACCTGGCTTTATAGGATCAAATAAAAAACTTAAAAGATATTTAAATACAACCTTCAAGTTTGGATACGCTCCTGTTGGTAAATAAAGAAGCAGCTGCTCAGAAAATTTCTGATCTTTGTTCACTAATGGGAGCCACCAAAATAATTTTCTTAGCCTTATAAAAAGATATGCCTTGTTAAATATGTTGTTAAAAATGTTTAATTGGTTATCATCAAAGGTCTGAATTATAAAAATGTTATTGTAACATGTTTCTGATGGTTATCTTCAAAAAATATTTTCTGTTTAAAAAAAAAGGAAGATCCTGTTGATACACAAAGCTACATTACAGGACATAAGATTTCATATAAGTATAATAATTATTGCTACTTTTCTGGTATACAAAATGTATTCATGTTGTTTGACCATGCAGGTTTTCCAGCGTATTGTTTATGACAATAACCTTTTTGGTCTAGGTATTCTCCCTTTTCTTCTGTTCCACCTAATTATGGTTACAGATGTGTTTATAGACCTATCACTATCCTTGAACAGCTTGAAGCTGGGTTTCCACTGAGGAGACCGGATTGGTACCCCAACACTGAAGCAGCAGATAAAACTCCAGGATGTGTCTCGGTGCACAAGTGGAAATTTCATTCCAAAAAGCAAAAAGTTTTCCTTCTTTATCCAGAATGAGGATTTAATGGGACTGGTGATTTAATGACACATCTTGAAAGTTTTGTACTGGTCACTTCGAAATTCCACAAACTTGAGCTTATTTGTAGGACTTTGGTAAACTGATTCACTTTTTCCTCAAATCAACATTTGGAAACCTGCTGCATTGGGAAAAATACATTTATGGTCAGATGTCAAAGTTACTAGCCTTAGTTTCAATATTGTTGGCATAGGGGCCTCTAATATAATGTCCTGTGTTAATGCTCATAGAGATTGTTTATGAAAATGATAATATTAATTGTAAATTGACCAATTGTATATTCTTAGAAATAGTGATTGCCTTTCATTTTGTGATGAGTTTGAGATAACCTCTCTTTGTAATGATGCCTGTAAAAATTAATGAGTCCTGGTATGAGGAACAAGGATTACAAATATTGATAGAGGTAGAAAAAGCTACATGTCAAGCCTTCACAACCCATGGTATACCCCCTGCAGAGGCTGGTAGTCAAAGACGGGTTAGAGAATTGTGGAGAAATATCCAACCTAAGACAGAGCATGAGTATTAAATCTCTCATGGCTTGATGACGGGTAAGGGATTTCTCTGAACATTTCTCACCTAAGACAGGCACAGCCTTTCTGCTGAACAGGGAAAGTCCCTGCTCTAAATATAATAAAAAGGGGGATATGTGGTAAGCCAGCCATGGCCCATTGGCTTTTTGAAAGATTAACACATTGTTTCTGACCCTGCACGAGAGAAACTCGGATAGCCAAAGATCTGTAGGAGTCAGGTACTTCCTGTTAAAGAGCTGACGTTAGCTATAGGAGTCAGGTGTTTCTTGTTGATGTGCCTTTAAAAGGCTGATGCTTGTTTGCAATAAACGTCGCCTTGATCAGACTCTTGGCGTCCTTCCTTTTTCTCTGCCCCATTTCCACCCCGCTGCTCTTTCAGATTTGAGACACTGCTGGACAGTGCTCTGCGTCGCCGGTTCATGACAATATGTTATTAGTAAAAAATATAGAGATTGTTTATGAAACTGATAATGTAACAGCTATTTTAGTTGTAAATTGACCAATTGTATATTCTCAGAGAAGACTTCCTTTCATTCTGTGATGGTTTTGAGACAACCTCTCTTTGTAATGATGCCTGTAAAAATTAATGAGTCCTGGTATGAAGATCAAGGTTTACAAATATTGATAGAGGTAGAGAAAGCTATATGTCAGGCCTTCACAACCCATGGTATAACCCCTGCAGAGGCTGGTAGTCAAAGACGGGTAAGAGAATTGTGGAGAAATATCCAACCTAAGACAGAGCATGAGTATTACATTTCTCATGGCTTGATGACTGGTAAGGGATTTCTCTGGACATTTCTCACCTAAGACAGGCACAGCCTTTCTGCTGAACAGGGAAAGTCCCTGCTCTAAATATAACAAAAAAAGGGGAAATGTGGGAGTCAGTCATGGCCCACTGGCATTTGACATTTGAAAGATAACTTCTTTCTTTATAATCAAGGCATTGACACAATGTGTGGTCAGGATGTTCCTAATTAGCATTTATTAACATTTGTTCCTTTCTAAGGACTGCATGTGTTACACTTGTTTTTGACCCTGTGATGGGAGAAACTCAAAGAGATAGCCAAAGATTTGATGTTATCTGTAGGAGTCAGGTGCTTCCTGTTTAAAGATCTGACGTTATCTGTAGGAGTCAGGTGCTTCCTGTTGATGTACCTTTAAAAGGAGCTGTTTCTGTGAAATAAACCAGACTTTTCTTGGTCTCCACTCAGGCTTGAGTGTTCTTTCCTTTCTCAATCCTCACTCCCCAACTCAGGTATGTTCATGTTGTGACGGCTGGACCACCACGCACTTCCAACAGAATGACACAGGTTAAACACTCCCATTTAAAAAAGGAAGAATGAGTAAATAGAAGTTAAACCAAAGCAAGACCAAAACCCAGCAGGGAAAACATTAAATCCTATATGTCCAGTATCTGGGGCAGGTTGTGGTGAGATGTGAGCCCCAAAGGGCTTGGGCAGCCACATGCCTATGGCCTTGCTGGTTGCAACACACATGGTTGTCTCTTGGGCTGGCTCAGCTCACTGCCTGCAATTTTCCTAAGTAGATGTTCCACATTCTTCAACTCTCCAATTTCCTTAGGTTTCCACTCCACCTTTAGCTTCATTCTCACAGCTTCATGCACTCCCCTTTCACAGGCTCCAGGCAAGGACTGTGACCCTGTCACACATTTTTGCCTGGTCTCCTAGGCCTTCTTCTAAAATTTGGATAAAAGCCTCTGTGGCCCCATAACTCTTGCGTTCTGCATGCTTGAAAAAATAGCACTACATGAATGATGACAAGATCATCTTAATCTCTAGCCAAGCCCCCTTAAATCATGGCTGCAGGGACCTCTGAGTGCCTGATTGGCTGAACTTCAGGATACTGCTTCCCTATATGAGCAGGTGTGCCCTAGCAACTCTCTTCTCAAATAAAAGATTCAATTTTACACCCTTCAGCCTGAAATGGTTGGAGTCTTGCTGATTCCTGAGATGTGATCCTGAGATACCTTCAAGGTATCTTTCTTCTTATCCCTGTACAAAGTACTTGGCTTTTTTTCATGGCTGATCTTTTCAGCCACTATTCTGTTCTTTGACCCAACATTGCAGGCACTTCCTTCCTGGTGAAACTACAAGCTTTTCAAATCATTCAAAGCAATCTGCCATTGCTTCTGATTTACTTAAGGTCTGGCTAAAATTAGTCAAAAGTACCCGGGACACAGTCTCAATGTTGGGCTGCTTTGAAATTTCCTCCACCAGATTAATTATCTCAGTTTTTCACCATAACAGGACACGGATAAAGCACAAATTTTCTGCCAGAGTATAATGTACATGGCCTCCAATGCAACTGTTGATTGAGTCTTTTTTCCCAACTGATACCTCTTGAGCCTAGCTTTTACTGTCCATATTTCTATCATCATTGTGGTCTTCTGACCTCTGGCCATCTCTGACCATGCTAGGACTTCTTTAGGTCACATCTCCTTATCTTTACAAAGTCTTATAACCAGTTTCAAAAGCTCTGAACCACATTATCTGGTAAATTCACAGTAATGACCCCAGTTTTTATACCAACTTCTTGTATTAATAACTTTCTCAGCATTGGGATAAAAATACCAGGTGCTCACAATTTCAAGGAAAATTTCATAGTTTCATTGGGTTCATTCAATGGTCAACCAGCTCTAATACAGAAATAGCATGGATTGAAAAGTCAGTGAAAGAAAGCTGTTACAACAGGGAGGCTGAAAGCAGACAGAGAGGGAAGGAGCTCAGGATGAGAATATACTCTTCTTAGTCTTGGTCCCAGTGACTGGCCTTTGACCCAGGTCCCACCTCCAATTGTGAGACTATTGGGGACATTTTAGATCTGAACCATAATGGTAATAGTCATGATAATTAAGAAACTGATAAAAAAAAAACTATGGAGGTTACACAAAAGTAATGGCTTATAATCACTTTAAAAGAACTTCACAAGGGTTTTTAATCATCCTTACTGTATAGAAACTTTCAGACTGAGCTATACAGCATGTTCTATGACACACATTTGAAATTAGATGTTTAAGTTAAATTGTCTTTTTCTTTTCCCTTATTACAAAAAAAATCCCCTTAACAGTAATAGGGGCTCACTTTCCCTTAAAAATGTGAGAAAATGAAAAGATGGAAATAAAGTGTTAATAAATGGAGATGGGGCAAGGGGGTGAAGGGAGGGCAAGGACAAGGGGAAAAAATGAGAACCAATGCCTGTCATGTAAAGGTACAAGATGCCAATAATGAATGTAACTGTACTGTATACCTAAAATGCACCAATAAACTAAAAAAAAAAATTGTCTTTTTCTCCTTGAAGTTCACAAGAGGGCACATCAAGTTTACATCTGTAAAAAAAAATCAAGAATTTTGTAATCATAATGATTCTCTGAAATGAAAAAAGGAAAATCAAATCTCATCTCTAAATCCACATATAATTTCTTAAAAAAAACTGATTGTATTAATAATTAAATAAACATTCTTTCAAAATGTTTGCCTCCATCAACAAAACGGGTAAATTTCAATCTTTAGCTTATATTATATGATAACTTTATATCCATTTTTGCCACTAGTCTCCAAGCTCCTTGAGCCCAGGAGTAGCATTTTTTATTTCTATAGCACCAGTACCTAGCTGTGAGTTCATGATCAATCCACTTGTTGGTTGAGTGAGCAAAGGTATCTCCTGGCTTTTATTAGTTTTAAAAATAAATATGTTTTCAATTCTGAATGGTGATTGACATTCATGTCATTAGATTTCACAAGTGTGCGAAACCAAAAATGACATTCAAAAGAGCAATCAGCAGGGAAGAAAGTAAACTACAATAAGTGATGAAAGTTGGGATGAGGAAGCAGAGAATGTGGGATGTGCCTTTTCAAAGTTTATAACGGAAAAACCAAGTAATATCAGAGAAGTAAAAGGCATAGGAAAAATAAGGGCTTTATTTT
Organism: Fukomys damarensis; assembly: GCF_012274545.1. Taxonomy (NCBI): domain Eukaryota; kingdom Metazoa; phylum Chordata; class Mammalia; order Rodentia; family Bathyergidae; genus Fukomys; species Fukomys damarensis. The sequence goes on along the minus strand of NW_022900928.1, from coordinate 108,862,092 downwards.
GGAGAAAAGGTTAGCAGAAGGCAGAAGAGTAAGAATCAAGAGTAGAAGAGGAAACCTGTTAACTCTGGAGAGAGGGAAATATACCTCTTTCAAAATGGAGTTAACAGAAATACACATGAATTGAAAATAAATTAATCTAATTTACAAAACAAATTCCAAATAGTATACAAATGCAAACAGGTAACTGTACTATAATACTGAGTAACCTGTGAAGATATAAAATTTAACCTAAAAATGATATTTTACTGCTACCCTAAAAACAGATGTACATAAATATATACATTTTTTAAAATAATGGTATATTGGGCTGGAGATTTGGCTCAGTGGTTCCACCGCCTGCCTCAAAAGCACAAGGTCCCAAGTTTGATTCCCAATACCAAAATAATAAAAATAATAATAGCATAAACTGTCAGTCCTTACTCTGCAATATTTAAAACCAATGACTATATAGTGGACCTGGCCTTCAAGATGGTCTCAGATACAGATTTAACTTGTAAAGAGTTCTGGAAGGAACATTACAACAC
>NW_022900928.1:108845546-108861553 GCF_012274545.1 Fukomys damarensis | reverse complement strand
ATGCCCCAACTTACAAATGAGTTCATTCCAGGAGAATGTAAGTTGCATTCATTCATAAGTCCAACAAAGTGAGTCTTATACAACTTTAACACAAATATACAATGTAAAGAAAAAAAAGCCAAATAAACAGAAATACTGTAAATAAACTACTTTTCCTTCTATATTTATTTTAAAATGGTAAGGTAGACATGTGAGCTACTCCCTCAATTTGTTCACATGTACAAATATTCAAAATGAGAGGTCCATTGGTATCTGTGCAAGTTCAAAACTTGAGTGTTTGTAAGCCTGGGACTTACTGTTAAAAAGATTTACAGGTTAGGCTTACAATGGCCACTGAAGAGTCAGGTGTGGGAGAATGCCAAAGGGCCATTGGCTCACTGAAGATGTGAAGGTTCTGGTCAAAAGTTGAAGGTCTGTCTAGAGCTCACTGCAGAGTCTGGTATGGGTTTCTATTATGAAGTCAGAGCCTGGGCCAGAAGCTTGGAGAGAGCTGTCCAAAGGCAATGGCAAAGACTGGAGCTCCTCTAAAGAAACAGAAACAAGACTTCCTCCTTCTTTTTCTTATTCCATTCAGGCTGATAGCCTCCCCCGCCCAGGGTAGGTCTTCCCTTTTCAATCCATCACCAGACACACCCAGGATTATGCAAAACCAATTAATGAGGCAAATTGACACCACAGTTAATTATCACAGCAGTGCCTCAGTCTGCAAGTCATCCACTGCTCTGTTAATAATCTCAATTACTTGCCAAGCTAGACTGGTCTGAATTGTTCCTGGACCCTCTCCATGCAGGAGCAGATGTTTCTTTTATGACACTTCAGGAAATCCACAGAAAAACTGGTGCTGGAAAAGGGTTCCAACAGATCCAAAGATGGCAGGGAAGAGGATTCATAGGAGAAATTTCATGGTGGCCATCCTCCTCCATGTCGTATGGAGTGGTGCACCTTCCAAATGAGTCTATTCTGCCAGATGAGTAGAGTCACCCTTAAAATACCTGATAGGCTACAGAATATACTGAATTTCTGAAAATCCACACTGGATGGGATTGCAGAAAGCTCTAGCCAATGCTGCATGGCCCATGGTATGGATGATGAAGGTATGCTAATGAGGCTATCTATCCAGGGGGGAATCCTAAGATGGCCATCTATTTCCATGTGGGGTGGGGTATTGACTATTATTATGTCTGAGAAACACCATGTGGTTATAGGAATGCCCTGAAAGCACCCCCCAAAATAAGAAATATACTGTCATTTGCTGAGGAACAATATGATTTATAGTGTTGGGGTGGGGGACTGTGCAAGATCATAGCAGACATGGAGTGGCCCCTCTTCTTGGCAATAGAAGCAGAGGCTAAGCCCCAAACCCACTCTTTTGGTGAGTGAGTGCAGAAGGAAGAGAACTGGGATAAATCTGTTAAAATGGGGGGGGGTGTGAACACCACCAGAAAGGTGTAGTGCAAGCCTAAGTGCAGAATAAGGGAAAGTCCATAATTCATCATGTGAATGGAGAGGTTAAAAATGGTCCTATTCAGGAAATTATGGCCTTCAGGGGAGACTCTTCCCTCCAGATGCTTGAGGTAGGAAAAACTTCCAAGCAAGAGTAAAAGAGCTTCTGACTGCTTGGTTTGTGAGGTTTGGGCATATGAGGTAGATGGAATCAGCTTAAGCAGTCCAGAAGCAGAAGAACTGAGCAACATAATAACCCACACCTTCTGTAGACAGAGGCTGCACAATCTCCAGCCATAAGGGGGAAGCACTCCCATCTAGATTGCCTCACACAGTCCATCAGGGACCCCTGGCTGCCACCTGCTGAGGTTCCTAAGAATGCAAGGGACTGGAAGACCATCAGGGAGGGAGAGGTGATGTGATAGGAGCTGGGGTACAGGAGGCTGTTTTTCATGCGCAATCCACCATAGAACCACACTTACCAAGGACCTAAGATAAAAGTTAATCCAACAGGGACCCCAGAAGTGCTACACAGCCCTCGTGGTCCTGTTCAGTTTACTAGGTAGGGCACAACCTGTGTGAGGTGGGAGAGGCTTGGCAAAGCTAAGCAACTTGAATCACCGTGCAAACCGAGTGTGCGAAGTGTGAGCGAAGCTGAAGAGGGGCACTGAGGCAGAGAAACAATCAAAAGGCCCTTTTCGGGTGACCAGAAACCAGATGTGGTAGGATTTGTGTGACGCCAGGATGCCACTAGGTAAGACCAATATAAAAAACCAATTCCATTCTGATAGGTTTGATGGAGGGTTCTAACACCAGATCAATTCACAAAGAAAACAAGGAGGTAACATGTGCTGTGTCTTCAGTGCCCTGCCACGGAAGTAAGGAGTGGGCGCCTCCTTAGCTGCTCCTCTGCTGGGAAGGTCAAGATCCCAGTGATGAATGTAACTGTACTGTATACTTAAAATGTACCATTAAACTAAAAAAAAAAAACAAATCCACTCAGCCCATTATCCTTTCAACAGTCCACTGTGGCCAATAAAGCAATCAGAACAACTGTCAATTACAGTTGAAGTTATACCTCCCCATCCATGCCACTCTGCCCACCACTGCTCTCCTGACTGAACAGCTGCTACTATGGGATCTTATCATGCTGTTTCAAGTCTAATGCTGGCTTTCGCTACCAAGTTCCAGGACCAGTTTGCTTTCACCTGGAACAGAGAGCATCTTTCCACAGTCCCTCCAGGCTACCTACACAGCTCCACCACTTGCCATGGGTTAGTGGCCTGGGACCTCAATTTGTTATCCTGCCCAATCACTGTGAAAATGAGTATTAAATAGATGACATGATGCTCATTTCTGAGTGTCTTGTAGATTTAGAAAAATACCTGAATGATATATAAAGATATGTAAAGGAGTAGAGATGGGAAACCAATACCCCATAAGGTTCAAGAGCCTGACACTGCAGTAAAGTTTTGGGGACTCTTAGGATTGAGTGAGAATGTTATACCCTTAAAAGGTCACTGAGGGAACATTCTACAGCAGCCTATACCACTGTTTCTAGGACTCCAGGGTTACTGGTACATTTTTATACCCAGTGGCATTAACACAAAAGAGCTGAGGAGTAAGTGAAGATACTTGTGAAGCAGGCTAAATAATTGTGTGCCCCAGTACCCCTATTCCCATTTGTTTTAAAGATTAACAGTCTTTCATGTGGCTGCCCATAGCCCTCTAAGTCCTCCAGGCAACCAGGAGGGTGCTGCCATCAAGTTACTTATTAGATGCATGTAAGGACAGCACGGGGGAGCCCATGTGGGCTGCAGAATAGCAAAGGCTGCAAGGTCATAAAGTATTCTGACCTTTCCCATACCATACAAGCACGTGAGGTTTGCTCTCAGCAACGGCTTTCAAGGAGGGATGTACTACCTGGACAATAAGTCAATGACCCTGTACGGGATGGCCAATTGGATTATATTGGACTCATGACTATGCATGAGAGATGCAAGTACACACTCATTATGTGGTTACTGCCTTGGGCCTCTTTCAAGTTTTCCCCTGAAAATAAACTACTGGGGAAGACACTACTGGAGGTCTTATATGGGTGCCCATGGAGGACTGACAGTGACAGGTCACTCATTTTTACCAACAATCGTATGAAAAATTGATGTGAGGACAATCAAGCACAATGGTAGTGTCACCTGCCCTACAAACCCACAATGGCTGGCTTAATTGAAATAAATGGATTGTTAAAGCTTCAGTTAAAAGGCTTAAACGAAGGTACCCTGCATGGGTAGAAAAAAATACTTCCAGAAACCATTAAGATTATTGAATGAAAATCCTAGTTCCAGGGATAGGATTGGCTACCTCCCCAGAATGTCCTCCTCCTACATAGGCTCTTGCCACTGAAGTCAGTTGTGTGCCAAAAACTGGACAGTAAGCCCCTATTGCTGCAGACATCATACACTTGACTGTAGGCCATGTAGCACCCACACTAGGACTGAGATGGCATTCAGAGAGGCCAAAAGTGCTCTGCAGGCTGCCTGGGAAGAACTGTCACAATGCCCCACTTGGCTGTGAACCTCATGTGCTATATATACTCTCGGCATGCCACAGAGATGGTGCCTTACTGATGCAGTAGAACATGACAGATCTGTGTGCAACCACTTTCCAGTCAGACCTTAAAGCCCCTCTAGAGGAGAAGATGCACATTTGCTACTGGAAGCCAGGACAAAGACCTGGCTGAGGAATTAGGAAGCCATAGTTGGGGGGACACTGCTATTGTTTTGTTAAAGGGATACAATGTGCCAGTGAAACTACCATCTAAACATCTGTGCCTGCACTTACAGGTTACAGCTGCTGAGTCATAGCCTCCGCTTCAGTACACAGCAACCCACAATTAAGTCCCACTCCTGGGTATGTGATGAACTTCCCCTCTCCAGTTAAGCAGTCATGTCCTAGAATGTACGGTCCTCATCCAAAACTTTCTGAGGACCCCAGAACAGAGATGGGGCTTTCCTTTAAGGCACACAAGTGAGGGAACATATAAATGAATCCCGACTCATGCATAGTTAACTGGGGACGTGTACTCCTGATTGATGTTTGTTATCATTCTAAGAGCAAGTACATACCACTATAGCATGGACTGTTGCTTTAGCACAACAGCCCAGAGCACAGCTCTGTCAGTGATAAAAACACACCCTCCAAGGTTAAGGAAACATCATGGAAGAAGGGCTGGAAAGACTGTAAGAGCAAAAAGGCACAAAATATAGTAAGATTTGCCCTCTGAACCCTAGCCAATGCAAGTCCACCGTGCAGTGGGCCACTGTCTAGCTGTGTAGCAGGCCCTTGCCAGGTGCTGAAGCCATGTTCCAGAAAAAAGGCTGACATTCTCTGATGAGGATGGAACAGGTGCAGACTACACACAACTTTTCCCAAGAACCCTTCTTGCTTTTGATCCTGTTTTGCTGCTTTGATTAAAGGCCTATAAAGCAAACAACTTAGCAAAAGGGGACTGGCAACTTCAGTAGTAATCTAGTAGATTACTTGTAGGTTGCAGTACTATTGATTACTACTAGATTAATGAACTGTTACTCCCCAAGCTAGACTTGTCTGAGTCATTCTTTGGACTAATGGGTACCCTCTCAATTTGGAGGCAGATGTTTCATTTACACTTCTCTGGGAAATTCATGAACACCCAGACATTCTTAAAACTTCACCGGCACTTCCAGGACAAGAAGTTAGAAGGCACAGATAGCAGCAAGTCCAGGTTCTTCGCTCCAGAGCATGCTATGTTGAGGTGATAAGGGATATCCAGACACATGGTCATTGTCTGAGGGAATCTCAGGGCATATTTTTGCATACTGACTAATATCTCTCTCTAGTTATATAATTTTCTATTCTGATTTATTGCAAAAAAATAAGACTTCAATTAGAAGAAACAATATTTCTTTAAAAATCATTTTTGAGGGCTAGGGATTTAGCTCAGCAGTTCGGTGGCCTGCCTTGCAAGCGCAAGGACCAGAGTTCAATCCCTGGTACCAAAAAAAAAAACAAAAACAAAATAAAAATCATTTTTGAGATTGGAGCAGACTAGTAAGGACTGCCCAGCCCAAGCGGGAAGCTAAGCAGCTTCCACACCCTCCAGTGCCCAGGCCTTTATCAGAGCAGACTGGTGAGGATGCCTCTGCAGCAGCCCCCTCCCCCGGGGCTCCTGGTTCTGTCGGTGCCTGGATCCACACTGCAGAGGCACAGGTGGTCATAAAGGCCACCATACTGAGCTCCAGAAGATAGAACAGAAGTGAACAACTGCAATAAATGCACATCAGATCTCCGTAGTTGGTAAATTGGAGGGATCACCACCTTCTATCAGAACCTGGACTATCTTCAGGGGAAGGGCAGCTGGAACCTGCAGTGAACCTTGCAAAGTTCAACCCTGCAAGAGGTCAGGGAGCTCAACTTGAGAATTCAGCCTGAATCTCCGGAGTTTGCCTTTGGCTAGTTGAGATTAACTGATTTAGTTCTGCACATTTCTGTTCACACTGTCTAATGTGACAGCACAGATATACCCTGAAAGAGGCCCTTCAAATTTTTCTTTTCCTCTTTTTAAATTTTATTTTTCCCATTCATCAAAATCTTCCTTTTTTTCCCCAATGAGTCTCTTGCTCCCCCACATTATTCTTTGGGTTTTTTTTGGGGGGGGGTTCAGCTTTAATTTGAGTTTATTGGTACATTTTAGGGATACAGTACAGTTACATTCATTGTTGGGATCTTGTACCTCTACATGACAAGTCTTCTCATTTTTTCCCCTTACCTCTGCCCTCCCTTCACCCCCTCCTGCCCTCCCCATCTACAAACACTTTATTTTCATCTTTTCATTCTCTCACATTTTTTTCTTTTCCCTTTTTACTCTTCCCCTACCCATCCCACCTTCCCTACACCTTTAGCTCCTTTCTTCCCATTTCTAAATGTCAGTAATCTTATTAGAATCTTATGCATTGTTGCAGATTATTCACACCAGGGAAACTATTCGGTATTTACACATGTAAATGTATATTTCACTTAGGAGTATATCTTCAATATGTATCCATTTTCCTATGAATGAATCTATTTTCTCATTCTTTATGGCTGAGTAGTATTCCATTTTATAGAAAAACCACAACTTCTTTATCCAGTTTCCAATGGATGGGCAAATAGGCTGTTTCCAAGATTCAGCTATTACAAACTGTGCTGCTATAAACATGGGTGCACATACTTCTCTGTCCCCCACATTATTCTTAATCTCCCTTTTTGTTCCTGTTCCTACCCTAATTTGGATTTCTTTATTCTTTTCTTGTTTCCATCGCTCAATTGTAATTAGTTTCAAAGCAAAGTGAGTACAATGTATAGCTTCCCTATTACTGTTAAGTTGTGCTATTCTTGTCGTTGCTCTTGCACTCTCTTTCGCTCTTGTCTTCAACAGTTTGCAAGAGTTTGCATGGTCATCCTGGGTCCTCTGGCTTCACTTGAAACCTCCTGCTATTCTTCTACCACCTATTCCTCTCCTCCAAACTCCTAAGTCCCCATCCTGAAGGGTACAGTTGCTATACTGAAGAGTTTAGTCACTATAAACATATTTTGGGATGGTCCTCGATTTTTATTTAATTCAGGCGGTTAAAGGTGACAGATTGATAATTATTACAAATGGTCAATTTCTAAGCTGTGCTCGATGCTATTGTGTTGCTGACTGTATCAACTGGGCTAAAGGGTTGTGATTGATTTAATCAGTTGTCCTTTCTGATATTATGAAAATGAGAGTGTCTCTGAGTCATTAGACACTCAAAACCTTAAAGGCAACTATATCAGGAAGATCAAAGTACTAACCCAGAAATTAAACCAAGGACAATCCAACAACAAAAATAAAAATGAGAAAACACTTAAGCAAGGCACAAATACAGACTTCTAGTTCACCAAAGGTAAATTCTAGGGGAACAAGGTAGAAAAATCTTAACAATCAACCACCAGGACACCCTGAACTCATAGCACAGCAAGTAACAAAACAGATCAATCAGGCTCTAGAAAAATTCAAACAGAAATAATTTCCCAGATAACTACAGAGAAAGCATAATGAAAAACATGATTAGAGACTCTAGGACAGAAACAGACAAAAAAAAACAGATGAGTTCAGGACCATGATAGAAGCCATAAATGCCCAGCACAGGAAAGAAATGGAAACTATGAATGCCCAACATAGGAGAGAAATGGCATCCATGAAACACATTCAAACAGATATCCAGGAGAGTAAAAACAAAGACCAAAAAAGACCCATCCTCTGAATCTCATTAAATATCAACATACTTAAAATGGGGCTACAGGGCTGGGGGTTTAGCTCAGTGACACTGCATCTGCCTCACAAGTACAAGGTCCTGAGTTCAATCCCCAATACCAATGGGCTATTCCTATAGAAAATGCAGTCATTCATTTTTATAAAGTCTTAAATCTACTATTTTAATAGTATATGGTCAGAAAATATAAAGTATGTGATACTTTCAAAAGAAAATCTTTTAGTATTAAACTCATTTGAAATGTTATTATTTCTGAATAGAATATACTAAACTAGTATTTCTAACTTAACCTTCTACCTGAAAACTAAAGCTTCTAAATTTAAACAAAATATTCATAAAGAATAACTTGGAATACATTTAGGACTCAGGTAAAGATTTGGGGGACAGGGCTCCCCCAGTTCCATACTGGTCCCTCTAGGACTTATTCTGCTCTAAAGATCAAATCTGCAAAGCTTAGAAGTACGTACTTTAGGGCCTTCTATTCTAGTGGCCACTGATCACCACTACAACCTCATTCAGTCCATCTTACTCAGAGAAATCTGCCCGCAAATAGCCTCTTCCTAAAATTATCTGAACTGGCACAGTTCTCATGGCACTTGGCTAAGTTCTATATAAGAGCAGACAATGTCCTAAAGATGAAATTTATCATGTTAAAATTTGCCTCTGTACTGTCGCATGTGACACATTTAAAATTTTTCAATATAGGGCCAGGGATTTAGTTCAGTGTGGTTTGGTCACCTGCCTCACAAGCTGAAGGTCCTGAGTTCGATCCTAGATACCAAAAAATAAAAAATTTAAATAAAAATTTCAATGTAACAAGCAACACGGGGACATCTACTACAATAAAATTGTCTTTTTATAGCTCAACAATTCAGGAATAGAGATTTATAGAAAATAAAAAATATTTCATTAACTGAAGACATTTAAAACAACTCCTTGGCCAGCAAGTAATGATTCACTCATCAGTTCCAATGTACTTCACTTGGATTTCTGCCTCATCTTTCTTACCTCTCCTTTTAATCTATCAAAATATATGTCTTAGAACCTGGGTTTACTTTTGACTATAAGTGGAAGGTGGAAAGTTTTATAATTTTATAACTAAGACAATTCTTTGGGTACTTTTCAGTACCTATAATGGACACCCTCTCCAAAAGCTGTAACTATTACCTAAAGTATCAGTTTGTGAGCTTCTTAATAGTTTTAGGTGATATGTCCTAGTTTATAAAGCAACTCTCTTTGTTACAACAAATATTAGGTATTTGTTTGTAGTTTCGCTATAACAGACAGTAATACACTACTTAATGTTATTGTGCATTTTCTGTTGCTATAATTGAATACAACAGATTAGGAAATTTATAAAAAACAAAGGCTTATTCTGTTCACAGTTCTGGAGGCCGAAAGGTCCAAGATCAAGGGGCTGCCTCTCACAAAGGCCTTCTTGCTGGTGGGAATGTTTCACGGTCATGTGGCACAGGGCATCACATGGTGAAAGGAGCATTAAAAAGAGAAAACCAAAAAAGACAGAGTCAAATTGGCTTTTATAAGAGATCCATCTCAAGATAATTCATCAAACTGTTAATGGATTCATCCATTCATGAGCACAGATGCATCATGACCTAATCACTTGTTAAAATTACTACAAAGTACTCTAGAAAACCTATTTGCTCTCATATGCACTGACATGGCCTACTACAGATTTAACTGTAATAAATGTGCTCAAAACAAAGGTACCAACCCATCCCAGGTTCATAAGACTTGAAGAAACAATCTTTCTATAAGATTTCCCCAATCTCTTAAATGACAATCTCTTATATCAACCATGAGTTAGAAGAGAAAATCCAGCATATACAGTGTCAACTCCTGAGAATTCTTCCTTGTGTTTCTGCAGCATTAGCAGTGAATCAAAAAGGAAAGAAGCAGTGAGTGTGGAAGAAAAAATGGCATCTTGTCTTACTGCCATTCTGAACAGGTCATGTCAAAACACACAGTGAGGGGAATTCTAACACTTGGCAATGTGATAATTCAAAAAGTCACTTCAGTTCAAGGCACCCACATAAATGTAACTTTTGGCATTTCTTGCAAGTTACTACAAGCCAGACAAACTCAATGTTCTTCCAATCTGCAGATTTAATATTTTTTAAAAGCCCTTTTACTACAATAGACAGACTGTAAACTTGAATATGTTGGGAAGAGAATTTTTCCTCCACCGACTTAGGATGGAGTTGGCTGGGATCCGTGAATTAATATACCACAGACAGGTTAACAGGAACAATTATTACCCATGCAGGAGGGAGTGCTGTTTAAGTAGTGGCTCCCTGAAAAAGTCAGGGCTAAGGGCTTACACACTACTAGAGCCCCACTGGGAAAGCATGGAAGTTCTGATAAAGCTTCTTTACAAACTTATTGGGAATGTCATAGTTTTATATTTATTAATTTTATCGGTATACTTTTGACATGCATAATGATCATATTCATCATAGGAAATTTGTATGTGTATATATCTTAATTCTTTTATCCTCCCTTCCCCTCCCTTCCCTTCAATCCTTCTTCCACTTTCCATTTACAAAACTTTTCTATTGTTTTCCTTTCATTCTTAATTTTTTTTTGACCCCTAATCCTTTCCTTCCCTTTCCCCTCTCTTGTTCCTCTTCCTATTTGAACATTTTCTTCCTGCTTCTCAATATCTATTCTCCATTTTAGCCCTTTGGGTTTCACATAAGAGAAATAATGCAATATTTAAACATGTGCATCTGATTTCACTTAAAATTATGTTCTCAAGGTACACCCATTTACCTAAAAATATCTTGTTTATCCTTCTTTATGGCAGAATAGTACTCCACTGTATATAAAAAACACATTTTCTTTATCCATTCGTTGATGGACGTGTGGGCTGTTTCCAAGATATAGCTATTACAAACTGTGCTGCTATAAACATAGGTATGCATAATCACTGTGGAATGATGTTTTTAATACTTTCAGGAAGATACCAAGAAGAGGAAGAGCTCAAACAGAACCTCTAGGTTGTACCAGTCTACACTTCAACCAACAATGAGGAAGGGTTTCTTTTCCCCCATAACCTCACCAGCATTTGTTATTGGTTGATTTCTTGATGATAGCCATTCTTTCTGGAATGAGATGGAATCTGTGTTGTTTTAATTTCCATTTCTTGAATGACCTGTGATGTTGAACATTTTATCATATATTTATTTGCTGTTTGTACTTCTTCATCTGAGAAGTCCCTATTTATTTTAGATGCTCATTTGGGGAGTGGGTATTTATTTATTTTTTTAATTGAGTTTATTGGTACATTTTAGGGATACAGTACAGTTACATTCATCATTGGGATCTTGTACCTTTACATGACAGGTCTTGGTTCTCATTTTTTCCCCTTGTCCCTGCACTCCCTTCACCCCCTTCTCCCCTCCCCATTTACAAACACTTCATTTTCATTTTCTCATTTTCTCATTTTTTTTCTTTTCCCTTATTACCTTTCTCCTACCCTTCCCACCATCTCTATACCTTTAGCCCTTTTCTTCCTATTTCCCATTGTCAATTATCTCATTAGGATCTTATGTACTATTATAGTTTTTCACACCAGAGAAAGTATTCGGTATTTACACGTGTGACTTATTTATTTCACTTAGGAGTATATCCTCAATATGTATCCATTTTCCTATGAATTTCCTCAATATGTATCCATTTTCCTAATTTCTCATTCTTTATGGCTGAGTAGTATTCCATTTTATAGAAAAACCACATCTTCTTTATCCAGTTTCCAACTGATGGGCAAATGGGCTGTTTTCAAGTTTTAGCTATTACAAACTGTGCCACTATAAACACAGGTGCGCATATATCACTGTGATATGATTCTTTTAATTCTTTTGGAAAGATACCAAGCAGAGGGATGGCTGGGTCAAATGGAACCTCCAGTCCCAGCTCTTTGAGGTATCTCCATATTGATTTCCATAGTGGTTGCACCAGTTGGCACTCCCACCAACAATGGAGGATTCCTTTTTGGAGTGGGTATTTAAATTTGGGGGGTCTTTTTGAGCTTTATATATTCTAGATAATATATTTCAACCCTGATCAAAACACCAATAACATACCTCACAAAACTAGAGAAAATAATCCTAAAATTCATATGGAACCAGAAGAGAACTAAAATAGAAAAAATAATTCTAGGTAACAAAGGCAAGGGACATCACAATCCCTGACTTGAAATTACCTTACAAAGCTACCTTGATAAAAACAGCATGATACTGGGGGGAAAAAAAAACCCAGACCTGAGGATAAGTGGAACACAATAGAAGATGCAGAAACAACTCCAAACACATTTGGCTATCTTATATCTGATAAAGAGGCCAATCACCTACAGTATTTATGAACAAAATCTCAATCACAGTGTGATCCCAGTTGTTGATTCTTTGTAATATTTCCTGTGTGATTGAGATTTTGTTCATAAAGTTTTTGCCTATACCTGTGTCTTCAAGAGTCCTACCTATTGTATCTTCCAGCAGATTTAGTGTTTTAATATTCAGATCTTTGCTTCATTTAAATTTTACTTTAGTGCCTGGTGAGAGACACAGAAAGCCAGTTTTTCCAGCACTGTTAATACAGAGACTTTTTTTCCACTGTAGGTGTAAAAAGCAAGATCATGTTTTCTACTTTATCTAGATGTTAACCTAGCCAGCAATCAGACTGATTATTTAAGATGGCCAGGGTTTGGAAGACTGGCACAAGCAAGTGTTGAGGTTATGCTATAATTACAGAAAAACAGTAAAGATTAGTTGAAACAAAACTCATTTTGAAAGGGACATCATCGAGAAGTACAAGGAAATTAAATAGGTTAAGACAAGCGAACTCCAGTCTTTCTAAAAAGGGAAGGGCTTTATTAAAAATTCTACAAAATATTCAAAACAATTTTTCAGGGAAGAGAGTTTTTGAGGAAAGATAGATGGAGCAAAGTTCTAGATTTTTGTTTGTTTGTTTGTTTGTTTTTGAGACAGGTTCTCACTATGTAGTTGAATCTGACCTGGAACTATGTAGCCCAGGCTGGTCTCGAACTCCCAGCCATCCTCCTGCCTCAGCCTCCCGAGTGCTGAGATTACAGGCATGTGCCACCACGCCTGGCTTAGCACAAGCTAAGTGGTAAGTATAAGTATAGCCATTTTTGGGGGGGGGTTGTTCATTTCTTTTTTTTCAGATCATGGGGCATTTGATAGCTACTAACATCAGTTAAGAAAAAAAGTTGGGTTGCAAGCTAGATGTAGAAGAAATGATAAGGCAAATAAAGCTTTTAGTAGGCAGCTGAAAATGGACATCCCATACTATGTCAGTTTCCTTGGTATATGCTAGGCAGTGAACAACTACAATTTTCATAAGATGAATAATCTGCAATAGGGTAGTAATTATACCTGCATTGGAGACAGGAGTGCCAGAAGAGGTCAAGAATCCATGGGACTTCAAAACTATGCCAATAGCAGAGCAGACGCCAGGGGCATACCTGGAGTTAGTACAAACAGTAGTTTTTCCTTTTGTGAAGGTAAAAACTCTAATCAGAACTATGAGTTTGATGACTTGGGCTGGCTTTCTGGTGGACAAAGCATATTTCAAACGTTAGAAGTGTGTCTAGGACACAGTCAGCTATCTTTCCCTAAGAATTTCATTAATGAGAGCTATTACAAAATAAGAATAGGTTTGGATTGTTAAAGGGAATATATAAGAAGGTTTCTTATGTCTGAGAAACCATTGTCCATGTTTCTAAAGCAATCAAGAGAGCAAAATTCTCCATCATCAGGGAGAAACAGTAGCTGCTGGGTTTACAGTATTACAGCAATGGTGATGAAACGGTTGACTAATAAAGCTTATTCATAGGTGGTCTGTCATTAAGTAGATTCTGGTTTTTGGACTTGTAAAAGATGTGACATAGCCTGAGGAACACAGATAAAAAGGTGGCTTCCTCAATGAAGGTGGCAGCTGAGGCTGCTGCATATAGAAATAGTGGGTCATGTGTGATGCTATGCAGTCCAACTTACATGAAAAATATGATGAGGGATCTATCAGCACTGATATGAGAAATATGCTGTGGGACAAAAAAGTTCATCCTAGAATATACATAGCAATTGCTTGTGCTTTATGACAATATAGATGAAAGTAGTTGTTTACACTGGCTATGTCAAGGGCTAGGGTGTAGAAAATGTAAACTGCCATGCTTCCAAGGAGACCAGTGGCTCAGAGGTATAAAGTATCCTATGGTTCTGTGTGAGAGGATAGCATAGAAAGGTTATGTTAAGAGCAGAAAATTTGGAGGTTCATTGGTAGCAATAGCCAGCTATCCCTAAATATTTCCATAATGGTGTTTTTATCTTAAAGAGATTACCGGATGAAATTTATTCAAGGCATTTGGGGGTGAGTTTTCAAGTGCCCTGAGATATTTTCTAGTCTAAATAGGTAACTGTTTGTATACACTGGCTTGTGGACGCAGAGGCTTTATAACCTCAGTTGACCAGAATCTTCAGGAATGTACAGGAATCCAGGACAGCACTCTAGTTTGGTTACAAAGAAGGAGGTCATCAACACTTCGGACAAGAGTGAAATCCTGAATTAATATTGTAGACTAAACTGCCTTTGAGAATTTGGGAAAACATTGAGAGAGACTCCTATCTTTGAGGTTGCAAGTTCATGTAAATTGTCTCTTCTTAAGTTTCAAAGTAAAAGAGGAACTCTTGAGTCAGGGTATAATGGTATTAAGAAGAAAGCTAAGCAGAGGTCAACTATTATAAACCACTATGTGCCAGTAGGGATGGGTTAGGTACTACAGGGTGGTGAGGAATCACAAAGGAATTCACAGCTACAAGATCTTGTACAAATCAATACATCTGATTTCCTCCCAAATTAAATGTTTCTTTTTTTCTTTACTGGTTAGACTGGAGTATTGCAGGTGAGGAAGTAAAGACAAGGGTACTACTGCAAAGGGAACCTACTGTAGGTCCAATTCTTTATTCTGCATTTCCAGATAAAAAGTATTAGGTTATAGACTGGAAAGGATTCTAAGGGATTATGAAAAACTATACGTCAATTATGTGAGCAACCCAGAAGAAGTGGATAAATTCCTAGAAACACATAACTTGCCAAGACTTACTCATGAACAAAGAGAAAAAAAAGTCTCAAACAAAGGCTCAGGATCAGATGGCTTTACTGGAGAACTCTACCAAACATTTAAGGCATTAACATCAATCCTCCAGAAATCCTTCCAAAAAACTGGACAGCAAAGAACAATTAAAGACAATTCTTTGAGGGAAAACACTGCCCTAATACCAAAGCTAGACCAAGACACTATAAGAAGACAGTTTCCTTGATAAATAGTGATGCAAAAATCTGGAACAAAAGCAAAGGGAATTAAGTAGTATATACAAAGGATCAGACACCATGATCAAGTGGGATTTATACCTCAAATGCAGGGATGGATGCCTCAACATATGAAAATCAATATAATACACCACAGTAACAGAACAAGGACAAAAACCACATCATCATCTCAATGCAGAAAAAGCACTTGGTAAAATTCAATACGACTGTTATGATTTAAAAATAAACTCACTGCACTTGCTTCAGCAGCACATATACTAAAAACAAACTCGCTAAAGTAGTAATAAAAATTCACCCCAAATGCCTTGAATCTTACTTCAACACAATAAAGGCTATTAATGAAAAGTCTACTGAAAGACCAAACATGACTTCTCTAAGATCATCAACAAGATAACAATGTCTATTCTGGCTACTTCTATTCTATTGGAATCCTACCCAGATTCTCTACTTACAGATGGCGTGACATTGAATGTAGAAAATTCTAAAAATTACGCACACACGCACACACACACATACACACACACACACACACACACACACACAAATCACCTGTAGTAATTAAATTCAGTAAATTAATAGGTAAAAAAAAAATCAACATATCACAATCAGTTGAATTTCTTAACCAATAATGAACAACTGAAAAGGAAATTAAAAAGTCAATTCCAGGGCCCGGGATTTAGCTCAGTGGCACCATGCCTGCCTCACAAGCACAAGGTCCTGAGTTCAATCTCCAGTACAAAAAAAAAAGTCATTTCTCACAAAAACAAATGCAGATGTACTCAGCTACCTCATCTTTGACAAAGGAGCTGACCATCCTCAGTGGAGGAAAGATAGCCTCTTTAATAAATGGTGTTGGAAAAAAAGGATGTCAACCTGCGC
>NW_022900928.1:108829093-108845080 GCF_012274545.1 Fukomys damarensis | reverse complement strand
AAGAAATCACACAATAACAAATGTTGGCGGGGTTGTGGGGAGAAAGGAAGCCTTCTCCATTGTTGGTGGGAGTGCAGACTGGTGCAACCACTATGGAAATCAATATGGAGATACCTCAAAGAGCTGGGACTAGAGGTTCCATTTGACCCAGCCATAGCTCTGCTGGGTATCTTTCCAAAAGAACTAAAAGAATTATATCACAGTGACATATGTGCACCTATGTTTATAGCAGCACAGTTTGTAATAGCTAAAACATGGAAACAGCACATTTGCCCATCAGTTGGAAACTGGATAAAGAAGATGGATGTGGTTTTTCTATAAAATGGAATACTACTCAGCCATAAAGAATGAGAAAATAGATTCATTCATAGGAAAATGGATACATATTGAAGATATACTCCTAAGTGAAATAAATAAATCACACATGTGTAAATACTGAATAGTTTCCCTGGTGTGAATAATCTGCAACAATGCATAAGATTCTAATAAGATTACTGACATTTAGAAATGGGAAGAAAGGAGCTAAAGGTGTAGGGAAGGTGGGATGGGTAGGGGAAGAGTAAAAAGGGAAAAGAAAAAAATGTGAGACAATGAAAAGATGAAAATAAAGTGTTTGTAGATGGGGAGGGGAGGAGGGGGTGAAGGGAGGGCAGAGGTAAGGGGAAAAAATGACAATCAAGACTTGTCATGTAGAGGAACAAGATCCCAACAATGAATGTAACTGTACTGTAACCCTAAAATGTACCAATAAACTCAATTAAAGCTGAAAAAAAAGTCATTTCTATTTATGTATTATCAAAAATACTTAGGAAGTGAGTATTACAGTACAATAAAAACTACAAAAGGCTGATGAAATTAAAAATACTTAAATAGAAGTACATCTCATAATCATAGTTCATGATAAGACTAAATATTAAGAGATTAAAAGCAATCTGCAGACCAAACAAAATCCCAGGGATATTTGTTGCATAAAGTCTATGTGTTTGAGAACCAGAAGGCCAAAGATCCAGAAGCTTTGATTCTGATTTCCAAAGACAGATGCTTTAGCTGGGAGGAAGGGAGAATGGAAAGGGGGAGGGAGAAAGGAAGAGAGAGGGAGAGAGGAGGGGGATGAAAAGAAGAGGGAGGGAGAGAGGAAAGGAGGGAGAAAAGGAGAGGGAGGAATGGGGAGGGAAAGAAAGAGAGAGAGAGAGACAGACAGACAGACAGACAGACAGACAGGGAGATTTGCTCTTCAAGCACAGTTTTGTTCATTCTAGCCAATCCAGGTTGGTGAGAGGAGATCTTCTTTACTAGATTTATCATTCAATGCTAATCTATCCTGGAAGACCTTCTCTGACTTACCCAGAAAAAATTTCACCAGCCATCTGGCATTCCTTAGCCCAGTCAGGCTGACACAAAATTAACCATCACATAAATTTCTGTGGAAGGATGAAAGGATACACAAAATACAGTATATACATACAATAGTATATCATTCAGCCTTAAAAAGGAAGAAAATTCTATCATATATTACAACACAGACAAACCCTGAAGAATTATGCTAAGTGTAATAAGCCATTCACAAGAAGATAAATAAATACCACATGATCCCTTTTATATGAAGTATCCTCACCAGTTCAATTCACGAAAACCAAAAAAATTGTGGTTACCTGAGATTTTGGGGTAAAGGGAAGGAAAAGCTGTTTAGTTGTGGAAAAGTTCTGGAGATCTGTTTTACAACAATGTGAATATACTTAAGACTACTAAATTATACTTAAAATGGTTAAGATGATTACAATTTTTCACCACAATAAAACTGCATTTAAAAATAAAAATAAAACTCTAGTTCCTATAAATATTAACTGGGGAATTTTACAAGATAATTTCTAACATGAGACCTCTGGGTCAGTGAGGACTGGAGAACTTGCTGTGCCTCTTCCCTACTCTCCTTTTCTTCCATCCTATGAGAGAAGGGCAGAGAGGATATGGGCCAGAAAAAGCACCTGTCTCGCCAATCTGCAACCTCTCCATCTCCCTGCACAGCTCTGCCACCAACTCAGCCACCTCTGAGGTACACAGAGCCAGTTTCTCAACTCAGCTACTATCACCTTTACCCCCACAGATCCAATGAGCATCTGAAATGAACAGACATTTCTCAGACAAAAAAGTAGAAATAGCAAATAAACATATGAAAAAATGTTCAATATCACTGCTCATTCGAGAGATGCAAATGAAAACAATGCTGAGATTGCACCTCACCCCAGAAAGAACGGCTACTATCATTAAATCAACCAAAAACAAATGCTGGCAGGGCCGCAGGGAAAGAGGATCCCTGCTCCACTGGGGGTGGGAGTGTAGACTCGTGCAATCACTGTGGAAATCAGTATGGAGATACCTCAAAGAACTAGGATTAGAGGTCCCATTGGACCCAGTTACTCCCTTGCTGGGTATCTTTCCAAAAGAACTAAAAGAATCATACCATAGTGATATATGTGCAACCATGTTCATAGCAGCACAGTTTATAATAGCTAAAACTTGGAAACAGCCCTGCTGCCCATCGACTGGAGACTGAATAAAGAAAATGTGTTTTTTAAATATAAAATGGAGTACTACTCAGCCATAAAAATAAGAAATTAGAAGCACTTATGGATGCACATTGAGGTGATACTCTTAAGTGAAATAAACAGCACACACATATGTGTAAATACAAAATAGTTTCTCTAGTGTGAGAAACTGAAAGTGTAAATAAGGACTAAAAGGTATAACAGATAATGTGAAATCGGAAGAAAAGGGGCAAAGGGGAAGGGGAAATGGGCAGTGTAGGGGAAAGGAAAGGAAACAATATGAGAAAATAAAAAATATAAACAAAGTCTTTGTAAACAGGAAGGGATGGAGGGGTTGAAGGGAGGGCAGGGGAATGGGGAGAAAAATAAAAACCAAGACAGATTATGTAAAGATGCAAATTTCCAATGATGAATGTCGTTAATACTATATACCTTAAATGTGCCAATAAAATTAATTTAAAAAACTATTAATTAACTCTCTGGAGTAGGCCCCTGACTGCAGTCTGCCCTTCACCGACCCTTCTCAGCTCAAATCACCTATATTGAAACTTCACTGGTTCTCCCCTGGTCACAGATAGCTCTTCAGAGGGAAATATCACAAGCAGGTATGTTAGGTAGAAATTAATAGGCAATCAGACAAGGACAGGCCTTTGAGGAAGTCAGTAAAGATGAAAACATATCAAAACTGTTGTTGGAGGCACATGAAGGCAAGGCCTTGAGATTAAAGTCACAATCGCCAGATGTGCATACTTCCCTAAGGGATGAATAAAAATTTGAGATTATTCTGTATTGGTACCACTCAGCCCATTAAGTCAAGATATGCATCAGATGGGTGACCAGAACACGTGGACCCATCCTTTTCCAAAAATGTTCCCGTTTTTTTTTTTTTTTTGACAGTTTCATATTTATTAAAATGTTCCTATTTTATAAGTCACAGATAAGCCACGGTTAATGATGCCAGCCATATACTACTGTTAGGTGTACTGCTTCCCTACTGAATCAATATTAGCTAAGAGGCCACACTTGTAATCTTATTGGTTGATTACAGTTTGGCCAATATTGCACGCACCTCATGATTCTGCTCTATAAAACATTCGTGGAGAAATGACCTTGGTAGCAATCAACTTGGGTGGGACCCCTCTTGTTTCTCAGGAGCTATTCCTATTCCCCAATAAACCTTTCCTAGTCTTAAAAAAAAAAAAAAAGAGTACATAAATTCTAGCTTATTGTAAGTCTTCTTTATTTATAGTACAAGTCTCTAAAAGGTCAAGGCAGTTGTTTTTTAAATAACATGTCAAATATATAAAACAGTTGGAACCAAAGAAAAGAAATATATACATTATTATACAGTAAGTACTTTCAGTATTGTTAATTGAGCTTTTCATATTAAATTAAAAGACTATTGATTTACAATGCTATTTCTCTAGTTTAAAATTTAACCTGTCAAAAGACATAATAATGTACAACTTCTTATAAAACTGAAAGCAGTATTACTAAAAAACTGCTCATGATTGCGGTTTTTATTTTTTGTATAATACACTGCACCGTGTTACAAAAAACAAACAAAAAAGGCATTGCACTAAATGTTTTGAATACTGCATAAGTCAGTGTGTTAACACTTAAGGAATGAGTGGCCTGATGTTTCACCATCAGGCTCATTCATAGTAGTTTCCACCTATCAAGCTAAGCCAACTTTCTACAAGTAGATTACTTTCCTTGGCAGTTTTATAAAAACCCACTGCTAATGGGTAAAATGCAAAGAAACTGATGGCCACAAAGCCATCACAAAAGCCAATGCTAGTATGACCCTACAATTTACAACACACAGTAAAAGCCTAAACTAGAATACCATTCACTGCTAAATCAAGAGAAAAAAATTATAAAGACATTCTGTAGGAAATTCTGAGTATCTATGAAATTAAAGTATGTAATAGGCTACAAAAGGGCTTATAACAGCTTATTCTCCTTATTTATCTTGGGCTAAGATAAGAGTAAACCCTGCTTATTTTTTAAACAAATTTTGATGGCATCAAAAAGTTTCACTTTTACAAATAACATGTTTATACAAAGCAACATATTGACATAGTTTCCTTGTGCTACTATAATTTTCAGAATTCATACTATATTCTAAAGAATAAAGTATTAAGTTTTCATCTTCAGTCATAATTTATTAGCATTAATATTCTCTAGGTCTTGAAAGGTAATTCAAGAGATGAAAATAGTCATTTAATGTTTAAATTGAATAGCATGATATTTGAAATACCTTATACCTAAGCAGTGACCTCAACAAGAGTACTACTCAAAATAAAGAGTAAAATTTTGTATCTGCTCATTAATTTGGCCCTGACATTAAGTTTAAAGGACAGGTTATCCTTGAAAAGAAGCAATTCTTTTTTCAGAATGCTCAACCATGAAATTACCAAAGAGGCAACAGACTCTAAAAACCTATTTTTCAATTATGGGGAAGGAAAAAGAAACCAACAAACCATATTATTGTCAAGAACTATTCTCACAAAGCTTTCCAATTATGCACATGGCACTGAAACTAAAAAGAAACCACCTGATTACAGCTGTGGGTAGGGGGACATCTACTTCTAGAGGAAATGAATGGGAAAAGTAACTCTAAGGGGCTGGGGATTTAGCTCAGTGGTGCTGCTACCTGCCTCACAAGGTCCTAGTTTGATCCCTGGTACAAAAAAAAAAAAAAGAAACTCTAAGGATCCCCAACAGGGAAAAAAAAAAAAAAAATGAAAAGACAATAAAACAGTGTCAGCATTGAAATTCAAACACAATCAATTGATCCTAGACATGTAAAAAGTTAATAATGTTCTAACCAGCTTTCACCTCTCTCTTTGACATCCAAACTAAAGTCAGTGTTCTGTGTATCCTCAAAAGGCATATAAGGGGTGGGGTGCGGCAATCAGATCCATCTTAAATCCTTAGCCAACTTGCCTCAGTTCAAAATTAATCATGTTTTTAATAAGCAACAAATACCAAAACACTGCCTTCATCCTTGAAAGCAAACTTTCTAAAATGTTCCTGTATCTGTACTCATTATGCAGTGTAACAAAACTCATCCAAATAAAGTGATAATTAACATGCTATTATTGGAAGTCTGAAAAGAATAGAATCCTTAAAACTTAAAACTATGAATCCCCCAAATCAGTCATTACAGAAAGAAGCCAATATGAAATATTGTGAGGTTAAATAGTATTTCCTCAAAATCAGTACTTCCTTCTAAGCACTTTCTAAAGCAAATACAATTGCTGACTACTAAGCAAGAAGTTCCTTACTATATGTAACTTCCTCTCAGCAGGTCTCAGTAACCGAAATGAGAATTTAGAAAATAGGACTGTCCACATTAGAAATAAATGGCATTTCAACTGGTTAGACTGAAGGACATTTACCCTATAAAAAAACCAATCAAGTGCTTTCTCTCTCAATTTCTTGGGTTAGGTCTAGTTTAATTTTTACACCAGAATCCTTCATTAATAATTCTTCCTTTAGGGTTTCAGTGATTGCAGACTCAATTACCAATGAGTCATTTACTATGTCTCCCTGGAAAGGTGAGGGGGAACCTAGAATATGAGCATATACAGAGAAGGATAGTGTAACATAACTACATAAAGAGTTTTAAACAAGCTTTAAAATGCTGCAAAAAGGGAGAGGGACTTAAAGTTAATGAATCTAGCTTCTTGCACCCACAGAGAAGACAGAATTTTGAAATAACAAACACATTTAAAAAAATGAGCTGGGAAAATATAGAACATAGCAGAATTCTCAATTTAAGTTAAATTATTCAATAAAACAATAAATGCCAACCTGTTTAACTGACCATTAATGGAATAAATCAGAATGTTTCTGTAAGTTGTAGAAATCCTGATAATAAGTAACATTATTACATATGAATCAAAGAACAAACTCAGCAGCCCCACAAATGCTTTAAGTAAAAACAATGTCTTAAACACTGTAGTCACAATCTATAAGATATGTATGGTTTTCTTCTCCAAACACTTAAATTAGCAAATACGACATCACATGTCTACTGAACTCGAACTTCAGCCCTTTGAAATTGATCTATATTTTTAGCCTAACTGAGAAAATGTTCATGCAACTTTCCAATCTACAGATAATTCACAGGTATCTAAAACCAAAGTGCAAAAATCATGGAGTTTTTTACCCTTCAATTACAGACAGTCTTTAAACCACAGAACTGAAAGGACTTTTCCACACAGTGGTGAATGTGATGAAGAAATAAACATGTATCTTATTTTTGGTCTTCTGTTTTTGTTCTCTTTCCTTCATAGTCCATTTCAAAATATGGATTTAATTTCAGCAATTCAGATCCAGTCCTGTCCAGTGGTCTGGTACCATAAGGAAATACTTGTCCATTGCTTCACAAAACCTAGTCCTATACAACTCTGGAGAGACCACAGTTGGCATTTTACCTAAAATTATGAAAAGGAAAAAGGAGGAAAGCTGTTATATATGTAACTGATTGGGCAACTAACTTCACCCATGTTTCTTCATATAAACTACCATAAAGATACATACAGCACATAGTCTAAAGGAGGGAAGGTTATCTGCTGTGCCACCTGCTATGGACAGTACCCTCCCTGCTATCAGTTTTTATGTCAAAAGAGGGGCTACTGCCTAGATATAAGAGATGTCTAAAGACATAACTGAAGCAAGTAATGTTTATTAGAGAACTAAGAAGATATCAGATATTACTCTACAACAAACTCTTACTCAGAACCTGATTTTTTTCTTCTAACTTCTTATTTTGGGAACTAGCACTCTAACACAAATTTAAACCCTGTATTTCCCTACGTACACAATTTTCCTTATTGTAGGGTAATTCTGGGAATAAAATCACAGAGACAACTATATGACTTTTAGAATTAAAAAATAGTGCTTCTTAAATTTTAACTGATAAGGAGTAATGAGAATAAAGACTAAACAAAACAAAAATTCTGCTCACCTTGTCCTCCTAAAATTCCTGTTGATTTCACAACCATCTCAAGCTTTTTGTCCCACGTAAATGTTCGAATGTAATCTGAGGGTAGAAGGAGGCAGGCAAAATGAGCAATAAAGCTATGTTAATAAATATGGGAAAATGACAATAGCAATGACTCTCCCAACTATTTCTGCTTTTTGTTGAATGCTGGCTGATGATATGTCAAATGCTATTCTAAGGATTCTCCCCATATTAATTTGCTTATTCCTGACAACAATGAGCCAGGCCCTCCTTTGTAGATGACTTTTTAAATTTGCATTGGTACTTTGGTTCGTGCACTTAATTCTTTCCACAGTTCTGGTCACAAACCAAATCGGACAAAAACTGAATCAAATTTTCCTATAAGGTCAACATTGAACCTAACCAATGAATTTGTTTTGGTTTCCATCCAATTTAGTTTGTGACCGAGGTACATATTTTTTGTAAAGATAATGAATTAGAAATAAAGAGACAGAATAGAAAGGATTTGAGTACAAAACTATCTTTGAAATTTCCCAATGAAAGCTTGTGAAAATATTCAATATCAGGTTCAACAGAATTGTAAAGATTTTACTCTGTTTAATTATCAACCATAAGAGAGTACACCTAGTAACTTACCGATAATTCCAACTACCAGCTCATTGCTAGTATCATCTCGCCCAACCAGCAAAGAATAATCAATAATGAGGTGGCTAGAAAGGAAATGAGAGTCACTATGGATAGCAGTCCTCAGCACAGCCTTGGAATGTGAACGAATATACAGGGGGTTGTCTCGAACCATCTTTAGAAGATTTTCATCCAGCAGGACGACATCACAACTCTCTTTCCCAGTGTCAGTTTTTACATTTCGATTCCTGAGTGAGCCCTTCAAATCAAAAACCTAGTAGAAAGAGAATTCTTTGTTACTTGTGTGTGAGTTCGCACACTAGTTAACTAATGTAATTAAAAAGGCAGACTTCTTATAGTCACTACCATTATTTCATAAATTTTATAATGTCATTAAATGTTTCTTAATGTAAGTATATCATACTCAATAAATCAAGCCAAGTTAATCGACTTTTAGATGCATTGACAACTACAAAAAATTTATCATCAGATCACAAAGCATCATAAAGAAAAATGCAAATACTCTTACAAAATTAAACTTTTGATATCAAAACAGATTATAATTATGGCAATGTAGAATGAACAGCAAAATTTTAGTAATATTTAAGCAGTAGGAAAAGCAGTGAATTCAAAGGCCACAGATCTTGCATTCCAGGACCAGTAGCAGGCCTGCAATGTAGTCAGCAAACCAGGGCTGGGCACCTCTGCCCAGCTCATGATAATGGTAAGGAGCCAGTGCCAAGATGAAAATCAATCAGATCATTAAGCACACTGTTCAGTTCAGCTAATGCTTTCCTCATAAAAAGATGGATTCAGTGAAGAGAGAGAACTGAATTAGTCAGGCACTGTTTTCTCAACTCTGCACAGGCTGGGAACAACTCAAGGATCAGCACCATGAAAAGTACTATTCAAGAATAATCTAGACCACCCCAGAATCAAAAATAGGTGTGTTACTGACACACTGGGAAGGGCACTGTTCGGGAATAATCTAGACCGCCCTGGGGTCTGAAATAGCTGTGTGACTCTGATAAAGCACTTCATTTCTCTGAATCTCATTTGATTTACTTTTAAAATTGAGATAACAGCTATTATCTAGAATATATAAAGAACTCAAAACAATCAGCCCCCCCAAATATAAAGACCCAATTCAAAAATGGGCATCCAAAATGAACAGACATTTCTCAGACAAAGAAGTAAAAGCAGCAACTAAATATATGAAAAAATGTTCCACATCACTGGTCATTCAAGAGATGCAGATGAAAACAACACTGAGATTCCACATCACCCCACAAAGAATGGCTGCTATCAAGAAATCACACAATAACAAATGTTGGCGGGGTTGTGGGGAGAAAGGAACCCTTCTCCATGGTTGGTGGGAGTGCAGACTGGTGCAACCACTATGGAAATCAATATGGAGATACCTCAAAGAGCTGGGACTAGAGGTTCCATTGACCCAGCCATAGCTCTGCTGGGTATCTTTCCAAAAGAACTAAAAGAATTATATCACAGTGACATATGTGCACCTATGTTTATAGCAGCACAGTTTGTAATAGCTAAAACATGGAAACAGCACATTTGCCCATCAGTTGGAAACTGGATAAAGAAGATGTGGTTTTTCTATAAAATGGAATACTACTCAGCCATAAAGAATGAGAAATTAGAGTAAGGACCCAAGAACCCTAGAGGAGGTCTCTCCAGCTGTCTGCCTGGGACCACCCGGCAGGTGCACGACCTCCCGGACTGTGTGCCACCAGATCCAGTAAAGAAGGTAGCTGCGCGGGCGCCCTTTAAACACCCCCACAACCTGCTCCCCGCCACCCTCACCCCACCCCCGTTCTCAAACCTCCTGATTGGGCCAGTCCTTGGACCAACTCTGCAGAGGCACAGGTTCTCGTGAAGGGTAGTTTTCTGAGCTCCCAACTTTGAACATCTTTAAAGAAAGGGCAGGGGAAACCTGTAATAGAACTGAGTGGAGTTCAACCCTGTGGGTTGGGAAACTCAACTTAGGCCTTGTGGACTGAGGTCAGTCTGAGTTGTGGGGACCTGCCATTGGCTTGCCGAAATCAGGGGATTCGGTTCTGCATATGGCTGTACATGTGGTATAGTATGACAACAGAGACATAGTCTGAAAGAGGCCCTTCAAATTCTTTTTTTTCTTTCTTTCTTTTCCTCATTCCACCCTAAAATTTATTTCTTTTTTCTGTCCTCTCTCTCCAACTCAGTCTCTTGCTCCACCATATTATCCCTCATCTCCCTTTTTATTCCTGCTCCTGCCCTAACTCAGACTTCTTCTTTTATTATTTTTCCTTCCTTGGGGGGGGGTTTGTTTTGTTGTTTTGGTTTTTTGTTTTTTTTTTTACTTTATGTTCTTTTCTCCAGTCATTTTACCTCACTCGTGGCTCCGTAGCTTCAAGGGAAGGCAAGCGCCTGTTACTGTTAAGGGGATATATTCTTGTCCTTATTCCTGTACTCTGTCTATCCCCTCTGAAGTTGATAGCTTCATAAAGATAGTAAGGTCATTCCACATCCTCTGGTTTCACTTCAAACCTGCTCCAGTCTTTCACTTATCTACTCCTCTTGTCCTAGCTCAATCTAACCCCTCATGCTAAATGGTAAAGATGCTATATTGAAAAGTGTATTCACTGCAAACATATTTTGGGCTGCTTCTTGATATTAATTTAATTCACACGGTTTAAAGCTGATAGATTAATGACTACCACAAGTGGTCAGTTTGCAAGCTGTGCTTGATCCTATTGGACTGCTGAATGTATCAATTGGGATAAAGGATTGTGATTGATTTAATGAGTTGTTTTCTCTGATATTATGAAAATGAGGATGTCTATGAGTCATTAGAAACTCAAAAGCTAAAACACAACTATATCAGGAAGATTTAAATAATACCCAGAAATTAAAGAAGGACAACCCAACAACAAAAATAAAAATGAGAAAACACTTAAGCAAGACACAAAGACAGATTTCCAGTTCACCAATGCCAAAGAGTAGGACAAATGAAGATGAAAAGTCTGATAGTGAACCAGCAGGACACCCTGGACCCATAGCACAGGAGGTAACAAAACAGATCAATCAGGCTCTAGAAAAATTCAAATCAGAAATAATTTCCCAGTTAACCATAGAGATGATGAGCAAATTGGAAGTCATGATTCAAGACTCTAGAACAGAAACTGACAAAAAAATAGATGAGCTCAAGACCATGATAAAAACCATGAAGACTCGGCACAAGAAATGGAAACAATGAATGCCCAACAGAGGAAAGAAATGGAATCCATAAAACAGATTCAAACAGATATCCAGGAGATTAAAAACTCTATTGAAAGTGTACGTAACAGAATGAAAGATTGCAAAGATAGAATTTCAGATATAGAAGATAGGATCTCTGTCAGTGACCGTGAAAAAAGATGTCTCTCAAAAACAGGAAGGGATCATGAGAAATCAATTCAACAACTTCTAGACGATGCAAAGAAAAATAACATAAGACCGATAGGAATTCATGAAAAAGGAGAAAACGCAAATGACCTAAAAAAGCTCTTCACAGAATTAATGACAGAAAACTTCCCAAACAGAAGGGAAGAATTAGACATACAGATAAGTGAGGCATATAGAACTCCATCTAGTCACGATCAAAAAAAATCTACACCTAGACATATAATAATCAAGATCCCAGAAATCCAACAGAAAAACAAAATACTACAAGCAGTAAGAGAAAAGAAACAAATCACATGCAAAGGACAGCCCATTAGAATCACAGCAGACTTTTTAACACAAACCCTTAGGTCAAGGAGAGCCTGGAGTGAGGTATTCCAAGTCCTAAAAGAAAATAACCTCCAACCTAGACTGATGTATCCTGCAAAACTCTCTTTCAAAATAGATGGGGAAATAAGATACTTCCACGACAAAGAACATCTGAGAAATTTTATGAATACCAAACCAGCACTGCAAGGAATTCTAAACAATATCCTAGAAAAGGACAATAAAGGTCACAATACCATGAGGCTCAAGAGACCAAATCAAATAAGCAAGGCAAGAAACTAAAAGGAGATAGGAGAAAAAGTAAAAAGAGTCAACAAAAGGACAATAACATGGCAATAATAAGTCAGAATATATCAGTTATAACCATCAATGTTAATGGCCTCAATTTACCAATCAAGAGAAATTGACTGGCAGAATGGATTAAGAAACAAAATCCAACAATATATACAAGAAACACACCTAGTGCAAAAGGAAGCCCATAGACTGAAGGTGAAAGGATGGAAAACAATTCTCCATGTGTTAGGAGCCCAGAAAAAAGCAGGGGTAGCAATCTTATTCTCAGATAAAGTAAATTTCAAACCAAAACTCATTAAGAGAGACAAAGAAGGACACTACATCCTTGTAAAGGGAACAATTCAAGAGGAAGAGCTGACAATCATAAACATATATGCACCAAATATAAAGGCCCCAACTATATAAAACAAATATTAAGTAACATGAAAAACTATTAATAAGCACTAATACAATTTCAGTGGGGGATTTAAATACCCCACTATCACAAATTGACAGATTATCTAGGCAGAAAATCAACAATGAAATACTAGAACTGAACCAAGCTTTGGAACACATGGACTTAATAGATGTTTAAAGAGCATTCCACCCCACAAAATCAGAATATACATTCTTTTCGGCTGCACATGGATCATTTTCCAAGATAGACCACATAATGGAACACATGGACTTAATAGATGTTTAAAGAGCATTCCACCCCACAAAATCAGAATATACATTCTTTTCGGCTGCACATGGATCATTTTCCAAGATAGATCACATATTGGCTCACAGAACAGGTCTGAATAAATGCAAAAGAATTGAAGTCATCCCCTGTATATTATCAGATCATAGTGCAATCAAGCTGGAGATCAACAGCACAAGAAACTGTAGGAATTTCACAAGCACACAGAAACTGAACAACACTCTCCTAAACAATCAATGGATTACAGAGGAAATTAAAGAAGAGATTAGACAGTTTTTACAAATAAATGAAAATGCCAATACAACATACAGGAATCTATGGGACACAATGAAAGCAGTTCTATGAGGAAAATTCATAACATTGAATACGGACACTAGGAAAACACAGCGGGCTCAAATAAACAACTTAACGATGAAACTTAGACTCCTAGAAAAACAAGAGCAAGATAAACCCAAAGCTCGAACAAGAGAGGAAATTATAAAGATCCAAGCAGAAATCAATGCAACTGAAACTAAGAAAACAATACAAAAAATAAATGAAACAAAGAGCTGGTTTTTTGAAAGAATAAATAAAATCGACAAACCCCATAGCTAATCTTATCAAAAAAAGGAAAGGCTCAGATACATGCAATCAGGAATGAAAAAGGCGAAGTCACAACAGATCCAAAAGAAATCCAGAAGATCATGAATACCTATTTTGAGAACCTGTACTCCAATAAAATGGAAACACAGAAGAAATGGACCGATTTTTAGATACTTACGAATTACCAAAGTTGAACAAAAAAGATAAAAATATTTTAAACACCCCAATTATAGTCAGTGAAATTGAAAATGTAATTAAAAATTTACCAACAAAGAAAAGCCCAGGCCCTGATGGATTCACTGCTGAATTTTACAAGACATTTAGATAAGAACTACTGCCACTACTCTTCAAACTTTTCAATGAAATTGAAAGGGAAGCTATGCTTCCAAATTCATTCCTGGAAGCAAGTATCACTTTGATTCCCAAACCAGGGAATGATGTAACTAAAAAGGAGAACTACAGACCAATCTCCTTAATGCATATAGATGCAAAAATCCTTAATAAGATACTAGCAAACAGAATACAGAGGATTATCAAGAAGATCATCCATCCCTACCAAGTCGGATTTATTCCAGAGATGCAAGGGTGGTTCAACATACAAAAGTCAATAAATGTAATACATTATATTAACAAAATCAAGGACAAAAACCAATGACCCTCTCAATCGATGCAGAAAAAGCATTTGATAAAATTCAACACCCATTCATGATAAAAACCCTGCAAAAAATTGGAATAGATGGTCTACACCTCAACTTAATAAAGGGTATCTATGAAAAACCAACAGCCAACATCATATTAAATGGCCAAACACTGAATACCTTCATGTTAAAATCAGGAACAAGACAAGGATGCCCATTATCACCACTCCTCTTCAATATAGTTCTGGAAACATTAGCCACAGCAATTAGATAAGAGAAAGAAATTAAAGCAATAAAGATAGTAAAGGAAGAAGTTAAACTGTCATTATTTGCTGATGATATGATATTCTACATTGAAGACCCAAAAAACTCCACCAAAAGACTTCTAGACTTAATTGACAGATTCAATAGAGTATCTGGATATAAGGTGAACACCCAAAAATCAATAGCCTTCTTATACACAAATAACAGATTCACTGAGAGAGAAATAAGGGAAACAATTCCTTTTACAATAGCATCCCAAAAAATGAAGTATCTAGGAATCAACCTAACAAAAGAAGCAAAAGATCTCTACACTGAAAACTACAGCACTCTGAAAAAAGAAAGTGAAGAGGATATAAAAAAATGGAAAGATATCCCCTGCTCCTGGGTAGGAAGAATCAACATAGTGAAAATGGCCATACTACCAAAACTTCTATATAGATTCAATGCAATGCCAATTGAAATTCCACCCCTATATTTCACAGAACTAGAAAAAAGAATCCAAAAATTCATTTGGAACCATAAGAGACCTAGAATAGCAAAAGCCATTTTAGGCAACAGACACATGGCACCAGGTATAACAATTCCTAATTTGAAACTATACTGCAAAGCCACTGTGATAAAAACAACATGGTACTGGCAAAGAAACAGGCCTGAGGATCAGTGGAACAGATTGGAAGACACAAAAACAAACACAGATGTACTCAGCTACCTCATCTTTGATAAAGGAGCTGACCATCCTCAGTGGAGGAAAGATAGCCTCTTTAATAAATGGTGTTGGAAAAACTGGATGTCAACCTGTCACAGATTAAAACTAGACCCTTATCTTTCACCATGCACTAAATTAAAATCCAAATGGATTAAAGATTTAAATATTAAAACAGAAATATTAAACTTGCTGGAAGGTAAGTTAGGCAGAACTCTTTAAGACATTGGCATAGGAAAAGACTTTATGAACAAATCCTCAGTAGCATGGGAACTAGCAGATAGAATCAACAACTGGGATCTCATCTTACTAAAAAGCTTCTGTACTTCAAAAGAAACCATCAGCAGAACTGAGACAATCTAAAATGTGGGAAAAAATTTTTAACAGCTGTTCCTCAGACAAAGGACTATTATCAAAAATATATAAAGAACTCAAAACAATTAGCCCCCGCAAATATAAAGACCCTATTCAAAAATGGGCATCCGAAATGAACAGACATTTTTCAGACAAAGAAGTAAAAGCAGTAAGTAAATATATTAAAAAAAAAATGTTCCACATCACTGGTCATTCCAGAGATGCAGATGAAAACAACACTGAATTCCACTCACCCCACAAAGAATGGCTGCTATCAAGAAATCAACCAATAACAAATGTTGGCGGGGTTGTGGGGAGAAAGGAAGCCTTCTCCATTGTTGGTGGGGGTGCAGACTCGTGCAACCACTATGGAAATCAATATGGAGATACCTCAAAGATCTTGGACTGGAGGTTCCATTTGACCCAGCCATCCCTCTGCTGGGTATCTTTCCAAAAGAATTAAAAGAATCATATCACAGAGAAGTATGTGCACCCATGTTTATAGCGGCACAGTTTGTAATAGCTAAAACTTGGAAACAGCCCATTTGCCCATC
>NW_022900928.1:108803215-108828788 GCF_012274545.1 Fukomys damarensis | reverse complement strand
AAAAAAAAAAAAAAAAAAAAAGAAATGGGAAGAAAGGAGCTAAAGGTGTAGGGAAGGTGGAATGGGTAGGGGAAGGGTAACAAGGGAAAAGAAAAAAATGCGAGATAATGAAAAAATGGAAATAAAGTGTTTGTAGATGGGGAGGGGAGGGGGGGGTGAAGGGAGGGCAGGGACAAGGGAAAAAAATGAGCACCAAGACTTGTCATGCAGAGGTACAAATTCCCAACAATGAATGTAACTGTACTGTATCATTAAAATGTACCAATAAACTCAATTAAAGCTGAAAAAAAATGAGAAATCAGAGTCATTCATATGAAAATGGATACATTTTGAGGATATACTCCTAAGTGAAAGAAATAAGTCACACATGTATAAATACCGAACAGTTTCTCTGGTGTGAAAAACTATAATAGCACACAAGATCCTAATGGGATAATTAACAATGTGAAATAGGAAAAAAAGGGCTAAAGGTGTAGGGAAAGTGGGAAGGGTAGGGGAAAGGTAATAAGGGAAAAGAAAAAAGTATGAGAAAATGAAAAAATGGGAAAAAAGTCTTTTTAAATGGGGAGGGGAGGAGGGGATGAAGGGAGTGCAGGGACAAGGGGAAAAAATGAGAACCAAGACTTGTCATTTAAAGGTACAAGATCCCAGTAATGAATGTAACTGTACTGTATACCTAGAATGTACCAATCAACTCAATAAAAAGGAAAAAAATTTTAAAGAAAATTAACCATATCTTTATAGCTCAAATACAAGCAGGAACAAAAAAAAATTGAGATAAAAGAAGTAGAACTGCTCTCTTATTCTACCAATTATGTGATTCTAAAGTAATAACTATATTAAACCTTAGGACTAGGCCATAACAACAATTTATCTTTACTCTTTCTTCAATATATCAAAAACTGAATCTGGCCTAGTAGCCAAAGTTAAATATTTGATATATAATAATGTAACTCAGATTCATTACCTCCAAAAGTAGAAGTACAAAAGGTCTCAAGAAATGAATGCTTGCTGGGGATTTAGCTCAGTGGTTCAGTGGCCTGCCTTGCAAGTGCAAGGACCAGAGTTCAATCCCCGCTACCAAAAAAAAAAAAAGAATGCTTCACATAGTCCAATATGCTTACCTGTGCCATCTTTCTCCCATAGAAAAGATTTTCCATGACAAGAAGATCTAATTTCTTCTCAGTGTTGTTCTGAGAGTTTTTATAACCAATTCTGTAAACTCCAAGGATTTTGGCCAAGGCAGTAGGCCTCTATCAAGAAAAAAATCAAAGTAAACTCTTATCAAAGGGACTATTTATAATTCGATACAAATTTTTGTTACGTGCATTATCCATGTAATATAAAAACATGATTTACTATTGATATAACCAGTGAAAGGATCTTGAAAGAAACTCAAACCCTTGAATTTCACAAGTACAGTAGTAATGTCAATAGAAGTATTAGTTAGATCCTTAACATTCTCCACAGAGACAGTCCTTCAGTTGTTAAAATTAAAAAACTTTTGTTATGACACAGAATTTCCTCTAAAAAGCTGTAACTTTAAAAAAACATCTATAAAACTCTTCATAATCTTACGTAGTCAACAGTCATTATTCAAAGAGTGGGCAAACCTGTCATTGGTGTCCTCCTTTTCTAGCTAAAGGAGGCACCCCCCATTTCTTAATGTGTTTCCAATTTCTATCTGAGGAAAATGAAAAATTACTAAATGTGTAGATAATATTTTAAATTTATTTTCATCATATATATAAATAAAATATACTAACAGTAGCTTATTCCAGATTACTTCATTCTTCATTGGAAAAAGTTATAAAAACAGAGTTTGAAATCTCTACTCTCTAGACCTCAGTAGTAAAACAAAGATCCAGTCATGTTATGTTAATATCTTGCCACAGGGAAAACTGCCATTCAGACTAAAAGAGCCAGTAAACTCTAATTATAGACCAAGATTTTGGATGTCTACCTTTTGTTGAACAGCATTCGTAATATAATTGAAGTAGTGTGGTGCAAAGTCAAGGAAAGACTGTACTTCCAGGCGAGGCATTTGCTTCAAAATGAATCTGTCATCTAAAAGGCAGAAATTTCATGTGTTTATTCAACCACAAAACATACTGTCATCTGTAATAAATTATTCCAGATATCCCAAATCATTTTCTTTTGGTTTTAAAGGATATGTTCTGATGTCACAGTGAAAATTCTGATCAGAGCCCAACTGTCACACAATTGCAGGGCTACAAAGGATGCTAAGGATTTATACAATCAAGAGCCAGCCCTCTATTTGTGACAGTACCACATCTAAATTCATTAGTATGTGACCTACCTTTGAGAACTACCAAATAAAATTTTATAAACTCCTTTGTTAACAATCCATAAGTCACAGTTGTAAAAGTTCTTATTAAGCAACAGATCTCCTGGTGCATTTTCTTAAATAATTTTGCCTTCAATGGGTATAGAGAATAGAATGTGAAACACAAAATGGTCACAATATTCTATAAGCTTTTGTATGGAAAGAGCTTGGTCTTTCTATTTTTCAGATTAAATATTTCTAATTTTCTCTCATAAGGACTAAGGTACCCTCTCAAGTTTTCTGGAAGCTGTCTTTTTACATTTTGGAGAACTCAAATGGGGAGTTTAGTGAGGACCTGATCAACGCCCAAGTCTCATTACAAATATGTACATATATATTCTTTTAAAAGTCTTATTCCATCCTCTCAAGAATAAAAAGAAAACAGCAAATTTGGTTTTCTTATAGACAATACCAACGTACTTCAGTAAAAATGACTTGCACATTATCTCAGGGAAAAGATGCTCCATCAGTAAGTGATGAAAAGTCATACCTTCCGTTGCATAGAAGGCAGCTCCAGACTTGCCTCCTCGGGCCTGCCAGGGCGATGAGTGGGAAAGGGAGCGGATGAAGTCTTCTTCACTGCTGCCCAGTATCACTTCACGCATCTTATGAAACTCTCCCGCATAGTAGAGCCGACAGTAAAACTTGGCATTAGCATCAGAAAATTCTATAAACAGAAGTTTAAATTTTAAAAAGCTTTTATAAATCACAAAGTATCTTTTCCTCCTTCTTTCACACCAAATGCAACCAAGCAGGCCACTCAATGGTGGCATCTTTCAGTTAAGTTTCAATAATATACCTGTTTATCACAATTCTTTAAACCATCTTTCAAAGGCAATGTATGACCACTCTTTCACATTTTCCAAAAATGTCAAACAAAATAAGACCCGGTTCTAATATTGTACTGCATTACACTTTTATAGCAATTATATGAAATACTTTTTATTCCTTCTACAACAATTTTTATTGTAAGTATATTCTTCTGGAATAAACCAAAAATGCATTCAATATATCTACCAACTTGCTCTAAATAAAAGGAAAAATGGAATCATGAACCATTTAAAAGTAGGGATAAATAACAAGACACCTGCATGCCCTATTAGTAAGTGCTTTTCTCCCAAGAAGGAACAGAAAGTTAACAGAATTATCTCATTAGCCTATTTGATTAAAGTAAGCTTTTGAATTTGATAATTTGCACTTGGTTGAGCTGTTCCTCATCTTAAAAAGTATGGAATGTTTCATGAATTTGTGTGTCATTCTTGTGCAAGGGTCATGTTAATCTTCTCCTTATCATTCCACTTTTGGTATATGTGCTGCCAAAGCAAGCACCTTAATAAACATCTTTAGACTTACTGTCCATATTATTCCAGATAATAAATTTCTGACATCCATATATACAATTCTACATGCTTGTTAAGCTCTGTGGCTCTTGATTAAATAAGATTTAAAAATTAGAAATTAACTAAAAGTATAATTTATAAATTTATAAGTTAAATTACAATTTTAATTAAATATAGAATTAAATTTTTAATAAATAAAAAATGCACTTTACAAACTGAATTATAGATTAAATAAAACCTGTGAGTAAAGATTTAATATTCATTTCAGGAAAGAAGAGATTTTCTAATATGAAGCTATAAGTCTCAATAACAGTTTGTTCACTTATTGTCCCTGTCCCCAAATATATCATTTCATACTTACGAAGTTCCACGTGAGGATTTGTAAATTGTTTCTTTTGTGAATCTCCTCCATCTACCTCATCTAAAAGGTTTAATAGCATTAGTAAAAGCAAAGTTTTAAACAGTTATCAGTTTGTTTTTTCCCCTTCATGTAACAACAAAAATAGTAAATGAACAATAAAATAGCCCAGTAATGTGCAGAGTATAGAGGTACATGGGTGTAATCTCAGCACTCAGGAAGCTGAGACAGAAGAATTGCCACAAGTTGAGTTTAAGGCTAACCAGGACTACATGGCAGGACCCTATCTAAAACACATAAATTAAAAAACAAACAAAGCATGGGGAACCAGGGGCACCTAGGAATGTAGCTCAGTATGAAGGACCTGGATTCCTGGGTTCAATCCTAGTACTAAAAAAAAGAAATCCTAGTTGTCATTGATTAAACTGTGTAAACAATTATAACAGAAATGTGTTATCCCTTGAAATATCAATTTTACAGTTAAAAATACAGGTTGAATTCAGGTTGAATGATTTTTCTTAAGTGATTCCTAAACTTAGCTCTTATACTTAAGAATTTCCATGACTTCTTTAGCAGATTTTATGATTACTTTTCCCCAAGTGTAGAGTAATGCTTCCCTGGAATATTAGTCTAATTTAGAGCATTACTTTTTTATTTTCTGACTTTTTTTTTGTTTGTTTGTTTTGGGTTTTTTTGGTCATCCTGGTGAATGAACTCAAGAGTCTTCGCACGGAGCTACATACCCAGAAACTTTTCATTTTCTATTTTGAGACAGTGTCTCGGCTAACTCATTAAGTTGCTCAGGCTGGGCCCAAACTTGTGATCCTTCTGCCTCAAACCTTCCAGACTGGTATTACAGGTATTATAGGCATGCGCCACTAGCTCAGACACAACTCAGAAGTGTGTGTGAGTGTGAATGTGTGTTCAGACTGATCTTTCTGGCAAAACTACTGCCAGGCCCACTCTCTCTACTATAGATTTGGAATACTGTACATTTCAGTATCTGGAAGAACAAATCATCCCCAAATTTCACATTTCAAAATCATTTAAGCATCGAAGATTTCTAAAAACACATTATAAACACCTACTGCCCCAAAGCAGCCTATATAATATTAAAGATACCTTAATTACTAATCATACTATAAGAGTTACTATTTTTAACTACTAACTCATGACTTAAGCTAGGATCACCAAACAATTTCTCTAAAGTAGACAGTTTTCTCAGTTACAACTACCCAACCTGCCAATGTAACACACAAGCAACAAGAGTAAATGAATGGGTGTGCCTGTGCACCAATAAAATTTTATTTACAAAAACGGTCAGCATAATCTGCAAAATACCTGTACCCATATCCATACCCAAACCCAATCAAGTAGATATACTTTTAAAATATCAAAAAGTAGGTGAACACAAATAGCCACAACTTTATAGGCAGTGGAAAAGAAAAACATCTGGGAGGCAAATTTAATAGAATGAAAATATCTTGAGTGTCTGTTAGGAGTTCAACAGTAGGTCAGATGCTTTATGTATGTAATATCACTCAGCCTTCACTTAACCCTGGAAGACACCAGCTTTATCACTTTACAGAAATGAAAACTAAGGACTTCTCATTCTACCTTATAGTAAATGATAGCAACAAAATCTGAAACTAGGAGGAATTTCCAAATGCCATGGACTAGACAGAATGCCCCAGCTTCAATAGTAGGAATTGTCTACTTAAAGCTATAAGAAACTAAAATAAATGAATGAAAGCAAATTTGGTCTACTTAACACACCTTGAGGATCAATGCCTTGATTCTCCATTCCCTCCTTCCCTGTCTGCCCAACCTGGTAGTAAGCACTATCTGCTCCACGTAAGGTCTCTCGCTTCTGGGAAGAGAGGTCAGGGCTTTTCCCTGCTGTCCCTCTGAAGAAAGACAACATTCCAGAAGTCTTTTTGACTAAAAATAAGAAGTAATAAATTAATTTTAATTAATCACTGCAGGTGGAAAGTAAAGATTTTCAACTTTTTTGTTGTTTGTTAGTAGTAACCATTACATGAGGCTATAATTCTGAAAAACACCAATAGTTTCATTTGCATAGACTACAGTGGTATCTTGGTTCACAAATGCTTGCAAACCGATGTTTGCAAATAATTTGATTCACAAAAACAGTTTGGCAAAAATCTGGTTTTTGTTTGCAAACTCTACACTGGGTGACAAGATCACAGCCATCTTTTCCAAAATCACAGAACAAATTAAGTTCATGAACCAAGGTACCACTGTATTATTCCAAAAGTTGTCAATGTTACTGAGTAGCCAAGTGCTTTTGTTATCAGTAACATACTAGAATGAAAGCAACACTCAGCTAGTTAAATGTCAAAATGGAGAGACTCTCTAGAAAGTCTTTCAAATGAAGCTTAACATCTTAAGCAACAAGATTAGAGTACAGCTGAGTTCTTTATTATTATAATACAGCTAATTAATCTAACAAAACAATTCCACAACTATAGAATTCAGTTAAAGGTAACTTGGCATCTTTTGGGTTTCTACCTAGAAACACAGGAAAATAGAAGTTTGTTT
The DNA here is from genome assembly GCF_012274545.1 of Fukomys damarensis. NCBI lineage: Eukaryota > Metazoa > Chordata > Mammalia > Rodentia > Bathyergidae > Fukomys > Fukomys damarensis. The sequence continues at coordinate 108,822,181 of NW_022900928.1, read as the reverse complement.
TTACCATCTTTTAAAAAATAAACACCACAGGATGGCCAAGAATTTGCTAAAGCTTACTTTTTACTTTTATTCCTAGTATGTATGATTCTAATACTATAAATTTACCACTTAGAAAATCCATAAAAAATGTTAGTCATACAAGTATGTACTTGCAGTGGCAGACATTATTACTACCTCCTTAATATTTATATTACCTGATTTATCTACCTGATTCCTTATGAATACAAGTCTAATTTTGTGGGAGTAGCTATGTGTAGAATCCTAGGAAATGAATCATTTGTCCAAGTCAACTAGGATAATGTTGCCCACCCTTTATCAGCCATTAGAGTGGTCATGAGACCAGTGAGACTGAAGGGGTGCCTCTGTGTTTCTAACAAAAAAGAACAGCTGCAACTCCTAATACCCTTCTTTCTGCCTTGAATGTTCAAAGAGAATACTCCTGACTACAAGAAAAACTCATTAAGAAGAAACCATCCCTCTACTGTCATAACAATGCTTAGCAATTCAACCAAAGCCAGCAATTGCCTAACTCCAGTTCTTAGAAAGCAAAGTGTCATTTGTTTAAGCCCTCATAGTCAGCTGAATTTTGTTACTTGTAGCAGAATGGATTCCTAACTGACAGAGTTAACAAAACCTGAGTTCTAATCCAGCTTCACCACACTCTAATGTTGACCAAGTTACATACTCTAAATCTTAACATCCTTTCTAAAAATAAGGATATTATCAAATAATCCTTATCTGGGTATTGTAGGGATTAAATACAACATAAACTTAAAACATATAAAATTTTATTTTCATAGTACCAATAATACCGTGTAACTAAAATTAAAAATGTTAATTTTATTATAATTCTTGTTATACTTTTAAAACTAAAAGTTCTAGGAAGGTAGACTCTCCTTTTTGCATAAAGCAAGGAATTTCTAAAAATTTTAAATTCAATAACTTAATTTAAAGTAAGAAACAAAGAAGAAAAGCAAAAAAATCTATGCAAAAGAATACTCAAAACTGTTCAAATCCATACTCTGATTCAAAGACCAGATGTATCAAATCCTCACCAGATGACATTTCTTACTGTGTTTTCTTCTTCAAACCATAATTACAAAGAAAACCATTACATATACTCCTCCATTTGTAAGCTTACTTGGCTGTGGTTCTGCATCTGTTGTACGGCTTGTCTGTCCTCCACTGATTTCAGGCAGTCTAATAGGGCTACTACTCTTGGGTCTGTTGTCTAAAGTACTAAAAAGAAAAACAAAAGAAAAACTGATTTTTTTTTCTTTTTATTGAGTTTATTGGTACATTCTAGGTATACAGTACAGTTACATTCATTACTGGGATCTTGTACCTTTACATGACAGGTCTTGGTCTCATTTTTCCCCCTTTGTCCCTGCAGAAAAACTGATTTTAAACTACTTAGAATATAACAACATATTCTGATTCCTACACTACACTACTCTACTCCCCCCAACTAATCCTACCCACAATACCAGAAATCTGATTCATAATTTATATAAACACAGATTGGAACATGGAAGAGTCTTGAAATATCTACTGGATTTAAGAAAGCAAATTATAACAATAAAATTTTACAGAGAACACAAAAGCACAGGGTTTAATAATATTTTCCCCAAGTCTATTAGAACTAGAGCAGTACCTACCTGTAAGTCAAACAATTACAGAAAATACCAACTTCATTTTTTTCATTCTAATAACAATGATAATTCAGATAAAATTTTTCCAGATTTGTAAAATGGGAAATCCTATTTTAGCAATAAGGAGACTGTGACAATTTCTGTCAAAATGTCTAAAACATTCGACATACTAAAAAGCTGATTTGGGTATTTTTTAAACTATTAAGATCTTTAGTTAGTATGGAAAATTCACAAACACCTAAAATTATAAAATATTAGTGAACTAATTTTACAAGTTACTAATTTTTAAATAAATACTTGTTTAGGGGAAAGGAAATAGAGAAAAGAAAAAAAAATTAAAAAAGGAAAAAATGGAAACAAAGTATTTGTAAATAGGGAAGGGTGAAGGGGGTGAAGGGAGGGAAGAGGAATGGGGAAAAAATAAGAACCAAGATACATCATGCAAAGATACAAGATCCCAATGACGAATGTAACTGTATTGTTTGCCCTAAAGTTACCAATAAACTTAATGGGAAAAAAAAAAATCAATCAATCAATCAATGCTTGTTTTAATTCTCAAAAGTGTTAGAAGTTTAAATCTCCAGCATATATTGAATTATATGGCAACTGGCAGAAAACTAAGGTCTTTTGACTTAAACTTTGTTTTCTCAATTATGGGCTAAAATTTTTATACTAATAATATGCTGCAAGAGAACTGAAGAACAAGGATACAGAAAATGATGACATATGTAACGAAAATAGATTTTATTCAATCGTAAATCACCTATTTGTTGGAAGGCCTTCTTCAGTACTGTTCCACAGAGCTGCTTTAGACAATTCTTCTAAGGCATTTCGGTATTCTTTACAACTTAGCATAGAAATAAGTTAAAAAATGTTAAACATTAATCCTTTCTCTAAAAATAAATCATGAGCTTTAGAATAAGTTTTGCATTACAGAAACATAATCATTATAAATGTCCATAATTAAGCAAATACATTTGGGTTAACAAATTAGTCAAACAGAAGCCCTCATAAGGAAGGTGATGTCTTCATAGTAAACAGTAAAGGAACTAGAGAGTGCATTTCTACTTAAAGATACTAAACTTCAAGAATAAAAATTTTCTTAATTTTCTATTAGTCAATAAATATCTGACTGTTAGACTAGAAGTCTGAGAGTCATGCTTTAGAAAAATTAAATCTCATGAAACAAGAGTCATGTAAGGGTATATTATTTTTCTAAGAGATCAAAAGATGACCTTGACAGAATACTGTACTTGCTTCCTAACAGTACAAAAAATTTTTCACTTTGATACTGTTTTATCTATTAACATATGATGACGAATCAATAAAATGAGAAGGAAATTCAACCTTCATAAACACTAAAAGATAAAGATATTTTAAATTATCATATGGAATCTTCTAAAGGAAAATATTGTTCTTATCCAAACAGTAAACACTAAACTCCAAAAACATGTATACATCTATCTTTTTTGCCCTTATATATTTCATACCTAATATATCACATTTCATAGACATTCAAATATTTGTTGAATAAATGGATACTTTGTAGCATATCTAAAAAGTTAAAACTTTTAATGCCTCACAATGGAAGAAAATTTTAAAACACCTTAGATTTTATTTAAACTAAGTTCAATTACTGCCAACATTTTTACGACTAAAAAGCCCATTTTTAAAGACATTATATAAATATCTTGGAGTGTGGTGCCTCTTTAAAGACAAAGGATAACTATATAAGTTAAATAGTTAAATGTATCAACAGGGTGAGGCATAAGGATAACATTCTTTAAGTACGAAAATTTTACCTAGTATGTGTGGGAAGCAGGAAGGAAATTAGTGATTTAAAAAAAGATATTCAAATGGGATAAAGTAGGCATATTCCAAGCCCCATGCTAATAACTAAAACACAGTAAGGGATACACAGGTACAAATTATAATAGATAAGAGGTCAGAGAATTATAATACAGAGAACCCAAGGGTTAGTGTGCAGCTTGTCTAGTTAACTCAGTGAATGAGAGCTTGCTTGAGAGTGATGCCATACCCCATTCCCATATCTAGGTAGAGAAGGTTTTCAGGTACACAGAGAAGAGAATGTCAAGTCTAAAAATAAATTTAATCGTTTTCCCAAAACAGGGTGATTAATAGACATGAACATACATAAAGAACACAGTTATAACCACAGTGTGGAAAGTCCCACAAATGATACCTGAGAGCAAAAGCAATGATGGAGCTGGGTTCCTTCTCACAAACTGCAATAGGCACGCGTTCGTGTTCATACATTAAATAGTGCTTATCTGGATCACTGTTCAAATTTTTAAATAAATGAAGTAAATAAGAATAAAATTAGAAGAAAATAAAATATAAAACTTCATTAATGCAAGTAAATCTTGGAACAATTTAAATTTAACTAAATAATGTACAAGAATATAATTAAGTATGCTATAATGTACACTAATTCTAAGAACATGAATCAAGTCAATGATAAAAAGATACCAAGTTTTTTAAGGCAAATGAAAAATTATCAGAATTAAGTTTCAAATCAGAAGGTTCTGGAATAGTCACTCCAAAGCATTCCATACTGCCAAGATTCTGTCCATAATAATATCAAAAAGAACTTCCAATAAATAGAAACCTATAATATTTTCTTCATCTATAAAATTTAGAGAAAGTCTTCTAGAAAATATGGAGCTGTATTATGAACTCAGTAATGAAGAACACAACACAAGCACTCTATTGTTACCACATAGGAACTTAATGGTGACTCCATTTCAACAAAATTTTCTTCCCTAATTTCTACTCTAACTCCTCTAGGTACTGTTATGTGGCCTTATTCACTTTATTTAGGTGCACTTCACGTGCTACAAATACAATATGAATTGAGGAAAACTGTTATAAGTATTTCATGTATATGAGATAGAATTTACAATACAGTGGGATAACCAAATAATACTACAAACAAATATAATCACTTCCTCTGCCATGAGTGCTGTGAGAAAATCATAAGATGTTTGTTTCCGCTATGCACAAACCCAAAATCATGAGGTGAAACCCTAGTTCCCAATGTAATGGTATTAGGAAGTGAGGCAACTGGGAAATAATTCAGGTCATGAGAGTAAAGACCTCATAAATGAAATTAGTGCCTTTATAAAAAGGAATCCAAGGGAGCTCTTTTCACCATGTGAAGATACAGAGAAGACAATAATCTAAAACTTGGAAGAAGGCCCTCACCAGAACTAGGTTGATACCTTGTTTTTAGATTTCTAGTCTAAAATAGAGAAAACAGAGAGCTTTAATAAACTACCACTAAGTAACATATCACACACTATCCTATGAATATCTGTAAGTATTCTCCCCAAAATCATGAGCTCCCAAGAGCAGGGATTTTTTCCTCAAGTCTTGTTCTGTACCTTCATGTGCTAGAGCAGGAACTATTTACAATGACTATATAAATATATAGGTCAGTTAAGAAAAAGCAAAAACCCCTTGTTAAAATGTCTACCTTTGTGATGAACTTGTACCATGGTAACTACAGCAGCATTCAATGACCACACAGGTCAACCAGTACAAGAAAAACCACCTTTTCAGTCAGTTTACATTCTTTCCCAGTCTAAGTAAGCTCAGCACAAAAAAAGTTCATAGGAAGACTTGCATGAGTAATTTTACTTTATCATTACTGCTAGAACAATGCCAGGGTCCAGTGAATTACTGTGCCAGTAACATCCTCATATACAACAAGCAATATGCTTTTAAGATCATGAGATCAGTACACACAGCATTGTATCTTTAAACTATATGCGCATACAGTTTAAACTGTGTGTGTGTGTGTGTGTGTGTGTGTGTGTGTGTGTACTATGTAAGCAATTGTTTTTTTTAAGACAAGTAATTTTATTTTTTTCACTAATTTCAAGACAAGTAGGGCCAGGGATTTAGCTCAGTGGTTCCGCTGCCTGCCTTGCAAGCACAAGATCCCAAGTTCAATCCCTAGTACCAAAAAAAAAAAAAAAAAAAAAAAAAAAAAAAATTTTAAACACAAAAAAAAAAAAAAAAAAAAAAAAAGACAAGTAATTTTCAACACTAAATATTATTTAATGCTTTCTTCATTCGCTACTATATAATAATGATTACAGAGTCTACAAATTACACATCAAAAGACATCTCTTACTATAATGACATGAAATCAAGGATTGAAAACTATATATATGCAGATAAATATACTTAAATATATGGGGAAAGAGTCTAGGGAGAGTTTTTTTTTAAATTAAGGAAAAACAAAACCTCCCAACAGCCACTGGTATTTACAATACTTACAAAGGAAATGGAATAGGATTATAACTATTCCCTGGGAGCAAATTTGCAAAGATGGCTTTCATAGTTGACTTTTCCTTCACCTGGCTGTCTGTGGATCCCAGTAAATGTCCATCAAACACATCTAGGATGAAAATATTCCATTTATATATTCAGGAAGAATTAAAAGTAAGCAAAAGTGTTAACTTTTTTTTCTCTTTCCTTTTGGGGAATACAGACAGATGTATGCATACCACAATTATCAAATATGGTTTAAAACTTGTAATCTAGGGAAAATGGCTTATAGAATAAATAAGAAAGCAATAGTAAGATATACACATACACAGCATTTCCTCTAATGAACATATTTTTCCTGACATTTCATCATCTCTAAAATTGAGATAATTCTACAATCATTTTTTTTTTATCATTACAGGAGCCAGGCAGTAGCCAAGAAGGAACTACTGATGAACTACAGGCATGAACTCCACTTTAGCTATTCATGCTGCCACTTCAAAGCACTTACATGCACAGTGGCTATTACAGTTGAGTTAACAACCATAAAGTTAATGCCAAGTTTATGCTATAAGTAGTCACTGCTTAGAAAGTAAGAAAAGAAAGAAGAAAGGCGTGAATTTGCTATTATGAAATAAATATTTTTGTTGGAGAAATGGCAGCAGTTTTCTTATTTTTTTACAAAGCAACAACTATATGCTTTATGAAACTTAAGAAAGTAAGAGTTCCAGAAGCTTCATGATGCTGAATGACATTTTGTCAGATAGAAATCTATGTCAAGCAAGATAACTAAAGAAATAATTTATATGATAAAAAATTATACTTTAAAAACCACTATCAGTAAATATGAAATAAGAATTTCTAAAGGAAAAAAAGCATTATGCCAAAAAATAGCAGTGTTTTTCTTCCTCAGAGACACATACAAACCATACAAACAACTCCAGAAGGTGAGGCAGGAGGATCAAGAGTCTTGGAGACTTGCCTGGGCTGACAGTGAGATCAAGGGTAGCCTGAACTATACAGTAAAGACCCTGTCTCAAAACGTAGAATTAAAAATGGCAGAGTAAAGACCAGTAGAAAAATATATCCTCTCTAGAACATGGAATCAAGACACGTGAAAAACAACTTGTTGAAGGAAAAAAAAAATGTAGATCTCTTGGAATCAGAAGAAGCTGACAGGAAATCAAGAAACCACAAACAAGCTAAAAAATGGAATAAAACACAGAGAAAAAAATGAAGTAGCCTGCAAAGTTAGCCCCAGTGCCCAGGAAGGGGGACCTGACTCTGCTAATACAAGGTGAGCCCAGAGATGGTAGGCAAACCAGGGAGAAACACTGGACCAAGAAAACCTAGTTATTGTAAACTGAAAAAACAGCATGGGGTTTTACTCTGAAAGTGACTCCTAACTCGTGATGGGCTACAATTGCAGAAGAATTCCACTACAGCATCTGCCATATTTGACATTGACAGTGTTTCACACTCCCACTGGTTTAAACCACCAGTGCCACATGTATGACTGTCCCATTGGGCAGCTTGTACCACTGATGGTACAAACCAATCTGATCTTCTGTCATTCTTTCTACTAATAAAATTAAATCAGTGTCGCCCAGCAGCAAGACATACAAATTAAATCAGAGCTGCTTGGCAGTAAGACATAAATTTTAGCACCATTATGTCAATCAAGAGCCATACTGGAAGGGGTTAAGACCGAAATCCAGAACAATTACACTTCAGGGTTTCTGTGGTTACCCCACCACAGGAACTGGATGGGAGATGGCCACAAGAGACAGATGCAGAGGGCTGCAGGCTAGACACAGACTCCCAGGGAAATTTAAACTCAGGCCAGGAAAGACACAGGGGTTCCATTCTCCAAATTGAGAAGCCAGGTCAGACATGTATGGCTTTTGCGCACACTGGGTCTGAAAATGCTGGCATTGAATCCAGTGGACAGCTTGACCCCCCTACCCTGCTACCTATATCCAACAAAGAACTCACAGTTCTATTTGCTCTCTCCATCTGCCAACATAGTCAGGAAAATAGCTCAGGCTGTACAACTGCCACAGCCTGGGGTGTACAGAGATGGGGACCTCAGGAGCAGAAGGTACCTCAAAACCCACAGGACATAACAAGGCAGAGAAAGGGGTAACTGAAGGCACTCAGAGGATCATGGAAACTAGAGTGAATACAGCCCCAGGACCAACTAAGCCCAGAGGAAAGATAGGCAGGATTCAGCATTCACACAAAAAAACTGAGTGTGGAACAAAACAGGTCTTAGAAGTGACTCACTATTCCTCCCACATACCTGGTGGATGCCAAAAGTGCAGACCCTGGAAGAAACTGCTCATTCAGTCATCCAAAAACATGCAGGAATATTTTTGGACTCACTTTTCTTTTTCCTCATTGGATTTTGGGGCTGTGGGGGTTGTTTTTTTCTTCTCCCTTTTTCTTCTTGTTTTTGTTTTTGTTTTTGTTTTTTTCTTCTATCTGCTCTGTTTTTTCTTTTCCATGTTTATTCTTTTGCACCATTTTTTCTAATTCTCTTAACTGTCTTTTGTGCCTTAACATGTTCCCGCAGGCTTGAGCCACAGGTGGCACATGCATTACTCTCCCATCAGGCAGTTTGTATGGCTGGTGGTACAAATAGATCTAATCACTTTTATTGGTCTTTTTACAAATAAAATTAAATCAGAGCCTTCCAGCAGTGAGAAATCCCCATCATGAACATGTTAAAAGTATCTTTATCTCAATTTTCTCTTTTCCTTCTCACATTCCTTTTATTTTTTAAATTTGACTTCTACTTTCCTTCTCCAACCCCTCCATTTTTACTAGTATTACTATTAAGCTTTATTAATCTTTATATATTTAGTTGACTCTATGCTATTATTCTTCAATTCTATTGCTTTGGGTGGTATAGTCTTTTCATCTAGTACATACTTACTGTGTGTCAATACTTGGCTTGTCTTTGTATCTATAATCTTTTTATTGTTAATGGTAGCAAAGTAGTAGCTTTTTTGGTTCTTATGGTATGACAACAGCCACTTTGTCTTTGATTACATTATTGTTGCGGGTTTCATTTCTACGGCAGGATGGTGCTACTGTCTAGTTTTTACTATATGCTAGCATTTGGTTTGTCTATGTCATCAACAATTCTGCGTTTCCAGGGATACCAGGTGTTGGGCAAATTACACTGCACTTTCCACATCCCAAATTAACAGAGGCAGTCAGATATTGAGACAGCAGCAGAGGACTCTACTGCAATTAGCCATGGCCAGAGCACATCACTGGAAAGTGGATACTAAAGAGATCTTCATATTAGTAACAGTCTTTCCACTATTACTAACCCACAAAAAAAGAAACACGAGGAAACAAGGCAATAACATGCCTCTAAAAAGTACCAATTCCAAAAAAGCTGATCCCTGGGGCATCAATGGGGAGGAAATCAGAAGCCAAATAGCTGAATTATAACAAATGACAAAAGAGGAGACGAACATATCAATAAAGTGCATTGCAAGCTCAAACATGATATACTTAAAACAGATACCGAGCTTAATAAACAAAATGATTAGCGAGACACAGGATACTACTAACATAAAGCTAGCTGAGCTAAACAAAATAATACAAAATATGAATGACCAGTTTAGTAAACGAAGTTCATGAAAAGGTACCAAACAAATCCAAGAGATAAAAAATTCTTTTGAAAGTATGAATATCAAAAGTGACCAGTATGAAAACAGAGTGTCAGAACAAAATAGGACTGATATACATGACTGATATACATATACTTTGATATCAAAAGAACAATCAGAAAATGTATCCAAGAACTGCAAAATAAATTCAGTTCAGCGCAAATGGGATAAAAGGCCTTTTAACAGAAATAATAGAAAACTTTCCAATGATCAGGAAAAAATTTAACACAGAGGTAAGCAAAACATACAGAATCCCAAGTAGCCACAATCAGAAAAGAAGCCAACAACACATCATACTCAAAATCCAAAATGTCTAGCACAGAATCTTAAAAGCTGTTAGAGAAAAGCAACACATCACTTGTAAAGGTAAACCCATTAGAATTACAGCAGACTCCTCAATACAAATCTTAAAAGCCAGAAGAGGTTGAGGAGTTTCAAGCCCTGAAAGAAGACAACTTCCAACCCAGACAAATACATCCTACAAAACTCTTTCAAAATTGATGGAGAAATAAGGTTTTCCATGACAAAGAACACTTCAAGAAATTCACGATCACCAAATGTAACACTCCGAAAAAATTCTCAAGGATATCCTAGAAAGAGACAATGATGCCAGCAATAGATAGCAAAGAGTTAAAGAGTCAAATGGAATAATGACAAATAGAATGAGCAGTTAAGAAGAAAGGGCAGGAGAACTGCCTGGAGTTGGCCTGCAGCTTGTACCCCAGTTGCTGACCTCAGCAGCAGACTGGTAAGAGGCGGAGCTGTATGGGCCCCCACAGCCCCCCTTCCCCCCCCACACACCTCTGGCCTCCTGGCTGTGCTGGTACCTGGATTCACACCACAGAAGCACAGAGGCGTCATAAAGGCCATTGTCCTGAGCGCTAGCTTAGATTTTGATTTAATTCACACACTTACAAGTGATAGATTAAAAACTGCCACAAATTACCATTTGCTAAACTGTGCTTGATGCTTTTTTGCTGCTGATTGTATCACTTGGGCTAAGATGTTGTGATTGATCTAATCAGATGTCCTTCCTGGTATAATGAAAATGAGAGTGCCTCAGAGTCATTAGAGGCTCAAAACTTGAAGACAAGCTATAACAGGAAGACCAAAGTATTAACCTAGGAATTAAACCAAGGACAACAAAACAACAACAAAAACAGAAATGAGAAGACATTTAAACAAGGCACAAACAGACTTCCACCTCACCAAAGATAAACTCTGGGAGGAATGAGATGGAAATATCTAGTAATCAACCACCTGAACACCCTGAACTGATAGCACAGGAAATAACAAATGGATGAATGAGGCTCTAGAAAAATTCAAAACAGAAATAATTCCCCAGATAACTACAGAGATGGTGAGCAGAAAGCATGGGACATGATTAGAGACTCTAGAACAGAAATAGACAAAAAAAAATACATGAGCTCAGGACCACGATAGAAATTATGAATACCCACCATAGGAAAGAAATGGAGTCCACAAAACAGATTCAAACAGATATTCAAGAGATTAAAAACTCTACAGGAAGTTTAACATAACAGACTGAGCCAATCTGAGGACACGATATCAGATATAGAAGACAGGATGGAGACCAGTGACCATGAAAAGAAGGATCTCTTAAAAATAACAAGGGAACATGAGAAATCAATCCAACAGCTCCTAGATAAAGCAAAGAATAATATAAGACTGACAGGAGTCCATGAAAAAGCAAGAGAAAGTACAAATGACATACAAAAAAGTTCACAGAATTAATGACAGAAAACTTCATAAACAGAGCAAAGGAATTTAACATACAGATAAGTGAGGCGTATAAAATCCCAACTAATCCCAGCACTCAGGAGGCTGAGGAGGAAGACTGCTGTGAGTTTGAGACCACCCTGGGCTACACAGTGAGTTCCAGGTCAGTCTCAACTACATAATGAGGTGCTGTCTCAAAAAAACAAAACAAAAAAACAAAAAACCAAAAAAAAAAAAAAAAAAAAAAAAAAAACAAAAAAAAAAAAAAAGAAAAGAAAAAACAAAACCAACTAGCCATGATCAAAAAATATCTACAAATAGACAGATAATCAAGATCCCAGAAACGCAACAGAACAAAAAAATACAACAAACAGTTAGAGAAAAGAAAAATCACATGCAAAGGAAAGCCCATCAGAATCACAGCAGACTTTTCAACACAAACCTTCAAGTCAAGGAGAGCCTGAAGTGAGGTATTTCAAGCCCTAAAAGAAAACAACCTCAAACCTAGACTGATAAATGCTGCAAAACTATCTTTCAAAATTGACAGAGAAATAAAATACTTTCATGACAAAGAATACCTGAGAAACTTCATGAATACCAAACCAGAATTCCAAACAATTCTAAATGATATGCTAGAAAAAGAAAATGAAGATCACAACTCCATGAGACCCAACAAAGCAAATCCAGCAGGCAAGGCAAGAAAATTTTGAGGGGGAAAATTTTTAAAAGAACCATCAACAGGGTAATAGCACGAAGATGAAAAATCAATACATATTAGTTATAACCACTAATGTTAATGTCCTCAATTCACCATTCAAAAGAAATCAACTGGCAGAATAGATTAAGAAGCAAAATCCAACAATATGCTGTATACAAGAAATGCACCTAGATCAAAAAGAAACTCATAGACTGAAAATAAAAAGGATGGAAATCAGTTCTTCATGCCACAGGGACCAATAAAAAAAGCAGGGGAAGTTATCTTATTTGCATACAAAGTAGATCTCAAACCAAAACTAATTAAGAGAAACAAAAAAGGTCACTGAACCCTTGTAAAGGGAACAATTCAAGAGGAAAAGATGATAATCTTAAACATATATGCACCAAATACTAATGCCACCAACTATACAAAACAGGTATTAAGGGATATGAAAATCAAAATAAGCACTAATACAATTGTAGTGGGGGACCTAAATACCCCACTGTCACAAACAGACAGGTGTTCTAGACAAAAAAAATCAACAATGAAATACTAGAACTGAAGAAAGCTTTTGAGAAAATTGGACTTAAGAGATGTCTACAGAGTGTTCCAGCCCAAAAAATTAGAATATACATTATTTCACATGGGTCATTCTACAAAATAGACCACATACTAGCTCACAGAACAGGTTTAAAGAAATTCAAAGGAGTTGAAGTTATCCCATGCATATTATCAGACCATAGTTCAATTAAACTGAAGATCAATAGCAAAAGAAACTGCAACAACTTCACAAACCCATGAAATTGAATAACACTCTCCTGAACAAACAATGGGTCACAGAGGAAATTAAGGAAGAAATTAGACAGTTTTACAAATAAATGATAATGCCATTATAACATACAGGAATCTATGGGACACAATGAAAGCAGTTCTACATGGAAAATTTATATCAGTGAATGTCCACACTAGGAAAACAGAGTGAGCTCAAATAAACAACGTAATACTAAATCTTAAGCTTCTAGAAAAAGAAGAGCAAGACAAACCCAAAGCTTGTACAAGAGAGGAAATTATAAAGATCAAAGCAGAAATCAATGCAATGGAGACTAAAAGAATGATACAAAAATATCAATGAATCAAAGTTGATTTTTCAAAAGAATAAATAAAATTAATAAACCCTTAACCAACCTTATCAAATAAAGGAAAGAAAAGGCTCAAATCCATGCAATAAGGAATGAAAAAGGTGAAGTCACAACTGATCCAGCAGAAATCCACAGGATCATCAGTACCTACTTGGAGAACCTGTACTCTGATAAAATGGAAAACAAGAAAAAATGGACAGATTTCTAGATATATATGAATTACCAAAGGTGAATGAAGAAGACATAAAAATTCTAAACACCCCAGTTACAATCAGTGAAAAAGAAAAAGTAATTAAAAATTTACCAACAAAGAAAAGCCCAGGTCCTTATAGATTCACTGCTGATTCTACAAAACATTTAAAGAAGAACTACTGCCAATACTCTAAACTTTTCAGTGAAATTGAAAGATAAACAATACTTCCAAATTCATTCCTGGAAGCAAGTGTTACTTTGATTCCAAAACCAGGGAAAGACTCAACCAAAAAAGAGAACTCAGGCCAATCTTCCTAATGGACATAGATACAAAAATCCTCAATAAGATACTGGCAAACAGAATACAGAGGGACATGAAGATCATACACCCTGACCAAGCTGGATTTATCCCAGGGATGCAAGGATGGTTCAACATAAGTAAATCAATAAATGTAATACATGATATTAACAGAGTAAAAGACAAAAACCATATGACCATCTCAATAGATGCAAAAAAGGTATTTGACAAAATTCAACATCCATTCACAATAAAAAAAAAAACCTGCAAAAAATTGGGGTAGATGGTCTTTATCTCAACTTGGTTAAGGCTATCTATGAGAAGCCAATAGCCAACATCATATTAAATGGTCAAAAACTGAAAACCTTCATGCTAAAATCAGGAACAAGACAAGGATGTCCACTATCACCACTCCTGTTCAATATAGTTTTGGAAACATGAGACACAGCAATTAGACAAGAGAAAAAAATAAAAGCAATAAAGATAGGAAACAAAGAAGTTAAACAGTCATTATTTACTGATGACATGCTACTCTTCATAGAAGACCCAAAAAACTCCACCAAAAGACTTCTAGACTTAATTGACACTTTCAGCAGAGTAGCTGGATACAAGGTCAACACTAAAAAATCAATGGCCTTCTTGTACACAAAAAAAAAAAAACAGATTCATTGAGAGAGAAATTAGGGAAATAATCCCCTTTACAATGGCAACCAAAAAAAGAAATACTTAGGAATCAATCTAAGAAAGTACGCAAAAGACCTCTACATTGAAAACTACAATAATGAAAAAAGAGATCAAAGAGGATATAATAAAATGGAAAGATATCCCTTGTTTCTGGATAGGAAGAACCAACATAGTGAAAATGCCCATACTTCCAAAACTGCTATACAGAGTCAATGCAATCCCGATTGAAATCCCAACAGTATATTTCACAGAACTAGAGAAAATACTCCAAAAATTCATTTGGAACCAGAAGAAACCTAGAATAGCAAAAGACATTTTAGGCAACAGAGACATGACAGGGGGTATCACAATCCCCAACTTGAAACTATACTACAAAGCCACTGTGTCGAAAACATCATGGTACTGGCAAAGAAACAGACTCGAAGTTCAGTGGAATAGATTAGAAGATGCAGAAAACAACTCCAGATATACTCAGCTACCTCATCTTTGACAAAGGAGTCAACCATCCTCAGTGGAGGAAAGATGGCCTCTTTAAATTGAAAAAACTGGATTTCAACTTGCCAAATATTGAAACTGGACCCCTATCTTTCACCATGTACTAAGCTAAAATCAAAGTGGATTCGAGATCTAAATATTAAAACAAAAACACTAAACTTGTTAAAAGATAAGCTAGACAGAATTCTTGAAGACAATGGCATAGGAAAAGACTTGAACAAATCCTCAGTAGCACGTGAACTGGCACAAAGAATCAACAACTGGGATCTCATCTTATTAAAAAGCTTCTACACTGCAAGAGAAACCAACAACAGAGCTAAGAGACAACCTACAATGTGGGAAAAATTATTTACCAGCTGTCCCTGAGACAAAAGTCTACTATCTAGAATATATAAAGAACTCAGAAAAATCAGGACCCCCCAAATATAAAGACCCAATTCAAAACTGGGCATCTGATATGAATACACATTTCTCAAAGAAGTAAATGCATGCAAGCACAAGGACCCGAGTTCAATCCCTAGTACCAAAAAAAAAAAAAAAAAAGAAGTAAATGCAGCAATAAATATATGAAAAAATGTTCCACATCACTGGTCATTCAAGAGATGCAGATGAAAATAACTGATATTCCACCTCATCCCAGAAAGAATGGCTGCTATCAAGAAATCAACCAATAACAAATGTTGGTGGGGTTGTGGGGAGAAAGGACCCCTTCTCCATTGTTGGTGGGAGTATAGATTGGTGCAACCATTGTGGAAATCAATATGAAGATACCTTAAACAACTAAGATTAAAAGTCCCATTTGACCCAGCTATTCCCCTGCTGGGTATCTTCCCAAAAGAATTTAAAGAATCATAACACAGTGATATATGCTCACCCATATTTATAGCAGCACAGTTTGTAATAGCTAAAACTTGGAAACAGCCCAACTGCCCATCAACTGGAGACTGGATAAAGAAGATGTGTTTTTTTTATAGAACGGAGTACGACTCAGCCATAAAGAATGAGAAACTAGGACATCTGTAGCTAAGTGGATGCACACTGAGGACATACTCTTAAGTGAAATTAGCAGGACACATGTATAAATACCGTATAGTTTCTCTGGTGTGATAAACTAAAAATATAAACAAGGGTCAAAATGTATAACTGATATTTTGTAATAGAAAGAAAAGATCTAAAAGTATTGTGTAAATGCGAGGGGTGGGGAAAGGTAAAAGGGAAGAGAAAAAATAAAAGGAAAAAAATGGAAACAGTCTTTGTAAATAGGGAAGGGTGAAGGGGAAGAGGGGGGCTAGGGGAATGGGGAAAATAATAAGAACCAAGATATGTCATATAAAGGTACAAGATCCCAATGATGAATGTAACTGCATTTATATCTAAAATGTCCCAGTAAAAAATACTAAAGAGAAAAAAGAAAGGGGGGATCATCAGGAAGAAAACAGTGCAATGACAGGAACAAGCCCATACCTTTCAATAATAACAATGTAAATGACCTCAACTTCCCAAGCAAAAGACACACACCGGCAAAAAGGATCAAAAAACAAAACCTATCAGTATATTCTATGCAATAAATACATTTAATCCAAAAGGAAATTCATAGACAAAAGATGGAAAACAAGATTCCATGCAATGGGAGATCAAAAACAAGCAGAAGTATTTATCCTATTTTCATACAAAGTGGGCTTTATATCAAAAGAAACATCAATTATAAACATTTATTCATCAAACACCAGTGTACCCAATGTGATAAACAAACAATACTGGACAAAGAAGATCAGACAAGTATCGACACAATTATAAGCGGGGAACCTCAATATCCAACTATGAAAAACTAACAGACCAACTAAACAAAAAAATCAACAAAGAAATATCAGAGTGGAACCACACCTTTGAACAAATAGACATCTCCAAAGTGTTCCACCTACCAACAACAGAATACACATTTTTCAATACCACATGGAACTTTCTCCAAAATAGACCACATACTAGCCCATAAAGCATGCTTAAATAAATACAAGAGAATCGAAATTATCCACACATATTATCAGAGAATAATACAATGAAACTAGAAATCAGTGGCAAAAACTCCACAGATAATTATGCAACACATGGAGATTAACCAATATACTCTTGAAGAATGAAGGGGTCATAGAAAAATTAGTTCCTAGAATCAACACAACTTACCAAAATCTATGGTATACAATGAAAGCAATCCTAAAATGAAAGTTTTTTAACCGTAAATGCCCACATCAGAGAAACAGAGAAACCCCAAATAACCTACTGTTACACCTCAAGGTCCTAAAAGAACAAGAAAAATCCAAATCTATAGCTAGCAATAAGGAAGGCAACTATAAAGATAAGAGCAGAAATTCTCTCTCTCCCTCTCTCTCTCTCTCTCTCTCTCTCTCTCTCTCTCACACACACACACACACACACACACACACACAAAATCAATAAATTTATTCTTTCTTCAAAGGAATAAACAAGATTGATATACCTTCAGCCAAACTTAACAAAAGAAGGAAAGAATCATATTAATGCAATTAGAAATGGAAAAGATTAAATCATAAATACTGTTGAAATCCAGATTCTTAGTAACTAGACCAAACACCTATACTTGAATAAACTGGAGAATGCAAAAGAAATGGATAAACTCCTAAATATATATGAATTACCAAATGTAAAGCAAGAAAATAGAAAAACCTTGAATAATCCTGTAACAGGCATTTAAATAAAGGGAGGAAAAAAAACAACACTCTACTAACAAAGAAAAGCCCAGGATGTGACAGATTCACCATTAAATTCCCTGAACACTTCAAGAAAGATCTAATGCTAATATTCCTCACATTCTAATAAAATTGAAAGGGAAGGAGTACTATCAAATTCATTCATGGAGGCCAGCATTGCCTTGATTCCAAAACCAGACAAGGACCCAACTAAAAAGAAAATACCAGGTCAATTTCTTTAATGAACATAAATGAAAAATCCTAAACAAAAAATTTCCAAACAGAATGTAACAAATCATCAAAAAGAACATACACCATGATCAAGTAAGCTTCACCTAATAGAAGCAAGGATAGTTGAACATACAGTATCAATACATGTAATATAGCGCATAAACAGAAGAACAAAAATCATATGATCATCTCAATAGATACAAAATCTTATATCCATTCATGATAATGAAAATCAGTACTACTTCCACACAGCAATAATGAGACCACCAAGAAAGAAATTAGGAAAACAATACCATTAACAGATAGCTTCAATAAAAACTGAATACTTGAGAATTA
The DNA here is from genome assembly GCF_012274545.1 of Fukomys damarensis. Taxonomy (NCBI): domain Eukaryota; kingdom Metazoa; phylum Chordata; class Mammalia; order Rodentia; family Bathyergidae; genus Fukomys; species Fukomys damarensis. Next base: position 108,804,012 of record NW_022900928.1, on the reverse strand, counting down.
ACCAAACAAAAGGAAGTGAAAGATTTCTATAACGAAAACTACAGTATTCTGAAAAAAGATATCGAACAAGGCATTAGAAAATGGAAATATAGCCCCTGTTCCTGGACAGACAATGCCAATATTGTCCAAAAAAATGGCCATAGTTCCAAAAATGATATACAGATTAAATGTAATCCCAATCAAAATATGAACAACATTCTTCACAAAACTAGAGAAAACAATCATAAAACATGTATTGAACCAGAAGAGATCCAGAATAATAAAAACAATCCTGAGCAATAAGAGCAAAAGAAGGAGGCATTACAATACTGGTTTTCAAACTATTTAACAAAGCTCCAGTGATAAATGAATCACGGTACTGGCACAAAAACACACATGCAGATTAATGAAACAGAACAGAGGATGCAGAAACAACCCGAAGCACATTCAGCCATCTAATCTTTGTCAAAGGGGCCAAAAACATACACTGGAGGGAAGAAAGCCTCTCACCATATACTAAACTAAAATCAAAATGTATCAAAGATCTAAATATTACAACAGAAACAACCTGCTCAAAGATAAAATAGGTAAAACTCTTGGAAGACATAGGCATGGGGAGGACTCTCTGACTAGAACACAAACTGCAAAAGAAATAATACCACAAATCAACAAATAGGATTATATCACATCAAAGGAAACAACAACAGAGTAAAGAGACAACATACAAAAGGGGTATCCTGCCAGCTATTCATCACACAGAGGACTAATGTCTAAAATAAAAAACTAAAAAAAAAAAAAAAAAAAAAAAAAAAAAAAAT
>NW_022900928.1:108784868-108803158 GCF_012274545.1 Fukomys damarensis | reverse complement strand
AAAAAAAAAAAAAAAAAAAAAAAAAAAAAAAAAAAAAAAAAAAAAAAAGAATTCCTCAAAACAGAAGAACAATCAAAACATGGGAAACTGAAATGAACAACACTTCTCAGAAGAAGTACAGATGGCCAAGAAATACATAAAAAATGTTCAACATCCCTGGTCTTTACAGAAACGTAAATTAAAATAAAACTGAGATTCCATCTTACTCCAGAAAAAATGGCTATATTCACAAAATCAAATAAATTTCAGTGAGACTGCAGGGAAAAAGAAATCCTGATACATTTTTGGTATGAATGTAAACTAGTACAATTATTATGGAAATTAACAGGGAGATTCCTCAAAACACTAAAACTAGAAATTCCATTTGACCAAGCTATTCCTCTTCTAGTTATTTTCCTCAAATAAAGACATAATATCATAGTGATACATGCATAATCATTTTTATAGCAGCACAATTCATAACAACTAAATTTTGGAAGCAGCTTGTATGTCCATCAATAGATGAGCTGATTAAAAAAAATGTATTTATACACAATAGAGGACTACTCTGCTATATAAGATAAATGAGCCACTTTTAGGAAAGTGATGCACCTTGAAATTAAACCATAAGTGAAATAAATTAGACACACAAGCCTAAATATTGCATGTTTCCTCTTACATGAGAAACCCAAAGTGTAAGTAAAGTAAAGAGCAAAATAAAAGACAGATAGTAAGAAACAGACAGATCTTTCGCAAATGGGAAGAGGAATAAGAGATAGACGGAGGAGGGAGGAAGAAGGAAGGGGAAAGGAGGAGGATGTAAAAAGAATTAAGATGTGTTAGGCACATGTGCCAACTCCTCATGATGAATGTATTCATTTTCAATACATGTACTGATAAAATTTTTAAAAATTTTTGAGAATAAAAAATAAATCATCATTATACCAATGTAGTAGCTAAAAATTATAAAACAGTTCCAAAGAAATATTTTAGATTCAATTTAGTGTAGTTAAAGTGACTTGTACTGTACCTTCGGAACCACTGGCTGTATCCAGGTCGGAGGGCCCTCCCACTGGTTGCTCAGCCATTCCTTCAGGTGGAGTAGGCAACTGTAGATGGGTAGAACTGGTGGAGCTCTGGCTGGACAGTGTTGTCAAAAAGCGATCCTCTAAAGAAAGGCACAGTCTTATATCAGTAAGGTAAAAACAGTAAATCCATTTCTACTTCATATCAATGTTTTTAAAATTCCAACTCATATTTCTACTTCCTGAAACACATAATTTGTTATTTAAAATCAATCTACATCAAGTAGCTCATGTCACAGAAACAGACACAAAAATTGAGAGCGATTATATCACTTGATCACAATCAAATCCTGATGGCACTACTATGACTATCAACTAATTCTGACAGGCTAATCTAATACTGTTCTCACTGAACCACAATGTCTACCTATTAGTCACATTAACAGAGGATGAACATAGGACACAATGGAAAAAATGATATGCTTATGCTGGGGAGGAAAATAAATAAATTATAATTATTACAGGAAAGTATCAATTATGAATTGAGCTCTTGCTCAATTCTGTTTACATTTTCCTATAAGGTTTCTACAATAAATTATTCATTGAAATACTGTGAAAGACATCTTAAGCCTCAAAATGATTTTAGTAACACCAAAAATATAAATTAAATAAGGCTTTTGTATGACACATGACTTTGGAATAAGACAGAAAATTAATATTCTTTTTTTCTGTTTCTTCTTTCCTAACAGCAGCCTTCTCTAATATTATATGTATTTTTATATCCTAATTTATCTTTTAAAAATATACTGCATGATCACCTTAAGCTGATAAGGTTATAAATGTTCTTCAAGAAAGAAAACAAGGTCTATGAATAATTGCATCAGGAAAAAAATGCTCAAAATGAGCAGTTCAAAACAACTTATACAGTAAAATCTAATGTGAAGAGATCAGCAGAGTCAATGACCAACCCTTTTCTCCATTTTGAAGTCCCGGAGAAATATTTCGTGGTGATGCATCCATTCCACTTATCTGTAGAGAAATAAGTATTTCATTATTAAGGAAATGTTCAAATTATACTTTTTAAAATTGTCTAACCCAGTGAATCTTAAATCTTTTGGTCTCAGGACCTGTTTATACTCTTAAAAATTACTACAAGTTCCCTTAATAACTTAAAGTAGATTTTAACTTATTTGAAATATTTAAGTTATGAGAAATTAAACCTGAAAACATTTTAAAATATGCACCTATTAATTCATTTAAAAATAAAACTTATATATTAACATGATTATAATCAATTATAGAAAAAATATCTATTCTCCAAAATCTAAAATAAAATGGATAAGAAGTAAATTGTTTTATATTTTTACAAAGTTCTTTAATGTTACAGATGACAGCTAGGAAATCTGTATCTGCAATCAATATGCTGCAATATAGCTGTGATTAAAGTTCTGGCTTCATATAGATATAGTTAGGAAAACAGAAAAATCTGTAGAATCTACAAAAGAACAATGCACCCTCAGGAGTTCTTGAACCACACTTTGAGATTATCATTCTAAATAGTAGCTCATTTCTTGGCATGAAAGCATTTAGGAATACTTAAGATTATCCATTAAGGCTAGCAATTTTTTATTATCACTGAGCCTACTCAAGTTCCACTATCTAGGCATAAGATGTATTTAAAATGACTCTCAGCCTCATATAAAATTTTTTTCAAGGTCATTTCTTAGGTCACTGATTAAAGGTTACCACATGACAGAAACACACCCGAGGAATTTTACATAAAATAACCCACCACAACCACCTCCTAATTCTTATCAAAACAATCTCCCTTATCTTTTTTCTTTATACCTTATTACACTTGTTAAATGATTTTGGATTCCAATACTTATGATCCGTTTCCTTGCTAAACAAATATTTAATGAAAACAGTAACTATTATCTCTGTTTACAAATGCATGCCTTATAATAAGCTACAGAAGTGCCCAACACATAATCAGCACCCAAGAACTATTTATCAAGTGAATAAATACAAAGGTGGTACAACAAAATTTCAAATCAATTATCAATCTTTCATAAAGATGACTGCCTTCTGAGTCATCTTATATTTTCAATTCTGTTTCTAAATGCTATAATCTAAAGGTTTTATACCATTAGCTTTCTAGTATCTTTAGTGGGCAAACAGAAAGGCCACCATTTATCTATGCTAGTCAAAAACTTGGACTAGTTGACAAATGCTAGCAAACACCTTAAACTTATTCTTGCTCTCACCTAAAACTTTAAGGAAACATGATTCTCACAGTGAGAGACAAAAGAGAAGAATCATTATCAATTACTAAGTAACAAAAACATTTTAAGAATTTAGATCCATCATCCAATGAAAATATTCCTCAACAAATACCACACCCTGTAAAAAAAGAAAATACTGCCTCAAAAGCTTTTTCAATTTAACATTAAGGCCCTTACACATCAAATCATGTGAAATTTGGCCAGTGTGACAGAATTCTAAAATGGCCCCAAAACTCCCAGCCCTCACTGTAAACACAACTTCTCCCAATTACTCAATCAAACACTAACACAGGTATTGCTGTGAAGGGATCTGTACATGTAATTATGGTCATGGATCAGTTACCCTCAAGAGGGAAAAAAATCCAAGCAGCCTTGATGTAATTATCTGAGTCTTAAAATCTGTGTCCATAAATCAGAGGAAGGTAAGTGATTGTAACCACAAGAGGGATGTTTCAAGGTTTGAAGATGGAGAAGATTGCAGCACAAGGAACACGGCCAGCATCTTAGGGGTTAGGAAGGACCTATGGTCTATAGACACCAACAGAAAGAGAAGTCAATCCTATTACTACTAGGAACTGGATTCTGCCATTAACCCTGGAAGAAGACCTTGAGCCACAAATAACAAAGAATTCCTGCCCCAATCCTTGATTTTAGCTCTGAGAGATTCTGAGCAGAGATCCCAACTATACAAGCCAGATCTCAGCTCACAGAAACTCTTCAATAACAAATCCATGTTTTTGGACACTGTGTGGAACAGTAATCTCTTACTAAGCAAGAGAAAACTAACACAGTTGGGATAGAGCAATTAGGCCAACTTACCTGGTCCAGACACTTTAGTAAGAGCTTTTCATTTAAGCAAAAGAACACCCAAAGCTGCACAGTAAGATAAACTAGGACCCTGCTACACTCTGAGCATGCACTTCTTTTGTTGTACTTTCCATTACTGTGACAGTATCCTTCCTGATATCAGGGGGCAGCAGCTCTTTGAAATTTCAAATGAACTGATTACAATGTATCACTTTATTTCAGGCTAGGATATAAACGTATCATGTCTCCTTGTATCATATCATATATCCTTGAAACCTCATAATTTCAAGATGGAAAACCCTATTCAATATTAATAATTATGTACTAAATTAACACTAATAACTGTTACAAATGGAAGTAATTATACTTCTATCAACAAAGAGCCAAAGACTATGCATTTTATTACTTTGCTTTCTTCTCCCTGTCTCAATCTTCCAGGACTTGGAGGAACCGAAGGCCGCTTTTTGCCTTTTTCCTGTTGGAATAGTTCCTGCAACCTAGCAAAAAGGCAAAAAACAAAACAAAAAAAAACAATGTATACAAATTTCTCTTTATAACTGTGAAATCACCATAATTAAATTTTCCTATATGGATATATTTTAAAGTTGTATACAACTAGAACCAAGTTCTTGTCATATCTAATCAACTAATCAAGAGCTCTAATAGACTATAACTTTAAAAGAATAGCAAGTTATTATAAACAAAACTATTTCTAAAAATAAATATTAAATTATGATTTAAGATAAACAATATAAGGGCCAGGGATGTAGTTCAGTGGTGCCATGCCTGCCTGGCAAGTGCATGAGCCTGAGTTTGAGTCCTAAGTTTGGAATAAAAAAGATAAACAAAATTCCTGCCTAACCAAAGTAATTATCAGTCATGGCCTACTAATTCAGCTCAATTTCATTCAGCAACACACACATTTCACACAGCACTGAAAGTTGTTCCATTTTGGCTTTTATAACTTCATAAAGATTAGTACATATATTTTAAAGGATGAAGAGGAGGGAAAAGTGATAAAAATTTCTTTATAACTTGAGAATAAAATGAAACGTCTACAACTAATATTAACTTTTAAATTTAAAAATATCAGGGCACAGCAAATTTGGCACTAATAATAAGAAAAAACAAACTGCAAAGTCATACCTGTTATTCCAAGCTTGCAGCACTTCACAGAGACTTTGTTTCTTGGCAATAAGTGACTCAAAGATGGACTGCAGTTGCTGAGGGGTATCAACAGAGGATGACATGAGCCTCGCTTGCATCTTTTCAATCCAGGTCTTGAACTCAACTTCTTCCATCTAGAAGGAAAAGATAAAATTTCAGTACACTGAGACATTATATAGGTCTACCCCAAAAGAAACTTTTAATAGTTAACTTTAGAAGTTCTACAAGAGAAATGTTACCTCTTTCTGTGCAAAGATATCTTCCATTTTTTCCTCTCTGGTTTTACTAAATGTATCAGTCTTCAAAGATGCAAGTCTTTCATCAACAGCTAAATATACCTGTGAAACTCTGAAAAAGAGGGAACATCTTTAGAGAAGGTGAAATCAAATTTTGTTTTACACAAATAAAAAAAGATGTTATATACAAAACTATAACTGCAATATACTCTAATTAAAAATCACATATAATTTTACAGAGCAAAAAAGACCTAAAAAGGACATACTTCAAAATTTTAACAGTGATTTGTTATGTCTGAAAGTTTGACCTTGTTTAATACTTTCCTATTTGTCTGCATTTTTCCTTTTTCACATAAGTCATATATATGATACAGTTAAAAGAATTAAGTTATTTGCCTTTTCAAAGACAGTTAAATGAACAAGCTTTTAAAAACATCTACAGATTATAGACATTATTAGACAAAAACATATGATCAAAGAAACAAACTTACTTTTGAAAGAAGTCCTTGAGATCCTGAAGAAGGGATACTTTCAATGGGGTCTGACGTTTAATGAATATTTTGGGGAGCGGAACACATACTTCAAGAAGCCGAATGGGAGAATAACTATAAGAAGAAAATATAAGTAATGGCAGAAAAATGAAAAACTATTTTAAAACCTTGAGTAGAGGTTTTTTATCCAGATGGTCAACTAAATCCTATGAGGCATAAGAAGAAAATAAAGTTTCTATAAACTTTATAGCATTTTTAAACAATCCTAAGAGCACTGAAGGTAACTTTCAATCATTGTAAGTATCTTCTCCAATTCTGATAAAACTGTTTTAACATAGCAAAGTCCTGAGGAGCCTTCGTAAGTTTTTATTTCTTTTCCACCTGAGGTACTGACTAGTATGTACTACACTGTATCTATCTCCTAGATTCATGGTTAAAAGCTATTCCTTAAGGAAAGAAGTACTAATAAGCAAATATTTCCCAAGAATCTATTATATGCCAGGCACAATTTTAGGTGAAGACATAGCACTAAAGCAAGGGCCAAAATTCCTTTCCTCATGATCCAAGCATAAAAATATTGGGTAATAAAACAAGGAAAAAAATATTTGGTAATAATATTTAAAACATTTTAGATGGTCTAAGTGCTATGGAGAAAAACAAATCAAGAAAGAGAAGTACTGCTAGGCCTAACACAGTGTTGGGACAGGTAAAATGTGAGCAAAGAACCTCAAGAAGGAAAAGAGCAAGCAGATACCTAGGGAGTGAGTGGTCTAGAGAAGAACAACTGGAAGCTTCCAAGGCAGGAAACCAACCTGACACAGCTGAGGCCCTGAGGAGCAAGCAAGGCTGCAGCAGGGTGAGCAAAAGGAGTCATAGGAAGCCCTACTGTGTGGGCACTGTGGGCCAGGTAAAGGACTCTGGCTTTCACTCAGAGAAAAGCAGACCCTTTGGCATATCTACAGACACTCAGTGACTGAACTGATTTTCCTCTCACAGGTTCATTCTGACTGCTGTTCTGAACAAAGGTAGCAGGGGAAGGCCAAAAGAAGACTGGCTGAGGCTACTGTAGTAACATAGGGAAAACAAGAGCGTTAGTCCACAATGCTAATGTTGAGGACCATGAAAAGTGTTCAAATTCTACACATATTCTAAAGGTAGAGCCTGGAGCTTTCTCGCATTATTTAATGCTACAATGGCGACTATTCTTTGAACTTGTAATTTTAGTTTTGCCAGAAGTATTTGATTATTTTTATGGCAGTTAATGCCTTATCAAAACTTCTGACAGATTTTCTGATGCCAAAACAGTAACTAAGATTGAGGCCAAAACAGTTTGTAATACCTATATCTTGGAAACAGCCCAAATGCTCATCAACCAATGAATGGAAAAAGATGGTGGGGGCAGTTTATACAATGGAGTATTACTCTGCCATAGAAAGATAAGCCTGAGACATTTCTAGCTAAATGGATACACCTTGAGAACATACTCTTAAGTGAAGTAAATCAGACAGACATGTTCAAAAACTATACTGTTTCTCTGGTATGAGAAATCAAAGCGGTAAATAGGACCAAAATATATAATAGATACTGGGAAATGGGAAGAAAATGTTCAAAAGAGAAGGGGAACAAAGGAGGGGGCAGGGGGAAAGGAAAGAAGGGACAAAAAGAGAATAGAAGGAAAAAATGGAAACAAAGATTTTATAAATAAGGAGGGGAAGGAGGGGTCAAAGAAAGAGGGGAAATAGGATAAAAAGAAGCAAAATATATCCTGCGCAGGTACATATTCCCTATGATGAATATGATCATTATGTATATTTAAAATACAACAGTAAATGTTTTGCTTAAAAACAAAAAAAGATTGAGGTCAAGTAAATCAACCAGGGTTCAAATCTTGACTCCACCACTAGCTAGCACTATAAGTAAACTCACAATACTATTAACCTCATTTAGAAAGTCTATAAAGCCTCTAAGCAAGGATAACAGTAATACCTACTTCTGAGAATATAAAGTAAGTAACACTGAAAGCTCTCAGCAGAAGCAGCACTCACATTTGCAAGAGTGAGACAGGGAAAGATGGGTGCTCCTGAGTTAATTCAATCTAGCCACAGTAAACACATTACAAAGCCTCCAAGGGATGTGACAATGTACAGGATCCCTTTGGTGCCTTACCTGAAAGATGCTACCATCTGGTTATAAGAGAAATACTGGTGGTAATCGTGGTGGATGGAGTGACCACATGGCTCAGCATTGGCTCTCCGTGTGTACTGATGCCCATAAAACCTCAATTCAAGGTACTTTGCAAATGACATTGACCAGGATTCATTGGAAAGAGCAACCACAGGTGTTACCTGGAATTGGCAAAAGTAATTTATCTAATTACATATGATTTTTAAAATGTATTTTCTAATCCAAACTTAATACATTCTTATTGCAGTAAACAGAAAAAAAAGTCCAAAGGTAGGTAGGTGGGAGCTGGGGGCAGTGAGAGAGAATAATATCAGTAATAGACCTACCACCAACATAAAAATACCTATAAATGTTTAGTTTCTTTCTATTTAGAAATACACATGCACACATAGCCAGTGTATTTGTAAATAAAACTCTTTTCATAGGTACCTTTGCAATCTTTTATTCTATACATAGCAAATATAACATGAAGATTTTCCCATACAAAATATTCTTTACAACTTTTTTATTTTTTGTTACCAGGGATTGAACTTGGGTCCTTGTGCTTGGGAAGTAGGCACTGGAACCACTGAGCTAAATCCCTAGCCCACTTTACAACTTTTTAAATGGCTGCAGGACATCCTAATATATGTACATATATTAAACAACTCCTTACTGATGTATCTTTCAGAAAGTATAATTTTTTCCTTAATTAGATGATGCTGTGATGAACATCCTTGTACATTCATACCAGAAAATGGCCATAATTATTTCCTCAGAATAAATGAACAGAAGTTGGAATTGACTAATCAAAGAGCATGAACATATAGATGGTCTTTGATACTTTCTGGCACTCTGGCTTCCAGAACAGGTGTGATGATTTTACACAACATCAACAGTACTTAAGAAGGTCAATTTCCCTCCTTTCTTATCGATCCTGAAAATTTGAAATGTTTTTCTTAAAAATGTATTTTAAGACCTTAATAATATTTGACTTTATTTCTATTTTGACTACTAATAAATTTGCACATTTACAAGCCATTTGAATGAAATTGTTTTGTCATGCCTTTTGTTTATTTTTTCTGTGACTATACCATGGTTTATGAAAATTTAATATAAAGTATAGAATATTTGTTTGGTCATACAATTTGTTAACTTTTCTTTCACAAGAAGTTTTTTTATAACAAAACTATCTTTTCCTTTCTAGTATTCTCCAAAGCAGGTTTTGTTTTAAAAATAAAGTACATATACAAAATCTTACAAGACATAAAGATTAAATTTAAGTTATTCATTCAGTGCAAAGGTCAACCTACAGACTTCGCAACAAAATGCTATCAGCTATTTAATGAAACCTAAAGGCCTGTAAAAATAAGTATGAAAGGCTGAAAATGGCTAGAAATAATTTAAGTCTGGTATGTTTGGGACTTCAGGAGGAACTAATTTTGCCTTTAACATTCTCAATTACTAATATTAATACAAATCATAATATTACCTGTAATTCTCATATAAGCCTTTGAAAAGCACTCTTAAAATGCCAAGACAACAAAGAAGTCACAGCAATGTGGATAAAAATTATCTATTAAAAATATAATATTGGTACCAAATATTATCCCAGAGTAACAAAAGAAAGGCATACAGAAGAAATAGAACACATGCCTTTTTCTCAAACATGTACATGAAAACCAGTAGAAATCATTTCAACATGGTGTCATCTATATATCTTCAGATAGAAATCTTGATATAGGCTCAAATCTATTAAACAAATGCCCTAATACACTGTAATTACAGCTTTGTAAATACATCTCCTTCCCTGGAGGACAGATGCCAGTCTTCATCTCTTTTACACCCCAGCACAGTACCTGGCACATAGACAGTGCTAAATAAACTGGGTATTTATTAAATGAATAAAAAAACATAGTTGAGAATTGTCTCAAACTCAATATATTATACTGGACAGGTTCCTATAGTTTATTTCATGACTGATATAACCCTAAAGTGAAATTATCAAAAATTAAAGATTAGACTGAACATACAACATAGGAAGATAGATAAGAACCTAATGATAATAACAAATTCCAAAATAATACAAGTCACCCAATCCCGAAAAAGGAGCTATACAAATAAAGAAATAAATTTCATTGGCAATATTATGCCCTGTTGCAGGGTGTATTTACCTGTTTGCAGATTCTGCACCAGGAATATGTAAGAATAGTATGTTGGTATCCAGGCACTGGAGAATCCAACTCCTTCAGGATGATCTGCACACAGCCTTGTCCGTGGACAAAGCGACGAATGTGATGCACCATGGGGGTGTCACAGAACATGCTAGGACACTGATAAGAAGGCCTTTGACAAACAAGAGAGCTCTTCTCACATTAAGTATGAAGCAGAAAAGCATGAAGAATGAACACAGTGGTCCCTGGTTCACAAACTTGATTCTTTCCACAATTCTGGTCACAAACCAAACTGGACATGAACTGAGTCAAATTTAATGGTTAGGTTTAATATTGACCTGATGGGGAAATCAGATTCAGCTCTCATCTAATTTGGTTTGTGACCAGAATTATGGGAAGAATTGAGTTCATGAACCAAGGTACCACCGTGCTGATCAGAACCACTGCCAAAGAAGTGATAACTGTAGTTTGTACTTGTACATGTACGTGATGATTGGTGGACAGTCTGCACAGGGACTCATGCTGCTCCAAGCTACACAAAAACATCATGTCTCCAGCTACAGCATGATGACTGTTTCCAACTGTTAAGTGGCTTAAATGGCCAATTTTAAAACATGTCATTTTACCATTAAAAACTTCTTAGGGATTGTTATTGTCTATCAAGGAAAATGATAAAGATTAAATTACTAGCTCTTTGTCATGTAGTTGGTGAATGATAGCACTAAGACTTAAACGAAGGTCTCCTGATTTAAATCACTGTAAAAACACACATCCTGAAATAGTCTTAGAGATGACAGGTAAGGAGATGGGCAAATACATGAAGAATGTACCAGATTAAACATTCCAGTTTGAGCATGAAATAGATTTTCTTTGTAAACTATATTCTGATATGTGATAGAAAGGTAAGAACCACACAACCAAATTTGACATCCAACTGATGTTTACATTTTAAGTTGAAATTCCAGGCTTCAAAAATTTATAATGGAACAGAAAGGGGAAAAGTAATTCTTACCTGAAACAGTATCTTTCTAAAAATATTCCTAATGTAAGATCATTCTTTCCATAAAATTCCATTGTTACAATCCTAAAAGAAGAGATTATTGCTTAAAACATATTGTAAGAATTACTACTCTGCAAAAACACTTCATGAGACTACATATTCTGGTAATTAAATGTGCTTATCATAAAGCATTGAAGCTGGTAATACTTGTTGTCTCAGAATCGGTTTTGCATCATCTTGTTTAGATCAGCCACATTATAGCATCTCTTTCTCTCCCAGTCCATTAGTATCTTATGAACTATTTGATGAGGATGCATATACACTATAATATTAATGGAGTAAAGCTCATCTGCATTATGAACAAGTACAAGTTCCCTTAAAAGCCTTAAACTCTTCAACATATAGGACTTTTGTTTTCTGCTGTTTAATCCATACTTCTACTGAGGACAGAGAAAAGCCACCCTTATTTTCGTTAATGAGCCAAGTCCCAATTTTATATTCAATTTACAAATACCCCCAAATAAGAAAGTCTGGCTACATACATCTTGAAAAGCACATCTCTTCAAGCTTTGTCCTGAGGAGCCCATAAATGCCCAGAGAAAATCTGTATGAGTTTCCCCAGCCCCAGGCTTACTTGCTGAGCTATCCAATTTCTAAGAATCCCTGATCTCACTGCTGAAAATAAGTGTTCTGTCATGGAAACAGCACTATAAAAAGTAATTAGGTTCTATACCGTGTGTGTGTGTGTGTGTGTGTGTGTGTGTGGTGCTAGAGATTGAACTCTGAGTCTGACAAGTGTTAAGCACATACTCTACAACCGTTACATTCCCAGCCTCTCCACTGCGCTTTCTAAACTAAAGGTAAACTACATAATAATGTAAACATAAGATTTTTGTGATTATTAATTGGGATAGTAATTTATAACAGTATAAAATGTGTTTATATTTATACCAATCAAATTAACCACTTACTAGTCCAATTATTTAAATACAGGATGACAATTTTTGTTAATTTTTATAGTTATATTTTCATAATATAATTATAAGATAATATAACAGGAAATATAAAAATGACAATCTTATCAAGTTTACTCAATATAAGAATCAACTGGTTGAAATGACACCGACCCAAGCGATGCTCAGACAGTTGGACACTGTCCAAGTAACCATTGGGGTAAACTGTTACATGGTTAGGTTTAAATTTTTGAGCAAAACCCATTAACAAGGCAAAAGGCTGGACTGGGGTATAGCTCAGTGGTAGAATACATGTTTAGCCTGAGCAAGGGTTCCATCTCCAACACCAAAAAACATAGCTAAAAAGCTGACTACTTTTACAAAAATGATACCTTTAGGAAAACCTGCTTAAACTGTACATGCTAAAATCATAATACCTATAAACCAGCTCTTGCATATCATTTTTCTCACTTTTTATTAGTGTATGTTTGTGATACACAATTATATTCATCTTGGGAAATTGGTACATATATATTACATTTTGATCATTTTTACTCCCCTTTCCCCTCCTCTCTCACTTCTTCAGATCTTCCCATCTCCACAGTCTGTTTCTTGCAATCTTTTTCATTTGGCTCTTTATTTATATTTTTTATTTCTCATATAAGAGAAAATATGTGGTATTTAACCTTTCGTGTTAGATTTATTTCACTAAGCATTATGGTCCCAAGATCCATCACTTTTACAAATAATTCAAACATATCCTTCTTTATGACTGAGTAGTACTCCACTGGTATACATACCACATTTTCTTTATTTATTTTTTATCTTATAGGGTATTTCGATAATTATGCTACTGTGAATTTTGCTGCTATAAATAGTAACGCATGCATAACTATAACAAGATTTTAACACTTTCAGGAAAATATTCAGGAAAGGTATAGTAGCTGAGTCAAATGGGACTTCTGTTTTTAGTTTTTTGAGAAATCATCCCACTGAATGCCACAGTGGCTTCCAAACAACAATGTAAAGGATTCTTTTTTCCCCCACCTTCTCAGAATTTGTTTTATGACTGCTTGATGATAGCCATTCTTATTGAAATAAGATTGTTTTGATATGCACTTCTCTAACTGCAAAAGATGCTGAACATTTTTAAGTGGACTTACTGGCAATTTGAACTTTGAGTGAGAAGTGTCTGTTCATGTCAACTGTCCATTTTTTACTGGGTCTTTTATTTTGCAGGGGTCTAATTTTTTTTAGTTCTTTATATATTCTAAGTATTAATCTTTTATTCCAGGAGTAGCTGACACACAAAAAAATTCCCCATTCTGTAGGCTGTCTCTTTACTATTGGTTATAATTCCATTTATTTATTCTTGCTATTATTTCTTGTGCTATTAGGGATATACTCAGAAAGTCCTTGTCTGTCCGTATGTCTTCAAGAGTTTTACCTATGTTATCTTCTAGCAGATGCAAGTGTTCGTGCTGTCATTTCTAGGTCTTTGGTCCATTCTGATTTTGTTTTAGTACAGGGTGAGAGATATATATGTAGATTCATTCCTCTGAACATGGAGAAAGTACCATTTGTTAAAGAGGCTATTTTTTCTCCAGCATGTTTTATCATACCTTTGTCAAAAATCAGATGGCTGAAGGGGCACAGGGTTGTTTCTGCATCCTCAGTTCTACTCCACTAGTCAACAAGTTTATCTATGTGCTTGCTAGGCTGGTACTGACTGTAAGAGTCTGGTTGCCGCGCTGTACTCAGCTTCTTCCTTTGGGATATGAGACTCTTTCTCAAGATGTGTATTCATCAGACCTGGGCTGTTAAGCAGTGCCAGGATCAAGGACTGGCCCTGATTCTTTCTCTAAACACTCCTGATACTGGGATTCATCAGGTAGGCCTCTCCTTCAAGTTTTCTTCCTGTGTTTTGGTTTTTTGTTTACCACCCCACCCCATTTCTGAGTACCTGAAGGTCTCATGAGCACTACTGCATCACTTTTACAAGTATAAATTCCTATGTCACCCTTCCTACTATTTTCACCCTTAAGGCACAAATTTCCTATTAACCTTATAAGTTTAAACATTCTATTGATTCATACATGGCTAGCAGTACCTAAAAATAGATCCTATTAGCTGCATTTCCTTTTTTGTTTAAATTTTCTATTAAGTCTGTTCACAAGAGCGATAGGGTAGGGAGAAAAGAATCCTACCAAGGACTGACACAGGCACTGGGGGCATTGCTGGACTGGGCAGAAGAGCTGCTGAAGAGCACACACAGCCGCTGGTGGTTAGCAGGATTCAGACAGTCCACCTGAAGGAGAAGGGACACATAAGGACCTGGACGTGAATGCACTGCAACACCACCACAAGCTTCTAGCATCCAACATGTTCCACTCTATTGGTACAGCCTCCTAGCATCACTTGCAGGAGTGTCACAAATTAAATTTGCAGATTTTAAACTGGTGAAGATTAAAACTACAAGAAACTAAATATAAAAAGGGAAGTTAGTTTTTGAGGAAAGAAAAATCTCAAAAGTCCAAGTTAACTGTAAAAAAAGATGGGCCTACCTCCAGTGGTATGTGTAGAATATTTGAGCCCTAGGTTCAATCCTTATAGCCTGTTTTCTTGCATTAAATATTCTTTATTTTTTTAAACAGAATTAAATTATTTTGGAAGAAAAACTTAACTAAATATATCCCCATGAAGCAGTGTGATACAATGGCTGGATATAACATCAATCTGAGACACCCAGAAATCAAAATTCTAAGGTATTCATATACCTGTGCTTTGCACCTAGTTTTGATCCCTACAAAGGTAACACCAAATCTCTGTTAAAATTCATATATTAGTACATGAAGACCCTTTGATGCTACACCACCTCAATACAACTAGCTTTACGGTCTTTAAAAATCCATTCTTTTTGCTAGATCTCACATACACAAGCACCCACATAAGTACACTCGGTTAACTCCGGTTTTGTAAAAATGGAATGACACCACCTATATTAATACAGAACTTGTTTTTAATACTTAAAATACATTACGATCTTTCTCCAGGTCATTAAATGAAATCCAACTCATCTCTTTTACAGCAAACAACTGGATACAATGCATCCTCATGCATATATTCCTACAAAATGCAAACACCTTATACAAACATGTTTCACTGGTTTAATTCTGTAGGAACACATTACAAAGAGCAGTAGTTCCAGTTTAAAGGCATAAAACTATATGTGTAAATCAAGAAATTTCCCTATCAATTTCTATACATTTATACAAATGTATATAAAATTTAGGAAAAAAGGTTACCTTCCTTTTTGCCAGTCTTATATATTAAAAAAAACAACAATAACAAAAACATTTCTTTGAATACCAGTGAAACTGAATGACTTTTTTGTTTTATTAAACAATTACATTTCCTCAACTAAAGACAAATTTCCGCATCAGTTTTATTAGTAGCATTATCAATAATGTGTTCATAAACAAATCTTCCTTAATTGCCCTTATTTCTAACAAGAACACTGTCAGTTAAATAACAATATTCATAAAGTTTTTGTTTTATGTTTAAAATTTTATAAGTAAATCTAACACTTTTTTAAAACCACATCCATTTTCTACAATAACCTTCCATCTCTCCTTGTCACTGCTTCAAAACGATCGTGGATGCTCAAGGCACATCTAAACATCTAAAGCATACCAACTTCAAGCAGCAATCACTTCTTACAGAAGGGCTCCTTTTACCTCACTGTGAGCTCATCTTATACCCTAAAACCCAGTTTCAGAACTTTACAACTCCATCTGACTACTTCAAATACATAAGCCAGGAGACTAAAGACAAAAAAAAAAGTATAGAAGATGAAATATTTAGTACATGTGCATGCAGCTTGGTATATTGTTTTTGGTTTTTTTTTTCTTTTGCACCATCATAGCAGAGTTTTTCAAACATTCTAAGTTTAATGAAAAGTGGAAAGTGGATTGGGTTTACCTTTGTTGACCATACTGCATCACTGGGAATCAACCCTCTCTCTTCATTAGCCTCAGTTTTGCTTCCTGATTTACCACTTGCAGTATTCGATGCATCCTTTGAGTGAGTAAATGGGTCTGAATATCTGGACTGAATTCTTCCTCCTCGGGCTCGATAATCAGCCAGCATTCTTCCCAAGCTCTGGCTGTCACCCAGATGCTCTGCGATCCTAGTGCTAACTAGTTCATGTGAGGGTAAGACTTGAATAGACTTGGCCTGAATACTTCCATTCATGCCCTGAAGTCCAGAGAGATCCCTAAGCAGCTGCTTCTTCCTCCTGCTCTCTATTTCTCTGAACTCTTTATTAAGGAGGGGAGACCAGTAAATCTGCTCTGGAAAATAGTCTCGGGTGGAGCATCTCATCCCCTTTTCAGTTAAAAGGAAAGGTTCCCGGAATGTGATTACTGGGGAGATGCAGAGGATCACATCTTTTAATTCTTGTTTAAAGGCCAAAGAATAAGTCTTTCGCTTATCTTCAGAGGTGGTGACTTCCTCAGTCACATATAATCCAGTGTCATCCTGTAGAGGGTCTCTAAAAGCTCTCATTTGGCTTTTGGTGTCCTGTTGCTCTTCTGTTTGCTCCAAAGGCTCTAGGTGCTCACTGCCTACAGCATCTTGTTGATCCACATGGAGTGGCAACAATGACTCTGGTACTTCTTGGAAGAGAGCACAGGGGATACCGGCCGGGCAAGCTGTTGTGGCATACTCTTGATGCTTCAAAGAGGCAGCAGCCTGTGGAATGCTTTTAGTTTCCTGCTCATTCTTCTCAAATACAATCCGTGATTCCATCAAAGTGCTCTCTTCAGAGGTCAGTGCCTCAGGAGGGCAGTCAGGATCCCGGGGAAGGGAGCTCCCACTGTACTGCTCTTGTACAGTCCCCTCATCCCCCCGTCCTTCAATCAGAGAATGGAATGAAGGGCTCTGCATTAACATGGGAGGCATAGCAAATTCATCCATGAGGAAGGAGATTTCTAGCTGAGAATGATAAGCTACACAGATCATAAATATCAGGATCTCCTTAACTCGAGCCAGCTCATAATCATAGCCTCCTCTGAGCTTGATGGTACAGCCTAGATGCTGGGGACAACCTTCAAAAAACATCAGTGTTTTGATTTGTTCTACAAACAAACAAACAAAAAGTTAAGAAGCCTTATATTTATTGTAAGGTAACGATTCAAAAGTCCAGATACCAGTAATCTACAAAAAAAAATTCTTTAGGGTATAAGACCACAATTTCTATCCTCACTTAACCACTACTAATAGACATTTCCTACTAAATGAATTTTACAGAACTAAGGAGTTAATTCATTTCCTGAGATTCTCTAATCACTAGTGAACCCATGTTAAAGAACACTCACCATTAGGTAGCTGAAATATTTGCATATAAAATTTGTGACAAGTGCCCAGGTGTGGTTTTGTGAGCAGCTGATCCATTGACATCACTAAGTCACCTTGGGTCATTCGACTGATTCGTTCTAAAACTTGCTACAACAAAGGAAAATATAAAATAAAAATGTTACTAAATTTAATCTAGAAAAATGAGAAAATAAAATAATTTCCTTAGTTTTAATAATATGATAATTTTTTAACTTTTAGATAAGTTGACAGCTAAGTAATCAGTATGTGCTCACTAAAATAAAATCACACTCACACTAACATTATCAAAAGGCATTTGAACATCATGTATTATCAAAATACTGTGGGGGAGATTCCAAGAATTAGTCTTTATTCTGCAAAAAGCAGGTTTTTCAAGGAGAGAATATTTTTCTGCTTATAAAATTTTCCAACAAAATGAAGAATCAACAAATACCTGCTGATTACTTAATGTCCAGTCGACCTTTGGTCTTACAGACAACTATAATAAGCATTATATAAACATTCAACACTTTGTTCCAGTCTGAGATTCTCCAGTCTTCATAATGAAAAAGCTACTATGCCTTCTTGCTCCACTATCAATATATATGACATAGCAGAGAAATATATATATATA
>NW_022900928.1:108753854-108784426 GCF_012274545.1 Fukomys damarensis | reverse complement strand
TATATATATACTGTGAATTACATACACACATACTGTGAATCTGAAAGCATTCATTTTTACAGTGATATAAAAATAAGAGCACTCACGGACTTTACATTAATGACCAATGTAATACCATGTTCCAGTAACATGTCCTGGGCAATCCGAGACACTGTTTTCTCAACCAGGACCAATGTGGGTCGAACATCAACTATTCGCTGAACATAATTCTTTAGGAATTCCCTTTCCTAAGTCAGATAAACCAGAAATATTATAACCATTCAAGACCTAGACAAATTAAAATATCAAGACAACTTAATTATTAATATAAATCTCAGCCTAAGTGTTTTACCCACAAATAAGTCTGACACAAAATTAATTCAAATATAATCAAGAATTTCAGTCATCATTCTAAACTGATTATGCTGAAGATTTTCAAGAGTAATTCCATTCTCCAACTAATTTCAGTTTGAAAGAATTTCAATCCTTAAATAGCCTATATTACAAAACTTGAACTTCCAATTAGCTAGTGCTCAGAGGTTAAAAAATTGCATTGAGCAATCACTAAATCTAACCTCATAACCCTCCCGAATAAAAGCAATGTTTAAATGCTTTTAATATGGTTATGAATTCTCTCTTTCCCAGAAGCATCTCTTCTTTGGAATATTAGAAAAACTAGCTCTTCAACTGATGCTATTTCAGCTACTTCCTAGTTCCAAACTCCCAACCAATCATAATCTACCTTGAACACCCAGCAATCTAAAATGTAAATTAATATAACTTCATCATTCAAAGCAAATGAATATTTTAAATAATAACCAGAGTTAAAAGAATTCAATGTGTTAACTCTTTTATAAAATTTCCGGGCTCTACATAAGAAACAACTGAAAATGTACATGATTCTAACTCCTGCTCTATGTACCAACAGTGTTTTCTGAGCAAGACTGTATTCGTGTTAGCCACTAGCAATACATGAGCTTATTTCTGCAATGAACGTGACCAGTTATGGAGTATATTTCTTCTAGTCTTTGCCTGCTTTCCTAAGACAAACTTACAGTTTCAAATTCTCCCATTAGTAACAAAATGGAATTTGCCCCCTGAAATGTATTAATTTTCTACTCTGCTGACTCAGTTACAATATTTTTGGGTGAGGTACTGGGGATGGAACTCAGGTCCTTACTCTTGCAAGGCAGGTGGCGGCACCACTGAACTAAATCCCTGGCCCTCAGTTATAATTTAATAGCATTAAAAATGTCTTTATTTTTGCAGTTCCAATAAAGTATAATTAAAATCAACTTTTTAAAGTTTCTGCCTCTAGTATATGGATGGCAAATAAATTTCTTCTCAGTTCTAATTAAGTACTACAATTGTACGTGAAACACTGCATGAAAAAGATGCCCTTGTCCAAGCTCAGCCAGGTAAGAGTACCAGGAGGTAGAGCACTGAGTACAGAGAGCTTGGCAGACCAACAGAGTTCACGGGCCCTGCCCCAGGAGACAGTCTAAAGTCACAGCCTAATAATCTCCTCACCCCTTTGTTCCTCATTCTCCTTTTTCTATCTACCTTTCTGTTTCTTCTCTAATTAGTAATTCCACCCTGGGTAGACAAGAAGAAGAGAGGAGAGGAAAGAAAGGAAAGGAGAAAGATGAAGGGAAAAATAAGAAAAAAGGGAAAAGAAAGGAAAGGAAGGGAAGAAAAGAAAAGAAAGGAAAAAAATCAGCTGAAACTTTGAATTCAAATCTTTTTTTCAATTCAAAAAGATTACTAGGGCAGGAGTTAAAAGCACCATGAAACTATCTAAAAGAAATGATGAACAAGATGCTTTACATTTTCTGAGCTGAATCTTGTTTCTTTTGGTTTTATTTTGTTGTTGTTGTTTTGGTTTTTGGCTTTTTTTGCTTCAAGGTGTCACTGTGTAGTTCTGGCTGTTCTCGAACTCATGATGTAGCTCAGGCAGCCCTCAAACATGCAGAGCTTCTCCTGCCTCAGCCTCCCAAGTGCTGGAATTATAGGCATGCACCACCACATCTAGAAAAATCATGTTTCTAACATATCTAACCTCAGCACACTTCTCTAACATGAAAAGATTTTATTTTGTAAGCTGATTGCAATAATAAAGTAGGCAAATTTAAATAATACAATAATATCTATGGATTTCAATTGCTCTACTTCACTTTAATATCTCTACAACCAGGATGCATCTTATAATCAATGCAGTTGTGACCTAATCCTTTTAAAGTCCTCTGCTAAAATCTTCTGTGAGACCAGAAAAACTCCAAGACTGCGGATGGATGCAGAACTCAGTGGCAGAGTTCAGGGCATGATGAACAAGTGTGCCCCTGATTCCCATCACCGCAAAAAAACAAAAATCAAAGTTTTTCACATTCTGTAAATGACACTAATTGTGTTTCCTCTCATTCCTTTTAAATTCTCTACTGAAAAGTCATAGTAATCAAAAGTAGAACTAAATCTAAGCCTCTCATTTTTTACTGGTGACATTAGTTGAGTCCAAAAAGACTGAGGCCAGAGTAACAGGCTTAAGATCAAGAGCACAGTTTCAAAATGCACTAGGCCTTTAACCAAGCTCAGTTTTGCTTACTGGCATCTATGAATTCAGAACAAAAATGATTGGGAAAATGTGATCACCTTGAATTTTCAAACATGCTTTTCCTAAATATTTCTGTAAGTAGGCATAAATTTCTCCTGTAATATGACATTTATGCTAAAAACTTCCCATTTTGAATCAACCACATTTGAATGACCCATTTGAATGACCACAAATTAAAATTAACAGCATTTCTGAGAAAAACATGTGCAGGAGACTTCAAATCCATACAGTTTCATATCCATAGCACTAACACTTCAACAGAGAACTTGGACAGCCCAGACAGCCAGCTAGCAGAGATCAAGGCTTCCTCAAAGGAAATTTAAAAGTCACATAAAGAACTACAACCATACATCAGGACACAGAGTGCTGAGCAGTAAGACTACCAACAGACACATAGGGCTCAGTTACACCTCCCTGGGGAGAGGGCCTGCAAGGAAATGATCACTTTTAACTTCTTAAAACAGAGCCTAAAGTTAGGCGTCCTGGTGCATATCTGTAACTGCAGTACTCAGGAGGCTGAGGCAGGAGGATCACATCAAGTTCAAGGCCAGCCTGGGCTACATAGTGAGTTAGTTCAAGGACACCTGAATTATATAGCAACATCCTGTCTTAAACAAACAAACAAACAAACAAACAAACAAGCAGCTCTAAAAAGAGTCTTGCCTGTATAACAGCTAAGGCTATTTTTAATTCTAGATGAGGATTATAATCTTACTACAGCTATTCTGGGCCCCCTTGCTTAGGAAAACCACACAGAAACCAGCACAACTTCCATCTGGCATTTCCCTTCTCACCAACTATATACAAGTTAAATGGTATTTCAGAAATGTCTTTTAGTAGAACAGGCAACATTATAAACTGGAGATTCTATCAGGACCTGAAAAGTTCCAGAAATTTTCTCAGTAAATCAGTGGCCCAAGTGGGAAAGAGAATCCAGTATCTGGGTTTCACTTTTGTCTTCAATATATTCCCAAACAATCATGTGTTCCCTTTAACAATTTAGCACTTTAAAAATGAGTGACAGAGGGTTGAGCAAGCTAGTTCTAAATAATACATATAAGTATCTTTTACAATAAATTTTTAAAATATAACATGAGCAAGACATTTCCTTTAAAAATAATTAAGAGATCCCAAGTATCATAGTAAAATACATCCTTCAAAAGGAGAAAAAAAAAGAGAAGAAAAGAAAAAAATGGTAACAAAGCTTCTGTAGATAAGGAGGGGAAGAAGGGTTAGAGGAAAAGGAATGGGAAAAAAAGAAGAATCAAGATATATCATGTACAAGTACAAATTCTCTATGATGAATGATCTTTATATCTAAAGTATACTAATAAAATTAATTTTTAAAAATCACATCCCTCCGAATTATTAATATTCAGTAGTAAATAATACCTGAAGCACAATAGGATCAATGCAAGTAAACTTAGTTTCTTCTCTGTAGAGATACTCAATGGAACACTTCAACAGAAGAATTTTGGGGTTTTTAATACAAGAATTCATCTGAAATAAAATGAACAGTTGTTAAAGCTGCTAAAGTTTGCATTTTATACAGACCTCTTTTAGTCATAATTCTAAATTCCCACTGCTCATAATTACTAGTAACTTAAAGCATATCATTTTACGAGTGTGAATATATTCTCATTTAGTACTTTTAGGTTACTTTATTTTTTTCAAAATAAATAATTTGTTCAGACCAAGGCAAAAATTTTTAAAATGTGGCTTTTAGGTGGTAAGTCTATCCCTTTATACTCTTAACTTTTTTAAAACTTTAATGCTGTAAGAGGATATCATGCAGGGCTTACAAAAAGGCTATTTCACAAACTTCACGAGATCAACTCTGATAGCAAATTTCTATTCAAGAGATGGAGGGAAAAGAAGAGAAAGAAAAAGCAGGTGAGTTGTGTTACGTACATGTACCAACTTCCCACAACGAATATAAATATTATCACATATATACTAATAAAAAAAATAAATTTTAAAAAAATATTGTACAGTTATGGTACTGTTGGGTATTTTATGTACATATTATTCATTATTTATGATTCAAAACTGGTTAGGTAGTCATAATGGTTGAGAAAAACCACTATTTGTATGTTTATGTGAATACTTTTTACCTACAAACTGCCCCCCGTTTCCCACTCACAGAAAGCTATTAATAAGAATTGAACCTATAAAACATATTGGAGCTCTCAAGTGCAAATTATTGTCTGATGTAAAAAAATAAAAATTCAAGTAAGCTGGGTGTGGTGGTGCACATCTGTAATCCTAACACTCAGGACACGGAGGTAAGAGGATTGCTCTGAGTTCAAGGCCAGCCTGAACTATATAGTGAGACCCTCTCAAAAAAAACCCAAAATGCAATAAAAAAAAATTCTTTTCAAGAGAGGTAAATAAGGAAAAACAAAACAAAACAAAACAAAACTCAAATGCCCCCTTAACATATCTGTAACAGAATAAACTTCCAAATGGGTAGAAGAGGAAGAAAAGAGTTAAAAATACCTCCTGAACATATTTCTAATAGACTAAATTTTCAAATAATCATTTCAGTTGGCAAGCTGAACTGGGTAACATGAAGTTAAAAAGAAAATTTTAAACCATCTCCAAAAGTAGAGACTCAGGAAATGTATCCCAACCATGCAACAAAATGCCACGGGTAGCCTGGCCTGCACACTGTAATCACGGTATCATACTGACCTCACTTACAGAGCTCACACTGGCAAAGAGCTCTGAGAACAGTGACTCACTACCTAAGGAATGATATTCAGGGGTCTTTCAGCCATTGCAAACGTAAGACTATCTCTAAATATGATCAGAGGGTCAAGATAGTCATTCATGCATGCATTTCTACCACAGGCACATATAGCTCTGCAATTCTGCAATTCCTGAGAAAAACACATTTACCTATTAATTTAATTTGGCTTAAAAGTAAACATCACTTAATCTGGTTAAAATACAACTTTAAAGAGTAATTTTATTTTAATAAGGCTATTAATGAAATGAGAGGAATAAAGATGTGCCATATACAGGACCCTAATTACACCAATCAATGTAAACACTACATGTAATAATATGAGCTATATCAACAAGTATGAAATAGGTGAAAGGGGAATCAGAGGAGGAGGGAGAGAGGGATAGAAGGGGAAAGGGATTAGTTAAAAAAAAAGTTGTACTGTATACCCAATTCCCCAAGATGACTGTAAACTCCACGAACCGCAAACACATACTAATAAAATTTTTTTGTCTACTAATGAAATAGTACCTGATCTGGGGCCATTGCTATGGAATTTTTTTTTTCCAGCGGCAAAGTTTATTTGAGAAAGTAAAAGTGAAGAGTGAGAGAGAAACTGGCTCTGCAGAGTGAGCTCAGGCGGTGGAAAAGAGGAAAAAGCAAGATAAAAGTACACCCTGGAGGAAGCAGGGTGGGTCATAAGGAAAGCCTGCTATGAAATAATACTGAACCCAAGCATACTTTTACTTATCATACTTTTACTAACAATCTTCTGGAGGCACAATGTCTTACAGTCAACCCTCCATATCTATGAGTTCCACAGCCATGGATTCAATCCATGGGGTCAACCAATCAGACAGAAAATATGTGGGGGAGAAAGAACCATGTGTGTAAATATGCAGAGATTTTTTTTTCTTGTGATTTCCTATACAATATATAGTATAACTACTACTAACCAAAATTTACATTACAGTTATAAATAATCTAACAATGACGTAAAGTAAGCAGAAGAGTATGCAAGATTATATGCAAATACTACACCATTTTATAGAGAGAGCTTGAGCATCTTCACATTATTAACATCACCAGAGGACCCTGGAACGAATTCACTGTGGATGCCGAGGGACAACTGTATTAGTCTCCATTTAAAAAAGAATGAAAAACAGGACTACAGTTTATCAATCTACTCACTCGAGCTAGGAATCTCCCTCAGCTTTTTTTTTTTTTTTTTGGTTTTTTGAGACAGGGTCTCACTATGTAGTCGAGACTGACCTGGAACTCACTATGTAGCCCAGGCTCATCTCAACCTCAGCAATCCTCCTGCCTCAGCCTCCCAAGTGCTGGGATTATAGGCATGCGCCACCATGCCCAGCTCTCCCTCAGCTCTTAACTGTAACAAAAGTTAGTATCTCCAGAAGTGAGGCCAGGGTATCTCTATTTTTAATAAATTCCCTTGGTGAATCTGGAGCACAGCAAGGTCTGAGAACACTTCTACATATATCAATAGGTCACCAAAATGTGAGAACCAACAAAGTGACACTGGAAAAATTTGGAGTGCCTCTGTCTTCTGTTTTATCTATTAATCTTTTATCAAAATGTATTAGTTGTACATATTGATGGGGTTAGTTGTGCTATTTCCACACATGCATATAGCACTGGAGTTCCTATTTTAATGTGCACCATGATTCCCTCCTTGGCATCCAGGCAGTCCCACACTCCTAAATCTTTTAAATGAGAATTTGTAAGGGGCTGAGCTTAGGAATCAACATGTTTCACTAGGCCCCCAGGTGATCATGCTATATACTGTTCTCTGAGAATCAGAAGCTTTCCAAGCAAAATTTAAGTCTGTTACTGGAATACAAAGCCCTTGCCTGCTTCTTCTGGCCTCATCTGCCATTGCCCATCTGACATGTGACAAGCTCAGAGATTCCTTAATCCCCAAAGTATTTTACTCCAACCTCCTTGCTAGTGCAGGAAAAAAGCTTCAAGACTGAGGGCAGAGATAGCACAGGTGAGAAGGAAGACAGAGTAACAGTGATAGTTCTGTAGCTTAGCCCTACAATGGAGAACAGTATTACAATGCTAAGTGCTATGGTTTGTGTTGAAGATGCCCCCAAAAGGACTCATATAGTTATGGGTGAGGCTTTTCAGAGGTGGCTGGATGGAGAGTATGGGATTGATTCATGATGCAATGCTAGGACCAGGGCACTAGGAGTAAGGGTGTGAATGCTACCTGCCCTAAGTAGCCCAGATGAGATATAAAGAATAGAAAGAGCTATGGTCGCCCCTTGTTGCTTCACTATTTTCTGCCTACAATGAACTGTTTCTCCTTTGTGATGCCTGTCAGCCCTGTTACTCTGCCTTGGAACCAGCTAACTGCGGACTAAAACCTATACAAACTGTGAGCCAAATAAACCTTTTCTCCATAACTTCAGGTGTCAGGTATTTTGTCATAGCAATGAGAAAAGTAACCAAACCATTATGCCTCTTGGACTCCAGAAGAACCATATCACCCTAAGATGTGGCAGGATCTAAAGAGAAATAATATCATCAATATTCTAGAATCCTGTTGCTCTGAAAGCCTAGACTTCCTCCTCCCTTCAACCTGATGAATTCCCTTTATGCAAATTATAATCCATTTACCATCAACTCGAGAAGACCTTCCACGAACCTCCAAAATTTCACCTGTATGGCAGACACTGTTAGTTGCCCTTGATGCCTATCTGCCCATTCTTCCATGATTAAGGGATCCCAACTTGTTACCTGAGCTCCCAGTCATAATCTGCTTTACTTCAGCATTGACTTGAATCACATTACCTTTTTATGTGCAATGTTCTTCGTACAAACAAAGCCATTGACAACCACAGAATCAAATTTCTTTCCACCAGGAATCTAATGGAATAATAAAAAAAAAAAATTCAAAGATAAATCCTTAAAATCCATTCAGGTGAATGCTCTTATTTTTTTTACATGTTTTATTTTAACTATTACATGATCTAATAAGCACAAGAAGTTCCAGAATACCTTTATTCCTTTTAGCCAATGACTAATGGCATCTCTTTGCATGATGGTCTATTTTCCTATCCCTATTCTCTAATGTAATATTTGACTCTAAAATACTCAGTGACTGAATAAATCTACAGTGATTAAAACCAATATTGTTTAAGTTAAATACGTGAAAAATACACGAACTCCATTACTTAAAGCAATTAGCCACTGATTTTTCTCCAAACAGCTACAGACTGGTGAGAACAGGCTTTCTCATAACTAGTATGTCAAGAAGAAGAAGTGAAAAAGCAAACAACTGTATTTGTTTGGTTTCCACCTCATCCTCCACTCAACTTGCCCCTTCCATCCACCTCTCACTTCCTGCGTGGCTCCCACAGTCACTAAGTGCACTGCTAACAAAGCAGACAGCAAAACACCCACCAATCACTCAGTAACCCTTACAGCGATGACTTTGTAGATTACCAGTAGGAGACAAACTGCCATCAGGCTGGCCTCACCCATTCCTCATATTTACAGAGCATTAGGAGAGCCCACCTTTTTAATGTGGACAAATTGACGGATATCCATGTCATCATCCTGGTTCTTGACATCAGGTCGGACTGTCTGAACAACCTGGCAGACTAGTGACACAATGATGTCCCTCCAAGAGGGTGATAATGAGTCATTATGGAGCAACTGCTGGAGAAGTGCCATCATGTGGTTATGATTAGCTGAACTACAAAAATGTTACAAAACAGAAGTTTGCATAGTTAATACAGCTAGACATGATTTCTGAAAACATAATAAGCAGTCTACAAAGAAGTATCTCAATTACATCTCTCAAGATCTCATTATTTCATATATCTGCACCTTAGTGGTTTTTGCACATACAGTAAATGAAATCTGTGAATGTAGTCAATTAAGATGTCTCCATTAATTTGATGAAATGAAATTTTAAGATGTAAAATGTGGTAGTTTGAGAAACTATTCACTTGCCTAAGTCACTGAAGGTTCTGAAAATAGAAAATTAAATTAAAACAGTGCCTTACAGCAACCTCTCCATGGCTTGTTTCTCCCCATTCTCCTCTCTCAGGAGCTCCAGATTGTTATGATGCCAACCCAAAGGTGTAAAAGGCAGTTCTTTGGATTTTTCCTCTACTCGGCGATTAAACAAGGATTCTAAGTATAAAAAAGAAGTTAATACTTCATCATCACATTGTACACCATCTACTCACACAGGTGCAAATTACCAATTTCTCTTTTTAAATTTTTTATGTTGGCCAATATAAATTATTGGTATAAAATGGCAGACATATAATAAATACACAATACATAAAATGTCATCATACATAAATACATATGTACATACACAAATATATTAAAAATACAGAAGCAGAGGCTGTGGTATAGCTCAGTGGTCTATGTGCCTAGCCTATGCAAGGGCCTGGGTTTGACCACAGATTCCCAGCACTGCAAAAAGGAAAAGCAAAAGAGAAGTAACTGATAAGATCCAAAACCCAAAATAAACTGAAAAAAGCAAATTTACATAAAGGACTAGGATCAAGCCAAGAATACAAAAATGGCTTCTGAAAGGCAAACAAAACTGCTTTTTGCACTGTACTTTAACATATTTTGTAATAATAAAGAAGAAAGTGTGTATTTTCCCCACAAAATCACAAATGGAAAACTGCAATCGATCAAAATCCAAATGCCTGCAGAATTAATATTGATACTGTGGGTACTGAACTGTCAAGGCAGCAGTTCTGCTCAGGTATCTGAACAAGTGACAGTGTGGAAAGTCTATCCAAACAATTTGGGGTTTTTTTTGTTGTTTTGGGTTTTTTTGTTTTGTTTTGGTTTTCTGATACAGGGTCTTGCTATGTGGTCGAGGCTGGCCTCAAACTCAGAGTGATACTCCAGAGACTTTTAACAAAATTGTATCAAGATTGACCCAAAAATAAACTACAAAGAAATATTAAAATGATACACAGCAATTTAAAGTTTTATTAAGTCTTTAAATTTGTAAAAAGAGCGAAGGTAGATCAAGACAAAATTTGATAGCAAATGCTCTGCAAAAAAGATGCTCACTAAGTAACTGCTGAATACTACTACTACTAATAGTAGTAATAATGGGACTGAAAAATTTTTTCTACTGAACAATCCAGCTGAATCAGGTGTGTGGAGGTGAAATTTCAAAAGCCCAGCAAATGAAGAGATAAGCTATAGGGACTCCCTGTACCAAAGTGCCCCACCTTTACTATCTGAGCCCCAGGAGCCAGAAAAGACACTGCGAAGGAGCACCAGCCATTATCAGAAGACAAAACTGTGGAATGCTGAGGACAAACATGGTATGTCTTTTTATTCCACAGTACGGCAAGTAAGGAAGGCATAAGAAAAGGCTTATATATTTTGAATCAAAGAACTGATAAGCAAATACTTACATATCCCTTTTGTCTACTTCTATTCAAAACTGTACAACAGCAAGCAGTATCCTCGAGTAGAAGATATCTGCCTTTGGGCTTCTGGACAAAGTTGGCAATCCTCAATGATATGTGTACCAATATTTAATATTATATTCATAATGTAAGAAAATATAAACCAGCCAGGCGTGGTGATGCACGCCTGTAATCCCAGCACTCAGGAGGCTGAGGCAGGAGGATCGCTGTGAGTTTGAGAGCAGCATGGGCTACATAGTGAGTTGCAGGTCAGTCTCAACTACATAGTGAGACCCTGTCTCAAAAAATAAATAAATAAATAAATAAATAAAATAAACCATTAATGTCTTTAAAAATGAAACTGAAATTGTATTCAAAAGCTTTCAAACAACTACTTTTCAGGTAGATTTTCTCTCAAATCAAGTCCAAGTTTACATTAATGTCTTTTAATATTCTCAGTCATTACACATATAAAAAACTGTGGTCCTATAATATTAAAACAATCAAATATATTTTCATCACCTATTCTATGTCAATCACTGCGCTACACCCTAAGAATACCTTCAAGAACAAGACATCATCCACTGTACAACTGTTGGTAAAATTACCTTTGATGAAGGCATCACTTATTGAGAGTTGTTGTCCTCCAGTGTCAGAAATCAAATACTCTGCAAACCAGGAAGAGAACAGAGGAGGAAGGAAAGGAAACACGTATGACTACATATGGCCAGCATAATGAACAAAGAACACACCCACATACAACATGTCAAACATGTCACTCATAATAACCCATCATGCTCCAATCTCAACAACACTTTGTGCTAAGATGCTCTCTATACTTGTTCTACACTTTTCACATTAAACTTAATAGGCCTGAATTCATAACTCAACAGAACCACAAAAAAATTTACTTTACTTCAAATGTTAAGCATTTACCAAATGGTAAATGTTCAGTTACCAAAACTGAATCAGTTTATAAAAACTGAAGTTAACAGTAATTTGTATAACAAGCCTAAAATATTACACAATTTTTCTTATGTATAAATGTGATTTAATAACCAATTTATCTAGAAGGCCAGGGATTTGGCTCAGTGGTTCCGCTACCTACCTTGCAAGAGCAAGGGCCCGAGTTCAACCCCCGGTACCAATAACAACAACAACAAAAAATTAATCAATTTGTCTATATACAATGTAGTTCACAGAAAAGCCACTTGATAGAATATATACACTTTTTTGATAGAATACATTTTAAAGTTAAGAACATAAGCTATAAAACAAATTTATATGAAAGTAACATTAGTAGAGAATAAAGTTATAACATTAATTTTTTATTATTAGTTTTTTTCAAACGTTCTAACTACTGCCAAATTTTTGCCAGAAGGTAACTGCTAAACACATTCTCAATGCTTTCAAAATTCTAAGTATTTTTTTTACAAGTGAAACTTACTCATTTCCCCTTCAATGTTCCTCTACAGAGATGACCAAGCATGGCTTAAATGAGGTTCTTTCTAATATGCAAATTAAGCCACACTGTATTTTATCTCCTTTAAAGTAAAACTTCTCCACAAAAATTTTTCAAAGTTCACGTATAACCAAGTAAACTTCAAAAGTAAATATGTTTCGGCTAGGGATTTAGCTCAGTAGTGCTGCTCCTGCCTTGCAAGTGCAAGGTACTGAGTTCGATCCTCAGTACCAAAAAAAAAAAAAAAAAAGTTAGTATGTTTATAATACAATGTACTCATCCCTCCAACCAGAAAGTAGAAAAAAACATTTTATTTAGAATTTACAAAGGTAATAAATAATTAAATCAAGTATGTAGATTAGATGTTAAATTTTACTTATATATTCTCCTTGCAGAAATGGATAATGCTAAATCCTGTTAGTTCAACTAATTCATTGTTCTTCACAAGCCTTACTTCTCACACTGAAGCTTATATATGAGTTCAGAAAGGACAGACTTTTCCCCAATATTATGAAAAAAAATTCAAACATACAATGGTGTAGATTTCTACTTAGATAGATTCCACAATTTAAGGACTGGCCACACTTCTTTTCTCTCTACATATACATATGCTGTTTCCCCCAATCATTTAAACTTCTTCTCATATTTTTTCTTTTCCCCTTATTTCTTTACCCCTACCCTTCCCACTTCCCCTACACCTTTAGCCCTTTTCTTCCTATTTTACTTTATCAGTTATACAATTTGGATCTTATTTGCACTTTTAGTTTTTCACACCAGAGAAACTATTCAGTATTTACAATGTGTGCCTTATTTATTTCACTTAAAGAGGATGGCCTCAATATGCATCCATTTTCCTACGAATGTCTCTAGTTTCTCATGTTTTATGGCTGAGTAGTACCAATCATTTAAACTTATACACACAACACTTTATCACTAATGCTTCAAAATACATCTCTAGCATCTTAATATCATATAATTTAGTGTCATACAATTAGTTATCTATTGAAATTAATCCAATTGTCCTCAACATGACTTTGATAGTTTTTCCTCAAACTTAGATCTAGTAAGGTTCATCCATAGCACTTGGTAGCTCTGTCTCTTCTAATCTAGAACAGACTTCCCGTACATTGTTTTCCTTTCCATAATGAAGAGTTTTTAAAAATCCAGGCCAAATATCCTGTGTAATGTCCCACATTCTGGATTTGATCTCTTCATGGAGTGCTTAATTTGCTCTGTGCCTTATATGTACAAGGGAAATCTGATCAAGAGGCTTACAGAAGTTATGATTTTCCCTTTCTTCTTTGGACTCTACTTGCTAACTTTCCAAGAATGGTTCAGAATTCTGCTTTCAATCTATACATGAGAAAATGTATTTTAACTGTACAACTTTTTAAGACCAATAGTGAGAAATTAAAAAACCAAAGATCACACTTACGTGTTAAATGCTTCTAAAAATAATGGATTTTCCTATATAAAAATTATGAGCAGATTTGTATGAGAGAGAGAGAGAGAGAGAGAGAGTGTGTGTGTGTGTGTGTGTGTGTGTGTGTGTGTGTGTGTGTGTGTGTTTGGTGATGGCCTTGAAGCCAGAACATCCTAGGTAAGCATTCTACTACTCGGCTGCATCCCCAAATCTTTTAAAAGATGTTTTCTTTTGAGACAGGGTCTCACCATGTTGCTGAGTTGCACAGGCTGGACTTGCAACCCTCCTGCCTCAGCCTCCCAGAGCAGAGGGCTGAAGAACCTAAAATTTACAATCCTCCTGCCTCAACCTTCCGAACAGTAGGGGTTATAGCAGTGTGCCAGAACATCCAGGAAGCAGTCTTTTTTTTTTTTAAGTACAGATATCTCAGAAAATTTTATAAACACAAATTTCCTCAGATGTAAAAGACAAGAGGACAATCCATTTAAAAAAAGATTTAATATTACCTTTATTTCAGTGATTTTGGTGGGATCATACTCGAGTCCTTGCACTTGGCAAGGCAAGTGGCAGAACCACTGAGCTAAATCCCCAGCCCTACCTTTATTTGAATGGAAAGACTAAAAAAGAACCATTTCCTTTTGTATTTACTTAAAGGGAATGAAAACCAGAGCAAGAATTCTATCCTCTCAGATAAACCTTTCATGTCTCGCATAATCTTTACTCTTTTGGTAGTGTTCATCTTAACCACAAAACAGCAAATTGTTTTATTTTAATCTAATTTCATAAGATACATGAAAAAAATTACTATTATTGTTAATAAGGAACAAACTAGTAAGCAAGAACTGTCAAAACCAAATATAAGGCCAGGCTTGGTAGTGTAATCCCAGTATTCAGGAGGCTGAGGCAGGAGGATCACCTCGAGTTCAAGGCCAGAATGGGCTACACACTGAGTTCAAGGCTAGCCCACACTACAAAGCAAGACCTTGTCTCAAAAAAAAAAAAAAGACTTTTTTTTTGCTAATGACACTATGTGTTAAATTTCATCTTATTAGTCACAGCTACTGCTTAAGAAAATACAGATTTTAAAGTACTACTTCTGCTAATATGCTATCCATTCCCTCTACATTTTAATAATTTGTGGACCTCAAAAACACTGAAAGTGTGGACCAAAAAATAAGTGTTGAACAATAGATAAAATCCTATAGCATAACTTTGGAATCTCTTCCTGTTGACAATGAATTATCGTTTATCATTTCAGTATTTTGTACTACTATTAAAATAAGCCACAAATTTATGAACTAATAGTGATTTTACTAAGCTCTTACATCATCAAACTATTTTCTTGTTTTCATCCAAAAAACTCATAAGTAGAATGGTGGTGGTGAGAGTCTGCATAGAGGATATGTGGAGATGTTGATCAAAGGATAGAAAGTTTCAGTTAAATAGGGTAATACATTTTTTGAGATCTATTATACAACATGACTACAGTTAATAATAGCACACTGTATATTTAAAACTGCTGAGAAAATGTCATCACAAAAAATTTTAAGTATTGCCAGGCATAGGGTACACATGTGTAATTCTAGCACTCAGGAGGCTAAGGCAGGAGGGTCACTGCAAGTTCAAGGCCAGCAGAGCTATACAGTGAGTTCAAGGCCAACCTGAACTATACAGCAAGATCCTATCTCAAGAAACAAACAAACAAATCCTAAGTAGTGTATCTGAGGTGATAATGTCAGCCTGATTTAATCATTCCACTGCACACATAGGTCATAACATCACTTCATATCCCATAAAAACAAACACAATTATAATTTGTCAATTTATAATTTTAAAAAGCTCACAAAGACTCTAGAACCTATGATTTTAACAAATAAATATGACCACTGTCACCAGGGATTTAGCTCAGTGGTTCCATCACCTGCCTTGCAAGCGTAAGAACCCTAGTTCAATCCCCAGTACCAAAAAAACAATTACCACTGCCTTTAACTAGTAATACACCTCAAGTACAAAACTGTCATCTTTGTCTACAAAGCTATGAAAGACTATCAAATGCGTAGTTAACATCAAGAAAACTGTAACTATGATATTCTCCTAATCTACCAACCTCACATCAACCTAAATTGGAAATGAAGTTTTTCAAAATGACTTATTTTAGTTAACAAACCAGATCCTCAATCACTATTAATCCTTTTCCAAATACCTCAATACACTATATTCACTAAGCTTTTCTGAAATTTTGCTGGCTCTTAATGCCACATTATAAAGCCACTTTTTAAAAAATGTAATGCATCTATCATTAGAGTCAGCTAGACTTTCTCCTATTTTACATGATTGTTCAAGAATAACAAACCTCAGTTCCATGAATACAGATTTAAATCCCTTCCACAATCTGGCATTCAGTCTGCCTAAACCTGGCTGGCTATAGACTTGTTTCAGAATAAGGAGTTCGGGCCAGGGATTCAGCTCAGTGGTTCCGCCACCTGCCTCACAAGCACAAGCTCCCGAGTTAGATCCCCAGTACCAAAAAATAAAATAAAATAAAATTTTTTAAATAACCAAGTATTCTCTTATCTCTTCACTCTCTTAGACCTCACTTTCCTCTTAACTATATTCTTTCCTACGAAGATTTTTCTTTCTTTCTATGGCAACTTGAATCTGTTCTCACATATCCTTGGCATTTCTTCAACCTTTAATGCAATCTGGACTTCTGCTATGCTGTCATTTTTCTTAAAGTGCTGGCCTCTCTTTCGGACTCATCATCATATGAAGGTTGCCATTCATAACTTCTGCAGACAATCTTTTTAAAGATTTGAGTTCAAAGAAGTTCCAGAGGACTTAAGATGGGTTTAAACTATAGGTGCTTCCGTTTTCGCTTTCCCTGAAGATGTAAGTTGAGGTTGCACTGTATAAATGTCATGAGTGGAACCTCTTGTTCCTTCATCTCTCACCAGTTTGAAGTTAGGTTTCCTCAAGTAAATGGGTGACTATGCTCAGCAGTCCATCCTTTACCACCATGAATTCTATGATGACAGATCACTTTCAAGATGTTCAAAGTTTCCTTAATGTCCCAAGAGGTGAAACCATCAGCAAGTTATATGTGCATTTCACACTTTGCTTTCAGCAAAATGAAACTGCCCACAGGTGTACAGAGCAGACATCCTCTGTCATGACACAGCCTGCCTCAGCACCCTAGTATTCCCCATGTGACCACAGCCTACAGTAAACTATCACACAAGTATGACATTTGCTTCACTGTCCTTTCATACTCACCCAGACATTCTCCATTATTTTTCCAATTTCTGTTTTGAAGATTCTCATAAAAATGTGTATCTAATCTATTGTTCACTTCTAGTCATTCTACTTTCCCATTTTCTCTTTCTAAATTCCTTATTTCTAAGTGAGACACATCATTTTATTATTCTAACTCTTAATGTCATTGTACAACATGTTGCTAATAGCTTATAGAAAAGTAAATTTCTTAAATTACTTTAATATAGGTGTTTAAATTCAAAATCTTGTTTCTGTTACTTTTAGGCTCAAAATAAGCACAAAGAATTACCTAAGCATTTCAGATCTAAGAGATAATTTAACTTTATAGAGTTGAATGTTTCAAATTCAAACTCCAGGTAATATCATGGAATAATGTGCTTCATCTGTATAATAGTTTTTCAATTATTATGATACAAAATAAACTACCTAATGATTTGTTTACTCTTTCAATTTGCTTCCCCCTTTTTTTTTTGGTATTGGGGATCGAAGTCAAGTCCTTGTGCTTCCAAAGCAGGTGGGGAACCACTGAGCAAAATCCCCGGCCCTCAATTTGCTTTTATATAATGCACAGTATAGGCATAATTTAAATCAGTCTCTAATACATCCAAAAATGTAAACCTAATCATCCTTTTTTTTTAAAAAGGCATTTCATTTCTTATGTACTGCTACATTAGATTTTAGGAACAGTTTACTTGATTTTTCATTTTTACCAAACGATCTGAATACGGCATTATTTGAGTCAGTACACTAAAGCATCAAATAAAATAGCTATAAATAATGAATTCAGTTTGTAACAATTAGAGAAGAATTTTTTAAGTAAATACACTTTATGCATAATAGGCCTTTTAAATAGTAGTGAAAGGTTTTTAAAATGTGTAATTTCCCCCAATCTAGTTCAAGCAACTGAACAGGCTTAGAAACATACTATGTTACTGCAAAGTAGCATAGGCAAACAGGTTTTAAAATGTTAAATGAAGAAAGAGAAAAAACTAGAGCAGAACATCCATGTTATAAATGCGAAGAAATGCCACCTTGGAAGTTGCACATTACGGGAAGAGTAGTCAGATGTAGCTCCTTTGAAAGACTATAAGCTTTAAACTGGGCATGGTGGTACTGAGGGAGAAAACAAGAAACACAAGGAACCAACCAATAAGGGTGTCCCCCGGCGGGGGGGTGTGCAGGGAAAATGAGAAAGAGGGGAACAAAACCCATGCCAATTCCCCTCAGCCATATGGGACAGAGGAAGCCAGGACAGGCTGGCATAAGATCCTATGCCCAGCTCTCCAGCTTGTCTATATTCCAGATGGTGACTCCCTCCTACCTTTTTGGTCAGCAGGGTGAGGGGGCACATGTGGGTACTTGGAGGGCTTCTTGATATGGAAGTTCACGTTGTCCAGCTCCACGTTCAGGCTGATAGAAGCGGCTGAGTCACTGTCCACTGTGGACTGGAAACTGCTGACTGAGGTGCGCTTGCTAGGACTGGCAGAATCTTTTAGTGTTGGGAGGGGAAAGAAATACAGGGAGAGGAGGGGAGTAAAAATGGGTTTTATCAGGATATTGGAGGAAAGGAGAAAAATGTTTTTTTTTTAATATACAAGCCCAATGTGCAATACCAAAATGGATACAGTATTTTCATGTACTTCTGTGTAGACATATAAAATTTGAACAAGTTAAATATAAAATCAATTTGAAAAATGAAGAAATATATTGGAGGTTCTGCAGAGAGAAAAGTCTGATATCATAGTGAAGAAGTGAGAAAGTTGCTGCAATATTATTAGCTCAGAGTTATTTTTTAAGCTGCTGCAAACTATATACTACAATAAAATCTGTAAATGTCAGTTGCCTACCAACTTGGTTTCATAAGAAAATACTGTATCTAAAATGATTGCTATCAGACATTTACATTTAGTAGGTGCCATAAACTGTTAAGTAGAATCATTTGAACTAAACAAGACACTCATTTTATCATACATACACAGTAATGACCCATAAAAACAAAAATGTTAGAAAGTCAAACTCACTAGCCAAATTATCATCACCTTCTTCAGCTATCTGTTCTGTGTCACTGTCATCAAACTTAATGTCTTTAAACCAGGATGGCTCAGAATGTCCTTCCACAGAGTTCACTGAGTCACTGTCTGGAGAAGGTGTCTCAGAAAATTCTGTACTCTGAAAGAAAAGATCAATTAACTCTCAATAGCAACAACATTAAGGCTATCACAGTATGAATTAACTGTAGCCTGATATTTCTATAAATCTAAAAACAAAAAATTTATAAAAGAACTAAAAGTTATATAAAAACTAAATTATTCAAGAGCAAATTCACAATTTCACTCTTAAACTTAAAATTTTCATTAACTAGAAGGCGTAGGTCCCACATTATGAACAAAACATTTTCTTTGAAAAAGTTTTTATAAGTTGCAATTCATCGTTTAGTCCTGAGAGTGAAAATACCATTTAATTTATTCTAACTCTGGGCCAACTCTAGGACTAACCTTGGGAAATAATTGTACAACTGGGCTGGGAATTTAGCTCAGTGGTTCCGCTGCCTGCCTCACAAGCACAAGGACCTGAGTTCAATCCCCAGTACCAAAAAAAAAATTATACAACTATAACAAGTTACATCAAACCAATCTCTAAAGTCCTTTGTCCTCTTCTACTGAGTTTCTAATTTTAGTTCACAGAGGTGTTTTATATATTATTATTTTTAAATATATAGTCACTAAGAATAAAAGTATTTCTTTTTAAACAAAATTAATATTTTAGACTGAAATAAATTATTAAAAAATTTTCTTCACCAAAAATAACAATGTTTTCTGTATTACTTCTAGATAAACCACAAAAATTCATTTTGTATGTTTTCCAGATTTTGCTTATAAATCAAGACATGTCATGGAGAAAGACAAAAGAAAACAGACAAGAGAGTTGCCTATATGGATGGTCTCTGATTCCATCTGGACCATGAAGCCAAAGTATTCAACATTTACCTGCTAAAGATCTTATGAAGATGTAGGCTCGACAAAGGAGTATAAAAATCAATAACCAGATGTGGAATAGTGGCAAGCTCTTCGTTCAAACTTTAACTATAACCACTTCTTTCAAGTTCATTTAATAAAGACAAAATCTGGTGAGCTCATAAATGTCTCTCTATTAATTCCCTTATCTGACCATTACAGATTTTTAATAACACACTTAAAACTCCTACTAATCACAGGTCACTGATGGACTTCATCATAACTTCACCAGAACATTTTATAAGACAGACTCCTTTCTCTCACACCACCTCAAAATTCATTTCAAAAACTGACAACTCACTACCTGAAAGCAGATTCACAGTGACAGTGTGTCTAACATGACTTAAGTAAAACAGTTCCACAGTGCCACCAGCAGTGGGCATGCCAAAGTGAGGCATGGCACTTCCAATGCTATCTTCTGGAAGAACAGACAGGTCTCAGGTGCAAGCGAGTTCAGAGAAGCCTTTTAAATACAGAGATTATCAATGGCTAATATATTCAATGACAGGACTATAAGCTAACATAGTCAGTGATCAGATGGCCTACATACCCCTAATAGCTTTTCTTCTAAATAGCAAATATAAGAGAAAGCTCATTTTAAAAGTCTCAGGTATTTTCAAGTTTCCAGGTGATTGATAGGAAGCTTTGATTTAGTTGTACAGTTTGATATATGCTAACCATTAAATCCAGTTCATATTTTATATCAAAATTTATATTAAGCAAAGCCAAGTTACTTGACCTTTGGTCTACCAAAGTGTTCCTCAAATATGCTTTGAGACACTTTGCAATCATTTTCATAGTGCTCATTCTCAACTTTCATTACAGGAAGAATACAGAGGACTCTCAGCAAGGCATACACATTAGGAAAAAGTGGTATCAGGTAGATGGAGGGTTTCATAGATCTGTATTTTCCCTCTGTTTCCACTTGATTTTCCAACAATGAAGTTCAGCTGAGAGTGTGTCCAGATTGGGTATGTCACTTATGTACATACATGTCAGCATGATGTTGCTTTGTGTTGAATTTGAGCTGTCCCATGACTGAGGGTTCCAAACATAAGCATTTAAGAGCAATGAGAGGCTGTTCAGAGAATATAACTTTAAATTCCTGAACAGTGTTTCTGTTAGGACACTCATGGCTTCTTTATAGTAACTCTCAGAGGTTAACTGACTTTGATTGATCATTATAAAGATCACTGAACACACTCACTAAGCCACAGATTTAGCTCAGTGGTGCCACTGCCTTCCTCATAAGCACAGGTCCTGAGCTCGATCTCTGGTATCAAAAAATAAAAAATAAAAAAACACATTGAGAGAGAGAAATGGGGCAATGAATTCCTTTCACAATAGCATCCAAAAAATTGAATACCTAGGAATCAGCCTAACAAAAGAAATCAAAGACCTCTACTCTGAAAATTACAACACTCTGAAAAAAAGAGATTGAAGAGGATATCAGAAAATGTAAAGACATCCCTTGCTCCTCGGAAGGAAGAATCAACATAGAGAAAATGGCCATACTTCCCAAACTAATATACAGATTCAATGCAATGCCAATTGAAATACCAGCAGCATACTTCACAGACCTTGAGAAAACATTCCAAAAAAAGAAAAGACCTAGAATAGCAAAAGCAATTCTATGCAACAAAGACAGGTAGGGGGTATCACAATCCCCAATTTGAAACTATACTACAAAGCTATTGTGATAAAAACAGCATGGTGCTGGCAAAGAAACAGACCTGAGGACCAGTGGAACAGATTAGAAGATGCATAAACAATGCCAGACACACACAGCCACCTCATCTTTGACAAAGGAGCCAAACACACTCACCCGAGGAAAGATAGCCTCTTTAATAAATGGTGCTGGAAAAACTTGGTTTCAACTTGTCAAAGATTAAAACTAGACCAATTATCTCTCACCATGCACTAAACTAAAACTGAAATGGATTAAAGGTCTAAATATTAAAACAGAAATGCTGAACTGGCTGGAAGAGAGTTTAGGCAAAACCCTTGAAGACACTGGTGTAGGAAAAGCTTTTATGAAAAGAACCTCAGCTGCCCATGAACTAGCACAATCAATAAATGGGACGTCTTCTTAATAAAAAGCTTCTGCACAGCAAAAGAAACTACCAACAGTGTAAAGACACAACCCACCACGTGGGAAAAAATTTTCACCAGCTGTTCCTCAGACAAAGGTCTACTATCTAGAATATATAAAGAATTTTTAAAAATCGGACCTCAAATTTTAAAGACCCAATCCAAAAAAGGGCATCTGAAATGAACAGACATTTCTCAGACAAAGAAGTAGAAATAGCAACTAAACATATGAAAAAAATGTTCAATATCACTGGTCATTTGAGAGATGCAGATGAAAACAATGCTGAGATTCCACCTCACCCCAGAAAGAATGGCTGCTATCATGAAAACAACCAATAACAAATGCTGGTGGGGCTGTGAGGAAAGTGGAACACTGCTCCTCTGCTGGTGGGAGAGTAGAATGGGCAACCACTGTGAAAATCAGTATGGAGATACCTCAAGTAACTAGGAATAAAAGTCCTATTTGACCCAAGATACCCTGGGTATCTCCACAAATAATTAAAAGAATCATACCACAGTGATATATGTGCACTCATGCTCACAGAAGCACAATTTGTTACAGCTAAAACTTGGAAGCAGCCCAACTGCCCATCAACGGGAGGCTGGATAAAGAAGATGTGGGTTTTTTTTAATAAAATGGAGTACTATTCAGTCATAAAGAGTGAGAAACTAGAGACATTTATAGTAAATGGATGCACATTGAGGCCATACTCTTAAGTGAAATAAATAGGACACATAAGTGTAAATACTGAATAGTTTCTCTAGTGTGAGAAACTAAAAGTGTAAATAAGGACTAAAAGGTACAATATAATAGATAATGTGAAATTGGAAGAAAAGGTGCAAAGAGGAGGTGGGAGGGTTAGGGGAAAAGAGAATGGAATGGAATTAATATGAGAAAAAGAAAAAATGGAAACAAAGTC
The DNA here is from genome assembly GCF_012274545.1 of Fukomys damarensis. Taxonomy (NCBI): domain Eukaryota; kingdom Metazoa; phylum Chordata; class Mammalia; order Rodentia; family Bathyergidae; genus Fukomys; species Fukomys damarensis. Next base: position 108,761,505 of record NW_022900928.1, on the reverse strand, counting down.
TTTGTAGATAGAAATGGAGGGGTGGAAGGGAGGGCAGGAGAATGGGGAAAAAATAAGAAGCAAGATGGATTATGTAAAGATGCAAATTTCCAAAGATGAATGTCATTATATTGTATACCTTAAATGTACCAATAAAATTAACTTTTAAAAGTTATTAGGCAGCAAAGAGACCTACTAGGATTTTGTCACTCTCGTGTCCATCCAGAGGTATGTTTTGTTTTCCCGTAAGAATCAAAATTTCAAATAGAAACTTTAAAGTGTTCTGTTTTCCTTCTCTTCAAAGGTTAAAGGTAAAATGTCTTTATCCTGCTCATCAACCACCATTTCTGCACTAGAATTTTGAGCATTACTATTGTTTGTTTTTTTCTGTTTCTGTTTCTTGTTCACAAGTTTTGTCAACAGGTCAAGGCCTTTTTAACAGGCATTCAGAAGCTGAGTCATTAACACTATCACTTACTTATCAACATCCTGATTTCATCTTCACTTGATTCTTTATTCATTTTGTGTCTACTATGTGAATTGTTCAAATGACTGGCAAGATCAAATATTGTTGGTATTGGATTATTTTGAAAAACAGTCCTATAAGGTCTCCCAATGATTTCACAAGTATGTGCATCAATTAATTTTGAGAAATAAAATAACCCAATCATTCTTTAGTTTCCTGATGTCTCTGTAAAATATAGTTCTGGGATGGGGATGTAGCTCAGTGGCACCATGCCTGCCTGGCAGGTGCGGGGTCCTGAGTTTCATCCCCAGTACTGCAACAAAACAAAAGAAAAAAATGTATAGTTCTACACATCAGAGAGGTCTCAAAGTGTTTGGCACACAATTCATGTTTATTTAGTTGACCAGGTATTTTATCTTCTAAGTCTGCTATCCTACTTCTAGCATCTGGCCAGATCTCATGGGAATCCAAAGAAGGCCACGTTGGATTGCATATTCTTCCTCATGCAGTTAGCGCAGAAGTTCCGCATACTCACCTGGGCCCACTCCTCCCCTCCCCACCTCCTCAGGCAGCCTGCCAGTCTGCAAGTCGAGTCCAAGGAGAGGAGCCAAATCAGCCAGCCAGCTCTGCAGGGCCAGCACATAGGCAGAAGTGCATCTTTTTTTAACTGTTTGGGGTTTTTTTTGTTGTTTTTTGAGACAGGGTCTCACTATGTAGTTGAGACTAACCTGGAACTTACTATGTAGCCCAGGCTGGTCTCAAACTCACAGTGATGCTCCTGCCTCAGCCTCCTGAGTGCTGGATTACAGACATGCACCACCACACCTGGCTGAGAAGTGTATTATTTTTTAAAGTCCCACATTTAAATAATTTCGATTTCTCTAAAGTTAAAAAGATACTCATTTCAGTACAATTCACATATGATTTAATAGTACTAGAGTTAAAAATCTTTTTTTTTTTTTTGGTACCAGGGATCAAACTCTGGTCCTTGCGCTTGCGAGGCAGGCACCAAACCACTGAGCTAAATCCCTGGCCCTAAAAATCTATTTTGATAAGTAATACTTTTTCAATAATTTTCATGTATATGTCACTCTTAATTATAATAACAGATATAGTTAAGCTAAAAACTATTAAAATTAAATAACAAGAAAAAAATTAAATGGCAAGAAACCATGACACCAAGGTTAACCAAAGGAACATCAAATGAATAAAATTTTTGATCGTAGTAGCAGGTCTTCATCACCACTACTTACTAAATCAAAAACACTTGAAAAAAAAAAAAAAGAAGAGAGAAAAGGAAAAGGAGGAAGAAGATGACAAGAAAAAAAAAAGGACAGACAGCAGTAGGGCTGGGCAGGGGTAGAGCACTTGCTTAGTATGCACCAGGCCCTGGGTTCCTTCCCCAACACCAAAATAAAAAAGTGTCTTAGCTTTCCTCAAACGGCAGGCAAATTATGTTATAAAAAATATCTTTAGTTCGATCCCCGGCATCAAAAAAAAAAATCTTTAGGTCCTGGGATTTAGCTCAGTGGCACTGTGCCTGACTCACAACTGCAAGGTCCTGAGTTCGATACCAGGTACTGGGGGGGAGTAACTTTAAGGCATATTCTAATCAGAATATGAAAACTACCTGCAATGGTCTGTATAGCGCATACTCATCCCTGAAGAGCTGGTCATGATGACTGACACAGTCCAGCCAACGTCCATCTACCATTGCTTGTCCAATCGCTATAGCTTGTGCCCTGAATCAAGACCAATGAAAGCAGAATAATTTTACAAGTACAAGATAAAATATAACTTTTTTCATTTCTGATCAGAGTTGGATTTTCAAATGGTGCTTGGATACATAAGAGAAAGAGAAACCTGAAGCAAATTATAAAATTATTCCAGGTACCACAGTAAAACAGAAAAACCTACTGGTAATGTGTCCTAACAAAACCTACTTTTTGGTTTTTTTGCTATGTAATTAGTCTGTCCTTGAACTCACTGTGCAGACCAGTGTAGCCTCTAACTTGTGGCAAATCTCCTACCTCAGCCTCCTGAGTACTGGGATTACAGGTGTGTGCCATCACACCCAGTGCAAACCCTAATGTTAATTACATCAAGAATTTACTGTGTACATTTTTTTCTTTTTTTTGAGACAGGGTCTCACTACATGATTCAGGCTGGCCCCAAACTCTCAGCAATCCTCCTGTCTCAGACTTTTGAGTGCTGGAATTATAAGCGTGCACAATCATGCCCAGCTACACCTCTGTTCTTAACAGAGGAGTAATAGAGTGTTGAAAACAGCATGGCCCCTTTACTCAAAGAGCTTTCAGTCTTGAGAAGACAATGACAAATATTACATATATAATATAAAATGAGCATCTATATGTGAACAAAATTTCTGCATTAGAACTATGTTTCAAAAATAGTGAATTTGACTAAAGGCACAAGACTAAAAAGAGATACAGCCAAAACTGGAACCCAGGGCTGTCCCACTTAAAGCTCTCTCTCTCTCTTACTTCTTTAAATGTTTGTTTCATCTCATGAAAGGAAAAGAGCTCATCTGAGCAAGTGGTAAAGACTACAGGGTATGTTAATTTAAAAACTAAGTAGCCTTGCCTGTTCTTCTTTATTACAATATTTGTGAGATAGGCTAGGCTCCTTGAGGCATGGCCTGAGACTCCATTCTCAACACAGGATGTAATGTCTAGGCTAGAAAATAGTAGTAGGAGAATCCTTTGACCTTAGATTGAGCTACATTGTCCAATCCTACTTTACAACCCTTATTAAATTCCTTATAATTATTCTCTACTAGTTAAAACCCACATGGAGGAGGATTCACTAATCAGTTCCCCAAACCATCAGATACATCAAAAAAAGCACCCTAACTTACAATGTTACCTTCTATCTTCAAATATGTGCCCTATTTAAAAATTAATAAATAATATCAAATCTTCCTTCTTAGGCTCACAATACCTTGTGGCAATGTGCCCATTTCGAATTAGCCAGTTAACTAATTCCTTTCCCACAATGCAGTTGGGATGTGTTCTCAGCCAGTAGCGGTGATCCTGAAACTCCATCCCAGTACTGTGATGGCAGATTTTTTTCCACAGGTCCTTTAACTGAACACTATCCTGCAATGACATTAAAAAGTAAGCAATTACTCCTGAGACGAATGCTATATAACTTTTCATATGCCTTCCTAGGATTCTTAGGTTCATAAGAGAAATGTTGATTGGGACTTAAGCATAGCAGCTAACTTACGACAATGTAATAAGAAACATACATAGAAATAGCTTAAACTTGACACATCTAATTCCAAGCATAACTTTTTCTCTTGAGAACCTTCCTAGGTATTATCTTTTACAGTCAATGGTATATATTATAAGTCTCCTAGTTAAGTGCAAAATATATCCTCCTTTGGAGATGGGGTAAGGTAATGAGAGACAATAGCCAATTATTTGACTCTTTCTATAGCTTTCACTCTACCAAATTCTAACCATTCTGATTTTGTGTACTCAGCTGCCATGAGAATTTTTTAGTGGATAGCCTTCAATTAATTATTTTCTGCTCAAAAAAATCTTTCAACACTGTTCAGTAAGTACAAGTGCAAATTTAAACTTGCGAAGGACTGAATTTGTAGTTTAAAATAACTTCCCATTTTCACTGCTCATAATTTCAACTTAAAACTCTCTCCCAATTAATAATTCCTACTTTAGCTGATGGAAAATGCCACATTTATTCTTACTTCTACCTTTCCTCACATCTTTTAATAAGATTCACTTACCTTACTACCTATTCAAAATCATTCCATCCTTTGAAGACAAATTCAAGCCCTTTGTCTATAAAGCATTTCCTGACATCCTTGTTACTAACGTTTCCATTTTTTAAATTTTCCTGTGATACAGTCAGATTACTTGATAGTTTACTCTTAAAATATTACTGCTTTTACTAATAAAAACTTTCCACTGATCTTATTTCTACCTTTTGAATTGCAAGTGTGAGGACAGAAACCATACACTCTCAGAATTAAACATACATATTACATATAAGTAAACTAATAAAAAAGTGATTATCTTACATAAACATAGAATTAAATATATGAAGTTTTCCTTATGTATGAAAAACATGTTTCAAAGTTTAAACAGCAGCATGGGACCAAAATAAAATTACACAGGCAACTGAATTCTGATGTTGCCAGATGAAAGAGGTAAAGAAAATATCAATGCAATGAGTGCAAAAAGAATACATGACCAATTTCTCAGCTGACCACAGTAAAAAGGCAGGCTAATTATTTCTCCGCTAAATATTTTCATTTGCTTTTTTTTTTTCTGTTTTCTGAGACAAGATCTTGATCTTGTTATGTAGCACAGACTGGCCTCAAACTTGTGGTGATCCTCCTACCTCAGACTCCCAAGTGCTAGGATTACAGGCGTGTGCCACCATGCCTGGCTTCTTTGCTAATTGATATGCTATTTCATTTATATGTTTCTTTTTTTAAATGTTGGTGAAATCACTCTTTATGCTCAAAACTAGCAACGGGTCAAAGATATTGGACTGGTACCAGAAGAATTTTTCGTTCATCCTCAGTGGTCTCTGTCCTGACATACGTGCGGTTAGCCTGGGGACTAACAGATGTCTCATATGAAGGTACCATAGGAGATCCAGATCTATCCAGTGACAAGTTAGTAATGCTGGCTGACCTAGAAATGAAAGTAAAGAGTAAAGTCAAGGTTGTAAATTCTTTATCAAGAAACAAAATTGCAATGAAGTCATATTTAAATCAATGCTTTCTTGCCAAAGTTAAGGGCATTTTTTTTTAAAGTAGTTATCATACTTATGCATTTTATAACTAAGAAAGAATGCACCGAAACTCTAGTATATTTGCAACTTCTTGGTGAATCTAAAATTACTTGGAAATACACGTGATGAAAATAGTTATGGAAAAGAGTTATATTGTTCATGTATCAGTAGTAATTCAAAGAAAGTGGGTACAAATTAAAAGTACTAAAAATGAGGTAAACACTAACAAGTAAATGTTGAAATGATCTTGCAGAACAGGGTCAAAAAACTATGGCCCACAGTGAAATCCAGCCTGCCTCCTTGTTTTGGCAAAGCCCAGGAGCTAACATTCATTTTATCTTGCAATCAATCTGATAATACAGAACACTAATTTTGAGCCCCAACAAAGCAAAGCATTCTGCTCCCCAAAAAGATAATTCATTTTTCCCATTAGTAGATCTACACTTAAAAATCCTTAATTTTTATTACATTTTTATTTGATCATTAACAAAGTATTAGTGGAAATTTGTTTTTCTCTCATTATATATCAGTACAGACATAAACATCCATAATTTTGACTCTACCAGAAAAATAACTTCTAAGTGGAATATCAAGATCACCTGAGCTTTTATTTTTTAAAAAATGTTTTAAGTTAGCTAGACATTTAGCTAACTTCTGTCTATAAAATGAAATGCCAAGAGACTGTCAACTGACCTATCCACTTCATGAACACTAATATCATGAAAAGTAAAAAAATTGTTACCAAGTAAAAAAGTCCAAGAGACATGACAATTAACTGTAATGCATGATACTAGACCAAATCACAGACTAGGGAGAAATCACTACAAAGGGCATTCGTAGGACAAAATAGAATACAATAATTTATTTACATGATAAAAATTTACCACCATTACAATTCCTTGAATTTATACTATGATGATATAAGGGAACTTGATTGTTCAGAGAAAACAGTGAAATATTAAAAAGAATGCTATTTCCTATTTCTGATCTGGCATATAAGAATCTTTAAAGTCTTTAATCTGTCCCGAAAATAATTAAAAGCTAAACAAACTGAAAAGTTGGCAACTTTTCTTAGAGCTGCCAGACAAATGGAGACACAGAGAAAACTGACTCTAATTATTAGAGACACAGACTGGGGGATACAGAGACCCACAATTTACTGAAGCAGAAACTCACTAATAGAAACTTCTCTGGAAAACAGTACTGGGGTAGGAAACTCTAAAATATAATTGGTAAATTCCTGCAGACTCAATGTAAACAAGCCTAACAGATTTATAACAAAGTGGACCCAATATGCAAAGGGATTAGGCGTGTTACTGGTGAGTTTGACTCTGAGGAGCTCTACAAGTCCTCACAGTGAACATCAAGGAAAAATACTCTCCAGCTTCCCTGCAGCAGGACTGAAAAAATATTGAAATATTCTAGACTACTGTTCTTTTTTTTTTTTTGGTACTGGTGATCGAACTTTGCGCTTGTGAGGCAGGCACCAGAACCACGGAGCTATATCCCCAGCCCTAGACTACTGTTCTTAACAAGTTCTGTCCTAAGAAAGAATTATTTTACTAGACCCTAACCAGGTAAAATACCAGAGACTTGGGAAAGAAATTACCAAACTCTAGTCCCTCCAAACTTTCCATGTGGCAGAAGAAAAATACATAACTCCAGCCTCCTCCAGTCATCTTGTCCCACCTAAGAGGAAGAAAAAAAAAAAACTGAAAGGCCTATGAAGTTCACAGTCCAAGGGCTAATATTTAATCAAAGGACTGTAAAACACTTCCCCTCACACCATACCCTATCATAATATTATCTGAGGGCCTACAGGGATTTTGCAAACTATGATTAATATGCTAAGAGTGTTAACAGAAAAAGTAAACAATATGCAAAACACACAAGGCAAAACTGGAGAATTTATCAGAGAAGATAGGGCTGATGGAAAACCAGTAAGAACCAGCCAGAGGACCAGGGATTTACTACCTCGCAAGCTCAAGGACCCAAGTTTGATCCCCAGTACCAAAAAAAAAAAAAAAGAACCAGCTAGAATTTAACAACATCAATGAAATGGATATAAATATAAACAACTTCATCTAACAAAACATAATTACACATTCTTCTCAATTTCACATGGAATATTCACCAACATAGACCACATACTGGACTGTATTAGTCCATTTGTTATTGCTATAACAAAATACCTGAGGCTGGAAATTTGAAAAGAAAATACGTTTATTTAGCACATGTTCTGGAAATTCAAGAGTATGGTGTCAGTATTGCTCAGCTCTAGTCAGGGCCTTCTTGGCTATATCACAATATGTCAGACGGCACCACAGTAGGAGCACATATAAGCCAAAATGATGACACAGTAAGAAAGCTAGAAGCTTTCAGGGTTCTACTGCCTTTTTTTTTTTTTTTTTTTTTTTT
>NW_022900928.1:108734038-108753840 GCF_012274545.1 Fukomys damarensis | reverse complement strand
GAACGCGGGTCCTTGTGCTTGCAGGACAGGTGGCAGAACCACTGAGCTAAATCCTCAGCCATAGGCTTCCTATTTGTAGAACAATCTTTGAAACAGAAATTAAGCAGGTTCCCAGAAAACTACATGAAGCCTTTCCAGAGTAACACCTTCAATGAACTAACCACCTTCCACTAGGCCCCAGCTCTTCTAGATGCCATCATCTCCCAATATTACCTAACAGGGGACCAAGTTTCCAGCAATACTCAAACAAATTCAAATTTAAAGAAACAGAAAAACCACAATAGAGTTAAGTAAAAATCAACAATGGATAGCTGAAAAATCCCAAAATACTTGGGAAATGAGAAAATACACTTCTAAAAAAAATGGAGTTGAATAAGAAAGCTCAAGAAAAATTAAAATATACTTTTAAGCAAATGAAAACAAAAATATATCAAAATGTGCAAGATGCAACAAAAACAGAACTTACAGACAAATCTACACTACTAAATACACACATTAGAAAAGATCTGAAATTCTGAGCTTCCACCTTAAGAATCAGAAAAAGTGGCCAGGGATTTAGCTCAATAGTGGTGCCACCTGCTTCACAAACACAAGGTCCTGAGTTCAATCAATGGTATCAAAAAAAAAAGAAATTAGAAAAAGAGCAAATCCATAGTAAGCAGAGGAAAGCAAATAAAAATTAAGAGTGGAAGTCAAAAAAACTGAGAAAATCAATGAAACCAAAGCTAGTTCACTGAAAAGGCTAAAAAAAAATCCATAAGGTTCTAGCTATGAAAAAAGAAGAAAACACAAAGTACTAATATCGGAAATGAAAGATGGAGCCTCACTAAACATCTAATAGACATAACTAGAAACAATTACCTGAAAGTCATAATCTGCCAAAACTCACACAAGAATAACAGATAGGCCTACATAGAAAAGAAAACTGAATCAATAATTAATAACTTTCTTTAAAAAAAAAAGCACCAAGCCTAAATGGGTTCAAGGATAAGTTCTACCAAACATTTAAGGAAAAAAGTATACAAGTCTTTACATTGTCTTCCTAAAGATAGAATCAGGGGGAATACATTACTTCCAAACTCATTCTATGAAAGCAATATTCCTGTAATAGAAAACCAGATAAAGATACAACAGACTAGTACTTCTCAAAAGCATAAATACAAAATCTTCAACAAAACAATAGCAAATCCAATTTGACAACGCATAAAATTATCCACCATGTTCAAGTGGGATTTATCCCAGATATACACAGAGGACACAACATTCAAGTATCAATTAATGTAAGCCATAAATCACATCAACAGGCTGAAGAAAAAGCATATCAATATGTACTGAAAAAGCAACTGATATAATTCAACACCTTTTCATTATTAAAAAAAAAAAAACCTCAATGAAATGGGAACAGAGAAACTTTCTTCTATTCTTAATGCAATCTGGATACTCAATGAAGAATATCTATAAAAACTTCAGTTAACTGGGAAACTTAAAGCTTTCCCACCATGATCACAAAACAATGCAAAAATGTTCTTTCACCATTTCTTTTACCACTGTACTGAAAAATCTCTCCTAATGCAATATGACGTGAAAAAGAAAGAAAAGGTTTACTGAATAGAAAAAGTAAAATTGTCGGGCCTGAGATTAAGCTGAGTGGTTCTACTGCCTGCCTCAAAAGCACAAGGTCCCAAGTTCGAACCCCAGTACCAAAAAAAAAGAAAAAAGAAAAAGCTCCTCAAAATAATCAGTGATAGCAAAATTACAGGGTACAAAATTTATATGCAAAAGTTAATCCTCTCTTCATATACCAGCAATGAACAAGGCGAATTTAAAGTTAAAAATATGTTACATTAGGACCTCTAAAAATTAAATACTCAGGTCTAGGTTTAACAAAATTTCTTTTCTGGGAGGAGGGTTTTTGTTTTGCTTCTTGGTTTTTTTAAGACAGGCTCTTGCTATGTGGTACAGGCTGGCTTCGAACTTACCATGTAGCCCAGGCTGGGCCTTGAACTCAAGGTGATCCTCCTACCTCAGTTAAACTCCCCAGTGTTGGGATTATAAGTACGCATCACTACACCGAACTCAAGTTTAACAAAATGTGTACAAGATACAAATGAGGAAAACTTACAAAACTCTACTAAAAGAAATCAAACAATGCAAAGATATTCCATGTCCACGTATAGAAGACTCAACATTGTCAAGATGTCAGATCTTGTTTCAAATCCCTACAATTTATTGCAGATATTGACAAAATGAATCTAAAGATTACAATGAAAGGCAAGATACCCAGAATGGCACAATACTGAAGGAAAAAAGTAGAAAGACTAATACAACTTGACTTCAAGACTTATTACAAACCTATTCTACATAGCTATCAAGACAATATGGTTTTGTCAAAAGAATAAACAAGTTAGTAAGACAGTAGAAAGCCCATGAATAGACCCAGATAAAGAGTCAACTGATCTTTGACAAAACAGCAAAGGAATTGTCATGAAGTAATAGATAATTCTTTTGATAAATGATGCTAGAGTAGCTTAACATATACAAAACAAAAACTCTAAACAAAGGACTTCATACCCTTCACAAAAATTAATCCGAGATGTATCACAGACCTAAGTATAAAATGCAGAAATACGAAACTACCATATGAAAGAAAACTTAGATGATCTTTGATATAACTTTTTTAGAAATGACACCAAGGCACAGTTCATGAAAGAAACAAGTGATAATCTGAACTTCGCTAAAATTAAATACTTCTGGGCCAGGAGTGATAGTGAAAACCTGTAACCTCAGCACTTGGGAAGCTAAGGCAGGAAGAACACTGTGAGTTCAAGCCCAGCCTGAACTACATAGTAAAATCCTTGTCTCAAAAACACTAAACAGGGCTGGGAATGTAGCTCAGCAGTACAGCGCCTGCCTGGCGAGCATGAAGCCTTGAGTTCAATTCCTGGTACCAAAAGAAAAAAAACAGAAAAAAGAAAATTAAATAGTTCTGCCCTGTAAAGGACAATGTTAAGAGAACCAAAAGACAAACTATACAATGGAAGAAAATATTTATTTAAAAAATCAGACAAAAATCTTATCTAAAGAAATCTTTTTTTTTTTTTTTTTGGAGACAGTCTCACTATGTAATTTATACTGACCCTGAACTCACTATGTAACCCAGGCTGGCCTCGAATTCCTGACAATCCTCTGCTTCTCTTATCTAAAACTTAAAAAAAGAAAAAAAAAAACATTCAAAAAAGAGACAATGAACATGATTATATAATGGACAAAACACTTTATCAGACACCTTACCAAAGATGACATACAGATGCTAAGTGTTACAGTGTGGGTCTGGAACATTCCCCAGAGTCACATGTGTCCCCAAAAATGCTGATGGTACTACAGGAGGTGCCAGAAACTTTAGAATGAGAACCTTAGTGGGAGTGTGCCTTTAATAAGTATATTTTGTCCTTGGTCTCACCACAGGTCCTGAAACAATGAAGCCAAGTGACCTTTGACTGAAACCTCTGAAAAGATGAGCCAAAATAAATCGTTTCTTCTTTTGTTTGTATCAGGTATTTCTTCACAGTGACAAAAAGGTAAAACATTAAGTAAGCACATGAAGAGATACTCTATACCATTTGTAATAAGAAAATAACAAATTATAACAATAACAAGATACCACTACACACCTACTACAATGACCAAGACCCAAAACATTGGCAACATCAATTCTGGAAATGATGTAAAGTAACTCATTTATGCTGGTATAAATGCAAAATGACAAAGACAGTTTGGAAGATAATTTGGTTATATCTTGACAACCAAAAAAAATTTTATAAGATCCAGCCATCATGCTCTTTAATCAAATGAACTGAAAACTACATCAACACAAAAACTTGCACACAGGTGTTGTGATGGTTTAGATCCCAGTGTCCCCCAGAAGCCTCTCTGGTGTAGAGGTGGGACTTTTGGAAACTGACTCGATCATGGCTGTATGTACTCATCAATGGGTTCATCCACAGAGGAATCCAGAGCCACATGTCCTGTTATGGGATGGTCATGGGGCATGATACGACCCCTGGCTTCTTCCTCCTGGCTCTCATCCTCACCACTGTGACATGAGCAGCTTTCTCCATCAAACCTTTCCACCATGCCCTTCCTGACTGAGAAGCAGCCAACTATAGGCTGATTCCTCTAATAATGACGAGCAAAATATAAACCTTTCCTCCTTTAAATTGTAGGTGTCAAGATACTGCCTCAGTGACAAGAAAGTGACTGAGACAGATGTTTATAGCAAACTTACTCATAATTGCTAAAACTGGGAAACTCTTTCACAAAATGTCCATGTGACTCATTCTCTCACATCCTCCAGGTTTTTCTACCAAACTAGAAGACAGTGTTGGAGGTTCTGATATCTGAAGGCAGTGGAGAATCCTGAAAAGAGCCCCTGAATGAAAGCAACAGCTGACAAGCAAAAAGAAATGATTAAGCTTTTAGAGCTAGGAAATTATACAAGTAGTGTAACTTTTGCAAGAATATATGTTCTTATTACTATAAAAAAAATATGACGTAGACTACAGTGTTTTTATTTGGCAGTTTACCTATTTCGAGCAGGAGATTTCCCAGCATCCTCTTGAACAGACACAAGTCTTGTGGAGAGGGAAGTATTTGAGGAGTCTGGATGAATCAAACTACAGAGAAAATGGGGAGATACTGAGATCATTTGGGACAGCAAAAGGAAAACCCTATTTTAACGAAGTGCTGCAACAGTGAGATTATGAGCCATCTCTGTTCATCCTTTAATTAAGATGGAAAATGCATAGGATTTAATCTTAAGTATATCAAATACCAAAAGGATGATAATGAAAGCTTGCATTTGAAATGCCAATAAAATTATCTGGATAGGTGACTACAGAACTTGCTTTTTATTTCTGTTTAAATACATCATTTACTTATTCCTCATTCCCTGAAGAGCTGAGAAAATAATTCATTAGGAAAATGTTAATTAAAGCTCTAAGTGTTTTGATATGGTCATATTTGGTGTTATGCATAAGAAATTATTTAGCTGAATAATCACTTAGAAACTAGTGAATCTAAGATTTTCTTTTCCCTCATTGAGTTTAATGGTACATTTTAGGTATACAGTACTGTTACATTCATCATTGGATCTTGTACCGCTACATGACAGGTCTTGGTTCTCATTTTTTCCCCTTGTCCCTGCCCCCACTTCACCCCCCCTCCCCTCCCCATTTACAAACATTTTATTTCCATTTTTTCATTTTCTCCTATTTTTTTTTCTTTCCCTTATTACCTTTCCCCTACCCTTCCCACTTTCCTACACCTTTAGCCCTTTTCTTCCTATTTCACATTATCTAAGATTTGAATTCAAACAATTCTAGGTAATTTCCCTGAAAGAGTTCACAGCATCCCATACTACCAGGCATTGTGGCATATTTAAATATACAGAAAGACAGAAATGTCTGTTAGAAGAAAAAATATCTAATTTCATTTGAAAATATTTATAAAAATCTTATGAGCATGCTCCTTCTCAAAGAAGATATTTAGAATATAAATCTCAATGACCACTATTGCCTATTCAACAAATATTCTCAGAATGTACACATTTCATGCACTGTTCTTGGTGCCAACAACAGAACCCTGAACAAGAAATACATAATGTCTCTCTTCTCATGAAGTTTAGATTCTAATTAATTTATATCATCACTATTCATAAACATGTGTGATCCTTCAGGAGGTGAGCTGAGGAGAAAGGAGAAAACAGTGAATTTGCAAAAAACAATTCAAAGAAAATAAAGGTTAACCAAAAACACTCATGGGTCACAAAATTATCAATATTTCTCAAGTTGAAATAAAATTACATTCAAGTGACATACCTTTGCCAGCCTAAATCATCCTCTAAGAATATGTTGCGGCTGGCTTTTCTACTCCCAACAGGCGTTCGAGGTTCACTCGGATCAAGGACAGACACAGAGCAAGCGGAATCTGAAAGAGCATTCAAGTCTTCCCCAATGGAATTACTGTCTGTGGAGTAAGCATAACTTAAAGCTATTTTTCTACAGTATGTACAAGCTCGGAGGTCCCCTAGGAGAAAAAATAAATAAAAAAGAAAGCAGATTAAATAAAAGTTAGCTTAGCAGTGATACATTACTCAACAAATTATTTTAAATCTTGGGGTTAATAGGTAATATATTAACAGAGAAATGCATTCAAATAAGGCCTACTAACAAAGACATTTTAAAGAAGTGAAATGCTTTGGTTGGCTCAGTTACCTGTTTTAAGAATCATCATTATGATAAATTAATCCAAGTACCCAAATTACCTCAAATGGAAAGAGAAAAGAAGGGAAAATAAAAAGCAGGTGTGTTATATACATGTACCATCTCCTCACAATGAATAGAATCATCATGTAGTGCAAACATATCCTATCAGTAATAAAAATTTACAAATAAAAAATTCTTTAAAATTTGACCAGCCAGGCATGGTCAAATATAATCCCAGAATTTAGGAGGCTGAGACAGAAGGATCACCTGACCAAACAGTACCAGAAAACTCTACTTTCAATAAAGTAAATATACCAACACAAATATAAACAAATACATTTTTCCTAGGCCTCGAGTAAAGAAGGAAATACTATTAAGGTCTCTATTATACAGTCCTGAAGAATGGATTCCCAAAGGGTGTAGAATTTTTAAAACAAATAACAGTCTTAAAAGTGATTTGATAGATAGGAATAAAAACTAAAACAAATTCTTATAGTAAGTGAAATGAAATGTTCCTGGGAGGACAAACAAGGATCCTTAATACTTCTAAATGTATTTGTGGGGATGCAGTCCTACCCAAGAACAAGCTTTCATTTTTATCCTGTTTTTCTCAAAGGGGTGTAAGTGTGTGTGTCTGCGCGCGCGTGTGTGCGTGCGTGCGTGTGTGTGTGTGTGTGTGTGTGCGCGCGTGCACATGCGCATGCTAGTGCATGTGTGTATGTGTTGGGGATTGAACCCAGAGCTTTGCCCTCTGAGCTCCATCCCCAGCCCTCAACAAACACCTCTGTATATTACTCTATCCCAGGCACTAAGCACTGAAGAACCAGGGAGCTGGGCCCATGCTCTTGTGTCCCTTATGTTCCAGGTCCTCCAAATTCTAGACCAGAGAAGGGGAAGGAAAAAGGCTGGCAGAGGCTCACAGTGCCTGAGAAGACTGACATCAGCCCTACGACCTCATCATGATCTGCTCTGATTTCAAACACTTGACCCATAAGGGAGGTTGGGATCCTAAGAGTTTTGTTGCTGTTTTGCAGTGTTAGCTACTGAAGCCAGGGCTTCACACATGCTAGACAACTGTTCTACCACAACCCAAGTCCCTAGCCCTCTGTAAATGCAGGTCACATAAAGTTACATGTCACATGATGACTTTTCAGGTAATGAATGAATCGTGCTGTGTTACACAGGTTAGTCTTGCTTGTGGGCTTAAGTGAGTCTACTGCCTCAGCCTTTTGATTATCACTATAACTTGATCAATCAAGAGGTGCAGTAAACATGACATGTGAGGGTCCAGCCAACACAACATGGTGTACTGCTTTACAGTAAACTTTTTTTAATAAGGAGAAAGAGTACACTCTAAAATAACAATAAAAATGATAGGATAGTAAAGGCATGAACGAGTGACAGTCATTTGCTATCAAGTACTGTGTCCTACACATAATTATATGCACTACAATTTTATATGACTGGTAGTGTATAGGTTTACCTACATCAGTGTCATCATGAACACCTAACTAATGACATTACAACAGCTACAGCATCACTAGGCAATAATAATTTTTGACACTCATGATAACCTTTACTATCACCATTGTATTATGTTGCCTGTCATTAGCTGAAAAGTCACCATATGGCATGTAACACTGCGTGGCCTGCTTTTATAGTGCACTATATTGTTACAGAGGGCTAGGGAGTTGGATCAGGGGGGTAAAACAATTGCCTAGCATATGTGAGGCCCTGGGTTCAGTTGTCAACACTGCAAAACAGCAACAAAAACTCAGGATCCCAACCTCCCTAAAGAATCAAGTATTTGAAATCACCAGCAGATCATGATGAGGTTACAGGCTGGATCTCTTTTTCAGTTTTGATGTGATTAACATTTACTATCAATTGATTCTACATAAAGCAGATGAAAGTCTTACCCAATCATCTGAATGCCTTAAAAGCAAAGACTACCATTTCCAAAAAAAAAATTCCCAAAACTGCAAAACAGAAATCCTGCAGGAATTTCCAGCCTGCTGGCCTTACCTAAAAATTTCAGACTTGCCAGCCACTAAAATCACTTGAGCCAATTCCCTGAGATATAGGTAAATACCTACCTACCTGATGTGTATATGTACATGTGTGTGTGCATGAGCATATACATGTGTACACAGTCCTGCATGGCTTTGTTTCCCTGAAGAACTCAAATAAAGATTTTGGTACTAAGAATGGTCTCAGGAGAACAGAATTTTAAGGGCAAGTTTTCTGAATTAGCTCTTCAGTTCCTGGAATCAGTTCTCTAAACTGGATTAGATATGAAGGCATTAATGACTCCATTTCTGGTAGCAAAGAGAACACCGATAGTCTATAGTGCACTACGGTAACAAAGACACATAAAACATTACCTATGGATATACCTAATCAATATTTATAAGGAGTCAGGCACAATGGTGCACACTTGTAATCTCAGCTACTCTGAGCCCTGCAGGAAGAGCCCAAGTTTGAGGGCAGCCTGGGCAACTTAGAGATTCTGTCTCAAAATACAAAATTGTCAGTGGTGGAGCACTCCTGGGTTTGATCCTCAGTAGTACTAAAAAACAAAACAAAACAAGAATCAAGGTTCTGGGTGATCACATATTTAAATACCTTAAAACATTTTTGTCGAACTACCAAGTAGCATAAATTTACAAGCTACCAGTAGTTGCTCCTAATAGCAGTGCACAAAGTGGGGAAAGAAAAGGATGACCTCAGAGATTCAAATTACCAGTTCAAGAACTGTACAAACTACCAGCAAGTTTTGTCTTCCTTGAAAAAATAAAATAAGCCTACCTCCTACAGCTTCAACTCTGACTGCTGAAAATCTAAGAGTGTCAAACTGCAAGTGGCTGCATTAAAACACAAACTGAGACTGAAGAACCCCACATGAAGAGAGAAACAGAAACTGAAGTGATAGGCCTATAAACCAAAGAATAACAGCGATTACCAGCAACCACAGAAAGCTACTAGGAGAGAAGTCTAGAACATTCTCCCTCAGAGCTTCCAGCAGGAATCAAGTTTGTCAACACCTAAATTTCAGATGTTTGACCTCCAGAAAAATCATACCACAAATTGCCACTGTTTTAAGAGAAAGAAGCACATGCATAAATTGAACTGCCAACCTTGTAGTACATCTGCCATTAAAATAACAACACTGGGGGCTGGGGATTTAACTCAGTGATTCCTCCACCTGCCTTGCAAGCACAAGGTCCTGAATTCAATTCCCGGGAACCAAAAATTAATTAATTAATTAATTAAAATAAAGTAACAGCACTGGTTGGGAAGGAATCAGATCCTGAAAACTAGAATGGAAATAAATGGCAACAACCTGATAAAGCTGGGAATACGAAATCCCAAAACTCTGAGTCTTCTTTGTGGTAGAAGTTGCCATTCCAGAATGGATCAAGAAGCAGGATCCAAGGGCTGGGGATTTTAGCTCAATGGTGCCATCACGTGCCTCACAAGTACAAGGTCCCCAGTCCAATGACCAGTACCAAGGGGAAAAAAAAAAAGCAGCAGCAAGATCCAACAATATGCTGCACACACACACACACACACACACACACACAAAAACACACATTTAATTCAAAACTAATTTACACAGGGCCAAGGAGGTAGCTCAGTGGCACTGTGCTGCTTGGCAAGCACGAGGTCCTAAGTTCAATCCTTGCTACTAGAAAAAAAAGAAAAGAAATTCATATAAGTCAAAGGATTGAAAATAATATTCCTTGCAGCATGGAATCCAGAAAAAAATCAAGGATAACTCACAAAAACACACATTTAATTCAAAACTAATTTACACAGGGCCAAGGAGGTAGCTCAGTGGCACTGTGCTGCTTGGCAAGCACGAGGTCCTAAGTTCAATCCTTGCTACTAGAAAAAAAAGAAAAGAAATTCATATAAGTCAAAGGATTGAAAATAATATTCCTTGCAGCATGGAATCCAGAAAAAAATCAAGGATAACTATTTTATTTAAGACAAAGCAAATTTCAAGCAACGAATGAACCAAAAAACAGAGAAAGCCACTACATCCTTGTAAATGGAACAATCCAAGAGGAAAATATAACAATCATAATTATATATGCATCAAATATCAGCACACCCATCTACATAAAACAAATAATAACAGATAATGAAAAATCAAGAAAGCACTAATACATTTGTAATGGATCAACTAAATGAAAAATTACCAAAGAAATATCAGAATTGAACCAAACTTTTGAAAAAATGGACTCAATCGATGTCTATAGTGTTCCACCCCACATCATCAAAATATACATTCTTCTCAGCTGCACACAGGACATTCTCCAAAACAGACCACGTAATAGCTTAAAGAACATGCTTAAGTAAATGCAAAGAAATTGAAATTATTCCATGCAAATTATCAGACCACAGTACAATGAAACTGAAAATCAATGGCAAAAAAAAAGCCTACAAGAACTTCCCAAACACACAGAAATTAAATAACACCCTCCTGAACAACCAAAGGGTCACAGATGAAATTAAAAAAGAAATTAGACAGTTTCTACAATTAAATGATAAGGCCAACACAACATACCAGATTTTATGGGACACAATGAAAGCAGTCCTACAAGGGAAATTTATAGCAGTGAATTCTCATATCAAAAAAATAGCAGGCTCAATTGAACAACCTAATTTTGGACCTTAAACTTCTAGAAAAAGAAGACCAAGTCAAGCCCAAAGCTTGTACAAGGGAGGAAATTATAAAGATCAGAGTAGAAATTAATGCAATGAGGCTAAGAAAACAATACACAGAGTCAAGGAATCAGAGTTGGTTCTTTAAAAGAGTGAATAAAACTGACAAACTCTTAGCCCACTTTACCAAAAAAAGGAAAGACTCAAATCCACCCAATTAGGAATGAAAAGAGTGAAATCACAACAGAGCCTGGAGAAATCCTGAAGATCATCAATATCTACTTTGAGAACGCATATTCTAATAACATAGAAAACACAGAAGAAATGGCCAAATTACTAGAGATATATGTGAGTTGCCAAAGTTGAATCAAGAAGATATAAAAATTCTAAACAAACCAATATGAGTAAATGAAATTAAAGATGTAATTAAAAACTTACCAATGGAGAAAAGCCCAGGTTCTGATGGATTCACTGCTAAATTCCACAAAAAATTTATCAAAGACTTAATGCCAATGCCGCTACTTCTCAAATTCTTTAATGAAATTAAAAGGGAAGCAATACTTCCAAAGTCACTCCTGGAAGAAAGCATTATGCTGATCCCAAAATCAGAGAAGGATCCAAGCCAAATAGAAAACTACAGGACAATCTCCCTAAAAAAAGACACAAAAATCCTCAATAAGATACTGGGAAACAAAATGCAGAAAATCATCCCACCATAACTAAGTGGGATTCATGCCAGGGATGCAAATATGGTTTGACATATGAAAATCAATAAATGTAATATATTATATTAAAAGAATCAAAGACAAAAACCGTATGATCATTGCAATAGATGCGGAAAAAGTGTTTGACAAAGTCCAATGCCTATTCATGATAAAAACACTACAGAAAATTAGAATGGATGGTCTTTATCTCAATGTCATAAAAGACACCTATGACAAATCAATAGTCAATATCATACTAAATAAACAAAAAACTGAAAGCTCTCACTCTAAAATCAAGAATAAGACAAAGGTGTCCACTGTCACCACTCTTATTCAATATAATTCTGGAAACAGCCAGAGAAATTAGAAAAGAAAAATAAATAAAAGGAAGAACAGGACAGAAAGAAGTTCAATGATCATGATTTGCAGATGATATAATATTCTGCATAGAAGGCCCCAAAAATTCCACCAAAAGACTTCTAGATTTAACAAACAAATTCAGTAACATAGCTGGATGCAAAGTCAACACTCTAAAATCTTCCTGTATACAGATAACAAACTTACTGAGAGAAAAATTAGGGAAACAACGCCTTTCACAATAGCATCCAAACAAATTAAACACCAAGGAATCAATCTAACAAAGGAATTAAAAGACCTTTACATGGAAAAGGTACAGTACTCTGAAAAAAGAGACCAAGGAGGATATCAGAAAATGGAAAGATATCCCTTGTTCTTTGATAGGAAAACCAACATAGTGAAAATGGGTCATACTTTCAAAATTATTATACAGATTTAATGCAATCCCAATCAAAATACCAATAGCATATCTAAGAATCAGAAAAAAAAAAAATCCTAAAATTCATCCGGAACCAGAAGAAACCTAGAATATCAAAAGCAATTCTGGACAACAAAGGGAAGGCAGGGGGCATCACAATCTCTGACTTTAAAGTATACTACAAAGCTACTGTGATAAAAACAGCATAGTACTGGCTAAAAAACAGACACAGGATCAATGGAACAAAATAGAAGATGTGAAATAACTGAAAATATATTCAGCCACCTTATTTTTTTACAAAGGAGCTAAATACCTTCACTGGAAGAAAGAGAGCCTCTTTAATAAGTGGTGCTGGAAAGACTGGCTTTCCACACTCTGAAGATTAAAACTAAACACATATCTTTCATCATGAACTAAACTAAAATCAAAATGATCAAATCTAAGTATTAAAAAAGAAACACTAAATTTTCTGGAAGGCAGAATAAGTAGAACTCTTGAAGACAATTGCAGCCAAAGACTTTATGAACAAAACCTCAATTGCACAGGAACTATCACAAAGAATCAACAACTGGGATCTTATCTTTTAAAAAAGCTTTCACACAGCAAAAGAAACCCCCAACAGAGTGAAGAGACAGCCCACAGAAGGGAAAACAATTTTTGCCTAGTGTTCCTCAAAGGACTACTTTCTAGAATATATAAAGAATCCCAAAAATTAAGAACCCCCCCCAATTTAAAGACCCTGTCCAAAATTGGGCATCTGAAATAAATTAGACACTTCTCAGATGAAAAAGAAACAGCAAGTAAATATACGAAAATATGTTCAACATCACTGGTCATTCAAGATGTAAATTAAAACAACTCTGAGATCCCACCAAGATCTCATTCCAGAAAGAATGGCTATTATGAAGAAATCAGCCAACAACAAATCCTGACATGGCTCTAGGGAAAAAGAGGAACCCTTCTCCACTGTTGGTGGAATGCAGACTGGTGCAACCACTGTGGAAATCAGTGTGAATACCTCAAAAAACTAAAACTAGGTTATATTTGATCCAACTATTTCCCTTCTTGGTATCTTCCCAAAAGAATTAAAAGCATCACACCATAACTATATATGCAGACACATATTTATAGCAGCACAGTTTGTAATAGCTAAATCATGATAACAGTCCAAATGCTCATCAACCAATGAATAAAGAAAATGTGATTTTTTTTATGCAATGGAGTACTACTCTGCCATAAAGAAGGATGAGCTTCAGACATTTCTAGCTAATGGATGCACCTTGAGACCATACTCTTAAGTGAGATAACTCAGACACACATGTTTAAATACCTCATTGTTTCTCTTGTATGAGAAACCAAAAATGGAAATAAGGACCAAAATGTGTAACAGATATTGGGAAATGGGGGAAAAAATGTTCAAAGAGAAGGGGAACAGGGAAGAGGGAGGTGAAAAGGAAAAAAGAGACAAAAACAAAAAGGACAGAAAAAAGGAAACAAAGCTTTTATAAATAAGGAGGGGAAGGAAGGGTCAGAGGGAAGGAAACGAATGGGGGAAAAAAGGGAAGCAAAAGATACATCATTTACAGGTAAAATTCCCCATGATGAATGTTATCATTATGAATATCTAAAATGTACCAATAAATGTTTTGCTAAAAACAACAATTTGCTATTCCATCTCATCAGAGAAGATTAACACTGCTTTGCCTCAGGCATCTGAAATCCTGAGTCAGCTGCTTTGCAAAATCTAATTCTCCTCAGAATCCATTCCCACTACCCACACCGTTTCCTAGCAGCATAATAAGACTCAAGTTACAGTAGGCACTGAAGGATAAGATACAAAGTATAACCCATTAAGATAAGTGCTGTACTGCAGAAGAACTACCTGATCTTTCCAATTAATATAAACAAAATCCTAGGGCAAATGTGTGGGAATGGATATTGAGTATGTGGATAATGGTGAAAAAAAATAAATGGTTGGGGCAGGGGATTTAGCTCAGTGGTTCTGCCACATGCCTTGTAAGGTCCCGAGTTCAATCCCCAGTACCCAAAAAATAATAATATAGTTGGATCAAGCTCAATAGATCATGGGTAAACTAAGCAGAGATTCCAGACTTAATGTTCCAACTCAAGAGGTTCAAAAGAATTCCAATAGTCTTATCTGGTAGACTGGTTAAAATAGGTCCAAAAAGCACACTATATAAAATGAAGCTAACAGACCAGAACTGCTCTCATGTACCACACAGCAAGGGATCCAAAGGCTCAGGGAGAATGGACTGTTAAAAGAGTGGATTACTACATACACACACACACTCCCTGTCTCTTGCTACACGAAGTTCTGCACATCCTCAGGATTTTGCCAGGAAGAAGACCATCACCCTAAAAGGCCGTTAGACCTTGTACCTCTATAATTGCTTCAGAACAGTTTTTTTCTGAACTCCAATTATGAAATGGGGGTGCTACGGTTGGGTTGCTAACATGATCAGACCTGTAGCTCAATGTGATGTTTAAAAGCTAAAGGGGCCCTTCAGCACAGCACAGCAGAAGAGTCCAGCCACACAGAGGCCAACACAGCCACACACAAGAAAAAGAGCACCCTCCCCCACACAAGAGAAAGAGGGTCTCTCTGAGGCTCCTAGATGAAAACTGAAGCCTAATGGAAAAGTGAAGAAAATCTCTGTAATAAAGGCATACCACACCACCATAAGCCGGAGGGACCAGCACCCCACACCAGAACCTGGTCAAACTTCAGGGGAAAGACACCTGGAACCTACAATAGAACCTGGCAGAGTTCAACTCAGCAGGAGGTCAGAGATCTCAACTTTGGACTTGCATCCAGAAATCAGTCTGAAGCTCAGGGGACAGCTGCTGGCTTGCTGAGATTAATTAACTTAGATCTGCACACTCCTGCCCATGCTGCTGTCTACTGTGTCAACAGAGGCATACCCTGAAGGAGGCCTTCCATATCTATTTGTATTTTTCATTTTCACAGTAATATTTTTCTCTTTAAACACTTTTAAATTTTTTATCTTTTTTCTCAAATTTCTTTTCCTTTTTTAATCTTATTTTTCATATCTTTTCTTCCCCTCTCCCCCTCTCCCCCACCTTGGTCTTCATTTCTCTCCCTTTTTGTTCCTGTTCCTATCCTAATTCAAATTTATTTCCTTTTCCTCCTCTCAATTACCATTAGTTTTCTTTTTTTTTTTTTTTTTTTTTTTTTTTTTTTTTTTTTTGGCATTTTGAGGCAGGGTCTCACCATCTAGTTGAGACCAACCTGGAACTCACAATGTAGCCCAGGCTGGTTTCAAACTCGCAGCAATCCTCCTGCCTCAGCCTCCCGGGTGCTGGGATTATAGATGTGTACCACCACGCCCAGCAATTGCCATCAGTTTTCAAAGAAAGTGATTACAGTCTCTAGCCTCCCTTCTAATGTTAGTTTGTTCTGTTTTTGTGTGTTTTTTATTGTCTTCTCCTCTTCTCTTCAACAGCTTTCTAGAGTTTGTGTGATCTTCCTGTATCCTCTGACCTCACTTCTAACCTTTCTCTATCCTATCTATCCCTCCCTCCTCAATTCCTTCTAAGTCCCCAACCTGAAGGGTAAATTTGCTAAACTGAAGAGTTTATTCACTATAAACATGTTTTGGGCTGGTCCTTGATTTTGATTCAATTCACAAAGTTAAAGGTGATAGATTAATAACTACCACAAATTGTCATTTTCTAAACTGTACTTGATGCTTTTGTGCTATTGATTGTTGTAACTTAGGCTAAGGTGTTGTGACTGATCTAATCAGTTGTCCTTCCTGGTATAATGAAAATGACATTGCCTCAGAGTCATTAGAGACACAAAACCTAAAGTTGGAAGATCGAAGTATTAACGTAGGAATTCAACCAAGGACAGTACCAACAACAAAAACAGAAAGGAGAAGACATTTAAACAAGGCACAAACACAGACTTCCACCTCACCAAAGATAAACTCTGGGGGAAATGAGGTGGCAACATCTAATAATCAACCACCTGAATGCCCTGAACTGATAGCACAGGAAGTAACAACATGGATGAATGAGGCTCTAGAAAAATTAAAAACAGAAATAATATCCCATAGTGAGCAGAATGCATGACATGATTAGAGACTCTAGAACAGAAACTGATAAAAAAATAGATGAGCTCAGGACCATGACGGAAACCATGAATGCCTGGTATAGGAAAGATATGGAAAGCTGAATGCCCAACACAGAAAAGAAATGGAATCCATGAAACAGATTCAAATAGATATCCAGACCAAAAACTCTATAGAAAGCAATCTCAGCAGAATGAATGAATGTGAAGATAAAATTTCAGATACAGAAGATAGGATTGTGTTGAGTGACCATGGAGAAATCTCTTAAAAACAATAAGGGATCATGAGAAATTGATCCAACAATTCTTAGATGGTGCAAAGAAGAATAATATTAGACTAACAGGAATCCATGAAGTAGCAGGAAAAAGTACAAATGACAGAAAAACTGTTCACAGAATTAATGACAGAAAACTTTCAAAACAGGGCAAAGAATTTGACATACAGGTAAGTGAGGCATACAGGACTCCAAATAGCCATGATCAAAAATATATATATACACTTGGACATATAATAATCAAGATCCTGGAAATCCAACAGAAGAACAAAATACTACAAGAAGTTAGAGAAAAGAAACAAATCACATGTGAAGGAAAGCCCGTAAGAATCACAGCAGATTTTTCAACACAAACCCTCAAGTCAAGGAGACCTGGAGAGAGGTATTTCAAGTCCTAAAAGAAAACAACCTCCAACCTAGACTAATGTATCCTGCAAAACTATCAAAAATGATGGGGAAATAAGATACTTCCATTGACAAAGAACACCTGAGAGATTTCATGAACACCAAATCAGCACTCTAAATACTTCTAAACAATATCCTGGAAAAAGAAAATAAAGGCCACAACTCCATAAAGAACAACAAAGCAAATATACCAGGCAAGGCAAAAAATTAAAGGGAGAGAGGGAAAAATAAAAAATAAAAGAAACAACAACAGGAAAATAATGAAAATAATTCATTATGATAATGAATAAAATAATGATAATGAAAAGTTAATACATAAAAGTTACAAACATCAATGTTAATAGCCGCAATTCACCAATCAAAATAAATAAGTTGGCAGAATGGATTAAGGAGTAAAATCCATCATTATGCTGCATACAAGAAACCCACTTAATCCACAAAGAAATTCATAGACTGAGAGTAAAAGGATGGGAAACAGTTCTCCATGTGACAGGAGCCCGGAAAAAAGTAGGGATAAAGCTATCTTATTTGCACAGAGTACATTTCAAACCAAAACTAATTAAAGAGACAAAGCCTACTACATCCTTGTAAAGGGAACAAGAGGAAGAAATGACAATCATAAATATATATGCACTGAATACTAATGCCCCAACTACATAAAACAATTATTAATGGATACGAAAAATGAAATAAGCACTAATACAGTTGTAGTGGGGGACCTCAATACTCCACTGACACAAATAGACAAATCATCTAGACAAAAAATCAACAACAAAATACTAGAACTGAACCAAGTCTTTGAACAAATGGACTTAGTAGATGTCTACAGAGTGTTCCACCCCAGAAAATCAGAAAATACATCCTTTTCGGCTGCACACAGGTCATTCTCCAAAATAGACTACATGCTAGCTCATAGAACATGCTTAAGTAAATGCAAAGGAATTGAAGTTATCCCTTGTATATTATCAGACCATAGTGCAATTAAACTGGAGATCATAGCATAAGAAACAGCAAGAACTTCACAAACACATGGAAATTAAATAACATCCAGCTGAACAACAATTGGGTCATAGAGGAAATTAAAGAAGAAATTAGACAGTGTCCACAATTAAATGATAATACTAATACAACATACAGGAATCTATGGGACACAATGAAAGCAGTTCTACAAGGGAAATTCATAGCAGTAAATTCCCATACTAGGAAAACACAACGAGCTCAAATAAACAACCAAAAGCTTAACCTTAAGCTCCTAGAAAAAGACTAGCAAGATAAACCAAAAGCTTCTACAAGGGAGGAAACTATGAAGATCAGAGCAGAAATTAATGCAATGGAGACTAACAGAACAATACAAAAAAAAAAAAATCAATGAATTGAAGATTTGGTTTCTCTAAAGAAAAAACCCTTAGCCAGCCTTATTTAAAAAAGGAAAGAAAAGGCTCAAACTCATGCAATTAAGAATGAAAAAGGCGAATTCACAACTGATCCACCAGAAATCCAGAAGATCATCAATACCTACTTCAAAAATCTGTTCTAATAAAATGAAAAATACAGAAGACAGATTCCTAGATAAATATGAACTTCCAAAGTTGAACAAAGAAGATACAAAAAGTCTAAATACCCCAATTACACTCAGTGAAATTGAAAATGTAATTAAAACATTACCAACTAGAGAAGCCCAGGTCCTGATGGATTCACTGAGGAATTCTAAAAGACATTTAGAGAAGAACTATCGCCACTACTCCTTAAACTAACTCTTCAATGAAATTGAAAGGGAAGTAATACTTCCAAATTCATTCCTAGAAGCAAGTATTACTTTGATTCCAAAACCAGGGAAAGACCTAACCAAAAAAAGAACTATAGGCCAAGCTCCCTAATGAACATAGATGCAAAAATCCTCAATAAGATACTGACAAATAGAATACAAAAGATCATCAAGAAGATCATATACCCTGACCAAGATGGATTTATCCCAGGGATACAAGGATGGTTCAACATATGTAAATCAATAAAGGTAATACACTATATTAGCAGAGTCAAGGACAAAAACCATATGATCAATCTCAATAGATGCAGAAAAAGCATGTGACAAAATTCAAAACCGACTCATGATAAAATATCTATATAAAATTGGAATAGACGGTCTTTATCTCAACCTGATAAAGGCTATCTATGAAAAACCAAGAGCCAATATCACACTAAATGGTCAAAAACTAAAAACCTTCACACTAAAATCAGGAACAAGACAAGGATGTCCACCATCACCACTCCTGTTCAATATACCTCTAGAAACACTAGCCATAGCAATTAGACAAAAGAAAGAAATAAAAGCAATAAAGATAGGAAACAAAGAAGTTAAACTGTCACTATCTGCTGATATGATACTCTACATAGAAGATCCAAAAAACTCTGCCAAAAGACTTTTAGACTTAATTGACACTTTCAGCAGAGTAGCTGGACACAAGGTCAACACTCAAAAATCAATAGCCTAGAGGCCAGGGATTTAGCTCAGTGGTTCTGCTGCCTGCCTTGCAAGTACAAGGACCCGAGTTCAATCCCCGGTACCAAAAAAAAAAAAAAAAAAAAAAAAAAAAA
>NW_022900928.1:108682654-108733979 GCF_012274545.1 Fukomys damarensis | reverse complement strand
TCACAATAGCATCCAAAAAATGAAGTATCTAGGAATCAATCTAATGAAGGAGACAAAAGAAAGACCTTTACACTGAAAGCTATGGCACTCTGGAAAAAAAAAATGGAAGAGGACATAAGAAAATGGAAAGACATCCCTTGCTCCTGGGTGGAAAGAACAAACATAGTGAAAATGGCCATACTTCCAAAACTGCTATACAGATTCAATGCAATCCCAATTGAAATCCCAACAGTATATTTCACAGAACTAGAGAAAATACTCAAAAAATTCATTTGGAACCAGAAGAGACTTAGAATAGCAAAAGCTATTCTACGCAACAGAGACATGGCAGGGGGTATCACAATTTCCAACTTTGAAACTACACTACAAAGCCACTGTGATTAAAAACAGCATGGTGCTGACAAAGAAACAGACCCAAGGATCAACAGAATAGATCAGAAGATGCAGAAACAATACCAGACATACTCAACTACCTCATCTTTGACAAAGGAGCCAACCACCCCATTGGAGGAAGACAGCCTCTTTAATAAATGGTGTTGGAAAAACTGGATTTCAACTTGTCAAACATTAAAACTAGACCTGTATCTTTCACCATGCATTAAACTAAAATCCAAGTGGATTAAAGATCTAAAAATCAAAAGAGAAACACTAAGCTTACTGGAAAGTAAATTAGGTAGAATTCTCTAAGACATTGGCATAGGAGAAGACTTTATGAACAAATACTCAGCAGCACAAAAACTTGCTCAAAGAATCAACAACTGGGATCTCATTGTATTAAAAAAGTTTTTGCAGTGCAAGAGAAATCACCAACAGAGCTAAGAGACAACCTACAATGTGGGAAAAAAAATTTACCATCTACTACTCAGACAAAGGACTACTATCTAGAATATATAAAGCACTCAAAAAAAAAAATCAGACCTCCCAAATACAAAGACCCAATTCAAAAATGGACATCTGAAATGAATAGAAATTTCTCAGATAATACAAGTAAAAGCAGCAAATAAATATATGAATAAATCTTCAACATCACTGGTTATTCAAGAGATACATATAAAAACAACACTGAGATTCCACCTTACCCAGAAAGAATGGCTGCTATCAAGGAATCAACCAATAACAAATGTTGTCAGGGGAGTGGGGAGAAAGGAACCCTTCTCCACTCTAGGTGGGAGTGCAGAATTGTG
This sequence comes from Fukomys damarensis, assembly GCF_012274545.1. Taxonomy (NCBI): domain Eukaryota; kingdom Metazoa; phylum Chordata; class Mammalia; order Rodentia; family Bathyergidae; genus Fukomys; species Fukomys damarensis. The sequence continues at coordinate 108,732,795 of NW_022900928.1, read as the reverse complement.
CAACCACTGTGGAAATCAATATGGAGATACCTCAAAGAACTAGGATTAGAGGTCCCATTTGACCCAGTTATTCCTCTGTTGGGTATCTTTCCAAAATTATTAAAAGAATCATACCACAGTGATATCTACACTCCCATGTTTATAGCAGCACAATTTGTAATAGCTAAAACTTGGAAACAACCCAAATGCCCATGTGCTTTTTTTTATAAAATGGAGTACTACTCAGCCATAAAGAATGAGAAACTAGAGACATTTATAGCTAAATGGATACACATTGAGACCATACTCTTAAGTGAAATAAATAGGACACACTTGAGTAAATACCAAATAGTTTCTCTGGTGTGAATAAATAAGGTTCAAATGGTATAACTGATAGTGTGAAACAGGATGAAAATGTCTAAAGAGAACGTGTAAGGGGAGGGGAAAAAAATGTGAAAAAAGGAAAAAATGGAAACAAAGTCTTTATAAATAAAAGGAAGAGTAAAGGGCTGAAGGGAGGCCAGGTGTATGGGGAAAAAATAAGAACCAAGACATACATGTAAAGGTACAAGATCCCAATGATGAATGTAACTGTATTGTTTGCTTTAAACATACCAATAAACTTAATGGGGCAAAAAAAAGTAAAATAAAATATATAAATAAATAAATAAAAGCCAGGGGGGTTATTTGGTCAAAATACTCACTTGTAATTGTGACAGCAGGAGCTATTCAGATCTTTTTTACCTTACGATGTAACCATGAACTAAAAGCTAAAGCAAACAAGTAAGAGTTCCTGATCACCTGAACAAATGAGATGCTGACATAATTGGGATCTAAATTATGACCTGATTACTGATAAGGTCATGCTAACTGTGCTAACATTTGGAAAGTCTAAAAGAAGCTGTATATGTGGTAGCTAGTACTCAATTCAACAGAAAAATAAAATGAAGTTCTAATAAGTTTCTCTTTATATACAACTTAAGGATTTATCTACAGATATTACAAACTTTGTTTATTACAAATTTTACTTGGTCACACATACAGGGGGAAAAAAAAGAGTAAAGTTGACATGTAAAACCTGCTCACCCAACCCCAGAGAACAGACCTTTTGGCACACATAAAATTTATAAGGGAACCCGAGCACCCTTGAAGAGCTTTGGTTGTTCTTATGGTTGATGTTCTTTGTAGCTCAGAAATTATAGCAGGAACTGCTACCAGTGAATCAGGAAAACTAAATATAATGGAGATAAATGAACTCCAAAGTGGCAGAGGTGAAGTAACAGCACTTAATACCCAAAGACAAGGTAAACACCAGATTTAAAGAAGTAATAGAATATTATGACTCAAAGTGCGCTATAGCATTAACTAGTTCATCGGTGTCCCTAGATGTGGAATAGATGGGCAGACTATAAATTCCCACTTGACTTAGACAGAAGGAAGAATTCCAGAGCAAGAGGACAGAAGTCTAAAATGTGAACAACACAGTTATCATCTCTCAATCGATTCCTAGCCTTAAGCCTTTTACTGCCCAGAATTCCGTGAATGAAGAGGAGACTGGGTCTCCTTAAAGAAGAATGCCACTGTACTGCCAGAAACTCAAACTGTTAATCTTTTGTTTTGGCCTGTGTCTAGATGCAAAATAAAACCTTCATATGCTCATAGGTTGGAGTTTTGGGAGGTGGCTGGATCTAGGGTGAGTGATGCTTGGATTAAGGGTATGTGATTACTAAATGAGTCCACTGATTGGTTTAGTATAGTTACAGGTATGGGTGACACTACCCGAAAGGTGGGTAGCCTAGAAGGAATAAAAAGGAGCAGCTTCTGCAGCTTCTGCTGCTGCTTGCTTGCTCTCTGCTTTGCTGGCTCCTGCTTGCCTGCCACAGACTTTTTCTCCTCTGCAATGTCCCTCTACCATGCCAACCTGTCTTGGAGTCAGACGACTAAGGGTTAGACTTCTACAAACTGAGCTGAAATAAACCTTTCCTCTTTAAACTTTAAGTGTCAGATATTTTGTTTCAGAAAAGAGAAAAATAACCAAGACATCTTTCAACCTTCACTAGAGGCATTTATAGTGTTTTACTAAGATGACTACACCACAAAATAAAGGCAACAGTCAAACTTTTCAGGGATTAGTAGACATTAGCTCTAATCTCACAATAATCCCAGAAGACCCAAATATGGGCCATCAATCACAGTAGAAGCTTATGAAGGTTAGGTGATCAGTGGAGTTTTACCTCAAGTCCATTTCACAATAAGTTAAGTGGACTCTGTGATTATTTCCCCAGGTCTGGAATATATATCTGAAACTGACACAATTCAACAACTGGCAGAATCCCTATACTGGTTTACTAACCTGTATTATGATATGTCCGGCCTCCATAACTGTAAGACAAAAATTTCTGGGGTTCTAAACCACTCAATTTGTTGAACTTTGTTATGGTAGCCAAAAGAAACTAAAACACTAACCATATTCACCTAAGTTTTGTCCTAAAAGTAATGGTAGTGTTCAAAGTATATTAGGCAGAGAATACCATAACATGATCAAATTAGCATTTCATAAAGTAATATGAAAGCATGAAAAATTTCATAGAATATGAAAAATGAGTTCAATATAGAAAAAGCCAATGGTAAAAATGTCTCTTTAAAGCCAGAGTCTTAATCAGGGTGAAAAATAATGGAAATTCTGAAAGCTGTAGCATTTAGATTTTTAAAAGTGAACAACAGAAAGATTTGCATAATAACAAAAATAAGACAGATGTTCAGTGTTCTCTTTTGGGTGATTTCTGCTATCTTCTACTCCCAAATCAATGTTTCAACAAATAAATTCAATTTTCTGTACTGCTAAAACCAGACTGTGTTCTTTATAGAACACTGTAAGACACAATTTGCCAAAACACAGTATCATATTAAGTCAAGGAAAATGTTTATTTTGTAAAATAAAAATGCTCACAGTAACATAAATTAGAAATCTACTATAACCACATTGTCTAAGAATCTTTAATGCTGTTATAGTGTTTTGCTAGTATGTATGATATAATGGTTTTTACTCTAATTATTTATGAACACTCTCGTCTACTTCATTACTCAACTATAAAATTCTTAAGAGCAAAGCTATGTCCCCTTCACCATTGTGTCCCTGATTCTTACATATAAAGCCCAAAATAAATATTAGCTTTCCATTTATAGTTGTAACTATCTTATAGCCATGACCTTTAAAATTATAATACTGTCAATAAAATGCATTTACCTGTATAGCCCATAAATTTTCCAGGGATTTCTTGATTACAGCAACGACTGCAGAAGATCTGCCCACACAATCGGCAATGGTGTCTGCGTCTAAAGGTTGTAAATTTCTCACTACAATCATAGCATTCTTTACACTGGCTATCTGGCATCCAGTACTGCTTCAGGTCACTATCCTATAACAATAAAAATGTATGAAGTCTTCTTGAAAACACTGATTAAGTTGCAATGGCAAATAAAACCCAAGATTTCTTTTGTAGAAAATGACAAGCTAATTCTAAAATTCATACAGATTGCAAAAGGCCAAAATAAGACAATCTTGAATAACTGAAGGATTTATTACTAGCCATTGAGACTTATTCTAAGCTAAAATAATTTTAGACAGAGTATTGGTGCAAAGATTTAATAAAAACAGAGAAGGAGCTATAGAACAGAAGAGAGCTCTCCAACATTCTCTTCACATGTATATGAGATTCATAACAAAATCAGAACAGGGTGGTTACTTCAAAATATCGGTGTTAGGTCCAACTGGACACCCAAGAGGACCAAAAGTAAACTGAACCCTAGTCACACAAATAAAACTTCTTAAAGAGTATCTATTACTATGACCTAATAAACACTTAAACAGAACACTAAAAGTACTAATTATAAAAGGGGGGAAAACTGATAAGTTAGAACACAATAAAACTAAGTACTTATGTGTTAAAAATATGGTTGATAGCTTGAAAAAGTAATAAACCAACTTTCCTTCAAGAGGCATTATGCCATTTTCAGTTGGTATGAAATGATCCCTAAAAGTACTTAGTAAGAAATCTCCCAACAGTACCTGGCTTTTCCCCTCCATGATTTCCTTGAGACGTTTTAATACTGTGCTGAGACTTCGAAGCTGAACAGCTGTACGAGGGTCATGACCTCCAAAGGTAGGTTCTGCTTTCCTTCTTGTGTCTGAGTCAGATTAAAAAAAAAAAAATGCAATCTTGCTAATAGTTCCTAGTTATCTATATACAACATCGTATATATGTGATGCAAGGTGTCTCCTATTTTAGTATATATTTATATTCCCCCAGTGATACGGATTAAGAATTAGAGTAACAGGTTACTGAAAGTTTTCTGGGATTTCTTGTTTTTATTTTTCAGTACTGGGGCTTGAGCCCAGGGCCTTCTCACTGAGCTACACTCCTACCCTTTTCTACTTTGTATTTGGAGAGAGGGCCTCACTAAATTGTACAGGCAAGACTTGAATTTGCAATCCTGCCTCAGCCTCCCAAATGGTGAAATTACAGGCGTGCACCATGGCCCTGGCTAAAGTATTTATTACAATGTAAAACACTGTTTCATAAGCAGTAAGGACTTATATGAAACAAGAAATGTCTGAGATGACTGATGGTTCTCAGGACTGGGACAGGGAAGTATCACTTACATAGCCAGAACTTATTAATGATTTCTGACACCCTTTGATCCCAACCTATAACAAATAACTGCTGGACATTTACTGGAAGAAAAGGCAATCCCAGAGTCTTAAACCTAGCTTCATATCAAAAGTCAAATAGGCAGGCATTAGGATCAAACAGTTCAGTTCTGGAGCAGATCATCAGAAAGAAATGTAATATAATAGCCCAGCCCCCAAAGATTCTAAAAACTTCAGAATATCTGGAATGTTAAATTTTACCATGGTAAATATGACCAAGATCCAAGCACACTAAACTGCCAGAGGATTGCTAAAACTCCAATCCTACTCCTCCTATCATCTCCCAAACCCTGCAGCTTAACTGACATATGAAGCAGCAACACAGAAGCCAAATCTATGGGTACTAAAGCAAACCAGCTTTGTGGCCAGAACAGGATATACCCACCAAAGTTGCCACCTATTATTTCCTTATTTTACACCAAAATTACAACTGAGCTTTCTAACTATTCCTGCCTCCCCCAGTTTTAAAACCTAAGGATAAAATGGAGATACTTTGACAAAAAACACCCTATTAGTTTAAACATTCTATCAGCTTAAACCTAGTAACCTAATAACCTATAGGGTTCCCCAACTTAAGCAGTCTCCCCTTATCTAGGTTCATATTCCAAGGTTCAAATTACCTACAATCTACCTCAGTCTGAAAATATATTTACCTTGACTCTTTCAAGAAAGACCATGGAACTATTATTAGATTATAATTATTTTATTTATTACGTTATTGTTATTACTCTTACTATGCCTTATCACAGGTATATATGTATAGGAAAAGGTGTAGTATATATTGTGTTGGTACAATCTGTGGTTTCAGACATCCACCAGGGAGCCTTAGAACATATCTTCCACAGACAAGAGGAGTTACTGTAAAATGGAAAATATCCCGCCCTGAATCTCCTCAAACTCACTATTTGCTAGGTTTGCATTACTTGTGTTTTTTTTTGGGGGGGGGGGCGTTGGTCAGGTATTCTAGAAAGGATTACAAAATAATAGCAATTTGATATCTAAATCCAAATTTATAAAGAACTTCCTAAGAAACTAATTACTAAAATAATTACCAAATCTAAAATATTTTTGAAAACTTTAATTTTTCTATAGTTATACCTTAATTTCAGTATAGACCTTAGATGTATGGTTACTAATATATGTTTTAGAATGATTACTTTTTCCTTGCATCTCAAAAGGTAAAGAAACTCTCCATGATTTACAAGGTGAAAAAGGACACAGAGGAAACTGTGAGAATTATAACGACAGCATTCCCAGGCATGGGCAACAAATTCTAACAAAGTATAAACAGCATCATCCACTGGAAAGGCTGAGTGAGGTCCTTCCTGGAACCACAAGAATCACTGAACTTAAAAGAAGACGAAAAAGAATTTTTTTAATAAAAAATAAAAAAAGATGATGAAGAGACCCTGAGAGAAAATGTGGTCTATTTCTTTGCCCTTACTCAAATAGTCTTAGCTGCTTCTCTAACTAAACAGATACTACAGAATTAAATTTCCCCAAGGTCAGAGAATGAGGTAAATTGTAGAATTACAGCCTTTTAGTAGAGAAAGGAACTTGTTGGGCCAAACAGTCCCAGGCTTCTGAAACTCAAATGCCTGAAAGTTAGAATTGAAGAAACAGGAATACTTGATCAAGGCAATGAAGAGCAGGAACTACAGCAAAAAAGACATTACAAGCTCCACCTAGAGATGTTTATTGAAGTTAAGTTTATCACACCTTCACAAGCAAAGTTTGGCTTTAACCCCTAAAAGATCAGATTCTAGTCCATTCCTCAGTTTGACAGGCGAAGAAATTCTACGCTTAATTCAGAAACACTTACTCTTCTTGGCTCCCCTCTCCTCTCTTTGTAGCAAAGGAAAGTTTGGTGTTGTTTACAAAACTTAAAACTCAAGAGTTCATCAAAGAAGAGGCAGTAGATAAAATTTTTCAGACAACATCTCAATTCAGCATAGGAGTCACAAGAACTCCCTCAACAAAAAGTGTTTCCATGGGTCAAGTTCAAAAGCTAAGGAGCATTTATTGAGCCTAAAGGCTAAAGCGGATATGGTTTGGAATAAAAGAAGTTCCCATTTCTCTCTCCCTCTCCCAGCCTTCCAACTCTTCCTTCCAAACCGCTGATGACACAGCCCAGGCAGAGGCTCACCCAAGAAAAACCTGTGGAGGTTCTGCTCCAGTCTTTCAGTAGAAACTTCTTCTTGGTTCCTCCTCCTTCTTTTTGTAGACCAATTTCAACTGGCAATAAAATATCCCTTTGCAGCCTACTATTATGGCTATTTTTCATTCAGGAACCTCATGGGGAAATCAGGATGGACCAGACGGGATCCTGTGTTCAGGGACATTTGATTCTCAATGCTGTGTCCCACTCCCCTCATTCCTTCACCTTGAATTGGGCACCCTTAACAGTCTAACAGAACTAATACATAAACCACCATCACTTCCTCTAGTCTCTCACTTCAGACACCGATCCTCGCCCCACACTCAGAAGAGCACAAAAATGAAGATGGCTGCATAGTAGACCAGGGTGGAGAACAAGCAGGCAAGGGGAGCTCAGTTTATACAGTCACACTGGCAATTCACATCCAACAAGGACAGAAGTTAGTAGCAAGTGGCAGCCTAGTAATGGAGTTGATAGTTCTACAGCCAGAGGCATGCACATTAGCATCCCAATAACAGGCACAAAATTCATTCACAAAGTTGAAACTGACCTGTGTTCTCTTGGGAATGCTGCAAACTGTTTTCTGCTGAAACCCAAGTAAGGAAGAAAAAAAAAGTCAAGAGGATTGTGCCACTCCTAAATTAAAATTTATTGACATGTTTAAGAATTCTTTCAGGTATCAACAAATTCTTTCACTACCTAAGAAACAGCTTTGTTTATTTCACTACCTAAGAACAGCAGGAAAGTTAAATCACCAATCTCCCAAACAGAATACAACAGAAAAACCTGACATACAGAAGGCATGAAATGAGAACACTGCTGTACCTAATACTGAAGAACGCCGCTGCAGTTCCTCATTGAGCTGCTTTTTATAAGGAATAGGTGACCTCACAGACTGTGTCCTCGAAGGGAGCTGAGGGCTGGACCAGCTTCCACTTTGAGACTGCTGCTCTCCTTGACCTGCCTCTCCTTTCTCTGTAGCAAAGGAAAGCTTTGCATTATTAAAAAACCTAAAATTCTTTAAAATATTCCAGACAACAATGTATGTTATATACATAACTTAAAATTACAGTATTTTTTTAAAGAAAAAATTCAAAGAATAGGGCAAAATTACAGGCTAATCATCATGTCATTGGTACCATGATATACATGCTTTACATTTCATTTAAAATTATTTGATCGTATTAAAAACAGAATGAAGAGTCACATGAAGGTCTAGATTTTCTGACTATGGGACACATCCCTTGCACTGTTAGAACAGTTTCTAAGTTCTCAATAAATATTTGCTAAAGTACATCATACCACAGCAATATATGCACACCCACCCATGTTTATAACAGCACAGTTTGTAATAGCTAAATCTTGGAAACAGCCCAAATGCCCATCAACTGGTGAAAAGATAAAGATGTGGCTTTTTTTAAACACAGGAGTACAACTCTGCCATAAAGGATAAGCTTGAGCCATCTCTAGCTAAACTGATACATCTTGAGACCATAGTCTTAAGTGAAATTGGACACACATGTTTAAATACATTGTTTTTCTGGTGTGGGAAACCAAAAGTGGAAATCAGGACCAAAATGTATTAATAAATATTGGAAAATGGGAAGAAAATGTGCAAATAAAAAAGGCAACAAGGGAGGGGGGAGGGGGGAGAAAAAGGGACAAGAAGAAAAAAGAGAATAGAAGGAAAAAATGGAGACAAAGCTTTTATAAATAAGGAGGAGAAGGGGCCAAAGGGTGAAAGGGTGAATGGGGGAAGAAAAAGAAGCAAGATACATCATGTACAGGTAAATTCCTTATAATAAATGTTATCATTACGTATATCTAAAATGTGCCACTAAATGTTTTGCTTCGATAAAAGAGTTACATGATGACATATTTAAGCATAAAAATATTATTTGCTAGGGCCAGTGATTTAGCTCAGTGGTGCCGCTGCCTGCCTCGCAAGCACTACGTCCTGAGTTCGATCCCGAGAATCAAAAAAAACAAAACAAAACAAAAAATTATTTGCTAAAGTAATAGTTATGTTTTATAACAACTAAATGTAATATGTAATCTTGGATGGAACTCTGAAAAATATTAGGTAAATATTTTTTTAAATCTGAACAAAACAATATATATAGTAATAAAAATACATCAATAGTTCATTTATCATAATAAATATGCCATACTGAAGTAAGATATAGTAAGGAGGAAAATCAGTGTGGGAGTACCTGGGAACTTGCTGTACTATCTTTCCACTTTTTCAGTAAAACTATTCTAAAACATAGTTTATTTTTTAAAAAGTCAGTCTCAAAAACATACTAACAGTTTTTAGAGGATGTTAAACATGACCACTAAAGAAATTCAGTTAGAATTACTAAAATTTCTACTAAATTGATTAAACTATTAATCCCCTAAATTCCTTACAAGGATTACTTTCTAACATACTTCAAACAACAAAGACAAAATGAAGGCAAAAGACAGGACCATATTTTTTTAAAGTCTTCTTTCAGATACAAAACATATTACTTAAGGAGCATTCATTTTAAAAGTATCTTTTTGGCCAGGCGTGGTAGCATATCCCTATAAATTCTGGCACTGGGAAGGCTATGGGCAGGATGACCATGAGTTCAAGGCCAGACTGAACTACACAGTGAGACCCTGTATTGAAAAAACAAAAAAATCAAAACAGAAATAGAAATACTTTTCATTTCATATCACATACACCTTACAGAGTTGTCACAATAGTCCTACTAAAAGCTTCCAACTTTTTAAAAATGAAAACCTTCCCTCCCATGCACTGCTTCCTCAGCACTTTAATTAAAATCTCTTTGCTATTAACTTCCTAAAAACAAAGTCCATTCTGTGAACTTAAAAAAATTAAAGCACATTAATAAAATTTTTTAAGAACAACAAAATGCTACTCTATCTTTTCAAAGGGACCACCTTTTAACATTTAGTTTTAAATGCAGACTTCCAGTTAGAAATAATCAAGGACACTGCAGTGAAAATTCTAGCTTTTTCTGCTTAAGCAGAAAGTCGTAGGGACCTATGATTAAAGCCATCACCTTTTTAGTATTTCACTTTCTTGCAAAGACAGACTGAAAGTTAAAAGAGGCAACTGCAAAGAATCAGAACGAGAAGTTTTCTGATCATTAAGAACAAGTCTTACCTTTGTTAAATCTAAAAAGGTTTACAAAAGAACTATATGCTGACTTAAAAGGTGGCTCATCCTGATCAGGCGTCAAAGGTTTAAAGTGTGTGAGATGAGAAGGACTAGTAGGAGATCGAAGCAAATCATTAGCAGAGTCCAGGGTTGGGGAAGTCTTATCATCTGTGGCCATTTCATGAGTCTGAGAAAGAGAAACAAGCAAGAGATATAAGTTTCTTAGAAACCAAAAGTTGATTCCAAACAACATGCAAACATCTGGAAAATCCTATTCAGTGACAATTATCTATGAAAATCAAAAAGTAAAACTAGTTTAGCATATTTAAGTTAAGGCTTAAAAGACTGCTGCCTACAGCAAAAGACTCTGGGCACCTAAAACTATTATTATAAACCCAATTTATTTTTCATATAAATACTCAAAAACTTAAAATGAATTAAACTTTTCAGAAAAGCCATAAGTGTAAAGAGGCCAAAAGGAGGGGGAAGCATTTTCACATCATTATGGCTCTATAACTTTTTAAAATAATGATAGTAACTTTTAAAGTTATGGGGGAAAATGGTTTTACATAACCACATAAATTTCTCAGCCTTATTTTACTTATTTCAACATTTCTCTTTAAAAAAATAACAAAAATAAATATATTCAAGAAAAGGAATGAAATAGTCATCCTATAATGACACTTCCACATAATCTCCACAATGAGCTCAAGCCATCCCTCATAACCTATGACAACTATTCAAATTAATACGCTGTTCTCGATCATCTTTCATCCTAGGTACATGAACCTGGGTTTTCTCTTTAAGCCTAAACTTATACAGATTAAGGATAAAGATCTTCTAAATGGGCTTCTAAATAATGAAAAATAGTAACTTAGTCAAAGCAGTAAATCACCAGTGAGAGGTTACAAGAGAGTGGTAAGATTTATTGCTTGCCATTTAAATTTATACTTCAAAAACAAGAAGTATAACCCTTCAGTTATTAAAATGCTATATACTTTACAAAGAGGATATTACACTCTTATACAATGCTTTTCTCCTTCAAGATCATATTTACCATTTCATTTTATTTTTACACTAATCCTGGAAGGCCCAGAGTGGGCCTTATTACTACAATTTACCTCTGAGGCAACCAACATACAGTGAACCTACAACTTCCTTAGAGGGTCAGAGATGGTAGTAAACTTGTAACTAAATCCCACGTCTAACAGCAAAGTTCTTCTTTAGATCAAAATTCACACACTTCCATTCTAGCTTATTTATATTCTCTAACTACTTAAGGCTTTGCCTGATTCATAACTGACTAATAAATTAAAGCAGAAATGAAACCATTGACTCGAACAGGATTTTGGGCAATAAATGTTTATAAGAAAAAAAGAGAAAGAGGAAAAAAAGAGGAAGGAAGAAGAATAGGAGACAGGAGAGAAGGAAGGAAGGTCACTGATAGCAACTTGTTTAGGGAACAGAAGAAAATAATCCTAAAATATCATGATAACCTATAATCCAAGATAAAAGTTTGGGAAATACGATGGTAACTGCTCAAGTATGAAACCAAATTTTCTAGCCAGGTGTTGGCATGTGCCGGAGGTAAGAGGATCCCCAGAAGTTCAACCAGCCTGGGCTACATAGTGAGTTCCAGGCTAGCCTAAACTACATTAATGAGACTCTATCTGGAAAAAAAAAAAAAGTCTAAACCCAAGTTTTCTGACTGGGGGTGTAGATAGTAGTGGAGTGCTTGCCTAGAATGAACAAAGCACTGCACCCAGAATGACCAAAAAACAACAGCAAATTAAACAAAAGATAATGACAACTCTCAAAGCCTTGAAAAACAGCCTACATTCTTCTTCCTCAAAAGTAACATCACAAACAAGAGTTAGCAATCTGCAGGTCACCTAGACATAAAATTTTCATTAGGCTTTGGAATATGAAGATAAAAATGTCACTAAAACATGCAGCCAATGCAGTCTCTGAAACGTTAAGTTATAGGACACCAAGATCCTGATAAAACTACATTACAGTTCTTTTTTTGGCACTTTAATAACTTTATTAATTAAGAATCTTTACTGATGGGTAGAAATATTAACCTATTATCTAAAGACCTCCATCCCACCAGTAACTTAACCTTTTTCTATTTCAAGGCTAGTACAGTATATGCTGCCCTATTACCACTCTCTTGCTGCTAAAGCCAGTCAGAAAGCTACTCAGGTATTAAAATATAGAAAGTGGACCTGTTGTCCAACAGCAAAATTTCAGGTGGAAAATACACATATCAGTCCAGTCATTTCTAACTACAGGTTTTTTTTTTAAATACCCAAAATTTATCTGATAACGTGAGACAGTTGAATACTAGTAACATTAACTTCCATCAAGAAATCTTTTTTGATAAACTGTTGGCTGATACATCAACTTAAACAGTAAATGAAAAAAAAATTACATGATCCACATTACTTTTCCCAGAAAGAAGAAAAACGGAGGACTCAGGAAATTTGTCTTGCTTCTCAGAAGAGATTTAACCAATCTTTCTCACAAGCCCAAACCAAAGAGAAAAAAACTAAAAACATTCTTTTGTAAGAATAATGGCAAGATGGGAGTTTTTGAGTGGCAGAAAACAAGATTCGAATAAATCAGAAATAAGACAGGGCAGTATGACAAACAACTACCACTACTGACAATATTGTACTAATTTTGCACTGAATTAATACTTGATAATTTAACAAATCACGTGAGAAATAACTCACTTTACACAAAAGTCCTAGCGATTCTCATGTTTTGGATATCTTAAGAATAATCACTACTAAACTAGACAGAAGGCCCCCCTCAAAGGCCTAGAAGCACCCACCCACTCCAATCCTATGCTTTTGTTCAGAACATTCTTTTAATAATGGAAATGCAGTACTGACTGGGAAAACTGGGAAAGCAAGTCTCCTCAAAAAAGACTTTTGAAATATACTGAGGCGGAGTTGTCTCAAATGGCAGAAAAATTCAGGGAGATATATAGGTATCGGCAACCTCGAGACTGGTAAAGAACTTCCCTCTGCAGCTCACCCACCTCCCAAGTAAGTTCGCGCTCAGGGACCGAGGAGCAGGGCAACTGCAGGTGTCTGGGAACCTCCAAGACGCGCCCCTCCCGGCTGCCGTACCCTGTCTGACAGGGCGGCCTGGGACCCGGGAGGCCCGCTAACTCTCTGAACACGTCCTCCGCGCGTCCCGGCCCAGCCGCGGACACAGCCCGGCCTCCAAACCCCAGCGATAGAGCTGAGGTGCTCGTTTTACCCCGGCTTCTCCTCCACTCTGGCCCGGCGCGACCCAAGCCGGCCTCCTCCCCACTACCAGCCCCAGAGGGCTGGACCCCAGGCTCCCTCCTGTACCTGTACCTGTACCTCCCGCCCCACCCCGCAGGCCTCCCTCAGCCCTAATCACCGCTTCACCCTGATCAGGTGCAGGAAGCCCGCCCGAAGCGAAGCCTCCCGACACTCGAGCAAGCCGGCGGTTGCTGCAGGAAGCGAAATTGCTTACACTGTTGATGCGGCGTCTTGCTTCCCACCCCCCAGGCTCCGCCCCCTGTTCCTCCTCTCCTCCAATCCGCAATCTTTCTGGAGGGCAGGCTTCCTCCCCTTGCTCCCGACCCACTCGACGCTCAAATCAGATGCTCAGGCAAGAGCAGTCCAGCACAGATAGTGTCGATCTCCTCAGTTTGACAGAGAAAGGGTCGCCTAGGCCTTACCACCGGAAGCCAGAACGACTGCAGGGCGCGTGAGCGTCTCGCGGCTGGACGCGGGGTGCCCTGGATACCGGACGGTGCTGGCGGGACCGCGGTTACCGTATGTGCTAGTTCCAATGGGCATTCTCGGCGTGTTGTGGACTGGCCTTTGCGTGTGTAGCACAGAGCAGTTCAGGGATAAGAAGCTGCCGTGGGACTTGCAAGCTTCACCACATCAAGCAGAGGGCCCTAAACAAATAGCTCATTTCTTTGGGGGAGTGAATTTTTAATTTTATTAATGTATGTTTGCGATACATTCGTTCGGGGGAATTGCTACATACATATCTCATATGTTTATCACTTTCCATACCCTTTCCCCTCCACCTTCCCATTCTCCATTTACCCAAAGTGTGCCTGTTATCTGGGCTAAAAAACAGCAATACCATTTCATACCTACTGTTTTGAGTGCTATGTAAAATAATGCAATAAAGCAATTGGCACAATGCCTGACACAGAGTAGGTCATGTTCATTCTAATTTTGTACTGTAAATGCGAAGGCAGATAAATTTACTAAGTTCTGACTTGTTCAGCCTTGCTGGTATGATCGTCATATTTTTCCTGTTCAGAATGCTGTGGAAGTAATTGTAGAAAATATGACCAAACCTCTTGACTGAAATCAGAGGTGCTATTTTTAATTCAACTCTGCATATCCTTTTCTTCAAAATTTTTGGCAAATCTCCACACAGTTCTCCTGAGTTGGTCTCTTCAACTGCTGGAGCTGTGTGCCACATAAACCTGCAGATTGGCAGGTTATTCTCAACGGGGCCCTTCACCAATCATCCTGGAACTTCTATTCAGCTTCCTCTTCCATTCTTTACTACGACTATTCCAAACCTCCCCCTCCCATTACTTTGATTAGCATTTTCACCAGAGAAGCTCATCTCTCCAAGACAAAAAAAAGTTACCTTGGGTACAATGACTAAGGACCCAACTACCCCCAATACACACTGACCTGCACCCATTTCTGCCCTGGCCTCCCTTCCTCTCTTACCTCTGGGAGAGAGAAGCCTCTTCTGTCCCAGTGTAATCTGCCCAGTCTCTGGAAACTTACACTGTATCTGCAGCCAAACCTTTTCCAATGAATTCCTCTTTGTCAACCCATAAGGGTGCTCAAGTCACTGCCTTCTTTCAAAAAACAAACAAAAAAGTCCTTAAATTTTCCAGGCCTGGTGGTGCATGCCTATAATCCTAGCACTTGGGAGGCTGAGGCAGGAGGATCACCATGACTTCAAGGCCTGCCTGGACTACATAGTAAGTTCAAGCCCATCTTGAACTACATATCAAGACCTTGTCTCAAAAAAAAAGTCATTAAGTGAACCTACCGATTGTTAATAGTTCATGAATCTATAATAAAATATAAATAGTCCAGGAAAGAAGTACATATTGTACAAAGATGCTCCATGTAACCTAAATATACCAATAAAATTAATGAATAAGAAAAAAAAAAGAAGCTCCATATATATGGTAAAAAGAAACAAATTTGACATTTTTTGTCACTAATTGGACCAGCAATGTATTAGGTAGGCATTTCACTCAGGATAAAACTGTGACTGTGACAAAAGTCCACATCCTCAGAAGGCTTGAAATCCATTATCTATGTGAGCTTACAGATTGATTTCTGTGGAGAAAAAGATAGAAAACTAGTATTATTTTGGAGGAAAATCAGTCTAGATTCTCACCTCCTCTTAGACATCCAAAATTGATTCCAGATGAATTTTATTTGTAGCAAAATTCTTCATGTAAATATTCTACCTCAAAACTATCATCTGAGCACTCCAGTTATGATTCCTACCAAGTTGATTAGTGTTGTGGTCCTGTATTTATATTCCTGTATAGGTATTAGATATATTTTACTGAAAAAAATAGTTTTTCCTTTTTCTTTCTTCCTATTCATTAATATCAGTATGACTCATGTTTTTCTTTCAGTGTGCTATAATCCATTACTGCCATTGTTCATTTTGATGAAGTTGTCCCTGATTTGGCCAGTGTGGACCCTGTGAGCAGGCTTTTACTTGATATGCTTCTACCCTGGGTTTTGAGCATTCCCTTACTTTCCTTTTACTTCCCCCTCCCAAGACCCTGATAATCACTATTCTGCTCTACTTCTCTGGGTTTGATTTTTTTAATTACACATAAAAGTAAGATCATTCTTAAAAACTTACAATAAAGTATAAAATAAACATAATATGAACAGAACAAGTAGTATTTGTCTCTGTGCCTGGCTTATTTCACTTGTCATAATGACCCCAGGTCATCTCTGCAGTCACAAATGATGAGATTTCCTTCTTGTAAGGGTGACTTGTGTACTGCTGTGCATACACCATGCACCATGCACCATGCTTTTTTATTTTTTCATTGATGGACTTCTTGACTGATTTTCATATCTTAGCTTCTGTGAATCATGGTGCAATGAAAACAGAAATCTGTATGTCTCTTCAATATATTGTCTCCATTTCTTTTGGGAATAAAACCCAAAAGTAGGATTACTGAATCATATGGTAGTTCTATTCTTAATTTTTTAAGGAAACTCCATAATGTTTTCTATAATGGTTGTACCAATTTACATCCTCACCAACAATATGCAAGGGTTCCCTTTTCTCCACATTCTCCCCACCCACTTGTTATCTTTTGTTTGGGGGACGGTTGTTTGTTTGTTTGTTTCTTTGTTTTTGGTACCAGGGATCAAACTCCGGACCTTGCACTTGCAAGGCAGGCAGCAGAAACACTGAGTTAATCTCTACCCTCATTTGTTATCTTTTGACTTTTTAATAACACCCAAGCTAACAGGTAGTGATGGGATCTTTTGCTGTGGTTTTAATTTATATTTTTCTGATAGCTACTGATATTGAAAAATTTTATATACATGTGGGCCATTTATATGTTTGTGAATATCTGTGCACAGCCTTTGCCTGTTTTATAATTGGCTTTCTAATGAGTTGAGTTCCTTATAAATTTTGATAGTAGTGACTTACCAGATGTGTGGTTTGTAAATATTTTCTCCCATTCCAAAGATTGTCTCTTTATTCTTTTGTTTCCTTAGCTTTTCAGACTGCTGTAATCTCATTTGTCTATTTTATTTTTGTTGCCTGAGCTTTTGAGTCATACCTTCCCCAAAAATCATTAGTTAGGCCAATGTCATGGAGCTTATCTTCTACATTTTTTCTAGTAATTTACATTTTTAGGTCTGAAATTTAGATATCTAATCCAGTTTGAGTTTATTTTTGTAAATAATGTCAGAAATGAGGTACTAATTTCATTTTTGTGCAATGGATATCCAGTCTTCCTAATACTATTTATTGACAAGACTCTTCCTTATTGCTTGTTAATAGCAAATCTTTGAATAATCAATTTATCATAAATCAATAGATTTGTTTCTAGTGTCTCTATTCTGTTCCATTATCTATATATCTTTTTATGCCACTATCATGCTAGTTTGATTTCTATAGCTTTGTAGTATGTTTTTAAAATAGTGTGAAACTTCCAAGCTTATTTTGTCTATTCAAGGTCTTTTATAGTTTCATACAAATTTTAGGATTGCTTTTTTCTGTTTCTGTGAAAAACATCATCTCAATTTTTATGGTGATTACACTGAATCTGTAGATTACTTTGAGTAATATGTACATTTAACAATATCATTTCTTCCTATACATAAACACAAAAGTTTATTTGTGTCTTCTTCAGTTTCTTTCATAAGTGTTTTATAGTTTTCAGTATATAGTTTTTTTTCTTTTTAGTTAAACTTATTCCATTTAATTTTTGTAGCTGTTATAAATGGGATTATTTTCTTGACTGCTTTGGGGGAGAGTTTGTCCCTAGTGAATAAATATGCTAATCATTTTTGTATGTTAAGTTTATGTCCTAAAATATCACTGAACTTGTTTATTATTTCCAACAGTTATTGGAGTAGTCTTTAGGGTTAACTATATATAAGATCAAGTTATCTGCAAAGAGAGACAGTTGAACTTCTTCCTTTTTTTTTTTTTTTTTTTCTTTGCCTAATTGCTCTAGCTAAAACTTCTTTTAGCTCTACCTAAAACAGAAGTGGCAAGGATGGGCATCCTTGCCTGATATCAGAGGAAATGCTTTCAACTTTTCACCATTAAATATAAAGTAACATTATTTTTAATTATTTCACTTTAAATAAGATGGAATGAAAAGAAGCCCAGAGAGCAAAGTGCATTACTTAAAGATGCAGTATATACTTTTCTAATTTTTAAACAGCACATATTTATTCAAAGAAAAAAGTAATTTATAATGATTTAAAATAAAATTTAAAAGTAGAAAAAAAGTATAAAGTTATCTTATCGGATGTAGGTTTGTAATATTTTCTCCCATTCCATAAGTTGTAACTTTGTCTTATTGTTGCTCTAGCTTTCCAGATGCTTTTTAGTTTGATATAATCTCATTTGTCTGTTTTGCTTCTGTTACCTGAGTAAGAAAAGCTCTTATACTTAGGTACATTCCTTATATACGTAACTTGTTGAAAACACTTGTTACCTGACCTAGCAGGCTAATCTTGAACTTTCCTTGCTCCAAGCCTTGACTCAATCAGTTCCTTAAAATTCGTTGGTTCACTTCAGTAGGTAATGCAAAGATATTTTTTAAAACCATGAAACTCAGTTTTGAATATAATACAATGAATTAGCACTCTCATACACTACATATGAAAATATAGATTAATATAGATTAATATATTCCATCTACGAAATGGTTTGGTGGATCAAACAAGCAACTTGAAAATGTCCTTTTTTTTTTTTTTTTTTTTTTTTTTTTTTTTTTTTTTTCTGGTATTTTTTGTACCAGGGATCAAACTCAGATCCTTGCACTTATGAGGCAGGCAGTGAAACCACTGAGCTAAATCCCCAGCCCAATAACGTCTTTACTGTGATCCAATTATGCCAATTTTAGCAGTCCAGACTACAAAACTGATCCAACTGTTTGAAAAAAGATGTTTGTCATAGTTATTAAAATGAAATAATGAGAAAACAACTAGCAAAAACAATATACATACATACAAATAATACAAATGATAGAAAATTAAAATATCAAAAATTATACTTACTAAAACTTTATAATGCATTTTTTTTTTTTTACTTCACAATCAACTTTCTTGCAAAGGTCTTTTTTTTTGTCTCTTTCCATACCTGCCTTTCATCCTTTAAACTCCTATAGAATGGTTTCCGATCAGCATCATGCTCCTAGAATCCTTCTACTAAAAGTGCATTCGTGAGGTACTCCTACTTCCTTGTAAAAAATTATTTTAGGGCACTTTCTAAAATCTCTGTTCAAAGTGTTCTCCTTTTTGAAGAATTTCTAATCTGTTAGCTTCCATTCCGTGGAGCTCTGCTGGTCTTCCTATGACCAGATATTCTGTGTGTTGAGCTCCTTACTTCTTCCTGGCCCTTGTAAGCTAAAAGAGTTCAAAGTTCAAGCTGAGGTTGGCTTTTCTTCTGACTCTGCAGTCGCAGATAATCTCACTCTGTCTTCAACTACTATTAATACATACTAAAGATTCCCAGGTTCACCTCTGCAGCCCAGATACCCCTCCTGAATTCCAGATATGTGTGGCTCAATGCCTCTTGGACAGCTCTATTTTGCTATGCCATAGGCATTTAAGATTTCACAAACTTTAACCTTAATGCATTATCTTACCCATCAAATCTATGATTGAACCTTTCTACTTTCCTTATTTAAAGGTAACCTGTCACTCAAACTTCAGCTCTGGTCTCCTCTATAATCTCTCATAATCTTCATGGATAAGCAATGCTGAGGCCTAATTCTTTGTACTCGTTTTCTTTTTTGTTTTTTGAAATCATCAAAATGAAAATATGACCTTAGGATATTTAAGAGAATTCCATTTTCTAAAGGAGTGACACATAACCACAGTATCCTGAAAAAGGTCTCATGACCTGGGCTTCCATTTGTGTTTACAATACATGGGCACAGATATTACTAGAATATTCAGATTATTTTATTCAGCACATAAAAGACAAATGATTTCAAAGTACACAATATTAACCAAACAGGGAAAGGGGCAGGCTAAATTAAACATTTGGTATCCAATAGAAGTACACCAATGAAGCCAGGATGGTGGTGTGTGCCTATCAGCTTCACACTCTGGGAGGCTGAAGCAGGAGGACGGAAAATGGGAGCCCCCACCTAGGCACTTCAGAGCTTAAGGAGACCTTGCCACAAAATAAAAAAATTTAAAGGGGCTGAGGATGTAGTTCAGTGCACTGGCCATGTTTAATTCCCAGTGCAAGAAAATAAAAATAATAGGCCAGAGAAATTTAGAAGAAATTATATGTAAGCAGTTGGCTTCATATTCACCTTTCAAGCAGTAATTTACTTTCAGCTAAACATCAGTTGTTAAATTTAATTGATATCATTAATGTTTTGCTTTTTAGTTGTTTCCAGTTATTCTGTATATAAATTTATTATTTTATAGTGTATAAGAACCCTCATTATGAACATATATTTTTAAATAAAATAATTTTATTGCACTAAAGATTTTCACACTACACGATTCATAAACTTAAATTGTAAGATTCAATAGATTTTAGCACATTGACAGAGTTGTACAATTATGACCAAAAGTTTAGGTCATTTTTTTTGTTTTGTTTTGGTTGAATTTTTTTGGGGAGTTGGTTTTTTTGAGACAGGGTTTCTCTATGTAGTTCAGGCTGGCTTTCAACTTACTGTGTAGCCTGGGCGGGCTTTAAGACATCTTCCTGTCTCAGCCCCATGAATGCTGGGATCACAGTCATGTGCCACCACACCCAGTTAGGTCATTTCTGTTATCCCAAATCAGAACATTCTACAAACTATCTACCATCTCCCAATCCCTCCCCACTAAATCTAGGTAAACACTGAACTACTTACTCTCTATCATCATAGGTTTTCCTATTCTTGGATTTTTTTTTCAAAATAGACTATGTTCATAACAATAAAGACTTTAACATATTCCACAGAGACCAACAAAAAAAAAAATCCAACAGCTGCTAGATGATGCAAAGAAGAATAACATAAAATTGATCTGCGTCAATGAAAAAGCAAGAGATACAACAAATGACACACAAAAAACCCTATTTAGCTCAGCAGTTCGGTGGCCTACCTTGCAAGCGCAAGGACCGGAGTTCAATCCCCAGTACCAAAAAAAAAAAACTATTCACAGAAGTAATAGCAGAAAACTTTCCAAGAAGGGAAAAAGAATTTGACATACATATAAGTGAGGCATATAGAACTCTAATTAGTCATGATCAAAAAAAACAAGTCTACCCCACGGCATATAGTAGTCAGGATTCCACAAACTTAACACAAAAATAGAATATTAAAACCTGTGAGAGAAAAGAAAGAAATAATCTATAAGGAAAGCCCATCAGAATCATAGCAGACTTAATACAAACCCTCAAGGAAAGTTTGGAGTTAAGTATTTCAAGTCCTAAAAGAAAGCAATCTCCAACCCAGATTGATGTACCCCACAACATTATCTTTCAAAATTGGTTGAGAAATAAGATATTTCCATGACAAAGAACATCTGAAGAAAATCATGACCACCAAACTAGCACTCCAAAATGTTCTGAAGTACAGTCTACAAAGAGATAACAAAGACTACAACTCCATGAACCCCAACAGAATGAATCCACCAGGTAGGGCAAGTAAAACAGGAGAAAAAAAAGGGGAACCACCAACAGGAAAATAACATGACAATACATATCAATTATAACCATCAGTGTAAATAGTCAATTCACCAGTCAAAAGACAGACTAGCACAATGGGTCAAGAAGCAACATCCAACAATATGCTACATGCAAGAAACATATGTAATTCAAAAAGAAATTCATACACAACACAAGGATGTAAAACAATACTTTATGCGTGTGGAAAAAAGCAAGGGTAGCTATTCTGTTTACAGACAAAGTGGATTTCAAGCCAAAACTGAGTAAAAGAGACAAGGTCACTACATCTTTGTAAAGGGACCAATCCAAGAGGAAGAGATAATGATCATAAATGTATATGCACCAAATATCAGGGCACTCAACTACATAAAACAAATATTAATGGACATGAAAAAAATCATATAAGTACTCATACAGTTGTAATGGGGGACTCAATAACCCACTGTCACAAATAGACAGATCAGCCAGACAAAAAAAATCAACAAGGAAATATTAGAACTGAACAAAACTTTTGAACAACTGTACTTAGTAGATGTCTACAGAGTGTTCCACTCCATAAAATCAGAATACACATTCTTCTCAACTGCACATAGGACATTCTCCAAAATAGATAACAGAACACGCTTAAGTAAATACAAAGGAACTTAAATTATCCCATGTATATTATCAGATTATAGTGCAATGAAATTGAAAATCAATGGCAATAGAAACCACAAGAACTTCACAAACACATGGAAATTAACACCCTCCTGAATAACCAGTAGGTCACTGATTAAATTAAAGAAGAAATCAGTTTCTACAATTAAACAATTATGAAAATACAACATACAGAAACTTATGGGACACAGTGAAAGCAGTGCTAGGAGGGAAATTCAGAGTGGTGAATATTCATATCAGAAACACAGAGTGGGCTCAAATAAACAACCTAATGTTGAACCACAAGATTCTAGAAAAAGGGCAAGTAAAGCCCCAAACTCATAGGAGGGAGGAAATTATAAAGATCAGAGCAGAAATTAATGCAATGGAGACAAAGAAAAAAATACAAAGAATCAATGAATAGAAGAGCTGGTTCTTTAAAAGATTAAATAAAACTGACAAACTCTTAGCCAACCTTATCAAAAAAAGGAAAGAAAAGACTCAAATCCATGCAATTAGGAATGAAAAGGGTGAAATCGTAACAGATCCTGCCAAAATCCAGAAAATCATCAATACTTCAAAATCTGTATTCTAATAAAATGGAAAACACAGAAGAAATGGACAAATTCCTAGATACATATGAATTACCAAAGCTAAGCCAAGAAGATACATAAATTCTAAATAAACCAATATGAGTCAGTGAAATTAAAAATGTAATTAAAAACCTACCAATGAAGAAAAGCCCAGGCTCTTATGGATTCACTGAAAAAAAATTAGCAAAGACTTAATGCTAATGCTGCTACTTCTCAAACTTTTTAATGAAATTGAAAGGGAAGCGATACCCTCAAAGTTAATCCTGGAAGCAAGCATCATCATGATACCAAAACCAGAGAAGGGGGCCGGGCATTAGCTCAGTGGTTCCGCCGCCTGCCTTGCAAGCTCAAGGACCCGAGTTCGATGCCCGGTACCACCAAAACAAAACCAGAGAAAGATTTGAACAAAAAAGAGAACTACAGGCCAACCTCCCTAATGAACACAGGTGTAAAAATCCTCAATAAGACTTTGGCAAGCAGAATGAAGCCAATCATCAAAAAGGTTAAACTCCATGACAAAGTAGGATTCATCCCAGGAACGCAGGGATGGTTCAACATACGCCAGTCAATAAATGCAATACACCATATTGACAGCCAAGAACAAAAACCATATGATTATGTTAATAGATACAGAAAAGCATTTTACAGGGCCTCACAATGGTGCTGGCAGTCATTTTTTGAAGCGAAATGGCTGTTTGTAGGTATCCACGAGCAGAAACAAGGCTTCCAGGTTTCAGTTTAGGGCACACTGAGAGTGCCTGGAAAGGGGCCTGACAGTAGCTCCAGGGCGCTTGCCTGCGCCAGACTTTTAGAACTCTGGGCCCCTGCCTAGGGCAGGCTTTCACCTGCAGGTGGCGCCCGCATTCCTCCGTGGCGGAGTGTCAGACAACATGTTAGCCTCTCTAAAGCGCATAAAATGCAGCTCCATGGGCCCCGCCCGCTATGGATATGGTCACACCCATTCCTTGTCCCCGCCCACTACGGAGGCGATGGCGCGTGGCGATTGGTGGCACTGCGGGGGCGGTGCTCCGGGAGGTGGGCTGATGGGGTGGGCACTGGGAGGGGACAAAAGCCTGAAAGTAAGCGGCGCCGACCCACCCTGCAGTCCCTGGTCTGACCCACCAAAGTGTTGCAAGCTGCGCTCCGGCCTGGATTGGGGCTGTGCGTGTGCGCCCGAGAAAGATGACAGCTTTTCACTGTTGCTGTAGCTCCGTGACTGTTGGGGGAGGGGGCTCTGATTCCGCCTTGGACCGGGAAGGTGGGCGTGCCGGAGGGTGCCCTGCGAGAGGCCCGGCCGCGAGGGGCAGAGCCGGGCTGGGCCGGGGACAAGGAAACGCGAAGGAAGGGGATGCTGGCGCTTGGATTCCCTGGAAATCTGAGGAGCACCTCGCGTGCTCGGGAGAAGGCCGAGCGGCGAGGCTCCGGCCGCTGTCACCGATGGTCGCCGGACCGCCCGGGTCTCCGATCCTGGGAGGGCCGTTCCTTGGCCAGATCGCCGCGCCTGGATAAAAGGTCCCGGCTCCACTGAGGAAAGCAGCGTGGAAGGAGGAATCGAGCCAGCTTCGGTTGCAGCCCTGTTGCACAATGGTAACGAGGACATCTGCAGGTTCCTAGCGTCACCCAAGGACGTGTAAACCAAACCCCCCTAGATGCCCTAGCAGGCTGCGAGCCGGGACATGCCTTCGGATACACACAGAAATGTTTGTACCACGTTTCTTTGGAAAGTGCCCGCGGATTAAAACCCGCCCTTTGCTCTTCTGGATACAACGCAGCTCTGTACTTTAAGCCAGATAAACCGGGCTATCTGGCAGATATTAAAAAGAGCTAAGTCCTCCTCACAGGGGTGCTTCGTATGTATGTTACGACTCTCTATTCCCGATTTTGTTTTATTTCAGGAGGTAAACGGCATTTAGTTCTGTCTGCAAGATTAGAAGGAATTGGAGGTGACTAGAAATCGTTTCATTTGTAAAAATGAGAATTAGCGGGTTCCTCTCATGTACTTCTTAGAATGTGGCAATACTTAGTTGTTTGATACGTCTTGGGAGCAAGTGTAGGCCTGGCAAGGGAGACAGGAGTACATCCCAACAATAAATTCCTTGTTCCTTTTAGCCTAACACTTTGTTGTGCAGAATTGAATTCTGTTTGGTTGGGGGGGGGTGCCCAGAAATTCTTGCTCTTCAATTCCCCCCCCCAAAAAAGACTAACAAGTTGACCTTGACATAATTAAAATTAAACGGAGTAAAGGGCATGTTTTTGTTTAAACTACTGTGTGTCATGACTCCAAGGTTCATTTCTGGCAAAGCACAGGTATGTCAGGAGATTGGAATTCAGCTGCCTTCAGACTCAGTAAATGGACTATACTGTTGGGAATCTCCTTCTGAAGTTGGGGCTGGGTGGGGACAGAAACTCAGAGGCACAAGGAGGCAGTGAATTTAGTAGAACCTAACCCCCACTCCAAATCAAATCCAGAAAAAGTACAGTAATGCCCTACGTTTTAGAAACAAGCTTTCCTTTTTTTTTTTTTTTTTTTTTTAGAGGTGGACAAATAATGTGAAATGTTTCCATTACGAATCATATGATGTAGAAAAATTACTGCAGAAAGTGTGTCTGCACTCACCGAGAAGGAAATAATGAACTGAAAAAAATACACTCAGTTCTGACATTTTAGTAAAGGGTCTGATCTTCTGTTAACTGTATTTGGCACCAAGAAATTATAATTGTTGTGTAATACTATGTAAGAACATGGCCATGAAAATGTAATAATCAAAACAGATAAGTTTGCTGCCCGCTTTTGTTTTAAGATTGTCTTTAAAGCTACGGTGACATTAAGTGTGATGACAACCTAGAATCTAACATGCATTCTAAAGTTGTTGCTGAAAGTACTGATGGGAAGTAATTGACACATATACACCTTTATTTTTTCAATTTTTTGTACTTGTTGAGTTCCAGAAAGTTCCCCAGTGAAGTTCTAGAGAACCTCCTCTATACTAGTAAGCTGGATTCAAGATTTGCAAATTTGGGAAGTGAAAATGGGCCTGAGGGTTGGGAATGCACTCTGGCTTATGAGGAGGAATAGAGGTTTTTTGTCTGCTAGTCATTATATTTTTTTGTTTAAGGACAAAATTATATTAGCTCAACTTTTCAAGAGAAACTAGTTTCTTTTAGTCAGTTTTCCTTGAGTTCTCAACTCTAACTGAAGGAGATAAAAGCAATTTGCAGTTGTGTTGTTAGGAGGAAAGGTTTCCATGGGTATCACGAGAAGGAACAGATGCAGAGCCTCTTTGCCCCTTAGGGAACAAGAGCAGGACATGGCTTTGGAAGCTTCACTGTTTGGCTTCTTCTGAAGGGTTTGCTATTCTTTTCTGGCAGTGAGGTTGATTATTTAGTATTTGCTCCCCCCACACACTTCATTCTTACACAGTGACACATCCATCCCCTCTAGAGCAACTCAGTGTTCCCATTTCACCTGCATCACTGGTAATCCACAGGGTAGGAGTTGAGGGACAGAGGGACACACTTCCCTTCCATACCTCAGTTTCTCTGACAAACTACCTTTGTATTTGGAATCACATCTCTGATGTCTGTGTTCCATCAGGAATTCTAAATCTTTTACTTTCCAAGTTTCCTGGCTCAAGAACCAGTTGATTGTCCTCGTTCTTTTTTTATTAATTTTTATTGGTACATTTTAGATATACATAATGATAAGATTCATCCTAGGGAATTTGTACCTGTACATGATGTATCTTGCTTCTTTTTTTCCCACTTTTCCAACTCCCCTTCCTTTAATCCCTTTTCCCCTCCTTATTTACAAAAGCTTTGTTTCCATTTTTCCCTTCTATTCTTTTTTATTTTCCCTTCCTTCCCTTTTCCCTCCCACCTCCCTCGTTCCCCTTCCCATTTGAACATTTTCTTCCCATTTCCCATTATCTGCTATACATTTTTGTCCTTATTTACCTCTCTGGTTTCTCACACCAGAAAAACAGTGCAGTATTTAAATGTGTGTTCGATTTATTTCACTTTAAGAGTATGTATGCTTTCAAAGTACATCAATTTAGCTAAAAATGTCTTAAGTTTATCCTTCTTTGTGGCAGAGTAGTACTCCATTGTATAAAAAAATCACATCTTTATCCATTCATTGGCTGATGGGCATTTGGGTGGCTTCTAAGATTTAGCTATTATAAACTGTGCCACTATAATCATGGGTGTGCATATATCACTGTTTCATGATACTTTTAATTCTTTCTGAAAGATACCAAGAAGGGGGATAGCTGGGTGCATGTCCTCATCCTGCCATCTTGGAGGCCCAGTAAAAAAAGTTGAGTAGAAGCTTCAAATAATGTGATATTATAGAAAGACATCATTTCCTAAGATAAACTAGTAATTGAAAAGATGGCTTTATTAAGGGTATGTTACAGGCTCACCCCATCCCTCCATGTTCTATCCAGGTGTCCTCAGCAATGCTATTTTTCTCTTAAAATGGGAAAGTAATTTCCATCTTATAGGGCTGACTCAGAAACCACATGTGAAGTATGTTAACATAACACTTCATACTAATAAAGTGCTGATCAGCTCTAACCGTGAGAGTAATCATTGCTAACTAGCTTTTTGTATGTTCTTTTAGGAGTCACCAAATTGTTTATATTTCATTTTTACTCCAGTGAAATAAATGACAAGGCCAATCTTGTTTTTTCTTTTCAGGTTTATCATCAGTAAAAATGTCCAAAAAAATCCATGGTGGTTCTGTGGTAGAGATGCAAGGAGATGAAATGACACGAATCATTTGGGAACTGATTAAAGAAAAACTCATTTTTCCTTATGTGGAACTGGATCTGCATAGGTAAATGAATAATTGTCCATATAGGTAGCAAACTCAGAAAACATAATCTGGATTATATCAGAGTATAACTAGTTATGTAAAATAAACATAGCTATGTTTGGTGACTAAAGCTTTTTTTTTAACCCAAATATATTGAGATGAATCTTTTACTTTAAACTTCGAGAAAAACTGGGTTTTTACTCAACTGTCAAGAATTAAGAGGGAAACAGTGATTATCAGGTCTTTCTAACCTTCTTTCCTGTGAAAAGTCTTACTTGTAGTAAATCACTAGCACAAGGTGTTATTTCTGGAAGAGAAATAGAGGATGTAAGAAACAATAAACTAAATGTAGTAAGCACAATTTTGCCCTTTCAAGCTCAGTTTTCTACCACTGTATTTAATTAGTCTGTGATGTTTGCCCTTGTTGTTCCTCCTGCCTTTTGCCCTTTTTATACAATTGCAGCACAGAAAAAAACCCTTGCAGTGACTTAATTCAATACTCACCTTCCAGCAGCAGTTCCCTGAAATTATCTGCGTTCCTTTGTGCTAGATTACAGTATTTGAGAGGCAAATATGAAAGTCTGGGCAATTCTCTCATTTTCCTCCCATGTTTTCCATGAGCTTGCTCTTGCTTTTTGTACATTTGAATGAGATAGAATTATTTAAAGGATGAAGTGCTGGAAGACTGGTGTGGTATAATACTGAATAACATTTCTGACAAACTGTTGGCAACTACAAGTGTGTTTGCCCTGACCCAAATTTATTCAGAATTCATCCTAACGACTTGTTACTAGCTTGGCTGTAGGCAGTTCTTGTGATGCTGTTAGGCACCCTTTTTAATTGTTCTTACCCTAAGTTGCTGATAACATTACAGTGTAGCCATGATAAAGATGCAGAGGCTTTCTGCCAGAGGTTGACCAAATGTAGAGGAAAGGAAGCATAAAAACAGCTTCCAAACTGGGTGTGGTGGCACATGCATGTAATCCCAGCACTTGGGAGGCTGAGGCAGGATTGCCCTAAGTTTGAAGCCAGCCTGGGCTATGTAGTGTGTTCAAAGCCAGCCTGAACTACATCATAGCAAGACCCTACCTCAGAAACCATCTTCCAAGTGGGTTGAAGAAGCATATTGTGAACTCACCCATTTCAGAGCTTTGTATTACAGTGGGTGAACTTGGAAGACTCTGTGGGTCCAATATAATGATTACAAAGATACTTTGAGCCTCTCACTTTTTGGATATGGAGTACTTATGGCTAGGAAGAAAACTCAGTGGTTACAGTCCAAGGAACTATTGGAGGCTCAAAAGAATTTTAATTTATTCCAAAATACTATTGTTTGGGCCAGGATGTTGTTCAGCAACACAGCGCCTCTCTAGCAGGCATGAAGTCCTGATTTCGATCCCCAATACCAAAAAAACCAAAATTACCATTATTACCAAGAAGAGGGGAGTGGTTAGTTTGTTTATTTTATGTACAAGATGTGATCAAAATAAGAAATGACTAATAAAAAAATTGTGTTGCAGTAAAAGTCACATTGCTGTTATTCCCTCTCAGAATACTTCTCCTTTCCTCAAATACACTCGTCCCAACCCTTTTGCCACTTTCTGAAGCTGTTCTGGTAGTCTAGTCCTCTTTTATGTCCCTATGAGGTATAATAAAAAAACACAGTGAACACTGCTGCCAAGTGCCATCCAACAGAAAGGCAGGCTCATAAAATGTATCCTCATTCACCATATTCACTGATGCACTGAGTGACTTCTGGCTCTTCCCCAAGGTCAAAATGACCAGGAAAAGCTAAGTGTTTTGAGTCATTTCAGGACATTGAGGCAGCCATGACAACTAAAGATGCTCATGAAAGCAAAGTTCTCAAATTGTTTCAGAAAGTGGCAGCAATGATGGGATAAGTGTATTCAGAGTGAGAAGGAATTTGTTAAGGGGGGTCAGTGGCAATGTGACTTTTACTGTCACATTGTTAAAATTTAACCATCCACCATTTTTGGGGATCATACTCCATAGGTAAACAGTGGTCTAATAACTTTTTTACCTTTGGTTTTTGAGACAGTGTCTTGCTATGCAGTTCAGGCTGGCTTTGAACTTACTGTGTAGCCAGGCTGGCCTCGAATTTGCAGCGATCCTCCTGTCTCAGCCTCCCAAGTCCTGGGATCACAGGTGTGTGCCACTAGGCCCAGCAGTCTCAGAACACTCATTGTTTTCTCTTAGAAATATTAGGGAAATAAGCAAAAAAAAAAAGTATCAATTTTCTAGTAGATTCTTCTGAGAAATGGTTCCTAGAACATGAAAATGCTGACTATACTTCTTAAGGAGTTAGGATTAGACATTTGTCGATACTCAGGACTCCTTAGGCCAGAAGATAGAGTATATGGCTTTGTTAGATTTACGTGAATTATCAAAGATCAAAGCTAGAAATGAAGCTAGGCATGGTAGGGTGGTGCCTGCCTGTATTCCAGCACTTGGGAAGCTGAGGCACTAGGGAATTTGAGGATTGCTGTGAGTTTGAGGCCATCTTGCTCTACAAAGTGATATTGTCTTAAAAAAAAAAAAACAAAGTAAATCAAGCATCAGATATGGTGATCCAGGCCTGCACCAGCACTCTGGGAGGCTGAGGCAGGAAGATTGCAAGTTTGAAACCAGCCTGGGCAGTGTAGTAACTTGGGAAGACCCCATCTCAAAATAAAAACTAAAAAAGGGGATGCAGTTATAGTTCAGCAGTACCACAAAAATAAAAACAAATAACCATAAATGCATCAAGATTGCAATCTTTGTACTTGTGTCAGCAGTTGGGCTATACAAGGAAAGGAAGATCTAAAAATTAAAGTAATATTCATGGTTTAGCAATTTTGAGGGCTTTAAAGTCTTGGGGAATAAACTAGTTACATTTTTTTTTTATTACTTTCAACAGCTATTACACTTTAAAGCTTTACAGTCATTTTCTATGCTCCGTGGACAACCAGCGTTCATTAAGCTCTGAATGACCTGCAAAATAGGTGTTGGTATATCTTGAGCTAAAATTTTTCAGCATGTACAAGAGCGTTGGTGGATTCCATTGCTTACCCAGTACATTATAGGCTTGTTTCCAGAACAAAGAGACTTGCCTAAGACCCAGAGGGAGGTTCCCCACATAATTAACCAGCATTAATGAAGGAAACATCTATCTCTACCGCCACTTTAATGCCAAAATACACAAACACAAGCTTTCCATCCCTTTTTTAAACAGCACAATTTCACTAAGGGAAAGATGAAGGTGGTAGCTAGGTTTAATTTGTGTGCTAAGTATGTGGTGGGAAACCAGGCCAAAGGTTGCTTATGTGATTGCTGCTTTGTGTGTGTGTTTGTGTGTGATTGCTTCTATATGGTGAATAACAGGAGGTAGTTTGGCAGTGTTTGTTGGTTTTTAGTTTCCTGGTAGATAGCTTTCCATGATAGTACAAGGAGACTGTACTGTCTCCAGACCCTCCAGTCTGTCTGAGTTCCTTCTGTGTTTAGGGTATGCATTCATTTTTAAAGCCTGACAGATTAGGGTATGTTCAGGGACCTTCACTTTCTGTATGGCAAACTGCATACCATTATTGTGGTCGCCCATTATAACCTATCAGTTTGGCTGAGAAGTTGTATTTATCCTTTTTCCCTTCCCAAGCTATGACTTAGGCATAGAGAATCGGGATGCCACCAATGACCAGGTCACCAAGGACGCTGCAGAAGCCATAAAGAAATACAATGTTGGTGTCAAGTGTGCCACCATCACCCCTGACGAGAAGAGGGTTGAGGAATTCAAGCTGAAACAGATGTGGAAATCACCAAATGGCACCATCCGAAACATTCTGGGTGGCACTGTCTTCAGGGAAGCCATTATCTGTAAAAATATCCCCCGGCTTGTGACTGGATGGGTAAAACCCATCATCATCGGTCGTCATGCCTATGGGGATCAAGTAAGTCATTTTGGCATAATTTGATTCTTCATGTTTTTTTGTGTGGTCCAGCAGTTCCAACTGGCATGTTTTATTCTTAAGCAAAATTGAGAAATGCAGATATGTATAGCTACATATTTGCACACATTTAGGTAGAGATAAATATTCATAACCCATTTGGACAAATACGATTTTTTGCCTAACATGTTTTCTCTTCGTTTATCCTTTACACCATATAATATTGCCATTTTTGTGTTGGTAATTTCATATGATCAAATTTGACCAGTGGTTTTCAACACAAGCTCACAATGGGATCCCCTTAGGAGTTTTTCAGTGATTTGGTTTTGATTTGACTTTTTTGTTTGTTCTTCTGCCTTAATTCCTGTATTTGAATCTTACCCAACTCATATCTGAAATCTGAATTCAGTGGGGTTTAAACTATGCATGCAGAATTGAAAACCACCAAAGATTATATTAAACAGTTGTATTAAACTTTTTATAAAAGACAAACTGATCAAGTAGTTGAAAACACTCTCCTTAAAGTATTCCTTCCTGCTTAGAAAACAAATGTAGTTTTTGTACTGCTGTGTACGTAGGTTCATTGCCAAGTTAAGCAGAAAAACTTCTAGCTAAACAGATTCTGATTGCTGTGTTGACACTGAGGTTTCAGAATTTCATAGAAAGTAGCTCATGTCATAAACAGGAATTTGTAATGGTGAAATCTAGCTATGTAGTCAGTTCTGAACACAGTGCCTAGCATAGATGGCTCTCTGTTCCTAGGGACATGTCACCAACTCATTCCTTGGGCATCAGGTAACTCTTGTGGCTCAAACTGTCCCTTCACCCTAGTCAGTCCTTCACAAACACCCCCCAGTGACCAAGGCGAGGGGACATTGATAGTAAGAGTACAAATTCCTTAATCCTGGGAACACCACCTTGAGTTCTTACTGGTTCAGTCTTTCTTTTTGTCCTCTTTGTTGTCTTTCGTTTTTACTTTTTTTATGGCTTTAGTCATGTGGTAGAATGGCCATTCTAGTTTTTAAAGTCCGGGTTGAAAATTTCACGCATCACATTGATTCACTGACTGTTAAGTACATGGGTAGGTCTCTGCAAAGCTTTTATGATCCCTCGGTGCCTCAGTTTCTTCCTTTTGAAAAATGAGAACAAGTTACTCTCTATGGTGAAGGACTTTTATGTCAGAAGTATTCTGAACAGAGTAGATATTTAATCTTTTTTGTTACCCAACTGTTCTTTTACCAGCTGTTGCTAGTATTACTACAAACTAATAGGTGTGGCTGGTACTTAACTGCAAGGCACTGAATTAATCCTAGTCACTAAAGGAGGTTAAATGCAGCAATGACTTTGGGAAGCCCAGTGTGCCCTGGGTATGTTCATTTCTCCACTCACTCAAGACCGTAAAGCTAGAGGCTATCTTTGAACAGCCCTTTTATTGGGGCCATCAACCTGTCATAATTTCTTTCAGCATGATGGTTTCTTCGGGACAGAGACCTAGTGTTAGTAACACTGATAACTGTGGGGAGATTGAGCCCTGAATATCTAAATTGAGGACCAGATTCCAAGCCTTTTGAGCCTGTGTGCATCTTTTCCACTGTGTCATAGTTACTTCCTTGTAGGATTGTGTACAAATCCAGTGAGATCAGTACTTCCAGCACCTGGTATGTAGTAAGGCCACATTGTTAGTACTCTCATCATTGTCTTCAGTACTACAATTAGAATTATTAGCACCTCCCTCCAGAAATTCTCTTACCTCTAGGCCACGGTCAACTCTCTTCACATCCTTGTAGTTTTGTTTTGTTATACCTCCCCTGGTTCCCCTTTTGACATTTGAAACCTTTTTTGTTGCTTCTTATTTATGTTAGTCTTCATTAGGTTGTAAGCTTCCTTAAAGAAAGTGCCTTATGTTATTCCCTGCCCTACCCCAATTAGTTCTTTTAGAACTGCCCTGTTATAGTAGGCACCTAATGAATATTTACTGAATTTAATGCCTACTACTACTAGCTAGAAGAGCTCTCTGGATCTCTTCTTCATCCCCAAGATAAAGGTCAAGCTAACCCACCCTGTTTGTCTAGGTGTCTTCTTGTAATTTCTATTAGAATGTTTTTCTTATCTTGATATCTTTTTCCCCCCACATACAGTATAGAGCAACTGATTTTGTTGTTCCTGGACCTGGTAAAGTAGAGATAACCTACACACCAAGGGATGGAGCCCAGAAGGTAACACACCTGGTGCATAACTTTGAAGGTAAGTGTGAGTCCATCACGAGCTATATTTTCCTTTAATACAATCTAATCATTATTACTGGTTTTTTAGAGTTAATTATGTGACTGCTTAAAAATACAACTTAATCTATAGGATTTCTGCAGAACCCAAAATCCAACATAAAAGAAGTAATTGTCTTCCATGCCTTCTCACGGCATACATACAGGCACAAAGGGGTTAGCTGCTTAATCAGAAATGTAGGCAAAGACAAGTAAATAATGACAGTATACTCCTGTCTGAAAACATGAAGGGAAGGCTGGCAAAAGTCTATTCTTCACAAATTGTGTACATTAATGTTAAAAGCCCCAAGTCAGCTATCAGATAATCTTGCCCTTCGGGCTGGTTTACATTTGGAACTGGGTGCTTTATTTATTGTTCTTCCTGTCCTACTTTTTTAATCTGTGGAAAGTAAAACATTTCCTTTCTGCTTCTTCCTCAACTGCTTCAAATGTCCCTTAGGGCAAAGCCCATCCAAAAGTTGTTAAAAG
Organism: Fukomys damarensis; assembly: GCF_012274545.1. Classification (NCBI taxonomy): domain Eukaryota; kingdom Metazoa; phylum Chordata; class Mammalia; order Rodentia; family Bathyergidae; genus Fukomys; species Fukomys damarensis. Next base: position 108,698,624 of record NW_022900928.1, on the reverse strand, counting down.
CACTCATACAGACAAAAACCCTACCTTTTATTTTCTTTGCTTCTAAATGATATCATTTCAATAGAATCTAGTTAAGCAGGTTTGAGCATTTTTCTGTTTCGGAGCCAAGTGAACCTTGGTCATTGGCACGGGTTCCGGTTCTGACTTTCAGTAATAACAGAGTTCAACTAACAAGAGCTGTGAAACACCAGTGATAACTTGTAACACAATTACTTCCACCAGTTAAGTAGGCAAGCTTCATATCCTCCAAGAAATTACAAGGACTTTCATTCATTATTTGAAATGCAGATCTTTCTCAGCAACCAAGAATTGAGTACACACTTAGATTTAAAATACACATTGGATACTGTAGTACTTAAAAGTCAGATTCAAAATTATGTACCCATTTTTTTTAACACATTTCTGGCTTATATTAGTAGTTTTTGGTATTTTAATATCTTAATGACCATATGTGGGCTGGGGATTTAGCTCAGTTGGTGTTGCCTGCCTGTCATACACAAGGTCCTGAGTTCAATCCCTGGTACCACAAAAAAAGAAAAAAAAAAGCCCATATGTTTTGCTTATTTCTAGTTCCCTTCCAAAACAAGTTAGAATATCCTTATGTAAAATTGACTTTTGTTCCATTTGTGCCTTGGGAACTCATATACTATGTAGGGTGGAAGCCTTCCTGGGACTTTGGTAGTCTGGCCTCAGTTGTGAGAGCTGAGCCTTGATCCTTTGGTTGTGGTGGGTGACTATCTATCTGTATTACACCTCTGCCACATTTACTTTCCTCCTGTTTTCTCTCTCGGCAGAGGGTGGTGGTGTCGCCATGGGGATGTACAATCAAGATAAGTCAATTGAAGACTTTGCACACAGTTCCTTCCAAATGGCTCTGTCTAAGGGTTGGCCTTTGTATCTGAGCACCAAAAACACTATTCTGAAAAAATATGATGGACGCTTTAAAGACATCTTTCAGGACATATATGACAAGTAACTACAGTTGTTTTATTCATTTTTCTCTTCTTTTTCAAGTAAGCTGGCATTTATAGAACAGAATCTCCATCTCTTTAACCCTTTGACTCTAGGACAAATCAAGCGAAAATTATCAAGTAGATGACAAAATTGAGATTTAAAGAGGTGAAACAAAAGCATGCTGAGTTGCTTTTAGAAAAGTATTCTTTTTTTTCCTCATTGAGTTTATTGGTACATTTTAGGTATACAGTACAGTTACATTCATTACTGGGATCTTGTACCTTTACATGACAGGTCTTGGTTCCCATTTTTTTCCCCTTGTCCCTGCCCTCCCTTCACCCAAGAAAAGTATTCTTAAATAACGTTTTTACAGAGCAATGCTGTTTTAATGTTTGAGTCAAAGTCCCCTGTTAGTGATAGAAAGTTCTGCTTTTTCAGATGTGTGAGTTCGAGTCAGGCCTGGTGGTATTGTCAGCCAGAAAATGATTGGGCAGGGATTTGAGCCTATTTCTATTGGCTTCCCAAGTTTGTGCTACCTCTACTAAAAATACCGCTTCCTATCTCTACCCACTGTCCCCGTTGGGAGAAACAAAACCAATTTCTTTTAGGTACCTTTATCATTCTTTGTTTTTCTGCTGTTTCTTAGGCAGTACAAATCCCAATTTGAGGCACAGAAGATCTGGTATGAGCACAGGCTCATTGATGATATGGTGGCCCAAGCTATGAAGTCAGAGGGAGGCTTCATCTGGGCCTGTAAAAACTATGACGGTGATGTACAGTCAGATTCTGTGGCTCAAGGTAAGGACCAGAGGACTGAGTGGAAGGGGAGCCTGGCTGGTAGCAATGAGGTGTGCAGCTTGGAAAGAGGGATTTTGCAGCTTTTAGTTGTAAAATCATGAAATGTTAGTGCTGCAAGGCATCAGGTCCTTCCTCTCATGTGACAGATAAGGAAATTAAGCTAAGACTGGGGAATTGATTTTATTCAACGCCACATAGGAAGTACAGTAACTGGGTACATTGACACCCCTGACTCCAGCCTTAGAACTTAATAACAGTCAAGGGCCAGAGATTCAGCTGAGTGGTTCCGGTGCCTTCCTAGCAAGTGCAAGGACCCAAGTTCAATCCCCAGTACCAAAAAAAAAAAAAGGAGCTTAATGACAATTTCTCTTTCAACCTTTTTCCCTACTTGAAGTTTTCCTCCAATAGACAGCCAAATACCTGATCTGAAAAACATTCCCTGCCGGGCATGGTGGCGCACACCTATAATCCCAGCATTCAGGAGGCTGAGGCAGGAGGATCACTGCTAGTGCAAGACCAGCCTGGGCTACACAGTGAGTTCCAGAGCGGTCTGAACTACATAGTGAGACCCTGTCTCAAAAAAACAAAACAAAAAGAAAAAATTTCCCTTTCCTTGCTCTCCAGTTCTTAACATGATGTAAAAATGCCAGGGTACTCAGTCAAGGAGAGATAGTGAAGGCCCTGGATTGGCTGTCAACCAAGGTTGGTGTCTGTAAGAGCTCGTTCATCTGGCAGCAGGTCCTAATCATAAACCATCCTCCTTCGGCTAACCTCAAAGGCTTTTCTAGTACTTTTTAACACAAACAGTTACTGCCCAGCTTTCAACACAAAACAATGAACATAGAAGCCTAACACTGTTCACAGAAATTCAAGACACCGAGTGCTTCATGCCAGGGGTGAACGCTAAATCATCAGAAATTCTCCCCCATCTTACTTCCTTAGCACCAAGCTGTTTTTCCAGTTCCAGTTCCACATGGTGGCTGTGTTTGTGAATGTTGTGTTAGTCTCAATCATGTTTGCTTTTTCCCAGAAAGTACATTACTTTTTCTCTTATGAAAGTCAAATATCTCTTATCAGTTTGAAAGTCAGAACAGCCCAGTGAAAAATATCTTTCATGTCAGATATATGAGTTACATAACTGTACCCTCCTTCTGTGTCCCTAAATCTTCACAATCACTTGTGCCGAATGCATACAGGAAGGAGTGGTGCTTTATGGTGACTCCACAGAAGATAAGGACAATTATTCCTTGTATTCAGAGTTCTGGGACAGGGACCCAAAGTTACTCCATTGTTTTAAGTGTTCTGATGGCAACAAGAAGAGAGTAGAGAAATATTTCATATGTAAATGCCAAATTAAGGAAATCCAGAGGATTTTGAAATAAGAGGTGTAAAGTTGGCAATTCCTGAAGAGAGATCTACCCAAGATCTAGTGTTGGTCCGGAGCCTAAAGGTCATTGGTCTTAGGCTACTCAACAGGTTAAAAGGCAGCAGGGGTGGAGAGGTAGCAGTGCTGTGCCTGCCTGGCAAGTGCAAAATCCTAAGTTCGATCCCTGGTACTGGGGGGCGGGGAGGCAGCAGAGCTGTTTTTCTCAAGAGGTGTGAGCTATTTTGGACTCAGATCTGATAGTGGCACTGGGTTGTGTCTCCTAGTCTTAGTTGATAGATACATTTACTTTGGTATGGTGACTGTGAACTTTTCTAATTAATAAACATCTGAATGTTTATGAAATACAGGGAGAATATGGTAATATGAAAGAAGCTACTGATACCACACAGAAATCTCTTAATGGCACTGAAAATTGACCAAAGAATAAGTATAATTGAATGATTCCACTTAGTCTTAGACCAGGTTAGGCTTGAAGAAGGTAGCACTCTTTTATAAGTTTACATTACTAACTTCACAGATGCTCATGGAGGGTAGCAAAAGTGAAGAAAAGAAGAAAAGGGTTCCGTGATTTCGGGTGAAAAAGAGTGCGCAAAAGAGGAAAACTCAATTGCACGAACTTATAAATTAGAATATGGTTCTCTGAATAGGAAACCACAGAAGAGAATTGTTTTGTTGAGTTTACTAAAGAAAACAAGCAAGTGGGGTGTTGGGTCCAACCCCTGCTCTTTTTGCCTCCCTTTTCTTCCTCATCCCAGCAAGTCTGTACAGTATGACCCCAGAACACCCTCATATAGAGCGAACAGTAATGTACTGAGCTTTTTACTCTATAGCATGTACTGTGCTGAGGAATGGGAATATATTTTCATCTAATCCCTTTGGTTATCCCCACTTACAGGTAGGAAATCTAAGTTATAGTAGCATGAGGTCAGAGAACAAGGGTGAAATGCAGTCAGAACTCCATCATGGAGCAGGTACCCCTGAGACAAGTGAGGAAACATCACACCCTTCCCAGACCCCTTCACAAGCAAGATCTCTGCTTTCTGAAAGGCAAGAGTTAGTGATGACTCCATGTGTTCATGTTTACTTTGTTTCCCAAGACCTGACAAGATTTGAGTCAGTTGTCCTCAGGTCTTAGAGGCCAGTGCTCTTCACGCATTTGGTCTGATACTTCATGTTCTGTGGCCTACAGGTTATGGCTCCCTTGGCATGATGACCAGCGTGCTGATTTGTCCAGATGGCAAGACAGTAGAAGCAGAGGCTGCTCATGGGACTGTAACACGCCACTACCGTATGTACCAGAAGGGACAGGAGACATCCACCAATCCTATTGGTAAGATGCTGTACACTTCTGCACTGACTTCCGACCAGAGAACACTTGCCAGGGTGACCCAGAGGAGCTCAGACACGTCCCTTGGGTGCTCAGTGTTGGGTATCCAAAATCATCACTAACTAGCTGATTCCTTCTAGTAGGAGCTATTTTAAGATACTTCTTAAAACACACAGCAAGTGCTTCTCTGTTTTGTGGGAAAGTAGATGTTACAGAGAGAAATATTGTCAGCAAGCATTTTCCTTTACCCCTGTGCAGTGAAATTTAAAGTCTATAAATAAAAAGCTACATGGATAGATCTTTGCATGAAGGTGTCAAGGAGAGCACTTTACAAAGCAGTTACAGCCTAGAAAGAAGAGACCAACACAGATAGAAAATTCATGAGTGGCCTTTTCTAAAGTAGCATATGTGCCTTAAGCTTCAGGCACTAGTGCCACACCATAAAAGTGTGAATTTTCAAGTTTCTATTGGGCAAAGTATTTTCAACTTTTCTAAAACTTCCAGTCCTTTTGGATAGCATCTAATGACGTATATCACCTAAGCAAATACTTTTCTGTTTGAAGGAAATGTGAAACATTTGAGATCCCTAGAACTGAGATGATAGAAGTGTGGGGTTTTTGTTTCTCCCTTTAGCTTCCATTTTTGCCTGGACCAGAGGGTTGGCCCACAGAGCAAAGCTTGATAACAATACTGAGCTTAGCTTCTTTGCAAAAGCTTTGGAAGAAGTCTGCGTTGAGACCATTGAGGCTGGCTTCATGACCAAGGACTTGGCTGCTTGCATTAAAGGTTTACCCAAGTAAGTGTAAGATGCCCCAAACTTTGGTCAGATTATCACTTGTCCTCACTGGCCTCAAACACCAGTGCCTTTTAGAATATTAATTGTTATTCGACATCCTCATTAGGAATCAACAGATAGTTCCTGTGAATTATCAGATAGAGAACATTTTTAGCTTAATGGGACATAGAATCTTTTTGTAACTATGCATAATCTCAATTTTGTGTGTACGTTGTATCAGGAAAGTAGTGAAGACAGTACAGAAACAGGATAAAGCAGCACAGCAGTCATACTTTCATGTGCAAACTAGGCTGCAGGCTACATTTGGTCTGTGGGCTGGACAGTAACTTGCTGATCTCTAATCTTATTAACAATCATTGAATGAAAAGGTTCTGTTTGATTTTAGGAAGAAAATAAGACAATTGCAAAGGTAATTATGAGGCTAACTTATTCTACCCTTTTTTTAAATTTACAAATGAAAAAAGTAAGCAGTTTCAAGTATAACATGTCCATTTGATTCCAAATGATAAAATATCCTTTTAGTATCTGTAACTATTAGTCCCATAATCAAGGGCCTGTGTGTTGCCCAGGGTGTTTCTGAGGGCATGGTTGCCAGTGTCCCAGCTGTATTAGCTGCTAAATCATACCCCTCCTCAAAGTCAGAGTTAGAGACTATGATTCACCTCAAGAAATTCTGCTACAATTGAGCACCAATATCTGTCCCAGTGTTTCCCAGAGATCTCACGATCAGTGTATCCCAGTAAAAGGTATGTACTCTATTACTGTGTTTCTTAGCTTGACATGTTACTATCAATATAGGATCTTTGTAACCTGAGTGATAGGCATTTACCTGCCAGGATTATGGCAGCCAGTATATTATCTTTTAGTTTTCTTAAGAGCATTAAAGCTTGTTTTAAGGATTTAGGAGAACATGTGGAAATGTAGGTAAAGGCACGATTGTACCCTTAATAAGTTTCATTATTTCTCAGAATGATGAAAGTGGGATGAATTTGATCTTACTGGCTTTAGTGTGAACTAAGCTCTGGAATAATTTCAGCCTCAAAGCTTCATGGCAGGCGACTTCCATGAGTGGAGGAGACTCCCTCACAAGCTGCCCACAGCCTGAGTCCTGGACCTGGGTCAACCCCTAGAACCTTGAGTATAGTCATCGCCTATAGATTATAGCTTGTTAACATTAATTGATTTCCTTTTAGAAGTAAATAGAAAACACTACCTTAAGCAGTATTTCCTGGATTTTTTTGTTCTATTTCCTGTCATCTCAGAGACAAACTAAGTTTCCTTTTTTTCTTTTCTTTTCTGTTTCCTCCCCTATTAGTGTGCAACGTTCTGACTACTTGAATACATTTGAGTTCATGGACAAACTTGGAGAAAACTTGAAGATAAAACTAGCTCAGGCCAAACTTTAAGGTCACACCTGGGCTTAGGAAGATAAATGTCTTTGGTAACTAGGTCCATAGGTTTACATTTTTTTTTGTATGACACTCAAGGGTATAAAAACAAATCAATTTTGTAATTTGTTTAAAAGCGCAAGTTGATCTTTTCTATACGTTTATAGTCTTTCTCTTACACATGCAGTTATTGCCACCTTTGTGAACATGGCAGGGAACATTTTTTAAATTGTACTTTATTTTCTACTAGCAGCCTAGGATTCCTTTAGTATTCATTCCTATTCATTGTCACTTTCCTCATGTTCTGATATAAATGACCAAAATCAAGAGACCTCAAAAGGTTGCCTTTTTTGAGTAAACTTTGGGGACAATAGCCACAATGCTGTTCCCTAAAATACATATAAATTAGAAATTAACTCCCTTCCCTCCTGTCCCTGAGCACAGACACTGGAAGGTTTGGGTGTTACAGATGTCCCATTATGTGAGGTAGAGATCTATGTCAAATTCACACGTGATTGGAACAAAGAGTATGAGCAGAACTAAAATGTGAAGACCCTGCAGTCATTTTGTAAAACGCTTATTGAATGTGTCCAGTATGCTGAATATTTTTGAGGCCACCAGGAAGTTCAGAATCCAGAGTAACACTGACTGGAGGTATGTCTCTTTCTGTTCCTGGCTTGGCCTGAGTATTTTGCTGCCCTCAGTGGTGTATTTCATCCATGTGCAATAATGTGAGCTGAACCAGTTTTGAACGTCTGCCAGCCTATTTCCTTTCTTTTACATAAATGTGAGTTCTCAGAAGTTGATATTAAACACTATTGTAGTCCTGTTGTTCATATGATTTGTTAATTTTAATTAAAAGTACATGCTAATCACTCTTCTTCTGAGTTTTTGTGTACATGTGCTTACCTACTGAGTACCATGCAACATTATAGGCATGGGAATTTGACTCAAAAGAAATCTCTGTTCTCTGGAACTTCACTGTGGGCGAAATGGATAAGGGACAGACAGTGAGAGGGAGAGTCTACAAGTGGAAGGGAAGGTGACAGAAGATAGAACTAAAGGAGTGGAGAATAGAGGCTAGTGCTATCTATACACACACCGAGTTCAGACGTTATCTTCTAAGTTAATAGGGAGCTATGAAAACTTTTAAGAAAGAAGAGACATCATAATATTTTTATTGAAAAGAAAAACACCCTGGGCAACTTTACAAAACAAGTACGGCTGAGTATGGTGACAGACTCATGTAATCCTAACACTTAGGATGCTGAGACAGGAAGATTGCCTCAAGTTCAAGGCCAGCCTGAGCTATGTAGCAAGGCCCTGTCTCAAAAATAATTAAATTTTTTTTTTTAAAAACAGGGCTGTGGGGTAGGTAGAGTGGTGGGCACAATGGTGAGAGACCAGCTAGGAGGCTATTGTAGGACTTTAGGTAGGAAACAAGATCTGGATGAGGCAGTGGGACTGAGAAGGGATTGACTTGGGGATGTGGAGGGCTTGAGAAGGAAGTTGAATGGTGGGGTCTCAGCACTGTGGGGGTTAAGAGAAAAGAGTAAAGTCAAACGTGCTTCCCAAGTCACGTCACATCTAGAGAAAGGCCATCTCAGCCCAGCATCTTTGGAAGGAAGATTCCTTGAGCTTTTGCACTCATCTCAAGCATCATCTGTCTCTTGGTTATTTCTAGTCTGTCTTCCTGACAAGCTTCGAGTCAGGCCCTGACACCACTTCAACTCAGATCTGAAAAACACAGTCTTGGAATCCAGGTAGAGCTGCTATAAGATGTGCTCTTACCCTTTTCTTCCAGTACCACCCACAAAGTGCACCTCAGTTTAAGCCCATCATCCTAGAACAGCCTCCTTGCCAGGGGAAGCTCATAAAGGAAGGGCAGTGTATGTTGCCTGGGCAGTTTATCCCTCACCAACCTGAAGTAAAAAACCAACCCACATGAGCTCTGCTGAGGGAGAGGGAGATCAGGTTGCACAAAAGACCAGCTAATCACTCAGTGGAAAAAAACTAGCTTCTAGTTAAAATGTTAAGAAAGCATCAAGACAGGCAAATATTTTCATCTATATGAGATTTTAAGATATTTTTATACAAGATTTTTAACTCATAATCTGCATGAGAAGAATAGGGATATGCAAATTTAGAATAAAAGAAGCATACCAATGTTTTGTTGCTTGGTTTTGATGGCACTGTGGGCTGCTAAATTTATTTTTGACTAATCTCTAATGTAAAGATCTACCAACCACTCATTTTTAACTGATGCCTATAAGTCATTTTTAAATAGGATGGGTAGGCATTAAGGAACATTCATTCTTTAACATAATTCTATTGTATTTTACCAAAGTCCTAACAGATTGGTTGTGTACTGATTTTTGAGCCCTTTGATGTCCAACAAGCTGATTAAATGTGTTCCTTCAGATTACTGGACATTTGGCTTTTCATAGAATTCAAACTTTTAACATTTAAACTTTACATCAAAAGTAATTTATTGGGCTGGGGATTTAGCTGTGGTTCCGCCTCTTGCCTCTTAAGCACAAGGTCCTGAGTTCCATCCTGGGTACCAAAAAAAAATTTTTTTTTTTTTTGTCAAATGTTTGCACTCCCTTCCTCTCACCTAGACTTACTACCCTGTGTTCATATCATTTTACTTGCAATACCTCAGTAACAATTAGAGCCTCATTTGAACTCTCCCATTGGCAGAATCTGAATTACTTTAAAAAGTAGAGCTGGGAATGTAGCATAGTGGTAAGAGCACTTGCCTGGTATGTGCAAGACCCTGGGTTCAATCCTCAGCAACACATATCAGAAGAGTGAAGAAAAGAGTCCTCTAATATCCATTTGCTCTGTGTAACAGCTTCTGGAGTAGGTGGTATGTGTCATTTTCAATATATAGCAGTAAAGGAAATTGGAGCAATGAAAGTAGTGATGAGATTGCAAAATAGGTCCTTGACCATTTGGGTCAGACCTTGGGAATTCTTAACAGCTGAGGTAAATCTCTTTCCTACCTGAAGATTTTGGGTTTGGGTGAAAGAAAAAAGCATCGCATAGAACAAAATGATGGTGTTGGGTTGGATGAGCCTTTAGTCCCTCCAGAACCAAACCTCCTGGAACTGGTCAGGATAGGCATCTGGCCAAGAACTAGTTAAGGTCCTAAAATAATCAGCAGATGAGCACACGCTGACCATCTGGGGCTAAAGGTTTTATTTTGTAACAATTTAAAAGTTCGGAATTGTTGATCTGGAAAATGACTGACTTTTAGCAAAACTGATGGTAGTGGGAACCAGAAAAAGAGGAAAGGAGTTCCAGATTTAAATCCTCTCAAATTTCACAGGTGCTATTTCTTGGAATTTTTAACTGCAAAATTTTAAATTTCAACCTCAATAATTACAGTCACAACTTTCCTGTTGTGTGATGCATACAATCCTCCCAAGGCACTTGACAAGTGACTATCTCCCATCTGAGTTTCCAGATAATAAAAATTTCCCCCGAGTTAGGGGCATTGACTCTTCCGCTAAAGAGAGAAGATCTGAAACTATATTAAAAAATAATGAAGGCTGTAAATATTTATATCAATACTGTGATAAAATTGTTGCATTCTTTCCACCCCTCTAGTATTAAAGGTCTTACTTCATAGTTCCTGCTGTTTTGTCTTGTTTTGTTTTGTTGGTTCAGGAGATTGAACACTGGGCCCTCATCCTGAGCTACATTTCCACCCATTCTTTTAGTTTTCATTTTGCAACAAGGTCTTTTCAAGTTGCTAATTTGCCAAGCTGGGTTGAAGCTTTTTCATCCTCTGGCCTCAACCTCCCAGAGTTCTGATATCCCATGCATGTGCCACCATCAGCAGATGTAGCTAGTGTTTTTTTAGTTTATTTTGTTTCTTTCTTTAGACAAGATCTTGCTTTGTATTCCAGGCTGTCTTTGAACTGGCTGTGCTGCCCAGGCTGGTCTTGAGCCTGCAGTCCTCCTGCCTCAGCCATCTGAATTCTGGGATTTAGTATCACAATGTTTGGTCCTATTTTTAATATTAGGATGAAAATTGATTCCAAACCACTAATTCCTCTGGGACAAAAACTTAAAGAACTCTGAATTAGGATATCTCAGACTGTGCAGGAGCAGAATTTTGTAGACACTGTAGCATTGCTCATTAAATTTGATATTATCCCAGCACACTGAATGTACCCACAGCTCTGGAGATTTTTGTGTGATCTCTTCACCAGCAGAACCAGACCTATACTCAAGCAACCATGTTGAAGGGATCTGCAGTTGACATTGACCTTGGCACCACCTACTCCTGTGTGGGTGTTTTCCAGCATGGGAAAGTGGAGATAATCACCAATGATCAGGGAAACTGAGCCACCCAAAATTATATCACTTTAACCAACACTGAACAACTTATCAGAGATGCTACAAAAAATCAATGAGCCCCACCAACACAGTTTTGATGACAAGCATCTGATTGGATGTAGATTCAATGGTGTTGTCCAGTTTGATAAGAAGCATTGACCCTGCATGGTGGTGAACAATGCAGGCAGACCCAAGGTTCAAGTCAAATACAAAGGAGAGACAAAGAACTTCTATCTAGAAAAAGCATCTCCCATGGTGCTGACAAAGATGAAGGAAATTGCAGAAGCTTATCTTGGGAAGACTTACCAATGCTGTGTGGTCACTGTGCCAGCTTGCTTTAATGACTCTCAGCGTCAGGCAACCAAAGATGCTGGAACCACTGCTGGTCTTAATATACTTAGAATTATCGGTGAGCCAACAGCTGCCGCTACTGCTTATGGCTTAGACAAAAAGATTGGAGCTGAAAGAAATGTGCTGATTTTTTTTAATTTAGGAGGTGACACTTTTGATGTGTCAGTCCTCACTACTGAAAATGGAGTCTTCAAGGTGAAATCTACAGCTGGAGACACCCACTTGGTTTGAAGAAGACTTTGACAACCGAATGGTCTACCATTTTATTGCCAAGTTCAAGCACAAGCATAAGACATCAGTGAGAACAAGAGAGCTGTCTGCTGTCTCCGTACTGTATGTGAGTGAGATAAGAGAACCCTCTCTTCCAGCACCCATGCCAGTATTAAGATTGATTCCCTCTATGAAGGAATCAACTTCTACACCTCCATTACTCATGCTCAATTTGAAGAGTTGAACATTGACCTGTTCCATGGCACTCTGGACCCTGTGGGATAAGGAAGAAAAGCAACCCAAACAGAGAAAAACTATAAGAACAGTATGAGGAAATGTTTACAATAGTACCCTTTGGTATATCTTTCACACACACCCAAAATGCACACACTTATTTCCTGAACCACTTTAGAGTTATTTGAAGACATTTTCCCATTTTATTCTTAAAATCTTCAGTATGTAATTCCATAAAGGGCCAGGGATTAGCTCAGTGGTTTCACCATCTGCCTTGCAAGCGCAAGGGCAGGAGTTCGATCCCCAGTACCCCCCAAAAAAGAAAAGGCATTCTCTATTTAACCACGATACAATTAGCAGAATTAGGAAACTTAATGTTAATTGTTAATACAATATAATAAATTCAAATTTCAACAACTGTTCCTATGATCTACATCTTCCCCTCTCATTTCTAGGGTCCAATCCAGGAGGACACATTGCATTTAATTGTCATGTCTCTCATCAAAATCAGAAACTGTAAAAGTACCTTATTTGATGTCTTAGAAATTGCACTTTGGAAAACAGATTCAGATAAGTCTGGCTCTGTTCAGGGGTGAATCAAACTTAGGAACAAGTAGTGCTGATTTACTACAAAGGAGTAAAAATTCTTGAGTAGAAGCCTATTGAATGCTGTGAAAGAACAGGAGCTGCTTGATGAATAGAAGACAAAGAAAAGAATGTATACACTTAGTAAAAATGTCCATAAAGCAAGGGTCTAATAGCCTTTGGGGGGGTGGTAAAGGGGATTGAACTCAGGCCCTTGCACTTGCGAGGCAGGTGGCAAAACCACTGAGCCAAATCCCCAGTCCCAAAGAGTAGTTTTGGGTTTTTTTTTTTCTTTTCTTTTTTTACCACTGGAGACAACGCAGAACTTTGGGGGCTTTTTTGTTTGTTTGTTTGTTTGTTTTTGGTACCAGGGATCAAACTCAGGTCCTTGCATTTGAGAGGCAGGCAGCAGCACCACTGAGCTATCTAATAGCCTTTTGATATACATCTTGAGTGTCTGGACACAAAATAATTACTTGGTCCTTCCAGGTGCCCCAGCAGGCAGCACATGTGCGCGCGCGCATGTGTGTGTGTGTGTGTGTGTGTGTGTTCCCAGGCATCCAACCCAGGGTCCCAGGCCTAGTAGGCAAGTACTCTACAAGTACCAGGCTACATCCACAGTCTCCAACTCCATTTTAAGAAGGTGTTTCAGTGTTGCTTCAATCCTGATTTTCCTTTTCTTTTCACACTCTTAGTTTCCTTTTGTCTAAAACAGTTCCTCATCCTTCCTTTGTCTTTCCAGACCTTGACATATTTAAATAATATTGGCTAATGTGGGGGTGAAGAAAAAATTCCACTTGCCAAAGATTCATTGGAACAAACTTATAGATTAAATAAAAAAGCATGCAAATGTATTAATGTGCAAATGGAGAAAGATTGCAGGCTTGTGATTACTCACTAGCCCAGTAAGATTTAGAAACTTAAATATCCCTTTTTCTACAGGGGAAGGGGAGAATACGGAAGGTCAGGGAAATAGCAAGTGATATTTTAGGGGAACTCAATGAGCTTTGAGAATATACTAGAACAAAGTCTGTTGGGCAGGCAGAACAGACAATGGAATGTAGGTGATTCTCCCTGGGACCAAAATAGCAGACAACAGTGTATGACAAGTTTATCCAGGTGTCCAGGAGGGTACCTGCCTTGTTGCTCCATTATGAGTTTATTGTTTTCCCTTTCATAAGTACAGGTAATAGAGAGTTAATAGAAATGCCTGTTGCTCATCATCAGACTTCACCCATTGGTAACTTTATGTCCATCATACTTTCTAAATTGTTAAATGTACTACCATATAAATATATATGTTTATATTTTACTGTAATGAACAGACCTTCCTTCTCTCCATTCATCTATTTATTCATTAATTTACCTGAATAGGGGCTCAAAGTTCCTTGTTTTATTCTATGGGCTGTAATCCATTACCAACGCTACATATTTTGATGCCTCAGATTTGGCAAGTGTGAATCCCATCAAGCTGAGTCCCATCAGCATTGTAACATAAGTATTTGTAAGCCGTGAATTTGGCTACAGAAAAATACTGCCTTATATCAGGCCACCCATTTTCAGAACTTGTCTTCAGTGGGATTTCCTCAGAGAAGGACATAGGGCTTTCCTTTTCTACCAATAGAATCTACTTGTCCTTGCCTTCCTCCCAGCCCTGACCACCACCTGCACTAGTGGCTCAGCTGAAAGTGTTGGAAGATTTCCTTTTTCAAGATTGGAGACTTAAAAGCTTAATGCTACCAACTGAAGAACAGCTTTGGGATAGATGCAAACAAAGGTATCAGAGTGCCAGGATTGCCACCTCCTGACCCTTTGTAGAATTGGGAATATCTACTTTAAAAATTCCATTGTTAAGGTTAACTTATGCAATCCATGAGATGCACAGTTGGGTAGTAGTCAAGGGGGGCAGGTATAGCAGGCTTCAGGGCAGGTAGTAACATCCTGCTTGACAAGAGTGCCTTTCGATAATTTATTATGCTACACATAATTTTGTGTGGTTTATTGTATTTGCTCTTTTAAAAATAAGGTTAAAAATATATTAAGTAATATATTAAAATTATATTAAGCAATATAATATTTAAGTAATAAGTGATAATTTTAATACAATACGTTAAAACTGTGTTATATATTATGTAGTATATAATATCATTAAAATTATAACATTATATTAAGTAATATATTTAAAATATATTCTGAATCTTTCTGGGCTAACAGCACAAGAGCAGGTTCTTCAGGAACAAATCCAGGAACTTTCTCCTTAGTGTTAACTTTATCTTGCTGACAAAGCCTATTGTTTTGCTTTTGATAGAGTGACACAATTCCAGTCTGATCATCTTTAATCTCTTACAATAAAAGCTAGACAGTTGCTCTTTAAGAAGATATTCTGCCCTTCAACTGAAATATTCCTGAAATTGCAACTGAAATATACACTACATTTTTGTCTGTTTACTTTGTTTTTAGTTTTGGTCTTGTTTCTTTTTGAGACAGATTCTCACTATATAGTTCAGGCTGGCTCTAAACTCACTCTATAGCCCAGGCTGGCCTTGAATTCACAATGATCCTTCTGCCTCTGCCTTCTAAGTGCTGGGATTACAGGTTTACACCACTGTGCCCAGCTACACTAAGTATTATGTGTAGATACCTGAGGTCTTTAGCTGGCTTTTCCGACCTTCATTCCCTCACTTGGATGAAGCCCTGATACTTTGTTAGGAGTATTTATGTTTAAAGTTTCTGTTTGATTTCTTCATGAAAATTGTTGTTTTTCTGATTACCCTTGTTCTGTTCTACCTGGAAAGTAATGTCTTATATATTATTTATATATTCAAAGACTAAGCTTCAAGATATGTTCTAATTGAGTCATATTTTCCTTTTTGGGGGTCACTGCATTTTTACCAATTTCACGTTTTTCTCCTACTTTTTTCCTACTTTAAGAATTTTTCAGAGCCATCGCTCAAGCGCCGGGAAGGTAGGCCGGGCCCCGATCCACCGCGGGAAGGAGAACCACGCCTGCGCCCGAGCAGCCATCGCTCAAACCGGGAAGGTAGCCGCGCCCAGAACCCCCATAAGCTCCCCCCACCCCTCCCGCACTCTCAGACCTCCTGACTGTGCAAGTCTTTGGACCTACTCTGCAAAGACAGAGGTGGTCATCAAGGGTATTTTTCTGAGTTCCCAATTTTGAACATCTTTAAAGAAAGGGCGTGGGAAACCTGTAATAGAACGTTGCGGAGTACAACCATTCAGAAGGATGGGGAACTCAATCTGGGCCTTGCAGCCCGAGGTCAGTCAGCTTCATGGGGTTCAGCAATCAGCTAACTGAGGTCAGGGGTCTTGCATCCTCGCTCTGTCTGAGCCATTAAATGGTAAATATACCATATTGAAAAGTTTGTTCACTGCAGACATGTTCTGGACTGCTTCTTGATTTCAATTTAATTCAAATGATTTAAGGGTGATAGACTAGTGACTACCACAGGTGGTCAGTGTCCAAGTTTTGCTTGATCTTAATGTGTTGCTGATTGTATCAGTTGGGGTAAAGCATTGCCATTGATTTGGTGAGCTGTTTTCTCTGATGTTATGAAGATGAGAATGTCTGT
>NW_022900928.1:108651051-108679881 GCF_012274545.1 Fukomys damarensis | reverse complement strand
AAAATGTTCAGTCATTTCCTACAAGGTGTTTGTTTGTCCGGATTTTTGCTGTGGGTTTTTTTTTGTTGGGGGGTGGTACCAGGGATTGAACTTGGGATCTTGTGCTTGCAAAGCAGGCAGTGGAACCACTGAGCTAAACCCCCAGCCCTCCTACAAGGTTTTGACACTGGATTTCCCACACAAACTCCAAAATATTTAAACTACATAAGAAAACCTATTAACTTTGACCCTGAATTTTTTCATATTTTCCAGGTGTAATTACTCCTTTTACTAGAGTTATCCCCATGAATTTATATTTCCTTCATTTGTTTTTAATTGTATTGGTTAATGGTTTATTCCTGCAAGTTAATTGCCATGCCCTTGTACTATTCTGTGGAGACTTACAATTTGGATCTCAGCCAGAAAGCTTCAAATCTGGTTCTTCCTCTTTATAGGAGAGGATTTTTCCTTTCTTTTGTCTTTGAGCCCATTTCATGCAGCAAACAAATTTGAGTATGTCCTTCAATCCTGACACTTTCTTGACAAATCCCACCAGATCTACAACTTCAAGAAGGGGTGATTTTTTTTGCAGGTCAGGCTGCACCAGGTACTCCTGAGTGCACTAAAGCTGAGAGCCATACAGCATGGGTTTTGAGTCACTGGGCTTGTTACAAAGTTTTAGTGTGATTCTTCACTAATACAATGGGAATGCCTTTCAGGGTTTATTTGGAGTCAACTTGGGTCTTATTTTTCATGAACACCTTCTTCAAATGTCCTAAAGCTATGGCAAGATATGCAGCATCTTAAATAATGCCTGTATTATGAATACCTTAATCCTTGTCCTATACCACATTTGTGATTATCTCATCCAGTTCAGTGGAATCAATACCACAACATTAATATGCTCCATTTCCTTCAGGCAGTTACTGAAAACATCTTGGTCCAAAGTGATTACCTCATAAACTCTTTAGAGTTCAGGGGAGGGAGTTAAGATAGTATATGGAATGATAGTACACTAATATACTGATATAGATATATATTTTTATATATGCATATATGTATGTATGTATTTTTACGCAATATGTATATGTAATTTAGATAGATAGATAGATAGATAGATAGATAGATAGATAGATAGATAGATATGAACCACTTGGCCAGGAAGGCCCAGAGCATGGAGAATGATGAACTCCCTTCAATGGATGGTGTTAGGGAATTGATCATGTTAAAGTATGCTGTGACACCGCCATCACAGGCTGCATTTTCCTGGTGCTTCTTGGCTCTTAGAATGACTTCATGCTCTTATCTTTAGTTTCCCTCCCACCAAGGCCACAGCGAGACAGAGAAGTTGAAACCTGTTTCTGCAGGGCTGAACCCATAAAAGACAACCTGGCCTATGGTAGGTTAAAAGTAGCCCACTCCTCATGAATAAGCAATGGTCCAGCCCAAAACCAATAAAAGGACCTTCCTTTCTTTGTTCTTTTCTTCTTCTTTCTGCCCCTTCTCTCTCACTGCTCCTGCTCCCTGAATAAAGTCTCCTGTGGGACCTCTCGGTGTGTGCATGGCCTAGTTGTTGAGTGTCACTATTCCCTTTCAGATGGAATGAAGTGCAGTGGGATTATATCTATTAGAAAGTGCAGCAGCATTTTACTATATTTTTAAAATTAATGACACTTACAACAGACTGACTTTGGAGCATATCTAATAGCATCTTGAGGAGCCCGGTGAAGGAACCACATAGACACATTTCCTGCAAGTTCACTTACTCTTCCTGTTTTTTGGTTGCAGACAATTATTTTTCTGATATCTTTCTTAGAGATGTTTTCATTTCTTTATTCTTGTTTGGAGATGATCCCAAAATGGTAGGCTATTGTATTATCCCCATATGCTCGGTAAATATTAGCAATAATCAGATCAGCACTGTTCTACTGGATGACCTATCCATGATTCAGAAATTTTTCCTTTAGTGAAAAAAATAAATATAAACATTTCCATTGTATTAAGTATAAAAAGGTCCAAACATAGCCATAAAGTTTAAATTTTATACAATTAAAAAGATTAGCAGCAATAATAATAAAATAGAAATTATAATACACTGTAATAAATATTATTTTAAAATTATAAACTTTGTATTTCTGGAATTTTCCATGTAATTTTTTCAGACTGAAGTTGATCACAGGGAACTGAAAACATGAAAAGTGAAGATTTGGATGAGAGGGTGGAGGCTACTACATTTATTTTCTACTCCATACTTTTCTGACCCATGTGTTTTCCTCTCAAAATCCATTTCTTTAAAAAGTGAATCTGTAGGGGCCAGGGATTTAGCTCAGCAGTTCGGTGGCCTGCCTTGCAAGTGCAAGGACCGGAGTTCAATCCCTGGTACCAAAAAAAAAAGTGAATCTGTTATATATGTGAAACAACAAAATATAATCACATAAGACAGTAAGCTTCTGAGAGAAATTCAACTCCTACAGAGACTCCAAATTTCTGCATGCATTCAACAAACATTTTCTGAGGGTGAAGTGTGTGTTAGGTAGCCAGGCATCTAGCTAATAAGTACAATATGACGAGTTAGATTTGGCTCCTGCCCTGGGAAGCTTCATACCATACCATTCGCATACTGCCAAAAAAAGAAGGAGGCTTAATAAGATTATATCTGGGCCACTGCTTAGGCATTATGTATACAAATTACATAGGCAAATTATATATACAATCTGTATACTATATAAATACTCTTGTGTATACACATTTTTATATTGTTTTTGTAAGGCTGGGGATTGCACCCAAGGCCCTCATAAATATGATGTACTCTACCATACCACAGGGTATGATGAGCCATACCTCAGTCCTTAGATAATTTCTATAGAGCAAATATAAGTCCACTATTTCAAAAACTATGTCAGTTGCTTATGGAAGACCCAGTTGTTGTTTGTTTGCTTGGTTGGCTTTTGACTATCCTTGAACTCACTATGTAGCCCAGGCTGGCCTCCAGCTCAGGGTGATCCTCCTATCAAAGCTTCCCAAGTGCTGAGATCACAGGCAGGTACCACCATGCAAAACCACAAAAGCCATCTTTGTTTTTCATTCAAATACAGAGTGAGTACACATTTTGAAGTATTAGTCTCAATTGACAATGTCTCTAAAATTATTTGCTTCATCTAATTTGTGTAAACCTTATGGGAACATCAGTATCCTAAACACTTTTCTTAATTTGATCCGTATAAGTCTTATGGGAAATCAGTAATATTCTGTAGGTTGAGGGTAGGGTAAGAAAGAAATGTGAAGAAAATAGAAAAATGAATCCCCACAGTCCTGACACAGTGAGAAGGTGACAGACTCTAGACATGTATTAGAGCAGGTGGAATATATACATGGAATTCTGCCAGGTAAACTAGAGTTACAGAAAAGCAGGATACAGACTGATCCCTATAGAAAATTAATGACCTTAGCATTTATGCTGACAGTCTGTAGCATTCGAGAATAAGCTGTTTTCTGGACAAATGGTTTTCTGTAAATAAAGTTAGCCTTACACTAGGTTCAAGTGCAAGCATGCAAATAGACTGTTTCCAAAGTTTGGAGGTTGCAGTTGTTGGCACCATAGCACACAATTTCTTGGAGACACAATGTAGTAAGTCTTCAGTTTCTAACTATGGTAAAATTTGGGGGAACTCGCATTTGGTGGGTGTGTGCTCCTCTATAGGTATTTTCATTTAACCCCACCACCATCTAGCACTGCAATTTGCACCAGAGGAAACTGAGGCCCAGAGACTAGAAGTGAATTGCTCAAGGTCAGCAAGAGGTCAAGCTACCATTTTTATGAAAGCTGAGGTTTGAGAGCCATGAAAGAGGGTTAGATAAAACTACCAGTTGTAGTAAATTTACACAAAGTTTTGAATGGCTAATATAAGCCTTTTTAAAATGATGATGATAATTGCAAGCAATTGCTAATGCATATGCTTTAAGACAGTATTATGTATTTTATGTCCTTTGCTAGCACCAGCAGTTTTTGGTTTGTAGAAGATTTTCTCTGAGGTCCATTATTCTAAGCTGTTGTTTCAACTTCCTTTATTCCCCTTCTGAATCTCAAGTTGTTAAACCGGGTTTGTTGTCACTGTCATCCTTTTAAGAACTCCGGCAAGTGGGCATCAGAGAGTGGCAGGGTTCACTGGGGTGCTTTGTAAAGTAAGGTCATTTGTTAAATCATGAGTTCTTGACTCCATAGCTGTCAGGATATTTGCCTGACTTTTCAGACAATTCAGGAGATTGTGGGGAAAATGCACATTTGCATTCAAAGCCACTTTGTATGTAAAGACCTCAATGATAAAGGTAATCACAAATATGAGGAGGTGTGCCAGTATGAAAGTCCCACACTGCAGAGGAAAAGCTAGGGAGCTGAAGTTATTGCTTAATGTTGTTTTACATTAACATAGGTAAAACTAAGTTCGAGCCAGTGTCCCATCCTGTGTGTGTGTGTGCACATACATGCACGCGTGTACAGGCCCCTGCTTTCTCCAGAACCCCCTTCCTATCTCTGCCATCCCTGTCTCATCTGTTAATCGTCTCTCTTGTTTCTTCCTGTCTAGGGATTAAATATGGGCAAAATTTACTCAGCTCAGTCAGCCATGATGAATCTAGATTGCAAGGATAAATACCATAAAACATAACAGATCAGGGGGGCCAGTGATTTAGCTCAGTTGTGCTGCCACCGCTGCCTGCCTTGCAAGTGAAAGGACCCGAGTAGATTCTTTATAAAACTAACCTTACCCGTAGGGATACTGACAATATGCCTTTAGGAGGTAAGAGTTATAAAATAATTAGAATTAGTTTTTGACAAAAGATGTTTTAAGAAAGGGACTTAAAGATATCTTGATTTAGCACACTGCTCAAATTGGGACAAATTACAGAAGGAAGGCCTTTCATAATGCCATGTAGTACAATACTGGACTTCAAATATTGTACTACAATATTTGTGTTGTTCAAGAAATAGACATTTTCCATGAAAGACTATCCTTTGACCTCAGAGATCATATTAGTACCTACAGATACTTTTGTCTCTGAAGGATTTTAACCAGAAAGAAGAAAAATGTGACTACTTCTGGGGCTTTGGGAGGAGGGAACAATTTAGTAGAACTCTCATGTATATTTAGAATGTGTGCTTATCCCACAGGCAAACCAAGGGACAGAGGTTGCCTAAGGACGTGCCCAAGATAGAAGTCATCCTATTGCCAAGTTCTTGTGGCTCAGTCTCAATTCAGGGGATAAGAGGCAGAAAGTCATTTAGTGTCATTTTGGAATAGACTCAAAGCTATATGAACTACTCTCTTTCTTGTCCTTTTGTTATACTTGGATAACCTGTAATAACTGTTGCTAACATTTATTAATTTCATATAATTGCTCTGGATTCACCTGATTACTTGTTTCATACATGAAATAAGCTTAAGCCCCTTCTCCCTTTCATAAAGAAATTGAAGCACAGAGATGCCTGGGTCACACTGATAGTGTACTAGCTATCTTATGTGGCATAATAAAATTGTTTCAAAGCATAATAGCTTACAACAGTAATCACCTTGGTGATGCTCATGGTTCTAGAGGCTGACTGGGCTCAGTTAGGTCATCCTCACCTAGTGATACTTACTTAGCATCAGCCATGGAGTTATCATTATATAGAGGCTATGGCTGGAGTGGTCCCTGAATGTTTTCTCCTTTGTGAGTCTGTCAGCTGAGACTCTAGAAGAATTTGTCACCCAGAGCCCACATGTGGCCTCCTGTGTGGCCTATAGCATAGAAGCTAGACTCCAAAAGCAAGTATCTCAGGAAGACTGGTAACAATTGTATTGCCTTTGCAAAACATTTTTTCACTTTGAATTAATTACAGGTTGACTAGAAATTACAAATATAATAAGATAATCTAGTGAACCCTTTGCTTAGCTTGTCCTAGGGTGAGATCTTCTACAGCTCCCGACTAGTATCAGAACCAGGAAATAAACATTTGTACAATACTATTAACTAGACTACAGAACTTATTCTGTTTTGCCAGCTTATATATATATACTGATTTGTATGTATGTCTGTGTCCCCCAAAGAAACTTCCTCATGCTACCCCTTTGTAGTTCCAACCCGCTCTTACCAACCCTCCCTCCTGTCCACTGGCAACCACTGATCTGTTCTCAATCCCTATTGCTATGCCTTTGCAAGAATGTTATATAAATAAATGGATGCATACAGTAGGTAATCTTTTGAAATAGGCTTTTTTTCCACAAAACACAATGCCCTGGGATCCATTCAATTGCAAATGTATCAGTAGTTTCTTCTTTTGCTCTGTAATATTCCATGTGTGACTTGTAAAACTTAGCCTTGCAGTCATGCAGTTTAACTTCTATTTTAATTCCAGGCCTGCTGAGAGTCCTGCCATGCAAGAGAGCAGAGGAACTCTTACCAGAGGCTGTAATCTGCCACAGATGGAAAGTAGAAGAGGTGAAATTCAGACCCCAGCTATTTAACTCTAGCACCTGATTTCTGAGCATGACAACTAGGATTTAGAACTGGATGGGAAAATTGAGATAGAATTAGGAATTAAGGAAGACCCCAAACTCTCTAGTTCTGAGCAACTGAGTAAACTGTGGTGCCACACACAGAACATAAAAGAATAATAGCTTCAGAGGATGATGATGATTTCAGCTTGGGCTTTGTTTAAAGTGAAATGTCAGAGGAAATATCAGAGGAGAAGTTCTGGAAAACATAGTTTGGAGTTCAGTGTGAAAATAGCTAGGTTTCAAGGATATTGTGTTACTCTCCAGAGCAAAAAAAGAAAGAAAGAAAGAAAGAAAGAAAGAAAGAAAGAAAGAAAGAAAGAAAGAAAGAAAGAAAGAAAGAGAAAGAAAGAAAGAAAGAAAATTGGCAGTTTTGTACTGTGGAAGAAATAGATTTCTGTAATCTGACACTTTTAAATGTCCACTCTTGTACTTGCTTCTGTAGTGTTCTTTTGTCTTCCATAAGCTTTAGGCTTAATGTTTTTTTAGAACTGAGAAATCTTTAAAGCCGCAAAGAAAAACTCCACATTGTCTATATATGGGACAACTTTGAATGCACAGGTAATTTGGTAGAATTGTCTCTTTCTAACCTATTCTTCCATATAGGCAAAAGAGGGTGTACTAGCATTTCCTTAAAGTCTAAAATGTTTGTTCAAAATTATTGAAAACTGAGGGCTGGGGATTTAGCTCAGTGGTGCCACGCCTGCTTCACAAGTGTAAAGTCTTGAGTTCAGTCCCCAGTACCAAAAAAAGAAAGAAAACTGAAACATATCCCAAAAGGTTAGGCAAGACCAACTTCCTACTAACATTGCACTTACTTTATAGATAAAGAAACAGGCAGAGAGATAACAGGTCACTTGCCTATCTGATGGTCTCAGGTGAATGCTTCAACATAGTGGACTCTTCCCCTATGGGCACTTCTGTGTCCTGGATAAACAACAATGAATTGAGCTTGGCCTGTCCATTCCATGGGGGCACAGGGTGGCCCTAGAAGGAGAACTCAAGTCTCTGCTAATCGCTGAGCTGTATCAGTTTCTCTACAAAAGATAAATAAAAAAGATTCTTAATTAAAAATAACACATAATCCCCCAGCCTTTCACTCTGTTAGAACCTGATCCAGAATTAGACTAAGCTTTGTTCAAAAATAGCAATAATAAATTAGAGAATATTTCATTAGACACTTACTTGTGGAATAGGAAATTACAAGGAAAGCTAGAGAAGAAAATCCTTCCACTAACTTCTTTGAATTTCATCAGGTTAATCTGTGTAGTACCACTATGTTATACTGGTTAAAATGGTGAGTTCATATATAAATTCTGCAATGAAGAGATTTATAGTACAGTATCATCTTTCTGAATGTTCTTTGTACACCCTACTATCAAAGGTTTAAAATGTAGCATAAATTCTAGAAGAAATTGTGGAGATGGGAATAGGATGGGATAGGATTTTCTACTAGAATGAAAGACTGGTTTGAGCAACTATCAACAATTATAGCCTTTATTCAGAAAATTATTTAGTCCATTGATTTAATCAAACCCTGTATTAAAAGGACATTGATTTAATAAAGTCATCTCACAATCAAGCAATTTCCATCCTCAGAAATAATGGTTTAAAAAATCTTAAAAATTTAATACTAGATGAAATAGTAATTTCTGGCTTCTACAATCTTTTATCTCAAATCTTTACCAAATTTCAGATGGTTTGAGGGTATGAAGGATATATCCTGTATAGTTCAAATCACTTACAGAAGGGTCTGCATTCATTCCTTGTATTGGAACACATTAACACTTTTATAGACAAATATGAATCCTCTCACTAAATGAAACACATTAATACTACAACCTATGGCACTGTAAATCAGGTTATTTAAACATTTCAGCTTTTGTCACGTCTCAGGTTTTAAAATTGCCAAAGGTAATATTTCACCTTTTTTTGTGGAATATAATGATTCTAGTATTATTGATGTAGGACGGTACTGTATCATACCTCTGTGGATGTAAAATATCTTGTACCTGCTTTATGATACATAGTAGGGACCATGCTTTATCAGAGCTATATTTAATGATATTACTCTAGAATGTTCTCTTTCCAGATGATGATTAAGATGCTAATAAAAAAAATGGTGCCAGGTACCACAACAGCAACAGAACTTTGCTGTTTTCTGGATATTATTCTTTTCTTTGTTTTGGGGGGTTTTTTTTAATGCCATGTGCTGAATGTCTATAATTTTGTTCAGATGACTGCAGAAACTGGAAAAGCTGTTGCTGCTATTGATGCATAACATACTTCTATTATTGGTCTTTTTATATAAATATAAATATATATATATATACATATATATATATATATAATTTGTATTTTTGGAAACTTTAATGGTGCCGTCAACTTTGGAAAAAGTTATCCCAATTTACTGTGTTGAGTTGGCATTGTACAGAAATTGACAGCCATATTGGTCTAGAAATGTTAATTTTTTTTCCATTTGTACAGGGGTAACACACTGTATTAAATATGTAAGGTCATATCTATGTGGGTTTGATTACAGAAACTATTAATGTATTCATTCTTTAAATGAAAAAAGAGAATAAGATAAGACTACAAGAGCAAGAAGCAATTTAAATATGTTCAGGGACCATTTTCATCTTCAGAATTAAGGATTATTTTAATGTTACATCATTACCTTCTCTCTTTTACTTTCCTTTTTAGTTTTATTTTAGGATTCCCTATTTTTAATGTTCATGCAGAGATTTCTTTAACTGAAATACCAAACAGTTTCTCTGGTGTGAAAGACTATAATAGTACACAGGATCCTAATGAGATAATTAATAATGTGAAATAGGAAGTAAAGGGCTAAAGGTGTAGGGAAAGTGGGAAGGGTGGGGAAAGGTAATGAAGGAGAGGAAAAAAATATGAGAAATTGAAAAAATGGAAATAAAGTGTTTGTAAATGAGGAGGGGAGGAGGGGGTGAAGGGAGGGCAGGGACAAGGGAAAAATATGAGAATCAAGACCTATTATGTAAAGGTACAGGATCCCAATAATGAATGTAACTGTATTGTATACCTGGATTGTACCAATAAACTCAATAAAAAGAAAAAAAAAAGAATGACTTTGTTACCTTCCAAGCTACAATATAACCACTTTAATTGTAAGAGACATCTCTTCTGTATTGTTTAAAAGAGATTGTTGATCTTTAACATTGGTGTTCAAAATGATTCAAAGACTGGATTCAAAGAGCTCTCACTAGGCTAATTGAGTTAGACGTGAGGTCTATAAGAGCAGCAACATTCTTTGTGAAAAACTGCTACCAAAATTCAGGATGTAGGCTCTAGGGATTTAGCTCAATGGTAAAACATTTGTGTAACATTTGCAAGGCCCTGAATTTGATCTCCAGCATTTTTTTTAAAAATCCAGGGTATAAGTGAAAATATCACCAAATATTGATCATGCTTTCTTGAGGAAAGCAGGACAAGAGAAAGAGCACAGAAAGAAGAACAGAGCAAGAGCAATGGAGAGAAGGGAGAGAGATTTCCAGACCTTTCCTTGCTTCAACCTTATTCTTGGCTTTAATAAGCAAGCGCTTAGGTGAGGGAGTCATAAGTTTGTCAGTTACAAATAAAAACATAGGATATTGGGTTAAATTTGAATTTAAGAGAAATGATACATATTTTTAGTATAGCTATACCACCATGTAATATTTATAATATACTTATATAAAAATATTATTTGTGTGAGATCCAATTTTGACACAACGTACACTACAGTGAGAAGAACAAGGATTTTTGAAGTAAGACAAACGTAAGTTTGACTTCTGCACAATTACTTATGAGTCATGAGGGTCTGAGAATGTCATATGGTCTTTCTGAGTTTCAGTTCCCACATGTTATTATTTATTTATTTAAAGAATAATTTTATTGGTATACTTTTTTTGAAGCAAAACATTTATTGGTATATTTTAGATTTACATAATGATAACATTCATACAGGGCATTTTTACATGATATATCTTGATTCTTTTTTTTTCCCATTTGCCCCTCTCCCTTCAACCCCTCTCCACTTCGTATTTACAAAAGCTTTGTTTTCATCTTCTTTCTATTTTTTTCTTATTCCTTCTTTCCTTGCCCTCTTTGTCCTTCCTTGTTCCCCTTCTCATTTGAACATTTTCCTCCCATATCCTAATATCTATTATACATTTTTGTCCTTATTTCCACTTTCAGTTTTTCACATCAGAGAAACAATGTGGTATTTAAACACATGTCTCCAACTTATTTCACTTAAAAGGATGGTCTCAAGGTGCATCCATTTAGCTAGAAATATCTCAAGCTTATCTTCCTTTATGGCAGAATAATACTCCAGGATATTAAAAAAAAAACACACACACAACATCTTCTTTATTCATCAGTTGATGGTCATTTGGGCTGTTTCCACGATTTAGCTGTTACCAACTGTGCTGCTACAAACATGGGTGTGCATATCACTGTGGTATTATGCTTTTAATTCTTTTTGGAAAGATCCCAAGAAGAGAATTAGCTTGGTCAAATGGTACCTGTAGTTTTAATTTCCACAATAATTGCACCAGTCTACACTCCTACCGTTAGTGGAATAGGGTTCCTATTTCCCCACATCCCCACTAGCATTTGCTATTGGCTGATTTCTTGATAATAGCCACTCTTTTTAGAGTAAGATGGAATCTTAGTGTTGTTTTAATTTGCATTTTTCAAAGGACCAATGATGTGGAACATTTTTTCATATATGTATTTGCCATTTCTACTTCATCTGAGAAGTATCTATTCATTTCAGATGCCCAATTTTGGATTGTATCTTTATTTTTTTCCATTAAGTTTATTGGTAGATTTTAGGCATACAGTACAGTTACACTCATCATTGGGAACTTTCCCCTTACATGATGTATCTTGGTTCTTATTTTTCCCCATTCTACTGCCCTCCCTTCAATCCCTGCAACCCTCCCTATTTACAGACTTTGTTTCCATTTTTTCCTTTTCTCAGACTTTTTCCTCTCCCTTCTTTCCCTTACCCCTTCCACTTCCCTATCTCGTCAGACCTTTTCTTCCTATTTCACATTACAAGTTATACATTTTGATCTTTATTTACACTTTTAGTTTCTCAAACCAGAGAAACTATTCAGTATTTACACATGTACCCTATTAATTTCACTTAAGAGTATGGCCTCAATATGCATCCATTTAACTATAAATATATCTAGAGTCTCATTCTTTATGGCTGAGGACTACTCCATTTTATTTTTAAAAATACATCTTCCTTATCTAGTCTCCCATTGATGGGCAATTGGGCTGTTTCCAAGCTTTAGCTATTACAAATTGGATTTAAATTTAGGGGTTCTGTTTTCTTTTAGTTCTTTATATATTCTAGCTAGTAGTGCTTTGTCTGAGAAAGAGCTGGCAAATTTTTTTTGCCACATTGTGGATTGTTTCTTCACTCTGTTGGTGGTTTCTTTTGCTGTACAAAGGCTTTTTAAAAAGATGAGATTCCAGCTGTTAATTCTTTGTGATAGTTCCTGTGCAATCTCGGTTTTGTTCATATAGTCTTTGCCTACTTCAATGTCTTCAAGAGTAGTGCCTATTCTATCTTCCAGAGATTTTCTGTTTTAATATTTACATCTTTGATCCATTTTAATTTTAGTTTAGTGCATGGAATAGATGGTCTTTATCTCAATATGTTAAAAGCCATTTATTAAAAACCAAAGCCAACATTGTACTAAGTGGCCAAAAACTGAAAGCTCTCACTCTAAAATTAGGAACAAGACTGGAAATTACGGACAAGAGTGGTGACAGTTAACACCCTTGCCTTGTTCCTAATTTTAGAGTGAGAGCTTTCAGTTTTTGGCCACTTAGTACAATGTTGGCTTTGGTTTTTAATAAATGGCTTTTAACATATTGAGATAAAGACCATCTATTCCAGTTTTCTGTAAGTTTTTTTTTTAATCATGAATGGTTGTTGAACCTTGTCAAGTGCTTTTTCTGCATCTATTTAAATGATCATATTGTTTTTACTTTGCTTCTGTTAATATGGTGTATTACATTGATTGATTTGCATATGTTGAACCATCCCTGCATCCTTGAGGTGAATCCTACTTAGTCATGGCATGTAATCTTCTTGATGATTTGCTGCATTCTGTTTGCCAGTATTATATTTGGGATATTTGTGTCTATATTTTTTAGGGAGATGGGCCATACTTCTCTTTTTTTTGTTGTTGGATCCATCTCTGGTTTTGGTATCAGGGTAATATTTGTTTCAAGTAATGACTTTGGAAGTATTGCTTCCTTTTCAATTTCATTAAAGAGTTTGAGAAGTGGCAGCACTAATCTTCTCTAAATTTCTTGTAGAATTCAGCAGTGAATCCATCAGGGCCAGGAACTATTTTGTTGGTGGTAGGTTTTTAATTACATCTTCAATTTCATTGATTGATACTTGTTTATTTAGAAATTTTATGTCTTCTTGGTTCAGCTTGGTAATTCATATATATCTAGGAATTTGTCCATTTCTTCTGTTTTCCATCATATTGGAATACAGGTTCTTGAAGTAGGTATTGACGATTTTCTGGATTTGTGCAGGATCTGTTGTGATTTCAACCTTTTCCTTCCTAATTGCATGGATTTGAGTCTTTTCTTTCCTTTTTTGATAAAATTGGCTAAAGGTTTGTCAATTTTATTTAATCCTTCAAAGAACCAACTCTTTGATTCATTGATAATATTGTTTTCTTAGTCACAGTTCCATTAATTTCTGCTCTAATCTTTATTAGATTGATTTCCTTCTTTTCCTCCCTCTGTTTAATTTCTTCCCTGGCCTGGTAGATTCATTCTTTTGGGGTTCATGGAGTGGTAGTCATTGTTATCTCTTTCTAGAATGTCCTTCAGAACATTCTGGAGTCCTAGTTGATCATGAATTTTTTCAGGTGTTCTTTGTCATGGAAGTAACTTATTTCTCAATTAATTTTGAAAGATGATTTTGTGGGGTACATCAATCTGGGTTAGAGATTGTTTTCCTTTAGGGCTTGAATTACTTTACTCCAAATTTTCCTTGACCTGAGGGTTTGTGTTGAGAATTCTGCTGTAATCCTGATGGGCTTTTCTTTATAGGTAATTTGTTTCTTTCCTCTAATAGCTTTTAATATTCTGTTCTTGTGTTGAATGTCTGGAATCTTGACTATTATATGCATTGGTGTAGGTTTTTTTTGTTTGTTTGTTTTTTGTTTTGTTTTTTTGGTTTTTTTGGTCATGGCTTTTGGAGTTGTATAGGCCTCAATTATCTGTATGTCAAATTTGTTTCTATGCATGGGAAATTTTCTGCCATAAATTCTGTGAACAGGTTTTTATAACATTTTCACTGTCTCCTAGTTTTTCATTGGCTCTGATCAATCTAATGTTATTCTTTTTTACATCATCTAGCAGCTGTTGGATTGATTTTTCATGGTCCCATGCCATATTTAAGAAAAAAATTTTTCTAATCACTAACCATCAAACTGTCTTCTATATCTGATATTCTGTCCTCACATTGGCTCGTTCTGCTGTGTATACTTTCAATAGGGTTTTTAATCTCCTTGATAGCTGTTTGAGTCTGTTTCATGGATTCTATTTCTTTCTTATGTTGGGCACTCCCTCCCCCCACCCCCATACCCATAATTGAACTCAGGACCTTGTGCTTGCCAGGCAAGTGTGACACCGCTGAGCTACATCCCAGGCCCATCTCCTCTATTTTTATTATCTTCATGTACTCTAGATTTGCTAATCATGCACTTCATTATTGTCATCATCCATTTACCTGATAAATTATTAAGTTATTTGTAGTTCAATTTTTTCCTAGAGCCTCATTCATCTGTTCTGTTACTTCTGATGTTAGCACTTCACAGAGTCTAACTGAGTGGCTTTCAAATTGTTCCACCTCATAGCACCCTGGATTTGCTTTTGGTGAACTGCAAGTTTGGGCTTATACCTTGCTTAAGTATCTTCTCATTTTCTTTTTTTCAAGTTTAATTCATGGATTGATTGATGCTTGCTTATGGCAAGTAGCCTTATTATTAGTATTTAGAACACCTAGGAAATGACTACTTCTCAGAGATGTCTACTGGTGTCACTGACTTTTTGCTTTTGAGACTATTGCAAAATCCTACTTCTTCAATTTATTGGGATGAGAAATTGCTGCTCATTTAGCCTGGCTCCTGGTTCTTTGGTACCTCCCTACAGTATTATTTATGACCTTAAGGCAATCTCAATCTTGGCACACAAGAAAGAACAATTGATTAGGAAAATTATATCACCTTGGCTAAAGTAGTACAATCAGTAATAGCAATAGTGTCAAGCACAGCCTAGAAAATGACAAATTAATGGTCATTATTAATTTGCCACCTTTAACCATATGAGAAAGGTTTGTACTTACATAACAAAATCTAAGTCAAACCAAAAAATTGTATACTGTAAATATCCCCTCAGTATGATGATTTTATCTTCAGGGAAGAAAATTTAAAAAGGGTTGGGGAAATAATAGAGAAATAGATGAAGAGAAAGAGATTAGACACAAAGCTGGAGAAGATTACAAAAACTTTGGGAAAATTGTGAAGAAGACAGGAGGGAAAGAAAGAAGGAAAAAAACAGAAATAAGAATAAAACTACAATGTCAAAATGCTAAAAATATGATCACACTCATAAAAAGAAGAACGAACAAACAAGAAAATGAAAAAAAAAAGCAAAAGCAAAGTAAGGAAGAAAAATAAAATGTCCACTTCAGGGCCTATCTCTGCTGTTGCTCTTAGACAAAGAGGGAAGCCATCCCTGATCCATATTGCTTGATCCCAGCAAAACCGCAATAGAATTATAGTGAGGTGATGGATAATCCCAGAAAGCCTGTGTTTTCAGCTCTACTGAAGTTCAGGCTGTTTCTGATTTCAGGGTTAAACCTGAGATGTTCAGCCCGCAGGACTCCAAGTGCCTCCTACCAGCATAAATTCAAGTCCCTGACCCTGAGTATCACCAATGGCTATACCTCACCCTGACACTGGGGAGGTGTCCCACTGCCTCTCAGTCCTGAGTTCAGTTGGTCTCTTTCCAAAATGGCTACTGGCCAATAGCCCCCTCCTGGGAATGCCTGAACTGGACTGGAATCACTCATTAGCCACTGTAGTCCACAGAGTCCACTGCTCCATTCTATTGGTATATTTCTCTGTGGAGACCTCTGGGCTTTCCAGCAGTTTCCATGTCTCTGCAGGTTTGAACTGTCCCTCCCACACCTTGTGCCAGGGCTCAGAGAAAAAGCACCACTTGTTTTCCATTGTGGTCCCTCTCTTCACTCTCCCTGTGAACTCCAATTCTTGCTTCAGATCTTTACTGAATCCTGGGAACCCACTTCCCTTTTTCTTCTCTCCGCCTCATTACTATATCCCAGAATCTGGACTCCAACTCTAGAGAGGTGGATTTGTTGCTGCTCACCACTCCACCATCTTCCCAGAAGTCCTGACACTCATTATTTCTTTCTTTCTTTTCTTTTTTTTTTTTATATACTCATTTCTGATTTCATGGTGTACTAAATTTATTCATGCTTTTTTGGTATACAAGTTTTCAAAGACATAAAAGTAGTTTGCTTAAGGTGATAAACTTTTCTTTTAGACTCACATATTTTCCTTTCTCTTACTTCTGTTCCAGGTACTTGTGATAAGAGGCACACATCAAACCAGCATGACCATCAGCCAAATTATAGTTTTATTATTTGTTTTTGTCTGTTTCTGCTTTTGTTTTTGTTTTGAGACAGGGCCTTGCTTTGAAGTTCAGACTAGCCCTGAACTCAGTATGTAGCCCAGGCTAGCCTCAAAATTGAGGCAATTCCCCTGCCTCTGCTTCCCAAGTGCTGGGATCATAGGCATGTGCCACCATGCCCAGCCCTAAATGATACTTTTTAAGTGGAGAAAAAGTAAGATATATCATATAAAGGTACAAGTTTCCAATAAAGAATGTAACAGTATTGTGTACCTAAAATGTACCAATAAAATTAATGAAAAAATTTAAAAATAATGAAATTTTTTAAAAGCTCATGTGATGTGTATGTTATGCACATGGCACTCTACATTTAGAGATGCTCAGTCACTGAGCAGTCCAGACAATGTCACACACTAAAAATCAAAGCCTAGACATTATAACTTTCTAAGATACATATATAGACATGTGCATTCTTCTTCAGTGGCATCCTATTAAAAGATAATGGATTACTTGAAAATTTCTTTGTACCATTTAATATCTTATGGTCAGGTGGAGATGATTGACTAAAAAGGTTATTTTATACTAAGATGGACATTTAAATGTGTTTCAGAGATAATGTCATGATTGTCGTGCAATGTGTGGCATTCGATCCCAAGTTTTCTCTGTAAAACTATAATTAATATCTGTTAACATTCTATAGGGACTCAACTTCTAAAGCAGCCTGATTAGTAAGAAAATAACAGCCCTCTGGCTATACTTTATATTTCAAAGTGTTTGATACCCAGATGAGATTATAATAGTTAAGCTCACTGCTCACTTCAGTACTGCTGAAACTGACCTTCTGGCTGTTCAACAACTGAGGTTTGGAGGCCAAAGTTAAAAGGTAATTGGGCTTAAAGGGTAGCCAATATTTTGGTCATGGCCCTTCAAGGTCAAAGAGGACCCAGGACATGAGAGAACCTGTCTACAGGATCCTACAACTTTGGAGAGTCACCCAACCTCCTGAGCAAGGAGATAAGAACAGGAGTCAACCAACGCACAGTGTGTCAGAAGTCTTCCATGTTGTCACATGGTCAAGCCAAGTGACAAGACCATGACTGTGACCATGACCCATCGTGGTGGCTAACATTGACAGAGGAGCGGAGAGGCTCTGTACATAGCTCCAAAAGTAATGCCTGCGGTGACTTAACTGACCTTGATATACAGCAAGGAATAAGTTTCAGTTGACACAAGTCTCTCTTTATCCTGGTCTTGAACACCCAGCAGGGGAATATAACCAAAGACGTATAAAAGTATTAACAATATAGGCTAAACATAAAAGGGGGCTCCAATCACTGCCCCCTGATGACAGTTTCTAACTATCTGTAGAAATTTCTAGGAGCCAAATGGTTACAAGTGGCTTCCAATCTCTTAAGAACAGCATTTGATATGGCTCATTCCCTACTCTGCCTCTCCATTGCAAGGTATTTGCTTGGCAATTCTTTCTTGTCACACCTAGAACCTGCACTGTTTTTGACACACTCAACTATAACATTTTTGCTAATTCTCTTTGACTGTTATGTTTGCCACTTTACCCTCTAACTTCTGATTCTGAAATATCTCTAAACCTCCAATTTGTTTTTAGCCTCTTCCTCCATTTTCATGACCACTTATGTAAGTTTGTCCAGGCTGCTATAGTGAACATATAACTAGGTTGCTAACAACAGAAATTTAGTTCCTATACTTGTGGACTTGGAAATCTAAAGTCAAAGTGTCAGCACATTCACTGTCCAGTGAGGACCCTTTTCCTTATTCAAACATGGCATCTTCTGGCTGTGTCATCACATGGTGGGGAGGCAAAGCAGCTCTCTGGGATCTTCTTGATTAGGACTCTGTCCTCATTACCTAATCATCTCCCCAAAGCTCTACCTTCTAATACCATTATAATGGTGATTAGCTTCCAATGTATAAATTTAAAGTGGGGACCCACAAGCATTCAGACCATGACACCAGGCCATGCTAAGTAATACAGGGAGCACATGCTCACTCCCCCCCATTTAAGAGTTTATCTTAAAAGTGTCCTGAAGACTATAAAATCTTAATTTTCTAGTTCAGTAAAGCCACAGAGAGTTGAAAGCTGGGTTATTATAGGCATAAGAAAGTACAGTATAAGTAGAAGGATTTAGCAGCAACATAATACAAGCTATCAGTTTATTCTTTAAACACTAAAGGTATCTGCCGGAGATAAACAAAGAATTTAACATGACTCTTTTTCTATGTAATTTCCCTTAGAAAAGCAAAAGAAAATGATTTTTAGAGTTAAAAAATGATTTAAGTTTCTTTTACCCATGTCTAGTGAGAAGGTTTTCTCAAAACAATCTAGGTCACATAGTTACAGGTGAACTACTATAGCTGGAACCACACTATAATCAAAAACAAATTCCTAGGGGCTAGGAAATGTAACTCAAAAGCATTATTAATAAAACACGACATTATGAAAGAAACCCCACAGGAAGAATGAAAATGCTTGATAAGAACCACAAGTGCACACAGGATATATTTCATCTTCATTTGGGTCAGAATCAGAAGCCCACAAATTGAAGAACTCTTTTCAGTAGCAGAAGAGTCCAGTGCATGCTTAAATTTTTGCCAGAATCCCTCCTTGGATACTCATAAAAAATCCTGGTGATCTTCTCATTGTAGAGGGAGAATCAATTCACAGTATCTAACACTGTAGTCATTGCTGAGGGAGAGTAAATCAATACTCATTCTTACAGCTTCTGTTAAGATTTAAATGCACTCATCTTTTTATTCAGCAATTTCATTGTGAGAAAGGGCATCTCTGACTTATTCATAAAGTCAAATATACATTTATGGAAAAATGTCACTGCAGAATCCTTATTGTAGCAAACAAATGTCTCTAGATAAATAAAGAGTTAAATATATTATAGCGTGTTCATACTCTGAGATATTTATAACAGTTCAAAGGAATGAGGAAACAGCTTTCCAAATATACTTTATAGGGAGCAGGAGAACTGCACCAACTAGCATTATAATCCCACTACCTTAAAAGCAACAGGTTGGGGGGATTTGCTCAGTGGTAATGCATTTGCCTAGCATGCATTATGCCCTGGGTTTAATTCCCAGCGTCCAAAAAAAGAAGGGAGAAGGAGGAGGAGGAGGAGGGGAAATATTCCAGGTGTTTATATAGTTGTGTGCATATGTATAATCTTAATATAATGTCTTGAGTGATACATACTTAAAGGCTAATACTACTTATAACTGGAGAAGGAAGTTTACTGGAAGAAATAGAAGCTACAATACCAGTTGATATACCACTATACCATTTGAATTTTTCATAAGTGCATATTTGAGCATTGTTTGAAAAATTTTAATTGATTACCTTAGAAATAAATGTAAAAAGAACTAAAACAAATACTTTGTATATTTTCCTGCATTTTTATTTACTTACTCAAAAAGCCTCCCTTTATGAAACAGGGGTCTCAGAGAAAAGATTAAATTGTGTGCCTGATTCAAACTCACACATATCTAAGATTTTCTGAGGGTTTTTTTGTTCAGGATTCTGGGATCTAATTGCTTCAGACATTCATGCCTTAGGCTAAATAAAAATATTCAAGCTTGGTTTGAGGACTCTGCAGAGCCAACAAAAGGGAGAGAGATGTTATCTTGATAAATAGAGTACAATTACAGGAAGTTTTCAGATTTTCCTCTACCATGGGAATTTGTGTCAAAGCCTTCCAGAAAGGCTTTTCAAAACTCAACCAACAAATATAAAGCAACTTTAGAATCAGTGATCACCAAGCACAGCAAGTGCAATGTGTTATAAAATGCAAAGAGGAATAAACCCAGTTGCTTGTAAGGTAGTTTCTTCATACATGAGAATGGTGATAGGGTGGAAGTTATGATTTGGCCCTGCAAAGTTGAGAGTGGCCTTGAGGGCCAAGCCACATGGGTGGATGGTGGTGGACGTGGAAAACTTGTCAGTGAAGGCGTTGGAAGAAGGACACAAAGAACATGAAGACAGCTATGGCACTGGAGTGAAGAGGACCACACAGAGCTTTCTGGGCTTCTGGAGAAGGGATTGTAGAAATTAAGCCTTCCTCAACTCTGTGGTGAAGAACCAGAGTGTTATACCAATACAAGATGCAGTAAAGCAGTTCTAAGAGAGAAGGTCTTCATTAAGGAAAAAGAATGATCTCAAGCAACTGAACTCCATACCTCAAAGAACTACATAGATAACACACCCAAAATTAGCAGATAGCAAATAATAAAGATCAGAGAAGAAATAGGTGATATAAAGACTTAAAAACGTGAAAGGATCAATGGAACAAAAATGAGGTTCTTTTTAAAGAAAATAAGATCAATAACCTAAAAATAACAAAAACAGACTCAAATAAGTAAAATTATAAATGAAAGAGAATACTTTGTAACAGATATCACAGAAATGTAAAGCATCTTAAGAAGCTACTCTGAATACGTACATACCAACAAATTAGATTACCCCCCAAAGTGGATAAACTTCTAGACATACAGCCTATCAAGACTGCATTCTGAAGAAATAAAAAATTAAACAGACCAATAATGAGTAAGGAGAGTAAATCAGTAATTCCAAATTACTGAACACAGAAAAGCCCTGGGCCTGATGGCTTCACTCTTGAATTCTAACAAATATTTAGAGAAGAGTTAATGTCAGTTCTTCTCAAATTCTCTGCCAAAAATTGAAGAGAACATTCCTGAACACATTTTGTAGTGCAAGAATTACCCTGATGCCAAAGTAATGCACAAGCCAATATCTCTCCCTAATAAACACAGTGGCAAAAATTCTCAACAAAATACTATGAAACTGAATTTAACAGCAGGATCACACACCATGATCAAGTAAAATTATCCCTGCATGTAAGATGCTTTGACTTCTGAAAAACAATGAATGTGATAACATTAACATGAGAAAAGATAAGAATGCAATTTCTTTTTTTTTTTAACTTTATTGAGTTTATTGGTACATTTTAGGGATACAGTACAGTTACATTCATTGTTGGGATCATGTACCTCTACATGGCAAGTCTTGATTCTCATTTTTTCCCCTTACCTCTGCCCTCCCTTCACCCCCTCCTCCCCTCCCCATCTACAAACACTTTATTTTCATCTTTTCATTCTCTCACATTTTTTTCTTTTCCCTTTTTACTCTTCCCCTACCCATCCCACCTTCCCTACACCTTTAGCTCCTTTCTTCCCATTTCTAAATGTCAGTAATCTTATTAGAATCTTATGCATTGTTGCAGATTATTCACACCAGGGAAACTATTCGGTATTTACACATGTGTGACTTATTTATTTCACTTAGGAGTATACCTTCAATATGTATCCATTTTCCTATGAATGAATCTATTTTCTCATTCTTTATGGCTGAGTAATATTCCATTTTATAGAAAAACCACATCTTCTTTATCCAGTTTCCAACGGATGGGCAAATGGGCTGTTTCCAAGATAATAGAAAAGCCACAACTTCTTTATCCAGTTTCCAACGGATGGGCAAATAGGCTGTTTCCAAGATTTAGCTATTACAAACTGTGCCGCTATAAACATGGGTGCACATACTTCTCTGTGATATGATTCTTTTAGTTCTTTTGGAAAGATACCCAGCAGAGGGATGGCTGGGTCAAATGGAACCTCCAGTCCAAGCTCTTTGAGGTATCTCCATATTGATTTCCATAGTGGTTGCATCAGTCTGCACTCCCACCAACAATGGAGGAGGGTTCCTTTCTCCCCACAACCCCGCCAACATTTGTTATTGTGTGATTTCTTGATAGCAGCCAAAGAATGCAATTTCTAATGAATTTAAAATGGGCTTTTCACATAAATAGAAAAATAATCCTAAAATTTATATGGAACTACTGAAGACCTCCTACAACAGTCCTGAGTAAAAAGAAGAAAGCTGGAATTTGCATTACCTGATTTCAAAATAGGCTGCAAAGGTACAATTATAAGAAGAAGAAGAAGAAAAAGAGGAAGAGGAGGAAGAATGGAAGTAGCACAAAGACAGTCATGAATGGAACACAACACAGAACCCAGAAGTAAATCCACTTATTTAGAACAAGGTGATCTCTGATATGGGTGCCAAGAACACACAGTGAAAAAGAAGAATCTCTTCAAGAAACGGTATTGGAAAAAACTGGATCTCCTCATGCAGAAAAATGAAATGGACCCTTACCTTGCAGCATATTTAAAAAGCAGGGGAAGTTTGATGAAATATCTGTAAGGCTGCAAATGTAAAATTACTAGAACTGCCATGTGATGGAAGCAGACATGGGGCAAAGGCTTTTTGTCATCAGTCTGGTTATGTTTTTAGGTATGACTCCAAAAGCACAGGCAGCAAAAGCAAAAATGGACAAATAGGATTGCATCAAGCTAAAATGCTTCTGCATAGGAAGAAAACAGTCAACAGAGTGAAGAGATAACCCACAGAATGAGAGGAAATACTTGAAAATCATGTGTCTGCTATTTTTATACCTGAAATATATAAAGAACTCATCAGAAAGAATAAATAATCAGACTGAAAAATTGGCAAAGAATTTTCTCAAAAGAAAATGTATGAATGGCTAATGGGTATGGGAAAGAACACTCAATGTTGCTAGTTATCAAGGAATTACTATAATAGCTATTGTCAAAAAGACAAAAGATAAGTGTTGACAGAAAAGAGTAAAAGAATTCTTGTATACCACTGATAAAACATAAATTGACAGAGCCATTAAGGAAAACAGTATGGAAGAGCCTCGATAATTAAAAATATAATTACCATGTGATTTAGCATGCCCTACTTATGGGCATATAACCAAAGAAAATGAAATCATTATTCCAAAGAGACATCTGCATTCCCATGTTCAATGTAGCAATATTCACAAAGGCCAAGACACAGAAGCAGCCTAAGTGTCTGTCAATGGATAAATGGATACAGAAAGTGTGAATAAATATATATATATATTCATATTTATATATAATGTGTGTGAATATAAACATACATCCATCTTTTAAAAAGAACTAGGTTGTGTCATTTATGACAACATGGATGAACATGGAAGACATCACACTCAGTGAAATAAGCCAGGCATAGAAAGACAAGTACTGCATGATTTTGTTTATATGTGAGATATTTTAGAAGGGTTGGTACCAGAGGATGGGGTAGAGAAATTGCATATTATACCCTGGGCTTTATAAGGTACACACACACAGTACCTTGTATGGACAGGGATATGATATGTTACTTAGCTTGGTTGTGATCATCATTTCACAATTATATGTATATCAAAACACCATCCTGTATATCTTAAATATATTCCATATTTATTTCTAATCATACTCCACAAAGCTGGAGGAAAACAAACAAAAAATAAAGTATCATTAGAAACTGAAAAACAGCAGCTGACTTAGGTGTTGCACAGAGAAAAATGCACATTTTAACAATTTTGAAAGTACATAAATTTTATGCTCATGTTTGCAAAAGCATACAGGGAAAATATGTTGAGAACAAGTAACAGGTCAGCAGTTCTGATACCCACATAAATAATGAACTTTCTGAATAATACCTATGGACTTTCTACCCTAGCATGGTTCCAAAGATCTAGAAAGTGATTTTCATAGAACAAAACAACTCTCATAATGAAAGTTACTTTACTGATGACCATTTATGTATTGATTCAAATGACATTTCATAGTACAAACAAAAAAATCAGAATATTAATATTGCTTGCTATTTTTACTGAATCACTATTATAAACTCTGCCCTGAGCTTGATGCAGCTATGGAAACCCAGGATGCCCCCCGCAAAAAAAGGCCTACCTTAGAAGACTTAGTACATTTCTGAAATTTTCCATCTGTTCCATTTAGAGCTAACAATTAAACTAGGTCCTGAGCAGGAAGGGGAGAGAAAAGTAACCAATAAATGAGGAAGAAAATTTGTTATTTTTCCTCTTGATTCCAGAATTCTTGGGCTAATTTCATTAAATATTCCTTGGAGGTGGAGAAGGAGGTGAACCCTCTGCTTGCAGGATTCAATGTGAAACTATTAATTAGACTGGTGATTGTCAACTGAAGGTAAAGGATAAGGAGAAAGTACAAGAAAGAGGGAAAGGTTAAATGTGTTGTTTGATAAATGTATACTCTATTTCATGTAATTTTATTTTAGGGAGTTTTAAAAAAACACTTCAGAATATAAACATTTAAGTGAAATAGGATGGTTGAAATTACTAGAATGTGCAGTGGTCTAAAAGTTATGAGAACACAAAGGGCAGTATTATTAATTTTATTGCTCAGACCACTGATAGCCTTCATTAATTTTTATCAAGTACTGAGAATACTGTGTAAAAGTTGATTCTAGACATTTTCTTTCATCTGGATCAAGCTGTACTGTATGCAAGAAACCTTGCTCAACATTTATAAAGTGGCCTTGGCACCATTTCCTTGCTTCAAGGCTAATGAAACTACTTTTGTATTACTTTTTTTCAGTTTAGTTTAGTTTGGGTACTACTTGGAAGAAGCTATAAGATTATATCTCTCCCCCACATTCTATGACATCTGTTAAAAGAGGGGCCAACGTAGGAATGGTAGATTACTTGTGAACTTTTTATACAATGAAATCCTTGCAGCCATTAATTGCAATGGTATAGGAGTATATTCAGGGACATGGAAAGATATCCATAATGCGTATTTGATTGAAACAAAGGTAAGAGAAGTTACAGAATAGCACAATATTATTTTGATTAAAATATAAGCCAAAGCCACATTTAAAGAGTACTTTTCATGTACCAGGTACCATTTTAAGTTACACACATGAATGAACCCATTTAATTCTTGTAATAGTTTCATAAAGTACATAGATATAATTAAGAGCATCCTTTCATAAATGAATAAGTGAAGCACAGAAAAGTGAAGCAACTTTGAACAATAAGTGGCCAAAACAGGCCTTCCTAAGTTTATTGTACACTCTCTGTATAGAAGTGGGATTTTAGAGAGTTAAGAAATAAAATCTACTTTTTCTCTTTGCCCAAATTTGGAACCGTTGAGAGACACACAGAGAAACTGGACAAAGGAAATGTCAATTTGATTACCTATAAAGCTGATACTGAAAAAATGGCTTGGTTTTCTAGCCAGATGTTAATACTTCACTCTCAAGGACAACTTACCCCAGGGTCACAGCTTTGCTGAGCTTCCCCATAAGGGCCTAATCTATCACAAATAAACTACCAAAAGGCACGTCCAAATTTGCCAGTCAAATAATCCTGTGAGGAACATGTTCTCCCAACATCCACATATAAATATAGAAAGAGTAAATGGATGAATACATCAATAGCTATGAAATATAAGTAATTGTATTTATTCATTTTAGAATCCAAAAACAGTAATGCCTAACATAAAGATGACTTTGAATTATAATCAAATTTTGGGGGGAAGGGTTGCTTAGGATTGAACCCAGGGCCTTTTGCATGCTAGGCAAGCACTCTACTGCTGAACTACATCCCCAGTCCAATAATCAACTTTTAAAAGGAAAAAATGAGCATGAATCAAACCAAATGCCCTAATAATTTTCTGACAGTCATCATTAAGAACATAACATGCAGGGCCAAGGATTTAGCTCAGTGGTTACACCGCCCGCCTCACAAGTGCAAGGACCGGAGTTCAATCCCTGGTACCAAAACAAAACAACAACAAACATACCATGTAAACACATTCTGCCCAGGGTGGAGTGGACACAGGAGAAGTCATTGGAGATATTCTACAAGATATTTTGCTACCCACTGTTCCTCCATCTCTTCTTCGATGTCCCCCTTTTTTCAGATCATCATGTAATCGCTGATGAAATGAGTGCTCTTATCTGACAAATCATTTTGGAGGTAACAAAAGCAATGAAATTTCTTCTTTCCAACAGCAATATGGAAAGGACACTTTCTAAGGTATCATCAAGTAAATAAAGATTTTAGAAAGAGCCATTTTTTCTCCATTCTTACAGCATGAAGTTTACTTCATGTTTCTAGATGTGACTGTAGAGAACAGATGGGTCTGTAGAAGAACAGATTATAAATGGTTGCTAAATGTTGCCAACTCAGGCTCATAAGAAGGATCTATTTCTACTACTAATATCTACCTTATTTTGTAAAACTTTTTATTGAAATAAAATATATACATAAGAACACATGCCATAATTATATAGTTTGGTGATTTTTGTTTTGTTTTGTTTGAGACAGGTTCCCACAAAGTTGCTAAATTGTCCAGGCTTGGATACAACTTGCAATCCTGCATCAGTCTCTTAACATTCTGGAGTAATAGGCATGCACCACCTCACCAGGATAGTTTGGTGAAGTTTTACAAGCTGTATGAAACCTCATACCAGTTTGAGATCAAGCCCCCATTTGTATCCTATGTATTTATTACCCAACCACAAAGATTTGGTAATCAAAACCGCAACTTGTAACAGCCTATGTCAGTTTTATCTTTCCTTCTTCTTTACCTACATGAATCAGTCCCTTGAGTTCATTTGTGACTGGTTCCTTTCTCTCAACACTTGTTGACTGGGGTCATCCTTACTTTAGTGTGATTTACATTGTAGCTTTTTGAGGCAAGTTTGCTTTTGAGAATTTACTAGTACAGAACTAAATGTTCCCCACAATTCACACAAATATTTCATCTCTTTTTACTTTGGGACACCAATGCATCACTTCTTTTTTCCTTTTTCAGTTTTTGTTTTATAATAACATATATTTCTACTACATAATGAATACAATCATTGTAAAAAAGTTGGTAAAACATGTAATACATCTCAATTCTTTTTTAAACTCCTTTTCCTTCTTCCCTCCCTACATCTCGATACCCTTCCCATTTGAAAAAAGATCTCCCTACTTCCCATTACCTTTTATTTTTCTCTGTATTTATATCTTTAGTTGATGGTGGAATATCTTGGGAAAATCACAAAGCTGGCCATAATTTGTCTCAAATGGAAGGGAGAAGTGTGAATGAGCACTGTTGAATCATCTAGGTGTCTGCTTTGTGCTAAGCTCTCAAGAGTGTCTGTGACAACAAGGTCACTTGTTAGGTGACCTGGTTTTTGGCCTCAGCTTATCTGTGGATTTAGGGACATTTCTCATCTCTGTGAGCCAAAGAAAGTTTACAAAATAAGTCCAAATCTCTTAAGTCTTACAGCCTGTAAGTCCATGATTCTGTCTCATGCCAGGACCACCTGTCTGCTTCACAGCTCAAATTCTCCTCTATCACTGGATTCATCTCTGCAGCCAACCAGCAGGAAGAGACAGAAACCACATCCTATTACAGGCAGTAAAAATATGTCTGGTTCTATTAATGTCAAAAATTGTTATGTTGATATCTGATAGGTAATATTTTAAACATATAATCTCTGTAACATACCATTTCTATCTTGCGTTTTAAATGCTTGTGTGTCTAATAAGCTAGACTTATCCTGAAATGGAGATGAGGGTTAAAGAACTGGCAGAAGGGTCTATTCAGCACTTACCTCATAATCACCCCACTCCTGGCATCATTTCTAATTGCATCTATATTATAGTTGAAATTAAAAAAATTTTTATTTTAAATGAATATCTTGGGAATTAGCACAAAGAATCAACAACTGGGGTCTCATCTTACTAAAAAGCTTCTACACTGCAAGAGAAACCACCAACAGAACTAAGAGACAACCTACAATGTGGAAAAAAAATTACCAGCTGTTCCTCAGACAAAGGACTACTATTTAGAATATATAAAGAATTTAAAATAATCAGACCCTCCAAATATAAAGGCCCAATTTGAAAATGGGCATCAGAAATGAACAGACATTTCTCAGATGAAGAAGTAAAAGCAGCAAATAAACCTATGAAAAAATGTTCAACATCACTGGTCATTCTAGAGATGCAGATGATAACAACACAGATTACACCTCACTCCAGAAAGGATGGCTGCATCAAGAAATCAATGAATAATAAATATTGATAGGGCTGTGGGGATAAAGGAACCCTTCTCTACTGTTGGTGGAAGTGCAGACTGGTGCAATCACTGTGGAAATTAATATGGAGATACCTCAAAAAACTAGGATTAGAGGTCTCATTTGACCCAGCTGTTTCTCTGCTGTGTATCTTCCCAAAATAATTAAAAGAATCATCCTACTGTGATCTATATGCTCACCCATGTTTATAGTGGCCCAATTGCTCATTAATGGGAGACTGGATAAAGATGTGGGTTTTTCAAATGCAGATGTACTCAGCTACCTCATCTTCGACAAAGGAGCTCACCATCCTCAGTGGAGGAAAGATAGCCTCTTTAATAAATGGTGTTGGAAAAACTGGATATCAACCTGTCACAGATTATAATTAGACCCTTATCTTTCGCCATGCACTAAATTAAAATCCAAATGGATTAAAGATCTAAATATTAAAACAGAAACATTAAACTTGCTGGAAAGTAAGTTAGGTAGAACTCTGGAAGACATTGGTATAGGAAAAGACTTTATGAACAAATCCTCAGTAGCACGGGAACTAGCAGAAAGAATCAACAACTGGGATCTCATCTTACTAAAAAGCTTCTGT
This sequence comes from Fukomys damarensis, assembly GCF_012274545.1. Lineage (NCBI taxonomy): Eukaryota > Metazoa > Chordata > Mammalia > Rodentia > Bathyergidae > Fukomys > Fukomys damarensis. Next base: position 108,651,068 of record NW_022900928.1, on the reverse strand, counting down.
ACTTCAAAAGAAACCAT
>NW_022900928.1:108623317-108650044 GCF_012274545.1 Fukomys damarensis | reverse complement strand
AAAAAAAAAAAAAAAAAAAAAAAAAGATGTGGGTTTTTTAAAAAAATAAAATAGAGTACTACTCAACCGTAAAGAATGAGAAACTAGAGACATTTATAGTTAAATGGGTGCACATTGAGGCCATACTCTGAAGTGAAATAAGTAGGACACACATGTGTAAATACTGAATAGTTTCTCTGGTGTGAGAAACTACAAGTGTAAATAAGGATTAAAATGAATAATTGATAATGTGAAATAGGAAGTAAAGGTCCAAAGAGGTAGGGGAAGTATGAGGGGTATGGGAAAGAAAAGAAGGGAAAGATAAAAATATAAGAAAAAAAAATGGGAACAAAGCCTTTGTAAATAGGGGAGGTGTGGAGGAGTTGAAGTGAAGGCAGGGGAATGGGGAAAAAATAAGAACCAAGACACATCCTGTAAATGCATAAGTTCCCAATGATGAATGTAAATGTATTGTATACCTAAAATGTACCAATAAAAGAATTTAAGAATAAATAAATAAATAAATGGATATCTTATTTCTAGATCATCATCTTTATCTTCCTCACATTGTTTTGTAAACACCAAAATAAATTCAAAAGTTTAATCATTTAATTTAGTATTTCATTACTTAATTTCCATATTTAAAATATACAATTTTTATTTTAATTTTTTTCTTATTATACTGCAAGTCTATAAAGCTGGAATTTCTTCTTGGCCTTAATCTGAGAGATGTCAGGAACAGAAAATTAGGGGAATCCATTTTATTCTTTGTCCTCATAAAGGATACAGAAACCAGGAGGATAGGTTGAAGATGTTTGGTCCCACAGGAAACAAACAAACAAACAAAAAAACACACAATAGGAAAAGGACTCTGTCTTCAAGAAATACACAGTGGAGAAAAAACAGCTAGTTATGACACCTTAATTTTATCTCCAGGCCAAGTTTTGGAAATATGGCAGTGGTTGAACTTACCTAATCTCTCATTTCTCAACAAATTTAAGAAGCCAAATCATCCTAAAATGCTATCCTTGTGACATATTCCCTAAACCATCAACAGCAACAGAACAACTCAGAAAATAATTCACTAATCCTACTGGGAAGGAATGAAAGATAGCCCTTCAAGTTACCAAGTCTTTCCTCTTTAAGAACAAGTTTTCCTTAAAAAAAAAAAAGGAATCCCAATTTAACGAACCTAGACTAAGAATTGGAAGAAAATCACCCCTGACTAAGATATTTTAGCAACATCTCATTTCCCAACACTCACTAGACTCCTTCAGGACAATGAGAATCTTCTAAGTTCAAGTAGGAAATCACAGAATTTACCTTGATACTCCAGATGCATGCTTTGTTCCAAGAGCTTTTTCAGTGGAAGAAACACTTTCCATGCATTAGTATTTACTGGATTGGCTGGATTAAAGTTAACAGAATGAAAATTTTGTTGTAAGCACTATGTTATATTCCCTATTCATTGTTGAAATTGATCTTCACCCTTTGCACACCTCTTATTACACACAATGTGCAGATGATTACTTTAGAAACATTTAGCAAGGTGCTTAATGCCAAATAACTAGCAAATGGCAAGACTTGGGTGCAAAACAGGATTTTTTTTTTCAGTGCTGGGAATTGAGCCTATGGCCTTGAAAATGTAAGGCAAGCACTTTGTCACTGAGCTACATTCCTGACCAAAACAAGGTCTTTTCTGATTCAGGAAACTTCCCAAAGGAATTCCTAATACCGTGACTATAACAATGTAAGCCAAATCAATAACTATAGTAATGGATTCTATCCCATAGAATAAACTAATATCCATGAAATCTGTACTGTTATAAATAACCCACAAGTAAGGGAAACAGGATAGCTCTGCCTTAGAGAGAATTCCAATTGTCAAACATTGATGAAAAAAGGGAAATAGTATTGCCATTAATTGAACTATAGTAATAACAGTTGCTATGTATTTATTAATGCCAAAGGTTTGAGAAAAAACAGGATTGAATCTTCTGAAAGTATCACCCCCAGTTTATTAACCACAACCTTAATGATGTCATCACCTGGTGACCATACAGTGGAGAGAGAATTCCATCAATGACAAGACATAGCAATACCACAAATGCCACAATATGATGCACTGAGTCTGATGTAGTATTTCTGTGACATTTTTGCCAAAAATTACAAATTTGATAAGACAATGTCAAACTGAGGCCCACCCTTCAAAAGAGCCAAGTTAAAAAAAAAAAAGGAAAAAGAGAGACTGTTGGAGATTGAAGGAACCCTAATGAGAAATGACTAACTGCAATGTGGAATTTTGAATAGGATCCTGGAAAAGAAAAAGTCATTGTGGAAAAAAAAAAAAACTGGTAAAATTCAAATAAGATTCTTAGTTGTGTTACTTATATTGTCCCAAAAAATCAATTTCCTGATTTTATGAAATTAAATTGGGTGAGGTGTAAAGGGAAACTCTGTCATATAGTTACAATTCTTTCTCCAAGTCTGAAATTGCTTCAGAACAAATTAAGAAAAACATGGATGTATGAATGCCAAAGATATGCTGCCTGTCAAGTGTTCCTGGTGCATCACCGAAGCACCTGAAGAGCTGGACATTAAAAGAGTATGATGTGCTTACCGTGGGCACTCTGGACACAGCCGTGTCTGTTGCTCTGTACTGCTACTTCACAGGATCTCGGAGAGGCAAAGGTGAAAGGAATGGTTTCTAAACAACAGAGTAAGGATGGCACGTGGAACCAGACAGATGCTTCTTGCTGATTCATTTCCTAGGCACCCTAGCCAGAGGGTGAAAGGTGGCACTATTAGTCCAAGGTGCTGTTTCTTCAGTTTTAACTGTGTGGGCCTCATAGGAACTTTCAGAACCTTTGAATTCCTTCTGTGTGGCTTTGGAAGTTGATAACAGATGTCCCATGTCTGATCTGCAATTCGAGCTCCAGGTTACGAAGCACTAGTCACCATCATCTTTTTTTTGGTGTCTCAGCTCCTTATGGGTTGGGGCTACTTACTGATTTCCCAGCCAGGGTTCCCTGTCCAGAAATGACCTCTGCATTTTTATTTTGCAGTTGCAGTAAGCCTCAGCATACCCAATGTGATGCCCTGCTTCCAAGATGCGCTTGATAGCTGCGGCAGCAGACCAAATTCGGGGCACTCGGTACCTTCTGCCAGACCTTCAGGACGGGAACAGAGCCAAGGAGAGGGAGACAGAGGGAGAAGCGCATCTGCATGTGTACGTGTGTGTGTGTGTGTGTGTGTGTGTGTCTCATCGCAAACTTGGGGCTATCAAGCAACCATTTTCTATGTTCAGGACTAGGAAACAGAAAAGCCAAGGAGAGAAAGAGAGAGAGAGAGACAGAGACACAGACAGAGAGAGACAGAGACAGACAGAGAGAGAGAGAGAGAGAGAGACCAGAGAAAAGCAAAGAACTTGCTGATTCTCCGTTGATACTGCACATTCAGCTTTGTTCCTCAAGCCCAGTCCCCATGCCCCTGCCCTTGGAGTCTGTAGGATTTTTAAACTTCCTTTCCATAAATTATCTTAGTTATGTAAGTTGGGTTTTGTCTGTTGTTGCTGTCTCAGCTTAAAAGAGTGGCTCTGTACTAAGGGAAGAGGGCAGCTGGTGCCCACCCAAGAGAGGATCACTCAGCTCTCCCTGGTCTCACACCTACTGCTGATATTGGAAATTAAGTTTACTGACATCTTGCACTGCCACAGCTGGTAACACTGCCTCACCATGGGCAAAGCCTATGGTATCACTACTGCCACCATCCTCCACCCACAACCATAAGAAAAAAAATTGGTGACGTCCTAAATTTAGTTACAAGGGGGGGAAGAAGGGAAGGGAAGCTATTCAGTTAATATGTGGGCCAAACAAAAAATCCACATTCCTAATTGTATGTTAAAACATTACCTTAAAAACCCCAAGGAGAAGACAGGACCCCCCCACCCGTACCATCCAATGTATAATCCTGTACTCCCTTCCCATTCCTTTTTTTTTTCTTTCTTTTCAATATTGGAGATTGAAGCCAGGGGTCACAGTGAGATACACCCCACGCCTTTTTGAATTTTTATTTTGAGACAGAGTCTCGCTGAGTCACTAAATTGCCAGGATGGGCTTGAACTTGGGATCCTCCTGCCTCACCCTCCAAAAGTGATGGGATCCCAGGCATGCACCACCACACCCAGATAATACTTCCCCTTCAGGACTATCCCTCTATCCTACAACATTCCCTGCCTCACATTGTCTTGTCTCTCCTATTTATAGCCAATGTAAACAACTTTTCTTCGCCACATTTTCATTATAGAAGTCTCTTGATAGATCCCTCAGACATTTCTCCGACCTGTTACCTAGCCTTGTGGTTGGAAGTCATAGGAACTGTCCTAGCAACTATTTCTTTTCTGGCTGGGTTCAATAAAGTCTTTATTTTAGAGACCAGTCCATCTCGAAAGATTTGACTAAACAATCACAGGGAAAGTATACTATTTTTATTCACTATTAGTGTAGCCCCTTCCCACCAAGGATCCTAGCATGAATTTAAAAACTGGATATAGAGGCATGCATAATTGAAGTCATCTTTGGCTAAAGTTACTGTCAATCTCCAACTAGAACTGACTTTAAAAATATTTTAAACATACAAACACATACCTGGAAGGGCTTTTATTCCATCCTCATCCATACAGTAGCTTTGTACTCACACTGGCAATGGGTTGGCTATCACATTGCTGGGCATTATATCTAGTATGGAAATGACCAGAGAAAAGAAGCAGTCCATCTCTTACCCATGTGATTTTTAGAAATAGAGAAAGTGTTCTGTATAATTTAAGATTAGTGTAATGGTAATAATAAAGGACCACCTATTCACTTCTCGGCCTTTTGGCTAAGATCAAGTGAGGATCACCTAAGATGTCACTCAATCTTTCATATACCTTAGAGGTCATCAACCTTCTTTGCCTGTTGGAGAACCAGGAGAAATTTTAAAAATACAGATGAAAGGCTTACAGCTACCCCCAGCAAACTATCACTGAGGAGACTTTTAATTAAGTACAGCCAACATTAGGAAACACTGGTGCAAATATAATCTCAATCATCCCACAATCTTCAATCTTTTAGACTTGTCTAGATGGGCCCAGCTGTGCCCAGACATGCCTAAATCATAGGGTTACCACAGTCTTAACCTTGTAACCCCAGAATAGCTGGTCTCTCAGTGGACAAAGAAATTTGCTAAGAACATACTTTTCCTAGAAGTATGCTGATTCACTATATACCATCTATATGTGCTTGCATTCCCTCTCCCCCTGAAAATGCTAAAAATATTACCACCTAGTTGTAAGGGAAGAGACTGTCTTCTCTGTACCAATCCTAGGTCCATAGTTGAGGCTCCTCTAACAAAAAGTAAATAAAAGGTTCATACAAATTTATTTAATGTGACTTTATCTGACACGGAGTCTTCCTAAGAAAACAAACTTGCTACTCTAGCATCTGAGAAAGTAATAGAAGCAAGAAGATCATTCTCACTTTCTTTGTCCCTACTCCCCTGAAGCAAGCCATAAATCCTAGAGGGATTTTCTAACCTTCTCATGAAGGAGATCCTAAGACCCTCATATGAGAGTTACCTTCCCTTACCTGGAGTGTGACAGTCCAGGTCCAGCCGTCACAACACGAACCTGCCTGAGTTGGAGAGTGAGGATTGAGAAAGAAAAGAACACTCAAGCCTGGGTAGAGACCAAGAGAAATCTGATTTATTTCACAGAAACAGCTCCTTTTAAAGGCTCACATCAACAGGAAGCTTTTAAGGGCACACAACAACAGGAAGCACCAAGCAATTGTTTTTATCCTTATGTAAAGAGAGGATTTCCTGACTCTTACAGATCACATCAGATTTTCAGCTAACGAGTTCCTGTTTTGACAGGGTCAAAGAACACAACAAGCTTAACAAACAGTGTCCTTGAAAAGTAACAAATGTCGCATAGATTGTGTCATGCCTTAATTGTACAGGAAGAAGTAATTTTCCAAATGTCAAACTCCAGTGGGCCATGACTGGGTCCCCACACTGGAGGAAAGGAATCAAAGGGACAGAAACACAAAGAAGCATATGAACAGGCCTGATAAAGTCTCTTCTAGTTTATCTCCACGAGGACACACACTCCCTTTGACTCATAGTTCATTGCTGTCCACTCTTCATCAAAACTAAACATGAAAATACACAAAGTTACCTGTTTCTTCTAGAGATTTCACTTCATTGTGAAGGCTCTCATGTCCTGTACGACTTATGCTCAATGTGAGTGCTTTTCTCTTGCTGGTCCATCTACTGTTAGAGGACACTCAGCCACGAGCTTAGCAACGGGTTAGGAAAAGAGATTTTTCCACCTCTATATAAACAAGAGACTCGGTTGGTGGAGAGGAACAGAAGTGTGGATTAAGACTTGTTTGTAGCAGACAGAACAACTAGAGAAACAAACTTGGCCTCTGTCCAGTGGTTTAAAGGAGGAGTTTCAATTTTATTGAAGGAGTGTTGGGGGTGGGGAGCATCAAGCTTTCAGCAAGGGAGCAAGGGTGTCAGAGAATGAAGCAAGTGTGTGAGGGGGACAGCCGCACCAGAGAGAGCTGCTGATGGCTTGGAATCAGAAATGGTTCCTCAGAACATTCACTGCTCTGTGTCTATGGTCACAGAGCAGCGTCACCCTAAGCAGGGCTCCTAAGTCTAGAAGAACAGTTCACTTGGCTCCCCTAGCAATCCTTGCTCGGTCAGTTGATTCCTATGTCTGCAGGCAAATGGTATTTTAAAAACTTGAGGATACAGACTCCTTAGCGTCATCTCGGTTTCTAATTAATCATTTAGGCGGGACACCTAAACCCACTTGGGTAAAATGATACGTAAACTTTGGGTCAGGATCACCATCGTGTCTCACATATTTGACTCCCTGACCCTGCTTTCAGAATGTGTGTTGGGGCGGGGGGGATGACATTATTTTCGTTCAGCCATAGTTTCCTAGCAACCAGGAAGTCATCTGCTCTCCTGATGTCTGTAAGCGCCAGCTCCGGTCGCACTGATGCTCAAGCACCTGCAGAAGCAGAGAAAGAACAAAAGCCCTTTGGTTGGTAAGAGATTCTCAAAGGGGGATTTGTACAGAGCCGGTTCCCAACAGAGCACAGCAGAAAGCTGCTACGGTTGGTGGGACGCAAAGGGGGCTGCATATCCTGTCGTGCGCGTGGTATTCCTGGAGGATATGGGGGCTGTGACTTCAGGAGGGGTGGTTTCTATGAAAGAACTAAAGCCTAATGTGGCTGACATCTTTTCAATACCTATTCTGTGTGTGTTTCCAGACAGTGGCTTATTTTCTTTAAAGCTCTCTAGACAGAAAAAAGGAGTGGCTGAAAAAATTCAAACCTAGCTGAATAGTCTGTGCAAATGGCCCTTTTTCAACCAGAGCTGCTACATGAATTTAAATCACTGAATTCTATCATTAGAAGGAACCTGTCCATTCAGTCCTTGTTTTGCAGAGGAAGAAATGCAAGAAACAGAGAGGTGAATTCACTTGTCCAAGGTGACGCAGCTACTTAGCGACCTCACAGTGACTGTGAACTCCAGTTTCATGTTTTGGAAGTAAGAGACGCTCCTATTTTCAAGACTTAAGCCTTTATATCATATGCCACTTGAATGGGGCAAAGGAGTCTAAGAGAAGAACAGCAAAAAAGAGATGCAAATTTTATAAGTCTGAAAGTCAATGTACTTGTTCAGAATTACAAGAATGAGATAAAGAAAATGCTAAGTCTTCTGCCTTTCAGACTTCAAAACAAAGTGAGTCCACTTGCTCTCAAGGAATTAAGGTAGGACAAATATCCCATGAACAATTATTTTTTCCAAATTATTGAATGAAAAGAATTTGAATATGTGTCAACCTTTATGGAGTCTCAATGTTAAGATGAAATGTGCTTTTGGTGATGTTTACCAGACCCATCATTTTTTAGGTAAACGTGAGACTGGGCTGCTTAAGAGCCAAGAAGCCTAGCCATGGCCATGGAAAGCGGTGGTATAGTGGACCCACATCCTGGCACCTGACTTCCCTGGCCCAGGCTCTCCCTTCTCTAGGCCATGAGGCCACCTCTCTGGCTTGCAGCACCTTCTCCCACTTGACTGTCTTGTAGGAAGAAACAGTTCTGTCTTCTAAGCTTCTCCTCTGCCCAGGGATGCACACACTGTCTTCTGCCATTTTGCCTTCTCCACATCCCACCATTCCTGAAAGGCTGAAGCAGACGTAGCAGCAGCAGCAGCTAGACTGACTCAAAATAACTAAGTTACCCAGTGAAGAATTTATTTAACTCAGCGCACCCTGCTTCCTCTTTGCTTAATGTTGGAAAGCTGACTCCAAAAAACCTTATGGTTTATGTGCTAGCAAGAAAAGTTTTCCAAAGAAAAGTTTCTTTCTAATGATGTTTTGAGTAGTGATTTTAGAACTCATGATTTCAAAAGTACAAAGGACAATATGGTGAACATCTAGGGACTTATCATCCCAGAACCAAAACTGTTAACATTTTTTTGTTATATTTGTGTATTAGTATTTTCCAGAATAATGTGTGAGTTTGAGTGTGTGTGTGTGTGTGTGTGTGTGTATACAGGTGTAATGTAAAGTGCCAGTAGCTGCTCAGCTTACAGAGAGAGAGATTCATTTTAAGGGCCTAATTCTCTTGATTGTGGAGGCTTGGCCAGTCCAATGGGGGAGGACAGCAGGCTGGATACCCAGGGAGGAGTTGTAGCATTGCAGTTTGAATTCAAATGTCTGCTGGAAGAATTCTCTTGATTTTTGTGCTCAGAGGAAGTCATCTTTGGTCTCCCCCAACCACCACCCCACCCCAAGTGAACTCCTGAGCAAAGGGTAGATTTTAAAGAGGTCTTCTGAGTCTTTGTTCAAGGCCTTCAGCTGATTAAGCAAGACCCATTCAAATTATGGAGGATAATCTGCTTTACTCAAAATCTCTGGATTTAAGTATTATCCTCATCCAAAAAGCACTTTCACAGACATACAGAATAACGTTTGACCAAGTGTCTGGGCATAGTGTCCCAGCTAAATTGACTCATAAGGGGCTGGGGATTTAGCTCAGCAGTTCGGTGGCCTGCCTTGCAAGCGCAAGGACCCGAGTTCAATCCCCGATACCAAAAAAAAAATGAATAAGTAAATAAATAAATTGACTCGTAAAGCAAAGCATCACAATGTGTTTCACATACTTTTTAAAATAAAATACTGCAGACAGAGTTGATTCCCACTCATAACAATCCTTGGGTATGCTATTCAACAGTTATGATATTTTGCAAACCACTTTTTATGACTTCAGACCCTTTTTCGCCCTGTCACCTGATCTCCAACTTCAGATTCAGAGTTGGTTTGGGAATTGAAGATATGGTGGTCATGATCATGTGGTCTTTTGAGGACCTCCTGGCCACATGAGACATCACGCCAGGGTGGACACACTAGAAGTCACTGTGTTAAATGTACAGAGAAAACCATATTCGGGTTACAAGTCATCCACATTTGGATGATTCTGCACAAAGTATTACCAACTATTATGCAAGCCATTTCTGTTTTACTTAGAAGATTACTGCAAAATTCATGATAAATCTTAGGAAAACTTGGAAGGCATAAAATATGTCAGACATACACAAAATTCAGGGCACAGCTTTCCAACTAGAACCTGCTGGAGAAGAGGCCTAAACTCTGTGTGCTGTCACATCCCTTCTGCAATCTAAAGCTCCATGACTGGCATTTGGAGTAACAGCATGGCTAATTCAAATTCTCTCTGATTTGCTGCTGTAGTTTCTAGGCTTGGAGAGGCTGGGTCTTCTTAAAGGCTATCAGGTGCAGTGTAAATTGCAGATACTTGCTCAGCTGGATAAACCTTTAACCATGGAAAGAAGGCTTGTAAAGAAGGAAATAAAAAAGCTGCTGTAAGTATGATGGAAAATAACTTTCATTTATGACGCTTGGCATTTGGTGGGTTGTCATAGATGGCCCGGATATTAGCAGATGAGTGAAAAGCTAAGGAAGACTGTACTCCTGCTCTGAAAGAGAAAGCCAGAGGATACCCTAGCCTCTTTCTTCTGCCGGGGAGGCCTCACACGCTGTGCACAGCAGTGTGCAGAGTCTTGAGAGGATGTTTCTACCAACCGCATGGACCTCTGAGGCATCTCCATCCTAGAATCTGAGAAAAGAGCCAGCCAGTTCACCAGTGTAGGTAGAATGAGCTGTTGCGAGGGGCTGGCTAACAGGTATAAGACAGAGTCCTTGGAAACGTGCCCAAAAGGCCAGCATTTAAATCACAGCCACTGCCTCTTATTCTTAGCATATCAATCAATCAGTCATTTTTCTTTTGACATCTGAATTTTTTAAAACATTGCTTCTTGTGAAAATTTTTCCTCTTATGTAGCTTTTCTTTGACTTTGTACTTAGTAAATGCTGGTGAAAAACTACAGGGCACATAAAAAGAGAGAAAAAGGTTATATCCTATTTCATATACATATATAATAGACAGAATAATGATATCCCTTTCATCAAAGGCTTTATCATAGACCCATCAAGTGTTCCTTGTCTGCCTACTAAGATGCTTATCTTGTACTAAGTCTTTAAGAAATGCTGGGATAAATCATGTATTAATTCATATGTCAACATGTTTGGAGGCTCCTATAATAATAAAGAACAAACCATAATCAAGAATGCCAACTTCTCTGCACCTCTTATGCAAAGAATTGAAATTTCAAAACTGATGTACATACAATTTTATATCCACAAAATAGTTTTAAGCTGCTTGAAATTATCTTGACATATACAGCAAGAATTCAATAATTTTTATGAATCTGGAAAATATTAATGACTCAAAAGAAAGCTTTGGAAGGCAGGAGCAAACTTATCCTCCACAAGGTAATGAGCCCAAAATGCCTCGTGGGCTTTCATAAAATATGATATTTGTAGAGATCAGCCCCAGACCTTCCAGGGTCCTTTCCCTTATTCAGTCTACTCATCCCTCTCTTGAACTTTCCCAGGGTGGCACCCCTCTATTCGCTTCACATGGCACAGAGTCTACCATCTCTTATCAAAATTCACTGCGAAAAAAAAAGCTCTAATAAGAAAACACTAACATGGAATTATTATTTTAAGTTATTATGTAAAATTTATCCCAAGAGTACCCATTCTAATGAGAAAAAGACTTAAGGTTAAATAACCCATCTCTATAGCATTTCACACATCTGGAATATACCAGTTTTGGACATTCTGCCTGGATTTTGCATGGGCAACAAACGAATCTTTGTTTTAAAACAAAGTGAATCACAATCCTTATCTTAAAACAAAACCATACAAAAAACAACTTTTCTCTCTATGGATATTTGGTAGCCTATCTGCTTTCCTGTAAATTCTATCCCAACAATGAGTTTGATTGTTAGACAAATATGAATTATGTTAATTGTGCTTAGATATTTTAAACCAGAAGCATTGCAGATTACTATGTAAACCAAAACTGAATAATAACTCAGCTACCAGGTAGGTCTTTATTGACTTCTGTTGTATTTTGGTCTTGGAGGGAGGAAGGATTGGGAAAAGAGCCTTTCCTGAAGACCTAGCCCCACATTACCCACAGTGGTTTAATGCTGCTGTCTTGCTTTTAAGGAGAGATTATATTGGCATCAGACTTCGGGAAAATGAATTTGACCCGAAAGGAAGAAGGCGACTCACCTTTCTAGATGATATGGTAATGAAAGACATGCTGATACAACTCACATTTGTGTTCTATGTATATTAAGAGGACAGGACAAGGACAGAATTGAAATAGTAAACCAGGGTAATGTTGACATACACACCTCAAACATGCCCTTTTTCTCATTTTTTTCATCCTAAGATCGTCCATGTGGTCATTTCAACCCATAAACAGAAAGTAAGTTGAAAATGAGAAAATAAGTCTCACTGGGGAAAAAAGATTAAAAAGCAAATGTGTACAGGGTAAAATGTTATGTTCATGATGCTAAAAACTTCAAAATTAGCTGCCATGCCATTTTCAAATATAATCATTTCCTTACCCTTTGAATAGTGAGGGAAAACCAAAACAACAGATTATTCTAAAATCCTTTGTTACTCACGTTAAAGCCTAGATTTATACTAAGTTCTGATAGTTCTTCACAGAAACCACAGAAACATCTAATCCAAATTAAATTAGCAAATCTCCAGTTTCCCTACTTCCCATTTACTATCCTTGTGCTCCTAATGGGAGAAGGGTACTCTCCTCCCCTGCCCCTGACTATAGCAAAGTGTGCTGAGTTTCCAAACCCCCCTGGAATTACTTTTGCCATTAAGCTTTATTGTCTTTGTATGCACATTAAACAGAGAAATGAACTAGCTTAGAGCCAGTCTCCTCAAACTTTAATGAGGTCTCATTACAGTGCTGTTCTGATTCAGGAGGTGAGCATGAGGCAGGGAACCTGCATTTCTAATGAGCACACAAGGTGCTGCCTGCCAGCTCCATCAGTCCAGGTCTCAAACTCTGGAATAGGTTTCAACAATTGAGCATGGTACATTTTTCCCTATATATTTGTATATTTATGTAAGTTCACATTTCGGTTGGGTTCAATCCCAGAGAGAAAGAAATATATTCTTTGGAGAATGTTAGAACCTTAGACTCCATCTAAACTAAGACTAAAATCAGCCTTGCATGAGGTATGGGTGTGAGGAGAGAAAAGGAATGTATTTTGATAGATAAATGGCAAATATTCTTATGAAACAAAAGCACTTAGAAATTACCAGGCCATCACAAGGATAGAATGAACATTCAATTGGCCCTCGGCTTTGAACTGTATGTGGAACTCTTTTCAGATCACTTAATCGGGCGTTTGCTCACACTCATCCCTCCGCCTGGTATACCCTTCTCCACCTGCAGAAACTCCTCAGTCCCCATGACCTACTTCTGGGAAGCCTCCTCTGGAACCTTCCAAGATTCTCCTTGCCTTCCCAGGTGGACACAATGGTTTCTCTAGGATCCCTAAACACTTCCCTTCTACCCTTGAGTTACATTCCTGACATGATGCAGAATCAGACACTGTTTTCTGTGGCCCTCTTTTCCCACTGTCACCTTTTTCTATTTCCAAATGTAAAAAAAAAAAAACAGAGAACACCAGTCATTCACCCAAGGATGTACCACAAGTTGTTGGCAGTACCTAGAGCTGAGCCTCCATTCCCTGGTTCCCAGTTTACTATTTTTTCTCCTTTCTGGCCAATATAAATCACATAACTGCTGTAGTGGAAGATGAATTGAATGCCTGAAAATGCCAAAGTTATTTGTGGCTGAGCATCAGCTTATTAGACATAGCTCAGGATCCTTCCCATTTGGATGTGACAGGATATAACAGTCTTAGCCATGCATCGTGACTGGGTCCAGGGAGCCCTGGGGCCACTGCATAAACCCACTCCTTCCCCCGCTGTGGCTTCTGCTTACAGGCACACTATGACCTGGCCATCAGTGTTGCTCTACGGTGGCTGGATGGCTCAGAAGATTTAGCCTGGCTGGAGTGGGAGGACCTGTAAGTTGAAACCTGTTTATTATTTTCCTTTTCAGTGTGTTGCTCTGGTTCATCATGGAGGAAGTCGCATCCTCCAATCTGGCATGTTTCATCCATGAGGTATTCTGACTTGCAGGCACTACAGAGCTAACATCCCCTTCCAACTAGAAATTGAAAGAAACCCTGCAGTTGCCAAGTTAAGAAGTCATAGACGTGTTTATGTATTCTGCAGCTTTTCTAATTTATTCTGTCAGGTGAAAATCTGTCTTGCACAAATGTTCCACCTGTGAAATATGACTTGTGCATATGCTCTGACCTTGAAAACGGCTGAGTCTGTGAGCAAAGATTGCGGTCTTTCCCTAAGGACTATCAGACATTTGAACAGATAGGCTCCCAAGTTTGAGTCATAGGATAATTTCCTTCCCAGAACTATTGGCGTTTTGTTCCATGTGAAGTGTCCAGACAGATTCACTCAGTTGGTAAGAACATAGAACAAATGAGGCCAGCCAGGATCCAATAGCATACATACTCCAGAGGCCAGTTATTTATTTTTTCTGTTCCGTGGTCTTAGACTATATATCTGGACTATATATCTTGGACTACATCATAAATGACTGTAGCAGCTAGGGTTTATATAATAAAGTAGAAAATCCAGTTTGAACAACCATAGTTAAGCAAAGCTGAAGAAGAGGAGGAGTAGGAAAAGAAGGAAGGAAAGAAGTGAGGGAGGGAGGGAAGGAGGGAGGAAAACGTGCCTCTGTAGACAGGTCTGTGTTAGGCAAAATTTCATTCCAACTTTATTGATATCACCAGGATTTCCCTCTAGCTGCCATGCCCTCTGGGTGGGTGGGGAATGGAGATACTGACTAGTTCAGTCTGCAAGGGGTTTTCCATCCTTGCAGTTTAGGGTGATATCAGCTTCCCTCGACACACACAGGCTTACAGTGAAGAAAGGCAGTCCCCCCAAGCAAGCACCACAAGACAGGCGAAGGGCACTGGCTAACAAAGCCATGAACATGCTCCACAGTGGGGGCTCCGTTTGGTAACTATGAAGCCATGGATTAAGAGCAAAATCATCCCACTATTGGAAGAGTAAAACTTCAAAGTGTGTATTCCGCTGATGGAGGATCAGTCACATCAACTTTGTGAATACGTGGCTAGCACAGTCATTGCAGATTACTTAGGGCTATTAATGTAACCTTAGCAGGTGTCGAAAAGAACAAAAACTGGAAGTAGAAAAGGGGCTATTAAGGTCTGGGAGGAGGGTGAGGAAGAGGCAGAGAGGACAATGAGCGAGGTAGAAGCGGGGACACATGGGACCAATGCACAGTGTACCCCGCTATGGAAACGTCACAGTGAAGCCCATTCATCTGTACAGTGAATAATTTTTTTAAAAAAGAGAAATACATTCCCTGCTCTTATATGTTCATACTCTCCTTAGGAAACTACCACTTCACAGCAGACCCATATATCCAAACTATCGAGAACGGGAAGCAATGATTTTATCATCTTATGCTGGAATCTTAATGGTAAGGAAAAACAACACTATATAAGTATATAAGTAAATATATACAGCTATTTTATGCCTATTGTGTGCATTTTATTATGAATGCATAATTGTGTTATTTTTCAAGCAAAGTTTCTACATGTATAGGATGTACTAATAGTAAACACTTCATTTTTTAAAAACTTCATTTCTAAAAGCATAATAAAAAGATTCTGAGTTCTGTCCTGTCTCAAAAATGCATTAAGAGACAAAATGAGAGACATGGCTACTTGGTATCTGGAAAACTGGTTTATCTAGTTATTCAAAAGCTGTAATCTCAGCTTTTGGGAGACTGCGGCAGGAGGATCGCTGTAAACTCAAGGCCAGCCTCGGCTACATAGTGAGTTCCAGGCTGGCCTGGACTACATAGCAAGCCCTTATCTAGTTATTCAGAAGTTATTTTTTAGTGCCTATGATACTACATGCAGTACTACATATATTGGAGGTATAATAGCTTTTACTTCATAATAAAAGAAAAGCCATGATACAGCAATGCATTATTGTTGTTGTTTAACAGAACAGTATCCCAATTGAAGAAGTCTTTAAAATTTATGGGGCCAATTCTTCTGCCAATTCTGGTACTACCAAGGTAAGGGTGACATGGGACTATCAATACAAGGGGATTTGAGAGATAAATTATTTAGTTATATATTTCTAATATGTTTCCATGTATTAGTTATGAGACAAAAGCAGACCTAGCCACATCCTCCTTAAGTAATATAAGTTTATAAAATGCCTTTTAAAAACTTTATGCTTTTGTTTTTTGTGTTAGTAGGTATTGTACCCAGGGTCTCACCCATGCTAGGAAAGTTGCTCTACCACTGAACTATATCCTCATCCCTCTTTATTTTTTTAATCTGGAGACAGGATCTCAGTAAGTTATCCAGGCTGGCCTCAAACTTCAATCCTCCTATTTAGTCTCCAGAGTAGCTGGGTTTATAGATGAGCTCCACCACACCTGACTGTAAATTGCTCTTACATGGAGGACTTCATAGTAATAACGAAGCTACAGGGATGCCTGTTTCCTTGTTCTTTTACCCAAACACCCTTCTGCAAGCAGCGGGTCCCATGTTCTCCCTCTGATCTCCTGGGTCTGGGGGAAGGTTAAGGCACGCATCGTTCAGTGAAAAGTCTCAACTCCCATGGCCAGAGGATAAATATGGAAAGGCTTTTCCTTTGGGGTATGGCAACTGAATTCCTTGTCTTAGCTGGGACATCAATCATGGCTTGCACAGATGAATGTCCAAGGAGCTCAGATGCCTCCAGTTCCCATAATGGGGCTGGAACAGAAGGATATGCGACTTATAGGTGGGCCCACCAGTCTTTCCCTGTCCATCCCATCCCTCATTCATTTATTCAGGAGCCTTTCCTTCGTGACACACAGTCCCCATCCTCACCAGCAGTGAGCAATAATGAAAAGGCCACAAAATGACTAGCTCTGAACAAGAATGGATCATATCCTCCTAGAAAGAAGCTTTCCTTTAAAGATCTGAATTTTTTATTGCTATAGGGTGGGATGATTTATTGATTTATATGTGCAAGGCAGTATTTATATCTGAAAGGATTATAAGCTGCTAAGGTTTGAATTTTCAGCTAACTCCACATTACAAGCAGAATAATTTTGAGCATATTTTCTAATCTTATAAAGCCTCAGTAGCACTTGCAAAAGCAGAGGATAGAAGGTACAGTTGTTGTAGGCATTAACTGAGTATCAATGAAACCTTAATGTTTAGCATTACAATAACCTCAAAATAAAAGCTATAATTAACGATTCAGCACTCAGGATTTAGGTATCTGAGATCCTCCATAGCAGGATTTCTTAACATTTTGAGCCAGATGATTCTTTGCTGTGTATCAGAGGGGGTTGGGATCTGTCATGTGAGATGTTTAGCATCTTCCGTGGCCTCTACCTATTGGATGTAAGTAGATTTTCTCCACTTGTAACAATGAAAAATGTGTCCAGAATGCTAATGTCCCCTAAGAGACAAAAATCACATCTGCTTGAGAACTACTGCTCTAATTATCCCCCAAATTAAGCACCTGCCAGTATATCTATCATTGATACAACATAAACTTTGCCTATTTTTAGGCAGTTGATTATCACAAAGGGCATGATTTGAGGAACCAATACAGGAACGTGAATTTCTTTCCCTGTGAGCTCCACACCCATTCCCTCACCTCAAGAGTGCTAGCTCAGGTCTTTCCCTTGTGGCTACACATTAACTACACCCAGGGATGTCTTCCTCGCCTTGAATAAGGAATTGGCAGGATCTCTCAGTGGAAATGTACCATTTCAAAAATTAAACTCTAAGACTATTTGAAAATAGTTCTCTGGGACTTAACTTTTTTAAGAAACTATTTTGATTTAAAAGGAGACAGTTGTTTAAAAAAAAGGAAAAAATAAAAGACATATTGCCAAAGGTTTTTTCTTTGCTGCCAAGAACTGAATGACCTCTGATTCCTTTGGATAAAAGATCTCCCAAGCAACAGCTAAGATCTTTCCCAAACACAAGTTTAAAGTCCTGTTGAATACTAATCAGATTATGTACAATTTCAGGAAATGAGAACTGACCACATTATTCAATATGGGTTCTGTGCTCATGCTGGATGCCTTCCCAGGGCTGTTTGCTGCCACCTGGTGTCAGCAGGCATAACAGACACTGTTGTCATGACCTCAGGTTCTACCTCCTGACAGGGAGCTGGTTTTTGCTGAGCAGGAGTTTTTTTTTCTACGGAGGACTCTGGACTCGGAAAAAGTTTAACTAAAGAGCTTATATAAATATGGGTCAAGCTGGGTGTGGTGACTCACGCCTGTAAGCCCAGCACTCAGGAGGCTGAGGCAGGTGGATTGCCATGAGTCCAAGGCCAGCCTGAGACACATAATGAGCTCAAGGTCAGCCTGAACTACATAGTGAAACCTTGTCTCAAAAAAAAACAAAACAAAGGAAAAAAGTACAATCCATTTGCCATTCAGTTCAGGTAACTATAAAATGCCCTACTCAATGTAAATCGAAGAAAAATCATAAATTTTCCTTCAACCAATGAAGCAAGTATACAAATATTCTTTATCTCTATTTGATGGAGAAAGAGGAGTAAAAAGAAAGAGACGCAGAGGGAGTAAAAATGAGCTTTTCAGAAAAAACAGAGAAGGTCAAGGAATAGGGTACATGGGTCCTCTGTTTTCCTTCCATCTTGCCAAAGCCAGCCTAAGGTCTGACAGCCAGTCTTTGTGTCCATCCCAACTGACATAACTTCAGAGCTGTCACTTGCTACCTGTGTGATCTCTGAGATGTTTTTTAGCTTGTTGGAATCCCACTTCTCTGCATGTAAGTAGGCACAGTCACACCTGCCCAGCACAGCAGAGTGTCTCAGTGGTGGCACGGGGGACATGGCCTTGCACAGTAGCGCCATTACCTCCAAGTCCACCTCCCCCATCCCAGTAACAGCCTCTTTTGACTGCAGGAGGCTTGTCTTTCACCTTCTCATACTTCAGTAGTCTGCCAAGTGTCTTTTTTCTTCCTTTGAAGCACTGACGTCTGAACCCAGGAACCCAGAGCCTTCAACACTGAGCTACATTCCCAGCCTTTTCGTCTTTTAATTAATTCTGAGAAAGGGTCTTGCTGAATTGTTAAATTGCCCAGGTAGGACGTGAGATTGTGATCTTCCTGCCTCAGCCTCCCAGAGTGCTGAGATTATAGGAATATGCCACCACATATACCTTGTATCTTCTTTTCTTGGAAAATGTTATCTCATACCAAAATTGTGCAGAAATGAAAAAATGGTTTCACGATAAGGAGAATGACCTATGTTCAAAATTAAAGTTCTTTATTGACAGATCTTAATAATGAGGGATAATAATAAGCACTTACAATATTAATTATGTCCACCCAGGATGAAGTTCATTCAGTAGACCATAAATATCAACTATGTCCAAATTAATACCTTGTGTGTTCTGAGTGCAAAGACCAAGTAAGCACATCCACCAAGCATATCAAGAAAATTAGCACTCTTACTCCTTTAGTTTCACTACATATGCATCTCTAAGCAATATATTATTTAATTTTGCACAGTTTTATGCAAATAGAATAGTAGAAAATGTGTCATTCTGTCGCTTTTCTTTTTTCACTCAACATGTGGCAGAAATTTATTTATGTTGCTATTTATAACCATAGTTTATTCTACTTTAGGAATATACCATGATGTTTTTATTTATATATTCTTCTGTTTTAGAAATTTGGGTTATTTATTTTCTGTCTCCACTGAACAATACTCTATGTAAAGCCAGATTATTTTCCAAAATGTTAGCTCCCATTCCATTAGCAGTTTAAATTATCAATGTTGATATTTCAGACTTTTAAAGTTTTGTCAATCTGTTAAATGTATTATGGAATTTCACCATAATTTTGACTCCTATTCTCTTGAATACCAATGGATATATATTTCTGGGGTTTTTTTTCCTTCTGTAAAGTACCTGAAAAAGTCTTTTGTCCATCTTTCTGTTGAGTTGTTTGTTTCTCTCTCTTTCTCTTGTACAGAGTCTTAACTTTTGGAAAAACTACTGTAAGATAGAATCAGTCAAGTCCTGGATTTTCCAATACTTTCCCCATTTGAAATTTGTTTTTTTCACACATATTAAAATGTTTAGAAAATAGAGTTGGAACATCCCAGCCACATTTGCAAAACTAGTCATAGACAGTAAAGCTATTTTTCCACACCATGTGTCCTGCTTTTACTTTGACAAATCTGATTTCTGTAAACACAAACTCAATTGTTTTGACACTTAGAATCTGAAATTTCACCTTCCATCTTGGTGATATCATGATGATGCATGTAAGTTACAGCTCCGGGTTGATGGAGGCAGTGATTACTGTCCATGTCCTTTATCTCTTGATGGTGACTTTAAAAGTCTGAAATATCAAGGTAGATAATTTACATTGCTAATGGAATGGGAGCTATCATTTTGGGAAATAATTTGCCTTTATAAATAATATTGTTGTGCAATGGAGACATAGAAAACAAATAGCTCAAATTTCTAATTACCCAGGCTTTCTTCAAGCAATTTCCTAAATTCCTGTACATAACAGATTCTCCTTCTTCCAACTAGAAGAAATTTTTGTTGAATATGTTCTGGCGTTAGTAAGTACATGAAATGAAAAATAATCACAATGATTCCTTCACACTGAGACGATGAAGATATTAGTCAATAACTTTAGAATTGGAAAGGGAATGTGATTAACTTTAGATTAGGACTTAAATTTCATCCTAGTTGTAAAATATTCTTTTCTATGAAGCATATAGAAAGATGAATTAACAGTTTGCATGAATCATCAGGTTATGAGGACTGAGGAAGTTTCACAGAATAGGCAACTTGGAAGAGACTTTTAAAATCCTCAGGTTCCACTTTCACCAGTAGACAGGAAAAGTGGGGCAAACTTCCCCCCTCAAAAAAACCCAAAAGACCTTTATCAAGAATGACATTTGGACCAATTTCCTTTTATTCATCCTGAAAGGCTATTATTGCAGCCATAATTGATCTGTGCTGAGTCAAAGTCTCCTTTTTAATTACTGTCTGTGCTGGAGGACCATCTTTCTGAATAGATGATGTGGCTCTCAGAGTGGAGATCATAGTTTAAGCTTATAGTTCATTCTTTACAAAACTAAACATGAAGGCAACTCAATAAATAATAATAATAATATTTTTCAATAAAAAGTGGGAGTGAAATTTAATAGCACTACTGGTAAAATGCCTATAAACTGTTTTGTCAGCAAAAAGAACACACCTCCACTTATCGTTTAATTCATGTCCCCTATGTGATATAACAGAAAACATGCAGTGTTAGTGAAATACTGTGCAGAAATTTAGTTCTCCTATGAAGGAACTCTGAAGGTAGGCAAATGAGGTGGTACTACCTACAGTCCCACAAGACTGTCAGGAGCACAGTCTGGCTCTTCTAGACCTCCCCAGTCATTCCCCAGGTGTGGTTACAGAAACGCCAGCTTTCACAACCACATCTGTAGGCATTAAAAAATGAAGAGCAGCCCATTTTAGGAAATACATTAGGAATCTCTCAGAACACTCTGCCCTACATATCACTGGTTACAAACTAGTGAATATGGTCACACCATGCTAGAAGGGTGGATTAAAGATAGAGACCTTAGCTTCCCAACAGCATACCTAACAACACATCAAAAGGAAAAGAATGGCTCTTGCTAGGAAACTAGCAACCCCTCCCACATTTTCTAATGAAACTAAATTAATCTGCTTGAACAAAATTGTATTTTTCTAATTACGCACCTGAATATTGAAAGAGATATTCAATTTTTTAATGTGATTCCTTAGCCATTGTCACATATTTCACATACAAACAGGAATTTGACTATTTAGAAACCACCATGTCTCAAAATGGAGACAGACAACAGGGGAGAAAAAAAGATACTTGCTATCATAATTCTTATTTAAGACTGCACCAAAGATCTTAATCAGCATGGAAAAAATTAAAAAACAAATACAATAATATAAAAATAAAACTACTTTTCCTTGTACATGACATAATGAGTATTTTAAAATCCAAAAGAACCTATAAATTATTATATTAATAATGAATTTAGAAAAGTTGCTGGATACAAGGAAATGTGAAAATTAATTTATTTCTATATATCAGGGACAAAGAGAAAATGAAGTGTAGAAACATGTCAAAAACATACTTACAAATACTTTCAAAAAAGTTTCTTCACTGTGAATATTAAAGAAGGCCTAAGTGAATTAAAAGACACAGCATATTCATGGAATAGGACACTCATTATGGCTAACATCTCAGTTTTCCTCAAAGTAATCCAGAGACTCACATCAACCCCCAGTCAACATTTCAGAAGGTTTTCTCTTTTTCCTTCCTTCTCTTTCTTGTTTTGGACACTGACAATATGATGATAAAATTCATTAAGAAATGCAGAGCCCAAAGAAAAGCCAAAGCAGTGTAGGGTAGAAAAGCAAAGCCCAGATGAGGTAGGAGATGAGGGCTGAGGCAAACTGGACAAACAATTAAGTGGAAAGTGTCAAAGGTTGTAGAATCCCAGAGGACATGCACAGGACACAAGGCCAAAGTGATTCCATGGCTTCTGAGCACTGTAAAGGGAACCAATCAGAAAGCAATATTTTCTTTACCTCATTTGAATCTTACGCTACTTTCAGGACCAATCAGAAAAGTGCTGTTTTCAGTTTCTCATTTACATATGGTAGGAATCTAAAAGTCTGTCCATAGGGCAGACTTGGCACCAAGCCAAGTGCATTTTTGATAGGATGATTATCTCAATCCTTTATTTGTGTGTGGGAGAAGCAAGTCCAGGAATTTTGGATATAAAAGTCCCCTTTCCATTATCCTCAAGGCAGCTGTGGATCTGTTCACACTCCCACACTCGCCCTGGAGAGAGTATCTCTTTTCCACCTTCAAAAAGCATGCACCTTTGCTACCTTTTCCATTTGTCTTATCCAACTCCTTGTTCAGGACGCTGAGAACCTGGAAAGACTCCCCCAGAATCACCATCCAATAACAGGGAGGCATGTGCTATCTGATGTGGAAGCTTACTACAAAGCCATGGCACAGCACAAGATGGACCCACCAATGACCATGCAGTTGAATAGTCTGAGAACAAATATGCACCATGTGGTTCACCTGATTTATGACAAAGTCACACTGGTGGAGTAGGAATAGGATGACCTTTTCAATAAATAGAGCTGGTGTCATGTGGATACCTTCTTTAAGGACAAAAAATGTCTTGACAGCTACTTCATACTATATATGAAAATTAATCCCAGATGAATTATAAATATATATATATTTATATAAATATAAATATATATATCTGAATGGTAAATCAGTATAGTAGCCAGAGGAAAACACAAAAGAATATGTTTATGTTGGGCATGGTGGTGCACTCCTGTAATCCCAGCACTTGGGAGGCTGAGGCAGGAGGATCACTGTGAGTTCAAGACC
This sequence comes from Fukomys damarensis, assembly GCF_012274545.1. Taxonomy (NCBI): domain Eukaryota; kingdom Metazoa; phylum Chordata; class Mammalia; order Rodentia; family Bathyergidae; genus Fukomys; species Fukomys damarensis. The sequence continues at coordinate 108,626,992 of NW_022900928.1, read as the reverse complement.
AGCCTGGGCTACATAGTGAGTTCCAGGTCAGTCTCAACTACATAGTGAGACCCTGTCTCAAAAAAAAAAAAAAAAAAAGAATATGTTTATGATTTTGGTGTTGGCAAACATTTCTTAAACAGGATTCAGAAAGCCTAAACCACAAAAGCAAATAAAAGTTGATAAATTTAGCTATATTAAAATTGATATCTTCTGTAAGCAAAAGACCATTAAAATAATGAATAGGCAACCCACAAAGAAGTTGGAGATATTCAAAATACAAATATCTATCAAAGGACTTCTATCCACAATACATAAAGAACTCCTAAAAACCAATAAGAAAAAGCAAATGTCTCAATTTAAAATGAAAAATGTGAACAAAATCTCTGCACAAAATTTCACAAAAATGAAATATAAGTGACTAGTAAATATGAACAAATTCTCACCTTCAGTTGTCATCAGAGAAATTAAAATCAAATAGCATGTTTGCATTCACAGGTGAGTGAGTCAGTCATTCAGCATTGGGGGTGGCAGTGTGTGGTAGAGACTTAGGGGTGAAAGTCAGGGCAAGTTTGTCATAGGAAGGGATTGTTATGACTTGTATGTAGATGCCCCTCAAAGCCTCATGTAGTCGTAGGTTGGAGTTTTCAGAGGTGGTTGGATCTGGAGTATGCGATATTGGAATCACGGGTGGGTGGTTACTATTCTGGGAATAGATAATGGGAAGGCCCTCCCTGGGTGAGAGTGGTTAAAATATAAGGGGCAGAAAGAGAGTTATTGTCCCTTGCTGCTTGCTGCTTTGCTGCCTTCTGCCTGCCATGAACTATTTCTTCTTTGTAATGTCCCTTTGCCTTAGAGCCAGTCTTCTATGGATTGACATCTCTATAGACTCTGAACCAAATAAACCTTTCCTGGACCAGGGATTTAGCTCAGTGGTGCCACCACCTGCCTTGCAAGCACAAGGTCCCAAGTTTGATCCCCGGTACCAAAAAAAAAAAAAAAAGCCTTTCCTTCTTTAACTTTGGATGTTGAGTATTTTGTCTCTGCAACAAGGGAAATGTAAGATGGGGGTACTAGTGCTCCATCTCAAAGGAAAAGTAGAAGCCTCTAGGCAGAAAAAGAGGCAGTTGCTCTTTCAGAAAGTGAGAACCATGAAGAGCTTTAGAGCATGAAAGGTCATTATAAGTAAAAGGAAACAAGTAAAGAAGTCAAGGGCAGTGCTTGATGTTCTTGTGCACCCTCATTTCACGTGCTTTGATGGTGAACTATCACTAATGTCCAAGGCCACTAGATTGATTAAACAAGTGCCTTAACCAGCTGGTGTTAATCCCACAAAGTGGGGTGGCTTTTAAAAATCAGACTATCTCTTTCAGATTCCCCGAGCTCCACTGATGAGGCTCTCTATGCACCCTTTGGCCATGTTAACAGCACCCAAAGCAGCAGAATATGCCCGCAAGCAGAGTAAGCTTGTTTACTTCAATCTGTCTAGATAAATTCAAGCCAAATCATGGGGTGGGCTCACAAGGCGAGGTTCATATTGTAATGGTAATTAGATTTCTGTCCAGATGAATCAAAGTGAAGTAGGAGCTTTTATGACCCTATTGCCCCCCACCCTATGTATCAATATCATAAAATTTTATTTCCCAGAGCCTTTGATGATGGGAGCAAAGCAGTCCAGAAGGGAAAGATCTAAAACTATGGGTGGACACACTGTTTTAAACTTTTATAATCAGATATGTTTAATGCATATGTCTGTAGGTGTTGAGCTAAGAAGGGGAGCAACAAGTAAAAAAGCCAGGAGCAGTTCTACAAAGGAAGCAACTGCCACGGAATGGAAATCATCAAAAAGTTTTTCATATACACTGCCAAGGAACAAAGTATGTCTGAAAACAAAAAGTGGATGAAGAAGATAGCAGATATTTTGGGAGAACTGTGTTTATCCTGTGGTTAGAAGTCAAGCCTCCAGGAAGGGCATGGTGGAGTGTGTCTGTGATCCCAGCACTTGGGAGGCTGAGGCAGGAGGACTGCCACGAGTTTGAGGCCAGCCTGGGCTCCCTAGTGAGTTCAAGACCAGCAGGAACTACATAGTGTGACCCTGTCTCAAAAAAAAAAAGTCAAGCCTCTGGAATCAAATGCTCTGGCTTTGAATCTAGAGGCTATTATTTATCAGCTATTTGAGCTCAGGAAGACTTTTTAACCTCTCTGTACCTTAGTTTTCTTCTCTTTAAATTAGAAAGAGTAATAGTACCTGCAGTTTTTGGGATGATTGACTGAGATGATGGAGGTTAAGTGTTTGGAGCAGTAGTTGGGACCACATACATCTTGAAAAAATATTAGCTATGATAATCTTTTCAGCATTTGAAAAATACCATTCATTAGTTAATTGACTATTACTCTGTTGATTTAAGTAAGTGTATTAAGGGGATTTACATTAACATCCATATCCCAGATGTTCCTATTCTTGGTCTCTTTCTTACTAATGAGAATTTTTCTTGCCCTGCTAGTCTTCTCCCCCTCTCCTGACCTGTCCTCCTGATTCCTGGGTTTGGATTTTGATAGTTAGAGATATACAGTGACAGAGGGAGAGGAGAAAGGAAGGTGTTCCTTTGTTTTTCCAGTTCTGGGTTCTCAATCATAATGTGCAAAGTAAAAAAAAAAAAATGTAAAAAGAAGTTGAGGAGTCCAAATTTGTCAACATAATAAAAGCTAAGAGAAGAGACAATCATAAAAATGGTCTCAGCTGGGTGTCTGGGACATTTTAGAGTTATGTTGAAGGCAAAACTTAAGACAGGTTGCAGTGCTGTAAAATAGGAGAGGGAGAGGGAATTTTGAAAAGTAATACACTGAGTCATGAATTGGGTTTGCTTTAGTAAACATAAGTTAAAGTTTGAGAATCATTTCTGTTTAGTTTGGTTGTTGTGCTCTGTGATTCTTTTAAATGTGAATCTGAATCTAAGACCACTTGAGGCTCAGGATTTATTCAGATTCCAGAGCCAAACTATTCATGGACTAAAAATATAACCTTGCGCTACAGTAGAAACTGCCTTAGGAGGTGCCTGAATTCTTAGGTTATATCAGGGCTTTCATAACCAATTTTCTAAAAACAGAATGATCACACTATGGAAAAACAATCACCATACTGAGTTTTCTTTTTTTGGTACTGGGTATTGAACTTGGGTCCTTGCTGTTGTGAGGCAGGTGGCAGAACCACTGAGCTAGGTATTTGCTAGGAGGTTTAAGGGTTTAGAGTTTCCAGCACCATATTTTTGTTTTGAAGAACTTTTAAATATGAGCTCATTTTTATATGTGTTTGGAAACACCACGCTTTAGAAAGCAAAACAAAACAACAAACAAGAGCTCCAGAAATGTGCATGAACGTACACAAACATATAACACTGATAATCTAGACCCAATCATTCAGAAATAGATTTTCTGAGGTCCTGGGATGTGGCTCAGGGGTGCCATGCCTGCCTTGCAAATGCAAGGTCCTGAGTTTGATACCCAGTACTGAAAAAAGAAAAGATCTCTGAAACAGGGTGTCGAAGACCTCTGTAATGAGAACCTAGCTTCAAAGATTGCTCATTTGTGTGTTATTTTGAAGATATAACTTTATCCCGTATATGTTTTCTTCCATAACCTTGATGATTGCTGGCTTCTTGGTGAAAGCAGATTTTTATTTCCTTCTTATTTCTCACA
>NW_022900928.1:108606236-108623290 GCF_012274545.1 Fukomys damarensis | reverse complement strand
CAACAAAGATTCAGTAACTATCATTGATTAGTGAAATGGCAGTAAGTGAACGTTCTGTGTTCTGTGCCATGTTCAGTCTCTACTGACTGAGTGAGGCTCATTTCCAGGCATCAGACATCTCTATGGCCAATCGATGTTTTTAAGCTATGGGGCCTCTGCAGAGCAGTGCTCACTTTGCAGTAGGGCCTCATTCTGAGATGAGTCCTTCCATAAAATCCTCTTCTTTGTATTCAAGCAACAGAAAATCCATTTGTGTTTTTCCTTTCATATTTCATTATTTTATTATTATTAGGAATTTTTTCTAACTCCTAGATGTTTCTTTTAAACCACTTAAAAAGTATAACAGTAACATGTACTTATAAGTAAACATTTCAAACTATACAGAAAAAGTAAAAAGTGAAATAAATGTCTTCTCACAACATTATTTTCCCATTGTTCATAAATGACTACTGTTAATATTTTTGTAATAGTCAAATATCTGCAATACATATAAATATACATCTATGTATTTCTCACTGGTTTGTTAGATTGCTTTTATATTACAGAAAAAAATATTTTGTTAAATGGATACAATATGCCTTTATAGTTTGCTGTTTGAGAATGCTTTGCATTTTATATATTTGGGATCCTTAGATTTTCCTTTATGATTTATGGATATTATATCATGGTTTTTAACTGAAAACCATTTTTTAAACCTCAAGATAAAAACAATGCCTTGGGGCCGGGGATTTTTGTTTGTTTGTTGAGACAGGGCCTCACTATGTAGCTGAGACTAACCTGGAACTCACTATGTAGCCCGGGCTGGTCTCGAACTCACAGCAATCCTCCTGCCTCAGCCTCCCGAGTGCTGGGATTACAGGTGTGCCCTACCATGCCTGGCTGGGACTGGGGATTTAGCTCAGTGATTCTGCTGCCTGCCTCGCAAGCTCAAGAATCCAAGTTCAATCCCCGGTACAAAAAAAAAATAACAACAACAACAACAAAAACGAAAAACAATGCCTTATTCAGAATTTGCTATTCATTTCTAGCCACTAAATTTCTTTATCTACCAAGAAAAGGGGGAAACTGTTCTTTAAAAATCCAGATATTCTGGGAAAGAGTTTTAAAGATTTCTTTCTTTTTTTTAATTATATTGGTGTTAGTGCCCCCATTTGCTAGTCAAAATGTGTATGAGTAATATCACTTCCTAGGAAAGTGTCGGTACTGTGAACATCACCAAGACATCAACTTGAAATGGATAGGACCATACCAAAGAGTGCAATGACAACATTCTTGAATTTTGGCTCCTCACTTAATACTTTAGATGAATTAATCTGTGCTCTACCTTATAAGGTTCTTACAAGGACTAAATGAGCAATGTGTCAGGACTGAGAGAAGTGTTGCAGCAAGATTGCTCCCTTTATTACCTACCATTCCTGAAGAAGTCACAATGTTATGGAAGGAAGGAAACAAGGCAGAGAGGGCAATATAACTTTAAATTCAAAGCAATATATGCAAAATTCAAAATAAAACTATAATCACAGAATATAACTACTAAGGAACTTTAAAAAGATTTACTTTTACTTTGGGTAAGGTTAGCCAAAAGAAGTATAACTTTTATTATTTATTTTTATGTTTGAAAATAGTGCGCAGACAAGGGGAAAAAAATGAGAACCAAGATCTGTCTTGTAAAGGTACAAGATCCTAATAATGAATGTAATTGTACTGTATACCTAAAATGTACCAATAAACTCAATAAAAGAAAATAGTTCCAAGCTTACAGAAAAACTTCAAACTTAAAGTTGTAAGAATAGCACAAAAAACTCCTATATTTCTGCTAATGCTTTGTCCCAAGAGTTTTACCATTTTCTCTATCTCTTCTTTTTGAGCATGTATAGATGTAGACATATAATCTTTTTCAAACCATTAGAATTTTTACCTATCCTTTCATTTTGTGCTGTTTACCTCAGTTTAAATTTTCTAAGAACACAGAATCTCATTCATTAAATAACCTCAGTAGAGTTATTAATTTCAGAATTACAACATGGGTATTTCATCTGACCTACCACCTGCATACATTTTTTTTTCTTCTATACAGGATTCAGCATGATGTCACACATTGCATTTAGTTGAGAAATATAACTCAATTTCCAAATCTTTCAGAATAGTTCCATGAAAATTCTTTTATACCTACATTTATATAATCCATCTTTGTCAGTTAGCATTTGATATTTTAGATTAACTCCCTATGGACTGGAAGCTAGTGTTTGTGGTCTGTTATCTTGATGTACTTAATACTAAAATCATCCTTTCATTCTGCAGGTCACTTAGAGACTTGGACTGGCACCATGGAACTGCATAACAGAACCTCTGGTGGCAGATGAAAACCACCTTCTTAAAGCTACAGTTTTGCCAGCACATTTTTCTTTACAGTTAGCTTTTGATGCAAACAGCACTGCCAATGTTACTTTTAATGTTGAGTTTTCTTCTCTTAGAAGCATACTGCAGAGTATGTTTTGGTAAAAGAAAAAAAATGTGTGTATCTCATGTTACTTCATTGTGACTATAAGACTAATAGAAAATTCAGAGAGTGTATAATATTTCTGTGTCAGAGTAGGCAGACTGGCTTCCTAGCATGTTCTATAAATGTGTGGCATTCAATTCTGCATGGTGGTGTAGAGGACAGTTTTCCCAAGTTGTAATCCAAAATAAAATTAATTGGTCATTGATTGCCTTTACTGTGTTCTCAAAAGGAAAGTACTTAAATCATCTCAATAAAGCATTAAAAGAAAAATAGCTGCAAGCTTTCTCTCTGCAGAATGTGACTAGTAGCAAAAGAAAATTTTCTACTCTCAGCAGCTTTTCAAAATGCTGATTAGGTACATGGCTTAGCCTGTTCATGTTTGTAATAACAATTTGGTCAAATAACTGTCAGAATTCCATACCTTTCTTGGGGGCTGCCATCTCTTTGCAGAGCATTTTCAGTAGTGTATGCAAAAACATGTGGGTTTATCGACCTCTGCTGAAAATGGTGATGGGGTCTGTGGCTGGGGCGATCAGTGTAGTCTTTTCCACACAGTGCTTGATAACAATTGTATTTAGGATTTACCAGGAGACTTGAAGCTTTAGGAGGGAGGCAGAGAAGGATATTGGTGACCTGTGGTTTCTTCCCAGGGGCATAGCTGCCTAGGATTTGTCCAGTTTTCTTTTTGTCTAGCTCGTCTAGTTATGACAGAATAGTTTTTCTTTGTAGCTCTTGTTGCCTCTTCTTTTACCATCTATACATTTGCTTTAAGTGCTGCCTGAGGATTTTCACAAATATCATTGTGAATGCATTGCTTGCTATAGCTGGGTATCCCTTTAGATTCTCTCCATTGCTCTGAAGCATAAAGGTTTTTATTTCATCTTCCTACATACACATGGAATAGGATGACAAAAAAAATCTGAGCTTTTTATCATACTATCCCTGCATATGTAAGGAGTGCTTCCAAATCAATAGGTTAGCTACAGCTGGGTATGTTTCCAAAAGAATTAAAAGAATCATACCACAGTGATATATGCACGCCCATGTTTATAGTGGCACATTTTGTAATAGCTAAAACCTGGAAACAGCCCAATTGCCCATCAGTTGGAGACTGGATAAAGAAGATGTGGTTTTTCTAAAGAAGAAGACTGGATAAAGAAAATGGAGTACTACTCAGCCATAAAGCATGAGAAACTAGAGTCATTCATAGGAACACTGAGGTCATATTGAGATCATATTCTTAAGTGAAATAAATAGGACACACGTGTAAATACAGAATAGTTTCTATGTTGTGAAAAACTATAAGTGTAAATACGATCCAAACTGTATAACTGACAATGTGAAATAGGAACAAAAGGGCTAAAGGTATAGGGGAAGTGGGAAGGGTAGGGGACAGGAAATAAGGGAAAAGAAAAAATAGGAGACAAGGAAAAAATGGAAACAAAGTCTTGTAAATAGGGGAGGAGGAGGGATGAAGGGAAGGCAGGGTTATGGGGGAAAAATGAGAACCAAGATCTGTCATGTAAACGTACAGGATCCCAATGATGAATGTAACTGTACCAATAAACTCAATGAAAAAAAAAACAAACAAAAAAAGGTTAGTCAAAATAGAGAAAGCTCTTTAGGCAGACACCTTGGCTCAATGACACAGCAACATTTGTGTGAAAGAAAACACAGGCAAACGATAACATTAATTTCAAAAACAAAAAACAACTCTTGGGGCTGGGTATTTAGTTCAGTGGTTCCACTGCCTGCCTCACAAGCACAAGGTCCTGAGTTTGATCCCCAGTACCAAAAAAACAAAAAACTCTCAATGAAGGTTGGTTCCGTGGCGAAAATGGAAGAATCCTGTGTATTTTCCTGCTCTTTGAGTGTCTCAGATTCTTGAATCTCTTTGTTTTCAGCCCAAGGAGTAGTGTTTAATCTCAAGATAAAATACAGTATATCTAATTTTAAAAATGCTTTGCACCATTAGTGGTAAATCATATGTTAAAATTTTTATTTTACTATTTTTCTTTTTGGGGGGGTAAATGTTGGTAAATTTTACTTTAAAGACTAATTGGTAAATAAACAGGCCTCTTTCAGGGAATCCTCAAGCAATTTCCAATAAGACATGTAATACTTAGCAACAACACAAGTTAAGACCGCAATGTATTCTTTTTAGCTTTTACCTGTTCTAATTCACTAAAGGGCTTCCAAAACTTCCTCACATTGTGCTTTTCATATCAAAATTTTATTAAGTATCTTCACTATTTTCTAAATGACCATTCTTTTTGTTGTATTTTTTTCCAATTGCAAATAAAACTTCATTTTCCACCTATAATTAGAAACAACACTTACAGTGGGACTGTACAAATTAACATCAAAATAAAGAACTGCATTTGGGGTTTCATAAAACATTTCCTGAATCTTTAAAGGAAGTAGAAGTGACAGCAGTATAAGCAAAAGGGATGATTTAATGATTATAAGTAAGATAATGCAATAGAATTGTACTTCTTCTGCAGACTGGGGACAGTGAAATGCTTAGCCACAATTCCCCATACAAACATAAAGCAATATTCATGTAGAATAAGCACCCATACAAATTACTGATTTTACTATTTTTCATCCTATAGTAGTTACATATAGTAGAAATGTAAGGAAATACTAGCAAAACTAATTTGTCAAAACAGTTAGTACCTTAATCTTTCCATTCATTGATAACCATGAATGATATTTTAGTGTTCACATGGATCCAATCTTTTATCTTAAACATATGCGAGTTTTTAAAAATCAAAGTCATAATATACTTGATATCGAAATGCAATACCTTTCAAGTCGAGGATTTTTCGGTTGAGATTTTTGTTGGCCTTGTGCACCTCAAGTCCTCCTGGAATTCATACCACTCCTATGAACTTTCTCAGACAAAACCACCAACCTCCACCTCAGCAGTTTCTGTAGGCAAACCTTGCAAAATTCTGGGCATGTCATATATTTCTAGAGAGTTGCATAGGATGACAAGTGCATCCTTTGTCTGCAAGGTCATAATGGCTCTGCTGACTTGAATTCTTTTCACTGGAACTACTGAGGACAACTCGAAAGTGCCAGAGAGAATGACAACTCCCTGCCCCATGATCCTAAATGAAAAAATAAGAGAACACAGAAATCCCCTTAGGCATTACCCCCAGCTCCCTTTTGTGTTGTTCCTGCCAACACAGCAGCCATCATGCCAAATATAGATCAGCTGCCACTCTTGTCCCCATCACACTGGACGCTGATCATTTGCTGTCATCAAGTATGGGGAAGGTGAGCCAATGGACAGGCTGCACTATGTCTACCAAGCATCCACGCTGGGGGAGTGTACCTTCCATCTGAACATCTCTATCACCTTCTTTTCCACTGCAGATCACCTTCTACGAGGACCGGGGCTTCCAGGGCCTGCTACGAATGCAGCACCGGCTGCCCCAACCTGCAGCCCTACTTGGGCCGCGGCAACTCCATCCGCGCGCACAGGAGCTGCTGGATGCTGTATGAGCACCCCAACTACCAAGGCCACCAGTACTTCCTGCAGCGCGGGGACGATCCTGACTACCAGGGCTGGATGGGCCTCAGCGACTCGGTCCGCTCCTGCCCTGCCATTCCCTATGTGAGTCTCGCCTCCATTTATGTGCCTGGGCGCCAGTCATCAGTAGTCATCACCTCCTACTTGTCAGTTTTCCCTACTAAAGTTCTCAGGAGGAATAGAAACACACTAAAGATAACAAAGACCTTTACACATTTTAAAAATATATGAACAATAATCTGCTTTCTTATGCACATCAATATTGTTTTAAGGCACAAGAAATCATGGCACTGTAACCTTCAAAATTAAACTTGGCTGATAGCTATAGGTCCTTCAGTCATAACAAGAAGAAAATTCTGTCATGCGCAATGACGTGGATGAACCTGGAGGGCATTATGTTAAGTGAAATAAGCCAGGCTCAGAAAGTTAAATAACCACATGATCTCACTCATAGGGAATCTAAAAATGGTGATCTTATGTAGAGGGTAGAATATAGGTTAGGAGACGCTGGGGCAGTTAGGAAAGGGATGGTGGTTTGGGTAGATGTTGTTCAAAGGTGTGTAATCAGGTGGAATAAGATCAGAGATCTATTGATGACACAATGTCTAGAGTTAATGATTATACATTATATTCTTTACAAATGCTACGAGTGGATATTAAGTGCTCTCACCATGGAAATGACAACTACATAAGGTGATACATACATTCATTAGATTTAGATATTCTATAGTGCATATACTTATATAAGTATACACAAGTATATACTTTGAAAAGTGTATATACACACAAATTTATCAATTTAAAAATAGACAAATAAATTTGAAAACTAAATGAATTAGATAACTTGGTAGCATCTAGGCAATTTGTAATTTCTAAATCAAACCTATGTTGTTCAGTAAAGAAAAAAGTCTATTTAGGTTTTTTTTGCAGGGGGTACTGAGGATCGAACTCAGGAGCTTGTGCTTGTGAGGCAGGTGGCGGCACCACTGAGCGAAATCTCCAGCCCCTGTTTAAATAATGTTTAATGATTTAAAAATTAACAGATTGTGCAAGAGCAGTACAGGCAGAATGGATTCTGACCCCAGCGATATTTTTCACTACATTCTATAACATACTGACGTATGAACCTAGCACAATATGTCTCAGCTTGTGTAGCTTTATATTTTCCAGAAGTAATTATCCACTGGTTTCTTACCAGGGGCAGAGACAGGTAATTGGTTGGGATCTCATGGGCCATAGTCTCCACCCGAATACTGCTTCATGTTTTTTAGTCACATGGAAAGTGTGTTTACGCTTTCTGCAAGCACCAAATTATGTGATGTGACAAGGAGATTCAAAAACTGAAATTAAATTTAGGCTAGAAAAATATATAGATACACAAAGAGATATAAATAAAACAGACATTTCTTTGGACAAGAAACTCAAATGGTTCAAAGATTTGCCAAAGTGTCATTTTAAAAGATATGTGGACTCTGGCACGCTGTGGAAGCCTTTCAGGTGTTTTGTTGAAATCCATAGCTTATATCTGATCTACATTTTTAAAATATAAAAATGAGAGTTTGTGCATTTCTGTGTTGTCTGCTGTCTCTTGGTTGGGCAGAAGTGCAAAATGCAGGCACTTTTATTTCTTGTGAATGATACTATTGCTGGTGGTATTGGCTTGTTACACAGCAGGGATACAACAATTCTGATGAATCAAAACCCTCAACTGCAGTTTAAAAAAGAAAAAGATATGTGGACTCAGCAAATTTGAATCATTGTGCATCTCCTAAGTGCAAAATAATGACTTAAAAACAATCTAGATAGGATTCAGTTATGCGGTGTCATCATGGAAATGGTTAAAATCTCTGCAAGTTCAGCAGCCATGGTTGTGACAGATGGCTGATTACAAAGGAAACACTTTCATTCCCTCTATTTTCAAAGTTAGTTTCCTCCACAAGGTCTCCAGTTCACCAGTCATGTCAGCTTTATTTTGATACTCTTCCTAATTTGTTAGAATAACAACGTTGGGGGTGAGACTAGAAACACATTTGCAGAATCTTCTGAAAATCGTGCTTCATGATGATGCAGGCTGGCTGTCACTTTAATTGACATGACACGCACACCATTTTTTCCTTTTATTGTCACAACAGACCAGCTCTCACAGAATAAGGCTGTACGAGAGAGATGACTACTGAGGTCTTGTGTTGGAGCTCACTGAAGACTGCTCCTGCATCCATGATTCCTTCCTTCTCAATGAGATCTACTCCCTCCACGTGCTGGAGGGCTGCTGGGTCCTCTACGAGATGCCCAACTACAGGGGCAGCAGTATCTGCTTTGGCTGGGAGACTACAGGCGGTACCATGACTGGGGGGCCATGGATGCCAAAATCGGCTCACTGAGAAGGGTCATCCATGTGTATTAAGCCGCACCTTTCTTGTAATGATCCACATGGAGATGTAATGAAATAAAAACTGTGTTGCTGGCACTAAGTGTCACTTGCTCATATTTAAGTCCAAACTGAATTCTAATATAAGTATTGACTCTAGACAACTTATCTGTCACCAAAAGCCATCTTGAGTGTCTGCCTACCTTTGGGTTAGTCAGACAACAGTATGTATAGAAAATATCCAACTCCTGTAGTGAAAACGAAGGTAGATTGGTGCTACCCTTCCATGACCTACAATCAGGAGAGAGGAAAGGCAGACAAACTGAATAACTATTAGAACCCATAGAAGAATAGAATAATATAATAGAAGAATAGAAAAAATTACAACCCATAGAAGAAGCCATAGAAAATATACAGAATACACTATAACTAAGATCCCAAAAGATAAGGAATTGCTGGGAGGCTAGGATAGCTGATGTTTCAGATAATATTGGCCAAGAAAAGTTGCATGATGAGAGGGTTTTACATAGAATTTTCTACAGTAGGGAAAATCAAGCTTGCTTGATTAGATCATCATCAGAAGGAGAAACGCTAAATCACGATTAACAGCCTGATTTCTTACCTTACCTGTGGTCCTTCCTGGTAAAGGGTGATTCAGGTCAGTTTTACTGGGATTCTTCCAGTTTTAGCACTAAAAGTCTTTCATCCCCAAAAGCCTCTCAATTTCATGGCTATCAAGATGATTGGTAAGCACACTTTTTAGTTTATTTCTTTGAGCAAGTACATCTTGTCTTCTACCTAGGTTACCTTGTTGAAAAGTGTAAGTGATAATAAATTCCTGTCATATTAAATCTCAGGATGATTATGATGAAAAGATGGGAGAAGACTGTGAACAAACTTCGTTACCTTTAAATTATTGTACAAATGAAAGTGTAAGAAATTAATCCATCTTCAGTTTCCCCTCAAATTCAACATCACAATCAATACAGTCATCTTTACTTTAAACTCCAATATGAATTTTTATGGACACAATTATCAAAGATTCAGCTATACAGTGATTCATTAATGTTTATTATATAATACTCTGTTCATATTGCCTACTTTGTAGAAGTTGATAAGCTGATTGGGTTTTTTAATTAATTAATTTATTTATTTTTGAGACAGAGTCTCACTGGGTAGCTCAGGCTCGCCTTGAGTCCACTATGTAACCCAGGCTGTCCTCAAATTCTTGGTAATGTTTCTGCCTCAGTCTCCCAAGAGTAGGGATTACAGGTGTGTGCCACCATGCCCATCTTTGATAAGCTGATTCTAAAAACCATTTGTAATCACTAGAGACCAAGAATAGCCAAAAAATATTGAGAAAAGATAAAGAATAGGAGAATTCACATTGCCAATTTCAAAATTTACCACAAAAAATAATCAAGAAGTGTGGTGCTGATTTAAGTATAAACTATAGATGAATGGAATAAAATTTATAATGCAGAAGTAAACCTATGCATCTAGGTTCAATCAAGTTTTGACCAAGATATTAAGACCATTCATAGGGAAAGAATATTCTTTTCAACAAATGGTACTGAGACAACTGGATATCCATGTACAAAAGATGAATTTAGAACTTCTAATTCACGCCATGTATAAAAGTAACTCAAAGTAGAATAGAAATCTAAATGTCAGAACTCAAATTATAAAATTCTCAGGGGCCAGGGATTTAGCTCAGTGGTTCCACGACCTGCCTTGCAAGTGCAAGGACCTGTGTTCAATCCCCGGTACCAATCAATCAATCAATCAATGAAATTCTCAGAAGAAAAAAATATATATGCATCTTTGTGACCTTTTATCATCATGAATTCCTGATTTTGACACCAAAAGCACAAGCAACAAAAAGAAAACATAAATTAAACTTTATCAAAATCAACTTTTATGCACCAGAAGACACTATGAAGAAAGAGAAAAGACAACTCAAACAATGGGACAAAATATTTACAAATTATATATCTGATAAGGTTCTAGGATCCAGAATATATAAAGAACTGCTACAACTCAAAAACAAAAATGATCCCATTGAAAATTTGGCCAAGGAATTAAATACATATTTTTCCAAAGAAGATACACAAAAAATTAGCAAATAAATTAAAAGATGCTCAATATCATTAGTCATTAGGAAAATTCATAGAAAACCACAGTGTGATACTGTGAAGGTCTACTAGAGTGGTCATCATAATATTTTAACCCCCCCCAAACAAATAACAATATTGGGGGGGATTTGGGAAAATTGGAGACCTCATAAATTATTAGTGGTAATGTAAAATAGTGGTCTCTGTGGAAAATAGTTTAGCATTTCCTTGAAAAGTTAAATATACAGTCACCTATGACTCAGCAGTTCCACTTATAGGTATGTAATCAAAGGAACTGATAATAGACATTCAAACAAAAACATAAATAGATCTTCACAGCAGCATTATTTACAGTAGCAAAAAAGGTGGGAATAACCCAAATATCTAAATGTCAATAGATTATTAGATAAGCAAAATGTGACACAGCTGTACAACAGAATATTCTTTCATCATAAAAAGAAATAAGGCACTGACACATGCTACATGATGAACCTTGAAAGCATTATGCTAAATTAAAGACACTAGTTACATAAAACTATATATTATGTGTTTCTATTTATGTGAAACACCGAAAACGGGCAAAGCTGTAGAGATAGTAAGTAGATTAATGGTTGCTTAGGGCCAGGAGGATGTATGGACAAGGAAATGAATGCTAAAGGGTAGAGTTTCTCACTGTGCAAATAAACATGTTCTAAATTGTGCTGATATATACTCAAACTACTGTATTGTGCACTTTAAATGGGTGAAAGTTGTTTAAAAACCTCTCTATAGGGGCCGGGGATTTAGCTCAGTGGTTCTGTCACCTGCCTCATAAGTGCAAGGACCCAATTTCGATCCCCAGTACCAAAAAAATAACCCCAAAAATAAAAACATCTCTCTACATAATGAAATTATTTTAAAACAATATTCTTTACTGTTGACGGAACATATGATATAAATTGTAAATAGGAAATACACATAGTATCAAAAAGTCACAGCTTTAACCAATACATAATATATAGGAAATTTTGTAGTTTTGCTGCTGACTTAGCTAAATTATTTTTTGTTTGTTTGTTTGTTTGTTTGTTTGACACAGGGTCTCACTATGTAGTTGAGACTGACCTGGAACTCATTATGTAGCCCAAGCTGGTCCCAAATTCACAGTGATCCTCCTACCTCAGCCGCCCAAGTGCTGGGATTACAGGAGTGTGCCACCACGCCCGACCTTAGCTAAATTATTGTATGTTGTCCTCTAGTTGGGTGACTAATGACATGTAGGCTCTATTTTAACAAAAAAGGAAAAACTAAAGTGACATGTATTACTGGAAATAATTTTGTTAATTTCAAGTTCCGTTTTAATCTGGATGAAATGGAATATTTAAAAAGCCATATTTTATCTGATAAAGCTTAGCACACCACCAGTTCCCTTCTCTGAATAATGAGGTTGATGGGCAAAATGAGCTCCGTTTTTTTCCAGCTCTGACATATGTAGTATCTGCTAGGTTTCAAGAGGGATATGTCAGTGGTTCAATTCAGGCATGGCCTGTTTCCGGCTTGACTACCTCGTAGATGTTGAGTTAAACAAGTTTGTTTGTTTTTTTCTATTTAGTTGCAGTTTTTCACCCTCATGTTTCCATGAGATATGAATGAAATGTTTTATGTAAATGCTAGAATATTGTAGAGGTTCAATATACAAATCATCATTCCTATTCTTTACTATAGTTGTGCTATATTATAGGGATGCTCCTTGGACTGGCTACAGAGAATGAAACAGAGAACAAGAAGATCCAGTGAGAAATCTGGACACCAAAGAGGTCCTGGAGATGCCACTGAGAATAATGACTAAAATCTCCAGTTCCATTATTTCTACGTCATGCTTTTGCATATAGACATATCTCATAATTAGCATCTCCAACAACAGAGTATCACAGAAAGTATATCTATTCTCATGTACAACAAATACATTGTAAATCTTTTAAAATTGGGCATCCTTATTCTATAAGGAGATTATAAGGGACAAGGCCAGAGGAAACTATTTTCTAGAAATGCTTTCAAAATCAGGGGACTGTGAAGACCTTTTGACAGTCACCTATTACAGCTATCACACAAATAAGTAAACCCAGAATTATAGAGCCCCTTAGAATCCGTTAAATGCTAAGATCTTAGAGCAAGGCTGAAGAAATCAATCTATTGATCAATCCATTAGAATTTACAGAAACTCTTATTACAGCCAACAATTCTCAGGGTTGGTAAGGACAGTGTACCTACTATGAAAAGTGTATAATTCAGAAAGATATAAGATATGCACATCTGAAAAGTTAATATCTAAAACAATATTTGAGAGGCAATTAGCCTAGGCCTGGGGGTTAGACAGAGTTGAGTTCAATTCCTAGTTTCTCCAATCACTAGTTATAGGTACCTTTCTGGATTTGTTTAATCTCTTCAACAGACTAAACAACTATAAAGTCAAAGATAACGATCATGACCATGTTATATTTTTCCAGCCTCTGTAATTACTTATTAAGTAAATAGATAAATATGGCCCTGGAAAAATGAAAAACAACTAAAACACTGATGATTCCTATTCTATCCTGGAAAAGTGACTTCCCCATATAGATTTCAAAGTCATCTCTGAGGTCAACCCATATAACTGTCCAAAGACAGAAACCAAATGTATATTCAGACACTTCACTCTCCTGGTTCTGATATCCTCCATTCTGTCCTGTTCTTGTTAACCTGGGAAGATTGAAGGGAGGTAGAAATGACCCCAAATATTGGCCAGCTCTGTAGACAAACAACATAGAGGCTTCCCTGAGGGAATGTAGGGTATTAGGATGGGCAAGAGCACAGTGGATTATGGTCGGTTGTGTTAAGGTCTGAGAACTTACCTCAAAAGTCTAATGCACAGAGAAAGACAAGTAGGCTGAGAGAGTAAAACTGAACAGCACTTTTGTGAAGGAAGATAATGAAAGAACTCTCAGCTAGTTTCTTGCATTTTAGAAGATGAAATGAGACATTATATCTAAGACAAGACATGCTCTGTCATATCTCTGTGCATTATCAGCCAACACCTCAATTCTAGAACATGAAGGGGATTAGGGAATTGAAGATAATGCATGAGCCTGTGTTCAATAAAACAGTGAGTATGAGGACATATTTCTGACTTGCTTTTTGTGTATTGACTTTTCTGTTTCACACTACTTCAAAGAGTTCTGAAACATTTTAACAGAATGAACACACAGCTGTAATGTAATGAGGAATAAAATTAAAACACAAAAAAACTGTATTGGTGATATGAAAATGAAAAGAGGGGATAGACCTGATACAAACACACACACACACACACACACACACACACACACACGCATGCACGCACGCACAAACCCCTAAATGTCACTCACAGCTGATAAACAAAGCTGGTTTATGCATCCACTGTCCACTGCCGCAGAGAGGTGGGTTTAGAACAGGGCTGGTCATGACCTCATGGTGACATATGCTCAGGAGGATTTCCTGGACTATGGGCACATTCCACTGAAGAGCATCTCCTGTGTATGCAGCAGTGACTCCTGCAACCTGCAGTCCTGCTGTTGCCACAGCAACTTAGTGCTGGCTCCCCTGCCAAGCCTGTGGTACAGGCCCTGAACGCATCATTGCCCCTCTGCTCTACCCTTGCTGAAACTCTGAGTGGGGGATGCACTCGGACCATCAGCACTTCAATGACTCCATCTGCTCTGACGCAGTCTTCAGCAGTCTTCACATATGTTCCTCCTTCTTTTAAAACCTTGGTCAAGAACACTCAAACACATAGTCATCATTTGTGATATCAAAATTACCATAGGCAAAATATATTTTCAATCAAAGTGATCAATCTGTGTGTGAAAGTACTCACTGATCACATTTCATTTCCAAACTGTAAGCTAAACTGTAAACACTGTGCTATCAAGGCCCATATTATTAATTATGTATGAAGGATATGAATATTATCATCTTTAGCATTTTTAAAAATTCTTCAAAGTGACTGTTCTTGTAGAATCCAGTTTGAGCAAAAATCCTTCGAATTTGTTTAATGAATATCCCCCACCCATGGTTACCTGAGCACCTTGGCCTGACTTCACCAATAATCTTATCAAATCAGCCCTTCAATGTTTCCTCTTAGTAATTTTCTATCCACTGATCTGCATGATGCTCTATGATTATAAATCTCCCCTTGTCTATGTTGGAATTGGAATTGAGTCCAATCTCTCTTCCCCACCGAAAAACCCCATTCCAGTGATCTCTATACAGTACCTATTCTCATAGCACTCCATCTACAAAGTCTGCCTTACCACCTTTCTGTTTTTTGTTTTTGTTTTTGAGACAGGGTCTCACTATGTAGTTGAGACTGACCTGGACCTCACTATGTAGCCCAGGCTGGTCTCGAATTCACAGTGATCCTCCTGCCTCAGACTCCGAGTGCTGAGATTACAGGTGTGCGCCACCACACTCAGCTCTGCCTTACCATCTTTAACAAAGAAGATGAGAAAGAGAGGAAGTCCACAAGCCACAGGCCTGCTTTCCCTCCACCACAGCCAAATAGTGAGGGCCTACTGTGTGCAGATCTCAGCTCCAGGGTTCAGGGGCAGGTGAGGAGGACAAGACAGACTCCCAGGCCCCAAACCTAAGAGCTCCACTCCAGCAACAATTCTACTCAAGGCTCTCTCCCACACAGTGACAATGATGATCAGAGACCCCGGAATTTAAGCCATGCTTTATCCTTTGCAAAGCATTTTCACAGATTACTTTTCCTGATTCCTTCTTCCTTAAGATTTCTTATTGTTCAAATTCTGGTTTTTTAAAGATTAAAAAACAAAACAATAAAGCACATGTCCCCGAGCAGAATACACTGAAGTTTACTTACCTTTGAGAAGTCAATTAGCAAAGTAAGCTATAAAATAATCGCCTAGGGAGAGTTTCGCTCACCCTTTTGCTGAACTACCGAGAGTAAAGCATCTTTTCACTTTGGTGGCAACAACAGCTTTAGTGAATCAAAGCAACCCGAACCTACCAGAAAGAATGAGCAGAAACCATTCAGCCAACCCCAGTGATCCGCAGGAGGGAAAGCAGAGCGGGCAGTTTGCAAAATCCCCTTACTCACTGGAATGGGCCCTTTTGTGTGATTTCCTCTGGAGGCAGCAGTCAGGGTTGCTCTATATATACAGCGTCGTTCCCCCACGGCCACACAGCACCAAGAAAACCTCTGCTGCTCCTGCTCTCCAAAATGGGAAAGGTAAGTCCTGGGTACCTGATGTTCTGTCTTTATTCTGCTGCACCATCCCCTCTGGCGGAAAATCGCTCATGCTTCCGCGTCTTCCTTTGCAGATCACCTTCTACGAGGACCGGGGCTTCCAGGGCCGCTGCTATGACTGCAGCACCGACAGCCCCAACCTGCAGCCCTACTTCGGCCGCTGCAACTCCATCCGAGTGCACAGCGGCTGCTGGATGCTGTACGAGCGCCCCAACTACCAAGGCCACCAGTACTTCCTGCGGCGCGGGGACTACCCCGACTACCAGGGCTGGATGGGCCTCAGCGACTCTGTCGGCTCCTGCCACCTCCTCCCGCAAGTAAGTGTGGCTCTGTCCTGTCTGTCTCGGGCCTCTAGAAAGAAAATCTACTTAAATGGGGCTCTGATGGGGCCGGGATGTAGCTAAATGATAGAACACATGTTTACCTGCTTAAGGCCCTGGATTCCTTCTCCAGCACCAAAAACAAATAAACTTTTTAAACCAAATAGTTCCAACTAGAGAGCTAGGCCTGGAAACCACACCATTTAGAAGGGTGTCTCAGATGTGAACCTTTTTTTATGTGTGAACTCTGTAGTGCTTTTTTTTTAAAAAAATCATGTTCCCAGATTTTACATTTTAAATGTAATTTTAAAATTCAGGGAACAAAGACTAATTAAGAAAAAGTAGTATATTAGGAGAGAGACTGAATTTGCTATCCGTTCAACATATAATTTCTTAAAAGTGCTCATACCAAGCCATGTCAAATCAGAAATCCAATCTCTCAAAATTTGTAAATACAATCTGGGACTGTTTAGTGAATTAAAAGTACCTTGGGGGCTGGGGGTTTAGCTCAGTGGTTCCATCACCTGCCTTGCAAGGTCCCGAGTTCAATCTCCGGTACCAAAAAAAAAAGGACCTTGGCTTTCTTGGCCTTACTTTTCTACTTCGTTATTCTTCCTAGAGAAGATAAGCCTGTATCTTCTGCTTTTGCCTACCAGTACAAATTAAAGGAAATTGAAATCTAAAGTTTGAGGTTCAGTATCTTCTGGAGATTTGTGGGGAGCATGAGTATTGGTTGTAAGTACTGTTAACTCTAGTAACTCCGTATGTGTTAAGCTTCTCCAGTTGAGCAGGTAGTGTTTCCTTTGTGGAATTCCTGAAAGTTACAGTTTCTTGTCTCTGACCTTTAGATGTGTGGTTGTCCGGGTTACTACTACCCACGGTGGGTTGTTTTGGTGAACCTGTTTTCTCTTTTCCTGTGTGACCTTTCAGTTACTATGGTAAACC
>NW_022900928.1:108595713-108606165 GCF_012274545.1 Fukomys damarensis | reverse complement strand
GACTCTTGTCTGCCTCCGTCATTTCTCTCTGCCCCATCTCCACCCCGCTGCTCTTTCAGGTTTGAGGCACTGCTGGACAGTGCTCTGCGTCACCGGCTCGCGACAGAGATTGATTGCAGAGCTCAAAGGACAGTGGAATGTGAGAGGCACTAGATATGGGGTCATCAAAACAGATCTTTGAGGGCCCAGGGATTTAGCTCAGTGGTTTGGGGGCCTGCCTTGCAAGCTCAAGGACCCAAGTTCAATCCCAGTACCAAAAAAAAAAAAAAAAAAAAAAAAAAAACACAGATCTTTGCAAAGGTGATTCTTCTGCTGAGGGAAATGGGTTAGTTGAGGGTCGGAGGCCACACAGGAAGATGAAGAGTTAGATCAGTTGAGATCTGACCTAAACTGAGGCTTGAAAACAAGCCTAATTTATCACAAAAATGTACTAATCCTATGCTCCATATGATACCTGAAAAACAATAGTTAATTTTACAGAAATTAGTTAACCACTGATGCTTCTTTTTAACAACTGTAATATATCCAATGACACTTACCTTTCCGGAGACTCCCACTTTTCTCCTCTGAGAAGGGCTGTCTCGAATAACAAGAACTAAAACTATGTGATAAATTTTATTTTAAGCACATTTTAATTCCCAAGGACCAGAGGTTGGTAAATGGAAGTTGAAGAGCTGCTAAGCTCTGTTTCTTTGCCTGTGATCCACTAAATTCATTAGCAGTGAGAGATCAGAGCAGAATGGCTTCTGAACTCTATAACATGGCCAACCTAGAAACAAACTTGGACTCGGGGAAATTCTGAGTGTGACCAGGGAGGTGCATGGGCTAGAACTTTCGTCTCCCTCTGTTTTTGACATTTGTTTTTTGTTTTCTGTCTCCACTCTAGCACTCTGGCGCTTTCAGAATGAGGATCTATGAGAGAGATGACTTTAGAGGACAGATGTCAGAGATCACAGATGATTGTCCTTCCCTTCAGGACCGCTTCCACCTCAATGAGATCCACTCCCTGAATGTGCTGGAGGGCTGCTGGGTCCTCTATGAGATGCCCAGCTACAGGGGGAAACAGTACCTGCTGAGGCCAGGAGAGTATAGGCGATATCTTGACTGGGGGGCTGCGAATGCCAAAGTTGGTTCTTTCAGAAGAGTTATGGACTTTTACTGAAATATTTCCATTCTCTACTTTTCTCCTTTAAAATCCAATAAAATATGTAGCTTGTGATTCTGGCACCAATAAGAGTCCTGTGTTTCTTTCAATCTATTAAGTATTCATGAGCAATAATAGCCCTAGGACAAACATGACATGTTTTCAAGATGGACAGCAACCTCTTACAATTGGAATAATGTATAGAATGTTATTTCCATCACTCTTCTAAAGACCAAACAGGTAGGCTTAACCAAAACTTCAGTTAGGTTACAGCTATTTGTGGATGTCTCACAAGGATGCATTAGGGGTTACAATGCTTAAGTCACACTGATTGAAGCCCTTCAAGGTATCCCTTCATGTTGTCCCCACTGACTTTCCTGGTCAGTGTTAGCCGATGAAGGAAGTCATTCTCAGTATTCAGGCTCTTTAGCTTCATAAAGAAACAAACATATTGGTCTCACTCATTGTATTCCTTACCCTTCTAACAGCTACTATCTCTTTCCTCCCAGTTTCATTTCCAATACTTTATTCCTTGATGAGATTTCCAATCTTAACATAATTGTTTGTTTACGGTATGAATTTGTAGAAGATTTTAAGGAATTTACAAAGCCACATACCCGTTAGGTGCATCATTTTAATAGAAAGTAAATGCTGGGCCAGGGATTTAGCTCAGTGGCATTGTGCCTGCCTGGCAAGTGCAAGGTCTTGAGTTCAGTTCCTGGTACTGAAAAAACAAAGAGTAAGCAAATGTATTATGCTTATACATAGAAAATATTGCTACATGTAAAATAAAGAATCTAAACTTTCTGAAGAAGTCTATATAACTGGGTGTTTGTTTACCTTAATTTTTCAAAATGGGTTAAAACTGTTAGTCAAAATTATTATATACGTTAAATAAATATATAATATAATATAATATATATTATTTATGATATATTATGGTAAAATTATGACATTATGATATATAGTATATAATTATGATATGACAAGTTAAAGTAAGTGGATAAAGAAATTATGTCAGGAGAATAACAATAATAGGAGAGATGAAATGGAACCATAGTGAAGATCAAACCTTAGTTGTGTCTTGAAAGGTGCTATGTTAGTTGCAGATAGACCCAGATTTGATCCAGCAGTCATAGGAGACAGGAAAACAAGATCAATTTCATGAGTCACAGAGTTTATAAGACAAATCTATTAATTATCAAGGAACTCCTAACCATCCCCAGTATCAAAACCTAAAAGAAGACTTTTCTGTGGATCCTGGTAAAGAGAATACTGAATAAACAGTATCCTCAAAAACATCCTGCAGTAATTAAGTAAGGTTCTTAAAGTTGTTTCTGGTAAAGTTCATCACTGGAACTGATGACTTCAGGTCAAAATTCATTGAATTCCCCATCCTTTAAGATTCTAAAGAACCAGCTCAAATCTCATCCCACATGGGTGGGAACTCTCTGAATCCATCCATTTCTTCCAGCAGATACATATCCCCATATCCCCTGTAATTCTAGAGAAGGAATGAGTGGTCTGTGCTTTTCCCAGCAACCCTCCAGTCTGAACTCCTGCTGGCTGCCTCACAAGCACAAGGTCCCGAGTTTGATCCCAACTACCAAAATCATCATCATCATCATACTGGAACAAGAAGCATGAACTAAGATTGTTCTAAGAAAACTGGCACATGGTCAGCAACTGTATACAAATACATAGTTCCTTGCCTGGGAAATAGACTTTCAGATCATTTTATGCTAACTGCTCCTAAGTTCCAGTTCTTTAACTTTTAATGGTGTTGGCTTCTAAGACAGATTAACCAGAGTCTTCTATTTGCCAATAAAACATCAAATATGAATTAGAACACTAAAAGCTTCCTGGAATGCTGAATTTTACACTATTCACTGAGTAGGTATAAAATTACACTTCAGGAATAGGAGTTATCCTGAAACATCTGAATAGAAAGTACAAAACTTTAGAGTCCCTGGATCTCTTTAATGGAGACCTTATTCTTAAAAGTTGGTTCCTCCCATCCCTGAAATGTAGGCAAATAGAAAGATAACCTTCCCTAATCTCAACATAAAGAGAAAGTCATCAGTATGGAGTGGCTTGGGGCCACTAATAATGACTGCTAATACTGCTTCTCTCTTCCCTTTTAAACAAAAGCTGGGACATCAGACAATCAACAATTTGATATAATTACAGTGTCAGTCCACACACTCTTACACTCTAAACATCTTAGACACACTGGTATCTCTTGCACATCCTAGTTCGTACCACTTGGTCCACATTTAAATCTTTTTCTTCTTTTCTTTGAATCTGCAATATCTTCCCACCTATTTCATCTTATAAAAGGCCTGTCAAGCAATGAAACTAGAGTAGAAGTTATTGCAGAAAGGAGCATACTACCAAGAACTGCTGTACAGTTATGCCTCAAGGATTTTCACAAGGAGTTTACTGCAATTTGCCTCCCTGCTACCATGGAATTAGTCCTTGATGTTAGTAAGTGTCCTTTCCTGTTCCCTCCAGACCTTGGAAGCTTATATTTTCCATGGGTTAGTTACAAAAAAAAAAAAAATGACAATAGAAACCACCTGTTGCTTAAATTGAGAGGCTGATTCCTTATCCAGTCTTTGGGACACTCTGGTCTACTTGATCACCACCCAAATGTCCTCTGCTTATTTAATTTATGATACAAACTCTATATTTGTTGTTACGAACCAGAAAGGTAGTTACATCAACTGTGGGCTGGACCTTAGGCACTGTCAAAACTCTGAGACTGCTCACTGCTTTTGAAACATTAATTTGTCATTTCAAACTACATAAATATTACCCGGGCGTTGTGGCGCACACCTATAATCCCAGCACTCAGGAGGCTGAAGCAGGAGGATCACTGTGAGTTCGAGCCCAGCCTGGGCTACATAGTGAGTTCCAGGTCAGTCTCAACTACATAGTGAGACCCTGTCTCAAAAAAAAAAACCCTACATAAATATTATACCATTAAAATTACTAAGGAGTTGGTGGTTTAGGAGACAACACAACATTCATATTTTCTCCCTTTTTCTCACTCATCTCCACTGTAACAAAGGGTGAAATCAATCAAGCACAGGTACTTGTGTCATCCTGCATATTGAAGCCTGCAAATGCAAACCTTTGATGTGAATGCGGGTACCAGTGTAGGCTGAGCATTTGAAAAGGGCTCAAGGGATTCTTGTAACAATTAATTTCAGACTAGACGACAACATTCACTCATCTCCCCAGCATTTATGCAGTAACCTTTATTTGCCAGACCATTTTGCTAATTATTGAGAATGCAAAAATAGAGATGGGGATCCCCATAACTATTTTGAAGGACTGAAGTTTAATCAAAATAATTAAAGAAGTGACAGTTACCATTACAGTGGTATTAATAGGATGCTTGAGAAAGTGAAGGACAATATTAAATTCAACCCAGAAGATTAGGAAAAATTTTTTTAAATATTCACAATGAAACTGAGGATTGAAGAAAGGTTGAAAAATAGAGAAAAGAGCTGGGCGTGGTGGTGCACGCCTGTAATCCCAACTCTCGGGAGGCTGAAGCAGGAGGATCACTGTGAGTTCGAGCCCAGCCTGGGCTACATAGTGAGTTCCAGGTCAGTCTCAACTACACAGTGGGACCCTGTCTCAAAAAAAAAAAAAAAAAAGAGAGAGAGAAAAGCCAGAGTTATGTGAAATTAACATCATGCATTTGGGAAAGAGCACTATGGTTCTGTGTGACAGTGTGGCAACAGACAGACAGACAGATGACACTGAGTCTGGTGTGCCAAGCTAAGGGGTCGCAGTTTGGTGCTAAACCACTGTCAGGCAGTGGACTGCACCAAGTGGATGAGCCCATTCTCATCACCCCAGCATCCTGGCAGCAAGCAGTATGGGCAAACCAAGACTGGGTAGAATAAAGGGTTGAAGAAAGTCCAGCTGAAGCATGAAGAGATTCCCTAAATAAGTCAGTAAGTGCTTTGGAGGTGAACAAAGACAAGGAGAAAGATCTGAAAAAATTATGCCATTTTGAGATGAGGCTAAGATTCTGTAAGGTGTATTTTCTCTTTGCACACTTTGAATCTGCCATATCTCCCTGCCTATTTAACCTCTTAAAAAGCCCTCCAATGAAACCGGAGTAAAAGTGTTTTACAAAGTTTAATCCAAGAAATTATTTGGTGCTTGTTTAAAACACATACAAGCCAGGTGCGGTGGCGCACGCCTGTAATCCCAGCACTCCAGAGGCTGAGGCAGGAGGATCACTGTGAGTTTGAGACCAGCCTGGGCTACATAGTGAGTTCCATGTCAGTCTCAACTACATAGTGAGACCCTGTCTCAAAAAACCAATCAATCAATAAATAAATAAATAAATAAAATAAGCATACAAAGCCAGGAGTCCAGTCTTAATCTACTGATGTAGAATCTTGGAAGAGAGTAGACTGGTAATTTTCATTTTTAACAAGCAGGGTGATGTTTATGCCCATTAGAGTTTGAAAACACTAGATAATTTCTAAAGTCCCCTCCGAGCCTAACTTTTTCTTAAACCACCAAACAGCTTTGTAGAGAATAAATTCTTCAGGAATCTTGGAATATTGCTTGTGCTCACATGCCAAGTATGTGCCAAACACATTACAGACATTACCCCATGTATTCATACCGATGTCGTTTGGCTAAAGACATCAGGAACATGTCTAATACAACGAATTCGTTTTATGACTTGTCCTACACAACACAGGAGAACAAGGATATAGCTGGAATTGATTTAAATAAAAATTTTAATGAGTAGCAGTCAATAATTCTGGCTGAGGGGGCCAGGGATTTAGCTCAGTGGTTCTACCACCTGCCTTGCAAGCAAAAGGTCCTGAGCTCGATCCCTGGTACATCAACTTTGTTTTTGTCTATGCATAGACAAAAATGGTGAAATGGGCTTATTTTACCACGTATCATAGTCTCAAAAGAATCTTGTGATAATCTTCTATGTCTAATAGGGGAATAAAATAACCCAGTCAGAAGCACCAGACCAGCTTCCAAGCCCCCCAACCTCTCTCTCCAAACATCCCACTTTCTCCCACAAGCTATTTGTGCTCTGAGAAATTGTGCCACACCCACGCAGCAACTCAGGGGCCTGAGTTCAGACCCGCTGAGTCCAAAGCTTACACTCTTGCCCGGGAAACTTTAGGGCCATCTCAGAACCCTTTGGAAAAGAGAACACAGTCCACAAAACAATGCACTTCACCATATTGGGCCCCAGGGCCACGGAAATCTTTCCCTCGATTCTTACCAGAAGTGGGCTTTAGGGTCTGACTTCAAGTTACTACATATGGTGAGTCCGCCAAAGAGAAAGTTAAGATCTAGGTCAAAAGCATTGGCCCAGCACAGTCAAAAGTAGCCAAGATCAGAATCTCGATTTGTGTGCTACCCTAGACTGGAAAATCTTATGAAAGAAAAAAAAATTAAGATACACTGGGGTTTCTCAACCAGGGAAATTATTAATCAGTGCTTGAGCATTCTATCTCAGAATTCTAGCCTCCTGGAATCCTGGGGGCATTTCTATAAAGGCAGAGTCTTTTGCCAGAAGATTCAGGAGGTATAATGGTATTGTGGCGTGGAGATGAATTTTAGGTCAAAAGTTCAGACTGATGTGCTGATAAATTTAGAAAACACCAAATAAAATATCCAAATAAAAGCAACAGAAAGCAGCAAATATAGGACAGCATTAGACTATTCCAGAGAATGAAGGCAAATCTACAATCACTGCCACTGAATGCAGCACATAAAAGGGATCCACAGAATCCCCTTACTCACCCCCACCGGCCCCTTTTGTGTTGTTGTTGCCAATGCAGCAGCGACGGGGCCATATAGACCCAAGGCCCCACCACACTCACCACACTGAACTTGCACCGTCCGTGTCCACTGGCCATGGGAAAGGTGGGCAGGGCACAAACTAAGAAAAAGGAAAAGGGGGAAGGAAAGCCTTTATACGTACCGGTTCAGAGCAAAGAATTTCATTCAAAATTATTCTTCCTTTGCAGATCACCTTCTATGAGGACCGGGGCTTCAAGGGCCACCGCTACGAGTGCAGGGGCGACCATGCCAACCTGCAGCCCTACTTCAGCCACTGCAATTCGGTGCGCGTGTACAGCGGCTGCTGGATGCTGTAGGAGCAGCCCGACTACCAGGGCCTCCAGGACCTCCTGTGGCACGGGGACCACCCCGACTACCAGGGCCGGATGGGCCTCAGCGACTCTGTCGGCTCCTGCCGCCTCCTCCCACAAGTGAGTTCGCTTGCTTCACCGTTGCGATCCAGGGGGCTCCAGTGAGCTAGTTTCCTTCTCGAAAAGTACCTAAGCATTAAAATCCTTTAATGGGGAGGGGAAGAGGGGGTGAAGGGAGGGCAGGCACAAGGGGAAAAAATGAGAATCAAGACTTGTCATGTAGAGGTACAAGATCCCAACAATGAATGTAACTGTACTGTGTCCCTAAAATGTACCAATAAACTCAATTAAAACTGAAAAAAAAATCCTTTAGATATCCTCCTAAGCCTGGATAGATGGGGGGCGTGAAAAACAGCAGGGAATATAAGGAAGAATCCACTTAGGAGAGGTGTATTTTTATTTTTTAATTTTTGCTACGATTAGGTCAATCAGAAGTTGTCTGTAGCACATGCAATAGTGTAATGAAATATACAATAGAACTTGCA
This sequence comes from Fukomys damarensis, assembly GCF_012274545.1. NCBI lineage: Eukaryota > Metazoa > Chordata > Mammalia > Rodentia > Bathyergidae > Fukomys > Fukomys damarensis. Next base: position 108,598,321 of record NW_022900928.1, on the reverse strand, counting down.
AATGGGAAGCTGGTTGACAGTATTTGTAACAAAATAATTTTTACCTACAGTAAAGGAATTTCTAATAAATGAATTAAGTAGGTCCCACTGTGGACTAGGAAATATTAAAGACTCTCTTGTTAATACAGGCTAGTCAAAACTAGTGTCCAACTTTGGAAAAGATCATTTATTCTAATTTAGAAAATCAGCTAAATTCTGTTTCCTGGCTACCAATTTTCCACTGAAGTATATGATTTTTAAAATCTGAATTTAATGGTAAACTTGTATGTATATAAAATAAATAATACTCTTATTAAGAGAATGCCAAATTATTTATATCCCCCCCAAAAAAATACAGGTTTAATACAGGGAATTAGGAACCAAGATATTTGAGCTCTTCATGGATTCTAATTCCAAATTTGAACCTCTAAAATTCTACCTCCCCAACAAGAAATGTACAGTAACCATGCCGTTACTGTAAGTGTTAAACACTAGCAGCAGACCAACCCGTGCATGGCACTCAGCAACCTCACAGCCTCAGATTTTATAGTAACAATCTCATACTCCAATCTGCCAAGTTCACTGCTATTTGGTTAGACAAATTCTGGAGAAGGTTCATTTGCTTTCTCCAATGCTTCTTTTGGGGACCAAGCAGACAGGCTCCCACAGGATTCGGCTGTACGAGAGCGAAGACCACAAGGGCTTCATGATAGAGCTGAGTGAGGACTGCTCCTGCATCCAGGACCGCTTCCACCTCAGTGAGGTCAGCTCCCTGCACATGCTGGAGGGCTGCTGGGTCCTCTACGAGATGCCCAACTACTGCAGGTGGCAATACCTGCTGCGACCCCAGGAGTACAAGCGGTACCACGACTGGGGCACTGTGGATGCTAAGGCAGGCTCTTTGCGGAGGGTGGTGGATTTATACTAAAATAGGTTAACACTACCATGTTCTCGTTTTGGAACCTAATAAAGTATTTAGTCTGTATGGTTGGCAATTGTGGACTTCTGCTTTCACTTCATTTTGTGCAAATCAATCTACTTGTAAACGCTCGCCTTCAAAGGTTAAGAGGTGGATGGACAAAGGGAGGGGTCTGTTCAAGAAGAATTACAAGGTAGAATTGAGTTTAAACAAGGCATAATGGGGTGGGAAGGTGTCTACCTGAGAAAGAAAAGGAAGGTCAAAGCTATTGGCATGAGAGGCAGTGGTTTCTGGGAAGGAAGTCATTCAGCTATGGGCCTTGAGGAACAATATTCTACAAGTTTATCTCTGACCCAAGAAGTTGTTGAAGGTCACAAAAGGCACAGTGAAATAATGGTGAGATCGAGCTCAACTTGCCAAATCCAGGGTTAGGTGAAGCCTAACTTCACCCTTAGCCAGTACTGGCCCTGCCCAACTACGAAGAAATTACCTAGCTAATGCAAACACATGAATAAGAGGAAATTAATTTCCTCCAAGTCAAAGGCTCTGTTAACCCTTGCTCACCAGAGAACAAACCCTATCAGAACGTGTTTCTTAGAAATTTTATTTATTTTATAATACCTAAGAGGTGATCTATTTTTGTGTTTGAAATGCATGGGCGTTTTTATGACCTTTCAATTTAGACCTTTCCTTTCACTGCTAAGATTAAGTATCTTAAAACTGTTCTCCCCTTTGAATCACCAAAGTTGGCTAAGCGGAAAGATCTAATTCTCATTCTACTTCCACACATGACTGCGACAAATTTGAAGATTCTCATTGGCTGTGTTTTTAGTTTTGTTTTTGTCTTTAACCTTACTGAAGGTTTAATATTGTGGAAACTCCCTTGGGAAAACATTCCAGTGCTTTACATCTTTTAATCCTGAAGTTCTTCCAAAGAACTAGAAATTTTTGGAATTTATTTTTTTCTTCCCCCCCATTGAGTTTATTGGTACATTTTAGGTATACAGTAAAAATTTTCGGAATTTAATGAAGCCCACTTCCTTCTTGTTAGCCGTCCATGTTCAAGATTGAGATGTTGGAGATGTTCAAGATGAGGGCACACAGGTAGTTATTAAAGTTTCACTTGGGATTTTTGTGGGGTTTTTTTTAGACAAAGTCTCACTATGTAGTTGAGACTAACCTGGAACTTACTGTGTAGCCCAGGCTGGTCTCGCACTCACAGCGATCCTCCTGCCTCAGCCTCCCGAGTGCCGGGACTACAGACGTGCGCCACCACGCCCAGCCAGATTCACTTGTTTTTATCATATTAAAACTTTGCTTTTCTTGCTCCTTCATTTACACACTATTTTCCCAGCCTATACAAATAAAAATGTGTGTATATATTTATATACATATACACACACATATATATATACGAAGAAGCTGCTCTTTTATTACGAAATAGATAATGTTTCAAAACAATTTTTTCAAAACAACTCAAACTCAATAGCATTGATATTGTGATAGCAACCAGAATATTCCAGAGAGAATGGAACTAAAATCTAAAATGAGCCCCAGGAACTAAGACATCAAAGAGGAAAGAAAACACGAAAGCACCCTGCCGGGACCCTTTGTGCAGTTCAGGCCAGAGCGGCGGCCTCCTGCTATACGGACGGGGCCTCCCGCCAGCCGCCGGCGCAGCGTGCGCACCCAGCCAGGGCCAAGGTGAGC
>NW_022900928.1:108594388-108595584 GCF_012274545.1 Fukomys damarensis | reverse complement strand
CTCCTGCCGCCTCCTCCCGCGCGGGAGTCCAGGTCCACGCCGCAGGCCGGGCGCGGGGCGGCCTCTTCTTTCCGGCTCCAGCCGCGCTCGCTCTTCTTTATTAACATCGTCGAGCTTTCCTTCCACCGGAAAAGGAGGTGATGCGAAGCTTTTTATTCGACGTTTGATCTGCTACGTGGAATTCCCCGCTGCTGGGTTCACGGCCTCCGGGCGCTGGCTTCGCCTCGGGGCTGAGCTGCCGTCTCTCACCTTCTCCGTCTGCGAAACGTGGCTGATGACAGCGGCTCATTTATAGAGCCGCGAGTTGGACACTGGCATGGCCTGGCACAGCCGAGCCACCCTCCCTACAATGGTACCCTGTTACCACGTCCGGGATCAAGCAAGTCCTCCCTCTGATGGCGCAAGACGAGGACCGACCGTGAGGTCCCCAGAGCCCCTGCAGGGCCCCTGTCACCCTGTGGGGCCCACAGCCCAGAATCCCTCGGCAGAGGTGGGATGGGAAAGCCCGGCCGCGCTGAGGCCTGAACCGGCACCAGGAGCCCGGAATCCTGGGTCCCCACTCCAGTCCCGACTGCCCAGCAGAGACTCCGGACTGCAGCTTCTCAGAAGAAGAGAAGGCTTAACGGGGTTGCTCTGCCTGTGCCCGGCTGTGGGGAGTCACAGTTTGCCCCTCCTCAGGGAGGGCCTGGCAGCAGCCGCTCGATCCTCCCCTGAGAATCCCTCCTGGTCCGGCTGGTGGGGCGGCGGTGGTGAGGTGGTGGTGGGGTCCTGCGGAGAAGAAGCCAGCGGGCCCAGGACGAGCGAGAGGATTCGCCCAACCGGCGACGCAGCACTGTCCCGCAGTGCCTCAAACCTGAAAGAGCAGCGGGGTGGAGATGGGGCAGAGAGAAAGGAAGGACGCCAAGACAAGAGTCTGATCAAGGCGACGTTTATTGCAGGCAGGCATCAGCCTTTTAAAAAAAAAGACCGAACTATTATGGGCTAGGATTACCATAGTAACCTCAATACCTGCTCCTATAGATAACATCAGATCTTTAACATAACAAAAATGGAGTTAACAACACCTGACTCCTACAGATCTTTGGCTGTCTGGGTTTCTCCCGTGCAGGGCAAAACAAGTTTAACACGTGCAGTCCTTAAAAAGGAATAAATGTTGTCTTTCAAAAAGCCAGTGGGCTATGGCTGGCTTCCCACAG
>NW_022900928.1:108574484-108588376 GCF_012274545.1 Fukomys damarensis | reverse complement strand
TGTCGCGAACCGGCGACGCAGAGCACTGTCCCGCAGTGCCTCAAACCTGAAAGAGCAGCGGGGTGGAGATGGGGCAGAGAGAAAGGAAGGACGCCAAGACAAGAGTCTGATCAAGGCGACGTTTATTGCAGGCAGGCATCAGCCTTTTAAAGGAAAAGACCGAACTATTATGGGCTAGGATTACCATAGTAACCTCAATACCTGCTCCTATAGATAACATCAGATCTTTAACATAACAAAATGGAGTTAACAGCACCTGACTCCTACAGATCTTTGGCTGTCTGGGTTTCTTCCGTGCAGGGCAAAACAAGTTTAACACGTGCAGTCCTTAAAAAGGAATAAATGTTGTCTTTCAAAAAGCCAGTGGGCTATGGCTGGCTTCCCACAGTTTTATACTCCTGGTCTCCTGCACCTTCTTGAACTTCCATTTTTGTCAACTACCTGAGATGATTTGCAGGAGCCGGTGTTAGAGCTGAGACCTGAAACCCGGTCTTTGGGAGGCTCTTGGTGTCCAGCCTGGGGGGCAGCCGAGCCTAAAGCAGCAAGGCAAGAATGGGGCTGGCTGGGCTGAGCTTTCTTCCAGAATTCCCAGTCAGTGCGCTGGGAAGGAAAAACAGTTGTAACCACCTCTTCCTCCAGTTTCTTCTAATGTTGCTGAGATTCAAACCAATGCCCTTTGCCAGGAATATACTGGCGTTTTATTGCAATATTTACTTTTATATCATACAAGAGCCTCAGGCCACTACGAATCTTTGAGAATAAATAAAATAAATACATAGAAACTATGACTTTAAAATGGTGCTGCGCAGGTCCAGCGTGCGTGTGTCGTGTGGACTGTGGTACCAGGAAACCCTAGGAGCACCGTTCACATCTGACGCATGGGAGAGGAGCCTGCCGGAGCGTCACAGTGTCCAACCCACTCGGCTGTACACAGAGTTTTAAAGTGCCAAAGAAACCCGCGGCCCCAGAGGAGCACGTGAACGGTCGCTAGAACAAGGTCAGGCTTGCTGACGTCCCCTCATCCGTTGTTTGCTGGGTCCACAGTCCAGCTTCCACACAATCAGGATCTACGAGCGCGATGACTACCGAGGCCAGATGGTGGAGATCACCGAGGACTGCCCCTCCCTCCAGGACCGCTCCCACTTCGGTGACACCCACTCCTTCCACGTGCTGGACGGCTACTGGGTCCTCTAGGAGCTGCCCAACTACAGGGGCCCGCAGCACCTGCTGTAGCTGGGGGTGGGGGTAGTACAGGCGGCACCAGGACTGAGCTGCCCTGAGCGCCAGGGTGGGCTCGCTGAGGAGAGTCATGGATGTCTACTGGGCTATTGCTCCACCCTTTTCTCCATCCGGAAGCGAATGAAATATTTCCTGTGGGTTTCGTGCAAAAATGGACTCCTCTGTTCCTTTCAGCTTGCTTGGAAGGACTCAGCAAGAATAAAATCAGAAGTATGTTGGATTTTCTGACCCAAGTTCGTGGGAAGGGTGGTTTGAAGAAGCTTTAGGAGCACAGCATGAAGCCGGCCGGCCAGTCTCAGTCCACTCACTCACTGCAGGTGGTGGGAAAAGTTACTTAGCATTTCTATGCCTGTTTCCTAATTAGCAAGATAATGAGGAGAAATAATTCTTTTCACCTCAGGATTAAATGTGGATTAAGTGAGTTAATAATAGTGATTATCTTACAATTGTGCTGGATCCAAAGTAATTGCTACTTCAGTATTCTTCGGTTATTAGTGAGTATTTGGACCTTATAAATTAATGTTTTTCAAAGTATCAATAATGACTGAAGATCACTTGCATCAGAATCCCCTGGGATACTTGTCAAAATGCAGATTTCTAACCCCAGAACCATGGTTCTACTACAGTTTTGTAATATAGAATTACATTCAAAGAGATTCACCCTCCCACTATTTTATATATTATGCTCCGCACTGGAAAATACAATGAACAGAACAGGATCCTAACCAAACCTTAACACCCACACACACAGCCCCCTGAGAATTCATAGTCCATCCAGTTCCTGAGCAGAACACCCAAAAGAATTTGTAAAACAACTATCCTAGCGGAAGAAGAAAGCACATATGCCTGAAGAGCTGTGGGAGTTTGGAGGAAGGCATCCTGACATTTGTCAGAGTGTGAGGTGCCTCAACCTCAACTCTGCCCACCGCTAGAAGGACTTATGATGTTTCCGGGACCATACTGACAATTGTGCTCACGTGTCAAAGGTACTGCTCTAAAACTAACCAAACATTTTCTAGGGAAAAGGAATTATCGTGCAGACATGACAGGCATATATGTGTTGGGAAAGGAAAGGATTAGACCTCCAAATATGACTAGAGGTAGAGCAGTTAGAAAAATGGAACTGGGGAAATCACTCCCTTCCACACATTTAAATTTAAAACAGCAGGCTAGGACCATTCCTTCTTCCATCTTCCTAAGAGAGTTAAGAGAACATAACAAAAACCCAGGAGATCTCTGATGCTCTAGGTGAGAGCATATGTGAGTTGAATCCCTCAGCCTGACTTTTAGCCACCTTCACCCTACTAAAGCCTTATTAAGGGTTCATAAATATACACTATATATTATAAATATAATTAAGGTCAGAGTGAACTCCGGCATGAGCATGTGTATTGAGAGCCCCTCAGAAGACACACCACCCTGTCAATCTTACCTAGAGACTCAGGGGAGGCTGTTGGGTTGAGGTGCATCTCCTTCAATTTCTGAAAGCCTGCTTTATATGTGTGGAGTGCTTTTTGGTTTTATGTCATCTTGGCACCACTTTTCTGTTTGCACCATTTTTTGTTGGCACAAATTATCCCTGAGTAAAACTTCCCCTGATCTTCAATAAATGTAGCTGCTTTTCATTTGCCATTTGGACTGTGTGCTTGCAGTTCTTTGCCCATCGTACAAAGGGGCTGGATTTAACCTGCTAAATCCATCATGCAGTAATAGAAAGAAACCACTAGGCCTCAAGCTCAGCAGTACCTTGCATTAGCCGGGCATTACAGCTTGTATCTAGATGTCCCCTCAAAGCCTCATGTGGTCGTAGATGGGGCTTTCCAGACGTGGCTGGATCTAGAGTGTATGATGCTAGGATTAGGGATGATGACTAAATTAGCCTACTGATTGGCTTAGCATAGTTCTAGTTGTGGATAATGGGAAAGCCCACCCTTGGTGTGGGTGGCACCCCCTAAAAGGCAAGTAGCCTAAAAGGGATAAAAGGATGAGTCAGGCTACCAGTGCTGCTTGCTGCTTTGCTGTCTCCTGCCTTCTTGTTATGGACTATTTCTTTCTGCCATGTCACCCTGCCTTGGAGGCAGCTGACTAGACTGAAACCTGTACAAACTGTGAGCTGAAATAAATCCTTCTTTAACATTGAGTATTGGGTTGTTTTGTGTTTTTTGTTTTGTTTTTTTCTGTTTTCATTTTTTTGTACTGGGGATTGAACCCAGGACCTTGCCCTTGCGAGGCAGACGGCAGAACCACTGAGCTAAATTCTTGGCTCGAGTATTGGGTATTTTGCTCAGCAATGAGCAATGTAACTAAGATAGATTTTGAAACCAAGAGTGACTGTGTGGTTTAGGAACTTTGGAACTGGCTTGTGGAAAGAATTTGGAGGTGCTGGCTGGAGAAGCAGCTCTGAAAGATTTAAACTGTACTTGATGGGAGATTTTGGTCAGAGTTCAGAAGACCAGAATGCTGATAGAAATGCCTGGTAAAGACCAGGCTCAAGAGGTTTTGATATAGGGAATCAAGTAACCCAAATACGGGAAATATTATAACTCCCAACCTGCTAGATATCCAAAATGAGTTCATGGTTTCTAAAATGGGAGAATGAATTCTAGGAACAATGATGGTTAAACGTAGGAAGAATTTATTGAGAGAAAGATAGCTTCTGTCTAAGAGAGACAGAAGGGGCACCAGAAAGTGCTTTGCCCACCCACTCTGCTTCTCAAAGGTGTTTTATTGAGCAGAGCCCTGAGATGAGAGGGTTTCGAGGTGGGACAAAACCACAGTCAACTAATAAGATTACAACAAGTATAGTCACTTAGATAATATTGATTAAATGGCAGTCAAATGGGGAAGCAAGTCATGTAACAAGCATACATGGAAGGAACAAGGATTTCCTTGGAAGGAATGAGCTAGGGGTATTTTGGTCCAAGGTGATTGTTCCCTATTCAGAATATCAGTCACATCACTTGTCAGCCTTTTGGCTAAAATCAAGTGCAGAATATCAATCATTGCTATTAATCTCTAAAGGAAGTAGTATGTGAGTGTAGTACTTTATCTCTCTTTATTTTTATTTATTTATTTTATATCTCTCTTTATAATGCTGACCTTCAGTCAATGTATCTGGATGGCCTTTTGTATTGACTCCTGGAAGTCCATCCCTGTCTAACTGCCTACAATATATCTAATTAACTTAGCTTTCTAAAATAGTTTCAGTTAGGAACAAGAGCTACATTGTCTGTTGAACTCCAGACTATGTGTGTTATCCTTTGGTAGAAATTTGTCTGCATTTTGCTTATGTCCAGAGACTTTTCCTGAGACTGAGATTAAGGGCAGCAGACTAATTAAATCTTGGGGGGGGGATTTCAAGGCAATTTAATGTTGAGGCAATGGTGTGGCTACTGTAGGAGTCTTTTAGCCAGATCTATGTTGATAATCAAGAGAAAAGAGCCCAGCAGAAGGATTTAAAATGTTTTAAGTTTGGCCTGAAAGGAAGCTCCAGTAAAATTGTAGACTGCAAAGATGGAACAGAGGAAAACTTGATTGCTGAAAAGGAACAGAAAAATAGAAAAGATGGCCTGAGGACATCACAAGAACCAACAGGACTCCACACTTTGCAGCCTCAACTGGCAAAGGTGAAAGACCGCTTTGAGAATAGAGCCCTAGAGCACCTATCCTCTGGATTTGATTCATAGTGTTCAGCAATCCAAGCACTCCACCCCTTCAGCCAAGAGAGAGTCAAAGCTGGCTATTGCTCCATCTGGAAGCAGACCTTGGCATCATCCACATGGTTCTAATTTTAGATGCATGCAGAATGCAAGAGTTGTGGGGTCAGGAAGGCTTCCACCCAGATTTCAAAAGACTCAGAGAAGTGCCCTGTGAGGGCAACATGTAAAGCTGTTTGTGTGAAGCCAAAGGTATAATGGAGACCCCGAGATGTTGGAGAAGCCAGGAATATGGATTTTCTGAGGAAAGCTGCAAAGAGTGAGTAAAACCAGCCCAAGAGAGAAGCCATGAGAGCTATAACCACTAACAGCACCGTAGGTGTGGAGCCACCCAAGCCCTTTGGAGTTCACATCTTACCACAGAGTGCCCAGTGTTCTGGATGTGGAAATACAGGACTTAATGTTTGCCCTCCTGGATTTTGGACTTCCTTGGGTCTCATTCCTTTCTCTACCCCCATTTGGAATAAGAGTATCTTGTGCCATTGTTAAGTTGTGTTTAACTTTCTTTTCATTTCTACAGGGCCTTGCTGCTAAGAGTTTGCCTTAAATCTCAGAGCAGACTTTAGATTTAGCAATAATGAAACTGTTAGGATTTGGGCAACTCTTAGAGATGGACTAAGTACCTTTTGCACAAAGGGGTGTGCATGAGTTTTTTTGGGATCAGGAGCAGAATGTTATGGCTTGTATCTAGATATCCTCTCAAAGCCTCTGGCCATAGATAGGGTTGTTCAGAGGTGGTTGAATCTAGATCGTGTAATGCTGGAATTCAGTGTGTGATGCTGGTATTAAGGGTGTGATACTAAGAATAAGGGTTCATGACTACTAAGCCCACTGGTTGGTTTAGCATAGCTCTGTGTGTGGATAATGGGTAGGCCCACACTGGGTGTGAGTGGCATCACCCAAAAGGTAGGTAGCCTAAAAGGGATAGAAAGGAGAAGCATGCTCCTGCGGCTGCTTGCTGTGGACTATTTCTCCTCTGCCATGACACCCTGCCTTGGAGCCAGCCGACTATGAACTGAAACCTCTATAAACTGTGCTGAAATAAATCTTTCCTCCTTTAACTTTGGGTGTTGGATATTTTATCTCAGCAATGAGAAAAAGAACTAAGATACTGGGCAAGAATCTCAGGTTGGGTTTCTCCAGACACATTACAAACTACAGACTTAGAAGGAGTTAATTTACATGGAAAGTATTCTGGGATGAAGGCTAAAGTTCAGGAAACTGGAAAGCAAGACAGAGACAGAAGAAGGGTGCTCAGCCTGATCTTACAAGGCCACAGGGGCATGAATCATAATCTCAGTGCTTGAATCCCATACCAGTCCCCTCTGTCACTGGCCAAGAGAAAAGACAGAACATTCTTAGTCTTTCAATGCTTTTCTGATGTACAGTTTCCAAAAGATTATAGGGCAAATTGTTAGATTTCCCTTGTCTCCAGATGGCTGCTACATAAAACAGTAGCCTCCTTCCCACAATGCTCTGCACCTTAAAACAGCTGCCACATGGAACAGCAGCCTCCATGTGAAATATGGCTTCTACCAAGAGACAGCCTTCTTCCCATCATGCCTCTCTTTATGCCAAAAGAGTAACCTGATACTTGCTACCTCTGAGTAACCAGTGATGTCACAAGCCCCTCCTAGTGATGTCACAGGCTCCTCGATCTCTTAATGCTACTTCACTCAACTCCACTCCAGTTCAGGTTAACCCCACTCCACTCCTATAAAAGAAACTCCCTGTTCCTCCATGCTGCTTTTCCCTTTGTTAAGAGACATCCTGGCAGAACCTCCCCATAATAAAAGCTTGTTGTAGTCCTGCTCTGGTCCTGTTTTTTTTGGCTCTTTTACCTAACACAAATACTAGCGGCAAAGCCTGCAAAATCTGGGGGGTGAGTACTCAGAGCTGCTTAAGAGAATGTGCAGGGCAGAGCAAGAGAAAACACTCCCAAAATTCATTTGGAACCAGAAGAGACCTAGAATAGCAAGAGTAATTCTAGGCAACAGGGACATGACAAGGGGTACCACAATCCCTGACTTGAAATTATACTACAAAGCCACTGTGATAAAAACAGCATGGTACTGGCAAAGAAACAGACCTGAGGATCAGTGGAATACATTAGAAGAAACAGAAACAACTCCAGACATACTCAGCTACCTCATCTTTGACAAAGGAGTCAACCATCCTCACTGGAGGAAAGACAGCCTCTTTAATAAATGGTGTTGGAAAAACTGGATTTCAACTTGCCAAATATTAAAACTAGACCTGTATCTTTCACCATGCACTAAACTAAAATTGAAGTGGATTAAAGATCTAAATATTAAAACAGAAACACTAAACTTGCTGGAAGATAAGTTAGGTAGAACTCTGGAAGACATTGGCATAGGAAAAGACTTTATGAACAAAACTCCAGCAGCATGGGAACTAGCAGAAAGAATCAACAACTGGATCTCATCTTGTTAAAAAGCTTTTGCACTGCAAGAGAAACCAACAACAGACCTAAGAGACAACCTACAATGTGGGAAAAAATTTTATCATCTGTTCTTCAGAGAAGGGACTATTGTCTAGAATGTATAAAGAACTTTTAAAAAAATCAGATCCCAAAAACATAAAGACCCATGCCCCAAAATGTACATCTAAAATAAACAGACTTTTCTCAGACAAAAAGTAAAAGCAGCAAATAAACATATGAAAAACTGTTCAACATCACTGGTCATTCTAGAGATGTAGATGAAAACAACTCCGAGATTCCACCTCACCCCAGAAAGAATGGTTGCTATCGTGAAATCAACCAATAACAAATGCTGGAGGGGTTGTGGGGAGAAAGGAACCCTTCTCCATTGTCGGTGGGAGTGCAGACTGCTGTAACCACTGTGGAAATCAATATGGAGATACCTCAAAGAGCTGGGATTAAAGGTTCCATTTGACCCAGCCATCCCTCTGCTGGGTATCTTTCCAAAAGAATTAAAAGAATCATACCACAGTGATATATTTGCACCTATGTTTATAGCAGCACAGTTTGTAATAGCTAAAACTTGGAAACAGCCCATTTGCCCATCAGTTGGAGACTGGATAAAGAAGATGTGGTTTTTTTATAAAATGGAGTAATACTCAGCCATAAAGAATGAGAAACTAGAGATATTTATAGCTAAATGGATGCACATTGAGGCCACACACTTAAATGAAATAAATAGGACATGCATGTAAATACCAAATAGTTTCTCTGGTGTGAGAAACTGAAAGTGTAAATAAGGATCAAAATGTATAATTTATAAATAGGAAGACAAGATCTAAGCAGTAGGGAAAGTGGAAGGGGTAGGGGAAAGGAAAGAAGGGAAAAAATATAAGAAAAGGAAAAAATTGAAACGATGTCTTTGTAAATAGGGAAGGGTGAAGGGATTGAAGGGACAGCAGGGAAATGGAGAAAAAAATAAGATCCAAGATACATCATGTAAAGGTACGAGCTCCTAGTGATGAGTGTAACTCTACTGTACACCAAAATTACCAATAAACTTAATGAAAAGAATGAGGTTGTTCAGAGGTCTGGACAGGTCATACCCATTGGATAACAGGGATAATAAAAGTATCTACTTTATATGATGTCAGGCTAAAGTCGTATAATGACCATAAACATGTAGCACAGTGCTGGGCACATAGAAAAGCTCACCAAATGTCTGTGTGATTACACTTAGGTTCTGTGGATATGGGAGATACGGGTATAGAGGTGATGGGAATGTCATGAGCAAATCTCTCCCATCAGGAAGAAAGCAAGAGGAACACTGGGTAATTCCAGTTGGCTGAAGCAGCAGGGGCTCAGACAGGAGAAGTAAGATGATAGTTGGATGGTGACAGCCAGATATAGGAGGGATGTGGCATTATCAATCAGAGATCTTAACTGAGGTAAAGTGATCTCATTAGAAGGCACATTATAGACTCAGAATGTGAGCTCCAAAGCAAAAAGGAGTGTGAACCACAAAAAATCAAACAAAAACAAGAGAGTGATGGAATAAGCAAAACCATTTCAAACACACATAATCAAAAATCACATAAGGAAAACCATTAGTACAAAACATTAACACTGCTGCCCATATCCCAAGCAAACCAACTGCAATAGACAATGTGCACCCAAGAATCGAATTACTTTTCTTCAACCCCACTCCTTCCTTCTTTCTTTTCAGTGTCGGAGGCCAAACCTAAGGCCCTGCATGTGCTAGACAATTGACTGCCACTGAATTATATCTCCAGTCCTGAAGCCCTCATGTTGTAAGAACAACACAAATTATTTTAAATCCTTCCATCTTCATTGCTGCTTCTCTCATTCCCTTTCATTTGAAATGTACCAGTAATTTTTTTCATTCCTGGTAGTAGGTATTAAATCCAGGGCCTTCCACATATGAGGCAAGCACTCTGCCATTGAGCTACATCCACCGCCTTCCTCCCCTTTCATTTTATTTTGAGACAGGTTCTCAATTATTTGCCCAGCCTAGGGGCTGGGGATTTAGCTCAGTGGTGCAGCCATCGCCTGCCTTGCAAGCACAAGGACCTGAGTTCGATCCCTGGTACCAAAACAAACAAACAAAAACTAAGTTGCTCAAACTCGACTCAAACTTGAGATCTTCTTGCCTCAGCCTCCTCAGTAGCTGGAATTACAGGAGTGTGCCACTACGTCCCATGTATTTCAGTCAGTTCTTAATTATCTAACCTCAGGCTCTTCTAGCTTTCTTGAAAAACATTTTTCCTCTAAAAGCAAAATTGGAATATTGGATACAGGATTCTATAAAATCTGTTACTTTGGTTACCATGGACTGCTAAGATTATTTGAAATTTGGCATGACAAGAGGAAAGGATGAGGAAGAAAATAGAGAGAAACCAGCCAGATATTTACTGCAGGCATTCAGGCAAGAAGGGCCAGTGTCTTCAGGTAGTGTAGTGCCACTGTGGTGGTGAGAAGTGGCCAAAGTTTGAAAACTCCTGATGGGTGAAATGTAGGTGTGAGAGAGAGGGTTGGTCTGAGCAACTAACCGAAAGGATGGAGTTGCCTTCCATCCACCCAAACAGGAAAGCTACAGGAGGAGCAGGCTTGGGAAGAACAATCGAGCAACTCACTCTAGACAGGAGATGTCCACGAATATCCAAGTGAAGTTGTTAACCAGGCAATTTGTTATACTGGCCTGAAGTTCAAGAATGAGGCATAGTGTCCCATACCTGTAATACTACCTATTCAAGAGGCTGAGGCAGCAGGATGCCAAGTTGGAGTCTAATATGGGCAACTTAGCAAGACCCTGTCCCCCCAATTTTTTTTGGTTTGTTTTTTTGAGACAGGGTCTCACTATGTAGTTGAGACTGACCTGGAACTCACTGTGTAACCCAGGCTGGTCTCGAACTCACAGCGATCCTCCTGCCTCAGCCTCCTGAGTGCTGGGATTATAGGTGTGCGCCACCATGCCCAGCCCCCCCAAATTTTTTTTAAATGTAAAAAGAATGGAGGGATTGAAAATATAGCTCAGTTTGATGACTCCTCGGGACTGTAAATGAGGGTCAAATCTATCAATGACCATGCACTCATATTTACAGTTACTAAGGGAGAAGTCAAGAAGTGCAAGCTTCAATAGGCACAGCTGCTAACACCAGGTACACAGCCCAACCCTAGATGATGTGAGGGCAGCCTGCAAACTGCACAGGACAGACCCTGGGAGCTGGCTGAAAACCCAGAATCTCAGGGCAAATGATCCTTTGTCATGGTCGCTTGGGAAGCCCAAGGCTAAAGAGTGCCAGTGTCCAGTAAAGTAGAGTCTCAGGTCTGGCTGTATACTAGAATCACCTATGGAGGTCTTTAAATCAAACATTAATTCTGATTAATTACAAATTTTAAAATAAGTTTTCTCCTCTTATTTAAACTACTTACTTTGCATACTGTTTTACTTCTTTATTTCAGGTATCCAGACATCTTTAATATTTAATAAGGACAAAGTTTGACTAGAAACAAGATTTGGTTCCCAGAGCAAGATGGTCTTCCTGACTCCTCTTCCAAGCGCAGGTGCAGGAGCTGTTCACTTACAGCTTCCCCAGGGGCAGGGCCTGGCCAGTTGGCAGAGCCAAGCACAGCACATGGCTGGAGAGATGCCCCAGCAGTGAGCCAGGAAGAGATCTAGAGACAAGGGACCGTGTGACCCATCCCAAGATGGGTCTTTTATTGATCAGGCCAACTGAACTAATTACCTGAAGCCCAAGGATACATCTACCTAGCTTAGAAATAAGATTTTTAGAATATGAAGAAGGTTTTAGAACCCAGCTATTTTAAATTCATCTATGACAAATAGATTCATTCATAGGAAAATGGATACATATTGAGGATATACTCCTAAGTGAAATAAATAAGTCACACATGTGTAAATACCGAATAGTTTCCCTGGTGTGAATAATCTGTAATAATACATAAGATCCTAATAAGATTACTGACATTTAGAAATGGGAAGAAAGGAGCTAAAGGTGTAGGGAAGGTGGGATGGGTAGGGGAAGGGTAAAAAGGGAAAAGAAAAAAATGTGAGATAATGAAAAGATGAAAATAAAGTGTTTGTAGATGGGGAGGGGAGGAGGGGGTGAAGGGAGGGCAGAGGTAAGGGGAAAAAATGAGAAGACTTGTCATGTAGAGGTACAAGATCCCAATAATGAATGTAACTGTACTGTATCCCTAAAATGTACCAATAAACTCAATTAAAGCTTTAAAATAAAATTCATCTATGACAAACCTCTGCTTGTATCCTGTTTCTCATATCTTTATTACTGATGGATTGTTCTTCTATATCTTCCCCTTCTTCTCCTTTTCCTTATGCTTCTCCTTTTTCTTTTTCTTCATCACTGTCATCATCTTCATCTTTACCATTGATTTATGAATCCGCCACTTTTGGTCCCCATCCTCCACCTACTTCCTCCTTCTCCTCCTTTGAGAAAAGTTGGAAGCCTTCTGTGCCACACAGAGACTAATGAATAAAAAAATTCCTTACCTGTCAACTGTTTAAATTAGGTAGTTTCCTCCACTTATAGAGAGGTGTTTGTTTGTTTGGTCTAGAGACAATCACTTGGTGCTCAGCAGTAGTGAGTCAAATATGGTTTACAAGCCTTTTTTCAAAACACAAATGGTAAGAGGGGATAATTTTGTATATTTTGAATATACTCTGCTATGCAGTGCAGGCAGGGTAAGCTTATAATTTAGCCAGAGAAATTTTTATATAAAAAGAAGTGTTTGGCACTCTGTGATACAATAGAAAAATCTCCAGAAAGACATGATATTTGATCTAGGTTCACCAGAGCAAGTGGGGCCCTTTCACATGCAGAATTCAACATTTGCATTGTGCATTTTAATGAGGCTCAGTGGTCCTTCTCCTGGCATCTCTCAGTATCCAGCAGATCACGTTAGACTTATGACACTTTATAGATCTGACATCCTTGTCCAAATATTTCCTTCATTTCACCTTAAAGCTCAACCCCTATTTACTTATGATTTCTGTCAACCAACTTTTTAATATCCTTTATATATTTTAATTGTTGTATATGAATTTTTACCAAGGCCTTAATTAATCTCCCTGAGGAAAAAAGATAGTTATTCTAAATTTTGTTGACTGGCTTCCTGTGCTCTTCTACCCCTCTCTCAGACATTGAAGGATGTTCTCATCCCACTTTTTGAAACATCTCAATTTAGCCTGGCTGTGTGATTCACATTTGTAACTGCAGCCCCCCGGAGGCTGAGGTAAAAGGATTACAAGTTTGAGGTCAGCCTGGGCAAGTTAGGGAGACTGTGTATCAAAATAAAAAATAACAAGGGCTGGAGATATAGCTCAGTGGTACAGCAGTTGTCTGGCTTCTGTGAGGCCTTGGGTTCCGCCTCTAGTACCATAGAAACAAAAACAAACAACAGAAAACACCCAGGCCATGCATCTTCAGGGTGCTCTGAGTAGTTCCCTCCAGTGATGTTTCTCTTCCTGCTGCCTGAACCCTCCCCCTTTACCCAAGGCTGGAGAACTATTGATACACTCTCATACCTAGTCAGCGTTCTCCAGTCGGTTGGGCTTTGTAAACCATTCCAGAAAGTCTGTATTACGGTACATACGGAAATGGATATCTGCAAGTAAACACAGAATCCAAAGACTCCAGCTCTGAAATTCACCCTCTCCCACTTAGTCTGACTCTATGGCCACCTGCTTGCCCTCCCAAGGATCCTGGCTTCCAAAACAATATAAGTGCTGTGTTACCTCATCATCTTTTCTTTCCGTGAAATTGAACTAGCGCCTTCTCAGTAAAGCTCAGCTTCAGACTCCCTATGGACACCACTCCTTCCCTCATCTCAAACTTTCTGCTGTGGTTTTCACGTCTGTCTGTTTACTCTTTCCACTTTTGCTCTTCACAATGCTCCCTCTTTAATATTTATATAATTGAGGTCCATTTACATTTTTTCTATTCCTCTTTCATCTTCTATTATAAAACTTCTCTTTATGGATTCATGGTACATAATTTTGCATTCAAAAGCAGCAGTAAAAACAAATTCAACAAACTCAGATGATCATCACAACTTTTGATACTTCAGTTGTCACGGTTAGAGTTCACTATAATCATGGAGCTAGTTTTCTGTTGGAGCCACTGTTTCCATGGTCTCAATAATTTGAGATCCAGTTTGGGGATTCACAGTTGGATCCTAACTTTACCACGCGTCCATTAAAAACAACAGGAGAGTTACTTAACCTCATTAAGTTGCAGTGTTCTCATCTTCCCAGTTGGGGTTTTGTGAGATATAAGCAATAATATATAATGCTTTAAAATTCTCTCCAATGTGGTAACCCATTAAATGTTCACCATGAAACTGTATTTTATTACCTTTTTATTATCCTACATATTGTGTTTTCAGCTTGTGCATGGTTGTTTTTTTTTTTTTTTTTTTTTTTTTTTTTTTTA
>NW_022900928.1:108545455-108574413 GCF_012274545.1 Fukomys damarensis | reverse complement strand
GGTTTTTTTTTTTTTTTTTTTGAGACAGGGTCTCCCTATGTAGTTGAGACTGACCTGGAACGCATTATGTAGTCCAGGCTTGTCTCGAACTCACAGTGATCCTCCTGCCTCAGACTCCCAAGTGCTGGGATTACAGGTGCGTGCCACCAAGCCTGGCCTTGTGCATGTTTAAAAATTATCATAAGGTCTAAAGCTTAAGGAATGGTACCTTAGGTATGAAACAGTTTAGCTAAAAATAATGTAATTAAAAGTTGTAGACTTACAATGTCTGAAATAGACAAAATAACTTTACTATTCTTCAAGCCCCTCAAACAAATCGCTCAGTTCTAGACTGTAAAAGGATTATTATTAAAATGTCCTGTTTTCTAAAGATGACATCAGGGTTTATGAAGTATCTAAAAACTGTCTCCTTTGAATAGTCTCAGAGAATGGTGGTACTAGAGAAGAAAAATTTAGTGTTTTCATATATTTAAAAGGGTACTGTGTGAAAAAAGGGAGTTTTAGATTAATTTTCTGTGTGAGTCCCATACAGAATACCTATGGGTATAATTTATGAAGAGGCTGATGGGGATTTGACATTTTTAAAAAATATTTTCAGGGAGCTAGAAGTATCCAGCAATGTAATGGGCTGTCTTACACAAAGGCAAACATTCTAGTCAATGAGGCACTCAAATATTCACCAATAAAGAGAAGATTTCTCTGTGGGTGGGAATTGAGATTAACTTTGGTATCTCTTCCTACTCATGGAAGTTTGTTATATGATTTTAAATTTTATTAGACTGGTTGCAAGGGTGGAGCACTTGTCTAGAATGCACAAGGCCCTGTATTCCCTCCTCAACCTGGCAAGACTAAAAATTAAAATTGAAAGAGGCTAAACTGAAACAAGATTAATAACTCAGAACTAGAAAGTCACAGCTGATATTGCACAGAGACAATTCAAGGGTTCTAACCATGGTATGATTCCCTTGTACGGGCTTCTTCCTGAAATGAGTTTCCTGTTAGGTTGTCCCTAGAAATGCTAGGATTATCTGATGGCTACAGTTCAGAATCCCCTTCTGTTCCCTTCATGTCTGGATCAGCTATCTAAGAAAGACTCCTGCTGGTCTTTCATATGCTGATATGCTACCCCTGAACCATGAGAACTTCCTCGAGGTTTATTTTTGTACCAGGAATTGAACTCTGGACCTGTGCTTGCGAGACAGGTGGCTAAACCACTGAGCTAAATCCCCGGCCCATAGACAACATGTATAGAAAAGTGGGCAGGTGGGAAAGAGGTAGAAGAAAACAGGAATGAAGCAGCTGGGATGAGGAGGCACCGACACTTCTCTGAGTATATCTTTTTGTATAACTCCGACTCTTAGAACCATGGCTATATTTCATATATTCAAAATTAACTCAAAACTGAAACCAACAAGCTGTGGTGAACCCCAAATGGACACAAACATTGACAAATGAACCTGAGTTGCAAACAAATACCATAACCACACTGAAGGAAATGGGGAAGAAAAGCACTAAACAACTGTGGCAAATAAATCTTTTTGTTTGATTTTTAATTTTATTAGCACATTTGCAGTTCATGCAGTTTATAATAATCTTGGGGCATGATTACATGTACATACCACAGCTTTTTTTCTTTCCTTTTTTTTAAAAAAAAAATCCTCTTCCCCTTCCCATTCCCCGTTCCTCTCTCTCACCTCTTCCAGTTCTCCTACCCTATTTTTCATTCATGTTGATATTATTAATCTTAGTTCAGGTTATGGCATGTAATGTTTACATAATGGAGGTTATTGGTTCCGGTTCCTGTTCCTGGCATACCTTTATTCTACTTATTTCCCCTTCCCATCCTCCTCGCCCATCACACTTTTTCCCTTGGTCCACTGTCCTGTGGCAACAGATCCATCTCCTTGTCCCTTTCTGTCCATCCCCTATTATTCTCTTTGTTTGTGCTTTACCTCACTCAAATGAGAGCTACTATATGGCATTTAAGTTTGTGTGGCTTATTTCACTTAACATTATATTTTCCGGGTGCATCCATTTTCCTACAAATGTCTTAAATCTGTCATTCTTACAGCTGAGTAGTATTCCATTTTGCATAGGTGCCACAAATTCTTTATCCAGTCATCTGTTGATGGGTATATAGGCTGTTTCCAGGATTTAGCTGTTATAAATTGTGCTCTTATAAACACGGGTATGCATGTATCACTGTAGTATTATGTCTTAAAGACTTTAAGGGAGATATCTAGCAGAGGTCACTGTGTCATATGAATTTCTAATTTCAGTTCTCTGAGAAATCTCCATACAGATTCCCATAATGGTTGTACTAGTTTATATTCCCACCAACAATGAAGGAGGGCTCCCTTTTCATCACAGCCTCATCAGCATTCATTGTTTGATTTCTTAATGTTTGCATTCTTTCTGGAATAAGATGGAATCTCAGCATTGTTTTAATTCACATTTCTCTAATGGCCAGAAGTAGTGAGCATTTTTAAAAAATATTTGTTGACCATTTGTATTTCTTCTTCTGTGAAGTGACTGTTCTTTTCTCTTGCCCATTTATTGACTGGATCTTAAATTTTAATTTTTTTGAATTCTTTGTATATTCTTGATATTAGTCCTAAGCAGTAACTGGTGAAAATTTTTTCCCATTTTTGGGGGTTGTAGGTTGATTCTTTTGCTGTATCCTCAATTCTACTCCACTGGTCCAAGTCTCTGTTTTTGTTGAAGTACCATGCCATTTTTATCACTATTGCTTTGTAATATGGCTTGCAGTCAGTTATTATTATGCTTCCTGCTTTGCTCTTGTTGCTCAAAATTGCTTTTGCTATTCTGTGTTTCTTCTGGTTCCCTATAAATTTTAGGATTGTTTTTTATAGATCTGTAAAGTATGCTGATGGTAGGAAAATAATATCTTGACTGTGAATTCTAACACCAAAGACAAAAAGAACTACCCATAAATGCTGTTATTTAGTTAATGAAAATATTTCTCACAACAGTGTAGCTTACCAATTATACATGCCTCCTAGCACTAAATAAATAGGTAAATGGATTATAGATAATGAGAAAGAAGATACAAATGAGGAAAGGGGGAAGATCAAAGTGAACACGGTGTGGTAGAACTGAATCTGAGGTTTCAATACAAATTCATGGTTTCATGTACAAGTAGATATTGATTTGTGTTATATATGAGTTAGACACATATTTGATAGCTCATATTCTGAGAGAATCTGGGCACAGTGATATTTAAGAAATAAGAACATGCCTAGCTGCTAGACCTAGTATTTGAATAGTATTTTCCAATAAAAGGAAGCAGGGGTCCTACAGGAGTAGTTAGTTACACTCTTGGAAAATACAACACAAGTATAGAACATCTTATGGTGTTAGAAAGTAAGAAACTACTTTTTAAAAAAAAAAGACAAAAGGGAAAAAGGTGGCAGGGATGGGGGAATGGACACCAAAGCATATCTGATGGTGTTCCTAATGATGAAAGCTGAAAGAAACTAAGCTGTCAACTCTTTTTTTTCTTGGTGGTACTGGGTATCGAACTCGGGACCTTGTGCTTCTGAGGAAGGCGATGGAAGCACTGAGCTAAATCCCCAGCCCAGCTGTCAACTTTTTTTTTTTTTTTTTTGTACCAGGGATCAAGCTTGGGTCCTTGTGCTTGAGAAGCAGGAGGTGGAACCATTGAGCTATATCCCCAGCCCCCAGCTGTCAAATTTTAATGTCTCTGTTAGCTCAAGCAAAACATTCTCCATGGGTTATAATACATGTCATGGTCATTTTAGAGATAATACCTAGCACAGATCAGATGATTTTCCGCTGAGGTTTCATTACACAGGAAATTATGGAAATTATTTAAGCATCTGGATTCTATTTCCAGATATCCAAGGCCTGCTCTTTGGTACTGTGTAATCTAACCCACCCATCAGAGAGCCAAGATTGAGCAGCTGCAGGGAGGACAGCAGCTTTGTAAGGCTGTCCTCTTGCATTTACCACATTTCTTTCTGCCTTGCAGCCTGTAATAATAATAATTCACAATATTTGTAGGCTGTTTCCAGTGTGCTAGGCACTGTGGCGATCACTTTCCATCCACGTAACTGTTCGATTCTGTCCTAATCATACACGTTAAGTTTGAGTAGTCTCTGCATTCAACATGAATGAAAGTTCAGAAATTAAAAGATTAACCCAGTAATACACAGGGGGCAAAACCAGGATTTGAAGCTGGATTTCTGGCTCCAGATTGCCCACATCTCACCGTGTAGCCACACTGCCTCTGTAATAAAGAGACTTCTGGACAAAAGACAGTGAAGCAGAAGGATGGTCACAGACAGCCATGTGTATTATCTCCTGAGCATGGCATTTCTTATAGTAACTTACTCAAAGGCTATAATATTTTCATCCAAAATAAGAAGGAAGGGGCCAGAGGGAGAGGTAGTGAAAATCTGCCATTTAGCAACCTAGGAGTAGAGAACAGAGATGAGAAGGAGGTTTTTTGGAGGCTCAGGCCTGTAGATCCCATGAAATTATGTTGGATACCATAGTTCCTGTCATTTTAGAGCAGGGGATCAGCAAGATAATAAAAGGTGTGATCAGTGAAGTCTCTGGTTTCAAGGAAAATCCTTACACCCATTAGCAGGCCTGGACTCTAGCAGTTTGCTGTCACGAGAGAACCCTGCCTTCATCCGAGGAGGAATCAGCTTGGTAAACCATCTCTGGTATCTGTAAGGCATGGTGCCAGGGGCCTGGTCAGCCTGTTTTCACAAAGATGAGTTGTACAAGGGAAACAAGGGAAGCAAATGAAAGCACAGAATGTGCTTATATCCCAAAAAGTCGGTGAACACTGAGGATGCTTTCCATGGCTCCTCTTAGAGACCAGAGGGAACCTTATCTGTGAGCTGATAAGGAAAGTTAACATAGGCTGCCACCACCAACAACCACCTTGTTGACAAAGAGGGTCTTGGGCCATTTTGCCCCTTTAGAGGTAGGGACTAGCTTGTGAGGGTTGGCCGTGGATTGGAGATCTAGAGATGGACATAGCTGCCCTTGTTGAACATTTGGAGAAGAAAGAGGAGAAGAGGGGAGGGGAAGGAGAAAGAAGGAAGAGGAGGAGGAGGAGGAGAAGGAGAAATTTCATCAACCTGGGATTGAAAACCCATATGAGTAGCATGATTATTATAGCATTTTGAGTTTTAAAAAAGAGAGGCTTTTGTGTATTTATTTATTTTAATGAGTTTATTGGTGCATTTTACATATACAGTACAGTTACATTCATTATTGGGATCTTGTACCTTTACATGACTGGTCTTCATTCTCATTTTTTCCCCTTGTCCCTGCCCTCCCTTCACCTCCCCTCCCCTCCCCATTTACAAACACTTTATTTCAATTTTTTCATTTTCTCATATTTTTTCTTTTCCCTTATTACCATTACCGTACCCTTCCCACTTTCCCTACACTTTAGCCCTTTTCTTCCTATTTCACATTGTCAATTATCTCATTAGGATCTTGCATACCATTATAGTTTTTCACACCAGAGAAACTATTTGGTATTTACACATGTGTGTCTTATTTATTTCACTTAGGAGTATATCCTCAATACGTATCCATTTCCTGTGAATGACTCTAATTTCTCATTCTTTATGGCTGAGTAGTATTCCATTTTATAGATCTTCCTATTTCACATTGTCAATTATCTCATTAGGATCTTGCATACCATTATAGTTTTTCACACCAGAGAAACTATTTGGTATTTACACATGTGTGTCTTATTTATTTCACTTAGGAGTATATCCTCAATACGTATCCATTTCCTGTGAATGACTCTAATTTCTCATTCTTTATGGCTGAGTAGTATTCCATTTTATAGAAAAACCACACCTCCTTTATCCAGTCTCCAACTGATGGGCAAATGGGCTGTTTCCAAGTTTTAGCTATTATAAACTGTGCCACTATAAACATAGGTTTGCATATATCACTGTAATATGATTCTTTTAATTCTTTTGGAAAGATACCCAGCAGAGGGATGGCTGGGTCAAATGGAACCTCTAGTCCCAGCTCTTTGAGGTATCTCCATATTGATTTCCATAATGGTCGCACCAGTCTGCACTCCCACCAACAATGGAGAAGGGTTCCTTTCTCCCCTCAACCCTGCCAACATTTGTTATTGTTTGATTTCTTGATAGCAGCCATTCTTTGTGGGGTGAGGTGGAATCTCAGTGCTGTTTTCATCTGCATCTCTTGAATGACCAGTGATGTGGAACATTTTTTCATATATTTAGTTGCTGCTTTTACTTCTTTGTCTGAGAAATGTCTGTTCATTTCAAATGCCCATTTTTGAATCAGGTCTTTCTATTTGAGGGGGCTGATTGTTTTGAGTTCTGTATATATTTCTAGATAATAGTCCTTTGTCTGAGGAGCAGCTGATAAAAATTTTTTCCCACATTGTAGGTTGTCTCTTAGTTCTGCTGATGATTTCTTTTGCAGTACAGAAGTTTTTTAATAAGATGAGATCCCAGTTGTTGATTCTTTCTCCTAGTTTCCGTGCTACTGAGGATTTGTTCATAAAGTCTATTCCTAAGCCAATGTCTTCAAGAGTTCTGCCTAACTAATCTTCCAGCAAGTTTAGTGTTTCTATTTTAATATTTAGATCTTTAATCCACTTGGGTTTTAATTTAGTGCATGGTGAAAGATAAGGGTCTAATTTTAATCTTTGGCAGGTTGAGATCCAGTTTTTCCAACACTATTTATTAAAGAGTCTATCTTTCCTCCAGTGGGGATGGTCAGCTCCTTTGTAAAAGATGACGTAGCTGAGTACATCTGGAGTTGTTTTTGTGTCTTTTAATCTGTTCCACTGATCCTCAGGTCTGTTTCCTTGCCAGTACCATGCTGTTTTTATCACAGTGGCTTTGTAGTATAGTTTCAAATTGGGAATTGTTATACCCGCTGCCATGTGTTTGTTGCCTAGGATGGCTTTAGCTATTCTAGGTCTCTTATGGTTCCAAATGAATTTTTGGATTCTTTTTTCTAGTTCTGTGAAATATAGTGTTGGAATTTCAATTGGCATTGTATTGAATCTGTATAGCAGTTTTGGTAGTATGGCCATTTTCACTATGTTGATTCTTCCTACCCAGGAGCAGGGAATATCTTTCCATTTTCTTATGTCCAAGGCTTTGTTTTTAATAAAAGGGTATTTTGGGGCCTGGAATTTAGCTCAGTGGCACTGCACCTGCCTCACAAGTGCAAAGTCCTGAGTTTGATCCATGGTACCTAAATAAATAAATAAAGATGCATTCTTACCCAGATAATTGCTTGAAAGAGGAAGAATCCTGGTATCTGTCTTTAGAAGACAGAGACAAAGGGAAGTGCTCCAACTTGGAAGCATAGAGTGAAAAAAGCCCAGGGAAAGGGCTGCTTCAACTCTGATAGGCAGGCTGTGAGCTGCTGGCAGGCAGGAACCCATGCAATGGAGCTGGCACTAGTTAATCAGGAGCAAGGGAGGCCCCTTCCTCCAGGGAAGGGTTTATAGTATAAACTGCCAAGGCCCAGAGAGAAGCACAGATGCCAGTGAGTTATGAGCACTCATCACCATCAAAGAAGACCAGACAAGACAGGTACTATGGTTTGGAGAAGTAGCTTCCAAAGTAACAGCTCATGGAACTACTGGCAGGTGGTGGAGGTCAGGCCCAGGAGCAAAATTGTGTCCAGTGGGTGGGGTGACCTTTGAAGGAGATATTGGGGCCCCATACCATTCTCTCACTTTTCTGTTTCCAAGTCATCATGTGACAGTGGTGAACAGCTGTCTCCACCACATGCTGTCTGCCTTGATATGTGACCTCAGCAAGAAAAGCAATGGGTCTGTCCAATCATGGTCTGAAATCTCCAAAACTGTGAGCCAAAATAAATCTTTTTCTAAGTTGATTCTCTCAAATATTTTGTTATAGTGATGGAAATATGACTAACACAGTAGCAGGACTCCAGTAGCTCTGCCTAACACCGAGTCATTAAAAGAAACAGTAAGAGCAATAAAGATGGACATCAGGAATTTGGTTAGGTTCCAGGGACCCACACCAACTAGGTAACTGCCAAGGTCTAGGCTTCTGTCCAAAAAAAGAACTCAGGCAACAAGTTGAAGGCAGTGGAGCAAAATACCATTCCCATTAGAGGGACAGGCAGCTGATGAAAAGAAGTAGCTCGATGTGAAGATAGGAATCTGGGGCTGGGGATTTAGCTCAGTGGTCCCACCGCCTGCCTTGCAAGCACAAGGTCCAGAGTTTGATCCTTAGTACAAAAAAAAAAAAAAAAAAAAAAATTGGAATCTGGGATTGTGTTTGCCTTGATTGCTTAAAAAACACTGAGTAGCACATATGTTGGTAGTAACTTATCACGCCAGTTTTCAAGGTTCCAAATATCTGGACTAGCAAACTTTTCAATGTCCAGATGGTTAGAAGTACAAAACTTGCTGAAACAAGTGCTGCTGCTGGCTGTGTGCACCTGAGCTGGTAGGAACTGAGAAAGGCACTAGGCCAGCCAGGATGTATATGTGGTGAGATACCAGCTAGAAGATGCTTTGACACCACAATATTCCTCAATTCATTATTCATCAAAGGTCTCTTGAACACATTTATGTCCTAGGTCTGAATGTTGTTGAATTAAGCAGAGAAATTAGTAAATTTTTTTTTTTTTGGTATGGGGGATTGAACTCAGGTCCTTATGCTTACAAATAAATTTTTAACTTAGCAACATTTCCATCTTACATTTTCATTAATGGAATTTGGTAGACATTTTCAATAGCTTCATCTAAACTTGGGATGAAAGATAAAGTTGATTGCTTAGAGAAAAGCCTGAATAAACAAATAGCTCACCAGCTAAAGATAAATGCTTGATATTTTCCACATAATCCTCTGAATGCTTTAGATGCAACTTTCCTTAGAGGGCTTTTAGTAGATTAGCAGCAACTGTTAGCTTGACCTATACTTGGCTTCCATTACTGTCTTTAGCAAAATAAGGAAGGTGAGATTAATCCACATGGGGTCAGAATACAGTTAACTCTGAACTGAGATCATTGCTTTAATGTATTGAGTAGAACTCTTTCTATTTCAAGTGACCAAAAGCTACTTTGAGATTGGCATGGTGGTGTGCACTTGTAGTCCTTACTACTCAGGATGTTGAGACAGAAGGCTCGCTTGACTTTAGGAGTTCAGGGCCAGCCTGGGCAATATAACAAGACCCCTCAAATCTTTAAAAAAAAAAGCCAATCAGTTAAACATGGTGGTGCATGCCTGTAATTGTAGGAACCAGAGGCAGGAAAACCTCAAGTTCAAAACTGGCTTGGGCAACTTAGTAAGATCCTGTCTCAAAATAAAATTTTAAACAAGGACTGGAAATGTGGCTCAGTGTTCCCTGGGTTCAATTCCCAGTACCATTTTTTAAAAAAACCTAACTCATACAAATTTAAACAGAAAGGGTATTTGCTATTGTTCCACATAATCTGAAAACTTCAAGCACTCCTAGATGCAAGGGGTCAAGTGAAAAAATCAGTTGTTGCTTGTAGCCTTCTACCTTCTTCAGCTCTGTGTTGGGTTCACTCTCAAGCAGGCACTTTCAAAATAGTGGTCATAATGATTAATTTTGGGTAGTTAAAGGATTCCCAGATAACTGCTGAGGCATTATTTCCTGGCATTCCTGTGCATGTGCTTCTAGAAGAAACTGGCATTTGAAACACAAGGAAGATTTACACTTTCCTAATGTGGACAAGCATCATCCAGTCCACAGAGGGTATGGACAGAGCAAAACTACAGAGGAAAGGCAAATTCTTCCTCCCTTTTGGAGCTGTGACATGGATCGTCTCCTGCCCATGGATGTCAGGAATCTAGGTTCTCCATCTTTCAGATTCCAAAACTTACACTAGCAGTCTTCCAGACCTTGGGACTTGGACTGAGCCAGATTACTAGCTTTCCTGATTCTCCAGCCTATAGATGGCCCATCAGGGTCTCTTTGGCCTCCACTATTGTGTAAGCCAGTTCCCAAAAGAAATCTTTTCCTCTATCTGCCTGTCTATCTATCTGTCTATAGCTCCCATTGCTTCTGTTTCTCTGGAGAACTCTGGCCAAACAGTTCCATGCTTACAGCTCCCAACATCCCAAATCCCACTGGAGAGCTCTAATGAAGTCTGACATTAAGCCTTATTGGCCTATGTTGAATGAATTCCCATTTCTAGCGCCACTCAGTGTGACCAGTGCATTAATATATTCTAAATAGCTAAAGATGAAGCCTGAACTGGGAACAGTCAATGACAACTGTCATGTGGGATGAGAATGACAAAGAGGTGTTCATCAAGGAAAAGAGAAGTACTAGAAGGTGGAATGGATTCTGAGAAGAGTGCCTACCATCTGTGTGGTGCCCATTATTAAGTGCAAGAAATCCGACAATTTCTTTCATACTACAGTGTGGTAATGTGAACAAACCAGTGCATCATCCACTAGGAAAACAAGAGCTGACAGTGGTGTTCACTGAGAGTACTTCTGAGGTCCCATCTGAGCCCTTCTCCCTTGGAATTTAAAATGCTTTCTAAAAAGGTAATGGAAGGCAAGAGTTATGCAAGAACTTCTTAGTAAAACTGAGGAGATGCTGGCATGGAATTTCTGTAATAAATTACAGAAATGAACTCTCTAGAAAATGAGGCCAAGAACTCACTGACCTCTTTAAGGCTAGTCTTAAAGTCATGTACAAATAATTCCACTTCTTTACATTGCCAACTCTCCTCAACTCTCCTTTCCAAAGAGGATAACCAAAAACATATGTATAAATGAGAAAAAATCTATTAGGAGAACTGGCTCATATGATTATAGAGACTGCAAAGTCTCATAATCTTCAGATTGAAAGCAGGATAACCAAGTACACTGGTGGTGTAATTCTATAGGGAGTCTGAGTCTAAAGGCCTGTATCAGTTACTTTTCTCATTTCTGAGATAAAATACCCAACATCCAAAGTTAAAGGAGGAAAGATTTATTTGGCTCACAGTTTGTAGAGGTTTCAGTTCATAGCTGGCTGGCTCCAAGGCAGGGCAGCATGAAAGAGGAGCATCTCAGAGGAGAAGCAGTTCATGGCAGGCAGAAGGCAGACGTCAGCAAGGCAGTGAGCTACAAGAGACAAGCAACAAGTAACAAACACAGCAGCTCTTTCATCCTTTATATCTTATCCAGGCTACCAACCACACTCAGAGCCTTAATCCCAGCACCCATGAATCAATTCTCAGTATCACATTTTTGATCCCAGCATCACACACCCTAGATCCAATCACCTCTGAAAAAGCTCCACTTATGACCACATGAGGCTTTAGGGCACATCTAGACATAAGCCTTAATAGTCTGGGAACCAGGAGAGTCAATGCTGTCTCATTCAAATCCAAATACCCAGGAACTAAGACCACTGATGTCTGCTGGTGGAGAAACATGGACATCTTATCCAAAGAGCAAATTTATGCTTCTTATTTCTTTTTGTTCTATTTTGACCTTCAATGGATTCCATAATTCCTGCCCATGTTGGTAAGGATGATTTTAGTTACTGAGCCTACTAATTCAAGGGCTAATCTCTCTCAAGAGCACCCTCACAACACACCCATAAATAGTTTACTAGTTATCTGGGCATCCCCTAATCAAATCAAGTTTACACATGAACTAAGCAGTACAACTCGCAGCCATTCTTTTTTTTCCCCCCTCATTGAGTTTATTGGTACATTTTAGGTATACAGTACAGTTGCATTCATCATTGGGATCTTGTACCTTTATGACAGGTCTTTGTTCTCATTTTTCCCCTTATCCCTGCCCTCGCTCCACCCCCTCCTCCCTTCCCTATTTATAAATACTGTATTTCCAATTTTTCATTTTCTCATTTTTTTTTCTTTTCCCTTATTACTTTTCCCCTACCCTTCCCACTTCCCCTACACCTTTAGCCCTTTTCTTCCTATTTCACATTATCAATTATATCATTAGGATCTTATGTACTATTATAGTTTTTCACACCAGAGAAACTATTCAATATTTACACATGTGTGTCTTATTTATTTCACTTAGGAGTATATCCTCAATATGTATACATTTCCTGTGAATGACTCTAATTTCTCATTCTTTATGGCTGAGTAGTATTCCATTTTATAGAAAAACCACATCTTCTTTATCCAGTCTCCAACTGATGGGCAAATGGGCTGTTTCCAAGTTTTAGCTATTACAGACTGTGCCTCTATAAACATAGGTGTGAATATATCACTGTGATATGATTCTTTTAATTCTTTTGGAAAAATACCCAGCAGAGGGATGGCTAGGTGAAATGAACCTCTAAACCCAGCTCTTTGAGTTATCTCCATATTGATTTCCATAGTGGTTGCACCAGTCTGCACTCCCACCAACAATGGAGAAGAGTTCCTTTCTCCCCTCAACGCTGCCAACATTTGTTATTGTTTGATTTCTTGATAGCAGCCATTCTTTGTGGGGTGAGGTAGAATCTCAGTGTTGTTTTCATCTGCATCTCTCAAATGACCAGTGTGATGTGGAACATTTTTTCATATATTTAGTTGCTGCTTTTACTTCTTTGTCTGAGAAATGTCTGTTCATTTCAGATGCCCATTTTTGAATCAGGTCTTTATATTTGGGGGGGCTGGTTTTTTTGAGTTCTTTATATATTCTAGGTAATAGTCCTTTGTCTGAGGAGCACCTGGTAAAGATTTCTTCCCTCACTGTAAGTTGTCTTTTAGTTCTATTGATGGTTTCTTTTGCAGTTCAGAAGCTTTTTAATAAGATGAGATCCAGTTTTTGATTCTTTCTGCTAGTTCCTGTGCTACTGAAGATTTGTTCATAAAGTCTATTCCTACGCCATTGTCTTCAAGAGTTCTGCCTAACTTATCTTCCAGCAAATTTAGTGACTCTTTTTTAATATTTAGATCTTTAATACACTTGAATTTTAGTTTAGTGCATGGTGAAACATAAGGATCTAATTTTAATCTTTGGAAGATTTAGGGGGTGAAGGGAGGGCAGACACAAGAGAAAAAAATGAGAACCAAGACCTGTCAGGTAAAGGTACAAGATCCCAATAATGAATGTAACTGTACTGTATACCTAAAATGTACCAATAAATTCAATGAGGAAAATAAAATCTTTGGCAGATTGAAATCCAGTTTTTCCAACACCATTTATTAAAGAGTCTATCTTTCCTCCAGTGGGGATGGTCAGCTCCTTTGTAAAAAGATGACATAGCTGAGTACATCTGGAGTTGTTTTTGTGTCTTCTAATCTGTTCCACTGATCCTCAGGTCTGTTTCTTTGCCAGTACCATGCTGTTTTTATCACAGTGGCTTTGTAGTATAGTTTCAAATTGGGGATTGTTATACCCGCTGCCATGTGTCTGTTGTCTAGGATGGCTTTAGCTATTCTAGATCTCTTATGGTTCCAAATGAATTTTTGGATTCTTTTTTCTAGTTCTGTGAAATATAGTGTTGCAATTTCAATTGGCATTGCATTGAATCTGTATAGCAGTTTTGGTAGTATGGCCTTTTCACTATGTTGATTCTTCCTAGCCAGGAGCACGGGATATCTTTCCATTTTCTTATATCTTCTTTGATCTCTTTTTTCAAAGTGCTATAGTTTTCAGTGTAGAGGTCTTTTGCTTCTTTCAGTAGACTGATTCCTAGATACTTCATGTTTTGATATACTATTGTGAAAGGAATTGTTTCCCTAATTTCTCTCTCAGTGAGTCTGTTATTTGTGTACAAGAAGGCTATTGAGTTTTGAGTGTTGACCTTGTATCCAGCTATTCTGCTGAAAGTGTCAATTAAGTCTAGAAGTCTTTTGGTGGAATTTTTTGGATCTTCAATGTAGAGTATCATATCATCAGCAAATAATGACAGTTTAACTTCTTCCTTTCCTATCTTTATTACTTTAATTTCTTTCTCTTCTCTAATTGACACAGCCATTCTTGATGTGGTCCCAATCTGGGAATAGCTATGGTTTGTTAGTCAGCTTTCATCATAATAACAAATACCTAAGACAATCAACTCAATGAGAAAAAAAAAAGATTTATTTTGGCACACACTTTTTAAGTTCTTCCCATGACTGGACAGAACCATTTTTTAGGACTCCGTTAGGGGTAGGGAGATGTTTCAAGGTTGTGCCAGAAGCCGACAAAAAGCAGGCACACAAATCTGTCAGTTCAGAGCAATATAGTACATGTTCAGAGGAAATATATGAGTCTAAAGTTTATTGATGTTCCCAGGGTCCCCTAGGTTCAAGCCAATATGTATTTTTCTAGTCCTGTCCATTCTCAGAACTTTAAATCCACTGGTGAAGGGAATAGGGACGATAACCATTAGAAAGCTATTAAATATCCCAGGCAGTGTTACAGCAGCATGCAGAGCAGGAGTCAGAGCCCATCATCACTCACTGGGATTTCTGCCATGGCCTCCTCCTTGGTTTCCTATCTCTAGTCTTCACCCCTTATGTCTATCCTCTACTTGCAGCCTGACTGATCTTTTAAAGTGAAGCTGGTTGTATAAGTACCACTTCAGTCCCTACTCACAAATATTCACGGCTCACTGTTAACCTTAGGGAAACATCTAACCTTCTTCTCTTAAAGGCTTCTCCCTCCCTTTGCTTCCCACCCTTTCCCTCTGCCTTACCCTCTTTGCTCTTCTCAACACACCTTGTTGTTCCTTCTTGCCCAGGGCCTTTGCACCTGCCTTCTCTACCCTTAATAAAGTCTTAACTTTTGTTGGCCCTCTATTCATCTGACTAGGATATTTCTCCTGTGCTACTCAGCTTTTTGGTATTGTGTCAAAATACCTGAGATAATTTATAAGGAAGAAAGGTTTATTTTGGTACATGTTTTCAGAGGTTTCAATCCATGGTCACTCAGCTCCCCTGCCCTTAAGCCCATGATGGGACAGCACCACATGGCAGAAAGCATGTGTTAGGACAGAGCCACTCACCTCATAGTAGCTGGAAATGTTTTTGTTTTGGTTTTGGTACTGGGTCCTTGGGCTTGCGAGGCAGGCAGTGGCACAACTGAGCTAAAGCCCTGGCCCTGGAAATATTTCTTTTTTAATCCCAAATTACCTTAACTACCTTCCACTAAGGCCGCCTCCTAACAGTTCTACCACTTCTCAGTACCACCGCAGGCTGGGGACCAAGCCTTCAACACACAAGACTTTGGTGAATATTCAAGATACAAACTATAGCAGGCCCTTATGTTACCATCATAGCACCATATACATTGCCTTCATAGAACTTATCAGAAGTGAAATTTGATGCCTTTTCCTGTGACTCCCATTACTGCATCTTATCACTAGATCTTTTCCTGTATTAGACAGGGGAACTTGTGTGGTTTTAGTTTATGGCATATTCCCTCACTGAGCACGGAGATAGACCCAGAGCAAGTGCTCAATATCTATGTTTTAATGGATGGATGGATGAATGGATGGAGGAATTCATGAACATCCTATAGAAGAACGTGTGCACATCATCTGGGGATGCTCAGGATAATCAAGAAGCATGATGTCCATGGAGCAAAGAGTATAAGGCAGGGATTAGGAGAAAAATAAGGCTATACACATAAGCTAGAGTCAGTCCTTGAAAAGCTTGCTATCTTGCTCTTACTTCTTTTTTGCAGAGGTTTCAGAAAAGAAGTACTAGTATCACAGAGGTAAGCTGGAGAAATCTAATGATGGTGGCTTTGTATTGGCTAGAGGACGGACTGCAGAAAAGAAGTTCAATTACATGTCGATTGCAGGTTAGGATAGTTTCCTGTTTCCAGCTGCAAAAGACACTCTATCCTCTGGCTTCTCCAGTTTGATCATTGGAAATAACCCTAGACACAATTATTTACTCTAAAGATGCCAATTTGTTTCTTGTGTCATGAAGTATATGCCATAGACAATTTGGAGGCCACAGTTCTCCACCAAATTTGCCAGATTTACCAGCATTCCTTCACAACACTGACTCAGGCAGGACCAGATGTTGAGTTTGGTCAGTTTGTAGAGCGATTCACTTCTCATAGTTACTCCCTTTTTCTTGCTTGTTAGTTATGTCTGCGTAATGGCAACTGAATCCATGGGGATGAGATTACCTAAAGAGAAGCTGCAGAGTGAGAAGAGAAAGGGGCTTGAGGGAGAACCCTCAGGTATACTAACATTTTGGAGCAGAAAGGGCCAAGCATATACATAGAAAAGCACGCAAGGCCTTACATCTTGGACAGTTTTATCTGCAGAAGCTAATCAGTGTCAAATGTCTTAGATGTGACAATACACACTGAGGATCTAAAAGAAGCCAAATGAAGTCCGTTCCTAGAAGATCTTTATTAACACCAACACAAATGTTTCTTTGCATAAATGCAGTCAGAAGATGACCACGGGTGTGTTGGCGAGACATGAAGACAGCAAGTGGATAATACTCTCGAAATGTTCGCAAACGTGTCTGACATTCACTAGAACTTTGGAAGGGGATTTTTAGAGACCCTGAAGATAGTGTGCAGATCAGGAGTAACAGAGTTTGGTACCAGCCTGCCTGAGTTTGAACTTTCCACTTACTGCATGACTTTAAGTTTTAAAAATTGTGCCTAGCCAGGTGTGGTGGCGCATGCCTATAATCCCAGCACTTGGGAGGCTGAGGCAGGAGGATGGCTATGAGTTCGAGACCAGCCTGGGACACATAGTGAGTTCCAGGTTAGTCTCAACTACATAGTGAGACCCTGTCTCAAAAATCAAAACAACCGAATTTAAAAAAAAATCGTGCCTGTTTCCTCACCTGTTGAACAGATATTATAATAATACTTTTATCAAAGGGTTGTTGTGACTATATATATTGTTTGGAATAGTGAATGTCTAGGCCATAGCCAGAAGTCAGAGACTGTGGCAGGTCTTTTTATTATTATGCATGTTCTTCCCATTTGTACAGCGATTGCCTTCTAGTACACTATGTTATCTACCATAGCCTTTCAGAATCCAATACTAAATTATCTTTTTGAGTGTGATGAACAAGATAAACACATTTCTAGAACACTT
Source organism: Fukomys damarensis (assembly GCF_012274545.1). Taxonomy (NCBI): domain Eukaryota; kingdom Metazoa; phylum Chordata; class Mammalia; order Rodentia; family Bathyergidae; genus Fukomys; species Fukomys damarensis. The sequence continues at coordinate 108,557,376 of NW_022900928.1, read as the reverse complement.
TTTTCCCATATTACTGTGAAGTAGTCTACCTGTGTCCAGAGAAAGGGAACATCCTTATCTCTACAATGCAAGTTCACAGAGGGGAATCTGAGCAAACAGCCCTGCCGTTACCCCAGTTTATTACCATTGGATCATACCTTTATTGCCCTATCATGTTTCTCCATGTCTTTCCATTCTTTTTCAAACCTACTATTCAAAACACTTGGCTTTGTTTCGATGGGTTTTTACTTCCTTAGGAAGTGTCCTATGATGCATAAAACTTTTATGAAACAAATTTTTATGCTTTTTTCTTTTGTTACAGGAGTTTGGAGTTAAGAATTCATTTACTGAGCTAAGAACTCAATAAAGGGAAGATGACTTTTTTTTCTCCTCTGCACAACTCTATAGGATAAATATTGACATTCCCATTTTAATAGATGAAATCCAGGGTGTAGGTGACTTGTTCAGGGGTGCAAAAATGGTGAATGGCTAAGGAAAAATTCAACCCTTTGTTTTTTTTGTCATTTTGGTGCCATCTTTACCTCGACACAACCACTTGCCCAAGGGAAAGGAGACTTCTACCCCCACTCCATCTGGGGATGCAAGGACAAAAGTACTTGGATTTTGTTTCTTTTTTTTCTCTTTGGTTTTTTGAGACAGGGTCTCACTATGTAGTTGAGACTGACCTGGAACTCACTATGTAGCCCAGGCTGGTTTTGAACTCACAGAGATCCTCTTGCGTCAGCCTCTGGAGTGCTGGGATTACAGGCGTGCGCCACCACGCCCGGCTTGGATTTTATATTATATTATTTTAGTCATCTTCTCCGTTGTTGTGGTTCTAGTATAACCTTAAAGCTTTATAAAACAACATCATTATTTTCTTTTCTGTGCATCTTTACTAACACCAATACAGTAACAAGTGACTCTGTAAATTTTGCATTTGTTAAGACAAGAGAATTCTGAAAGAATTTCCCAGCTTTGGTTCCTTGAAACATTTCTATCAGTTTTCTCCTGTTTGTCTCACGTCTCAACACACTCAGACTCACCCTCAACCCCACCTCAATCCACCCTATCCACCCCCAGACAGGAAATGGGAGCTGCAGCCTATGCATGAGCACATGGGGGCACACACACACACACACACACACACACACACTATGAAGAAGATGAGGCACAGAAGTGAAAAAATAGGTAGAAAGTATTCAGGGGACCCAGAGATGGGAGTGCATATTAGGACAGAATGCCCAGCACAAGGACTAGGAAGAAAACTGTCAAGCAGTTTGGAACAAAATGAATTAAAGAGAGGGTCTGGACAGCTCTGAGTTATTGCCTAAAAAGTCTCAAGCTCATCTTTAGAGTTTTCTTCTTTGACTCACCGTGCATCCCTGAGATTGTGCTCATTTTAGGAGACAATGCTAATTAACACTTAGACTAATTAGGCAGCCCTCTGCAGTTTTTATACAAATGTAGGTTGGAGCCCATGGGATCAACTTTCAAAATGTAACCCCGGAGGAACAAAATGCACAGCATGATGAAACTCACAAATGTTAGTACTATGTGACAAAACATGAAGAAGGCACATACTACGGGACTCCCTGTCTATAGAATATAATAGCAGGCAGAAGGAATCTAAACTGTCCAATCTAAACTGGCCCTGGATTGGACAGTGACCAGATTTCTCAGATGTTCTAATATGGATCTGTGTATTTGTTGCAGAAACTGTGATCAGTTTCTGAAAAATCTTTGAACTGTATTAAAATTTGTGCAGTTTTATGTGCAGTATGTTATGCTTAAAAAAAGCAAATTTAAAAAAAATTAAGTAGCAGACATTCCCTTGCAATTTTTCGAGGGCAGATGCTTTCACTGAAGAAGTATGAGGGCCGAGGATTTAGCTCAGTGGTTCTGCTGCCTGCCTTGCAAGGGCAAGGACCCTAATTCGATCCCCAGTACCCGACTCCCCCGAAGTATGGAAGCCCTTTGCCACCAAATCCTTCTCTTATTTCGTTATTCATCAAACCAAATTTACTGAGGACAGCATGTAGGGAGGGTAAACAGATATCAACCAAACAGCCGCACGAATCGACATGCAAGAGATGGGAAGAAGGAGGAAAGAAAGGTGGAAGGAAGAGGAGAGAAGTTTCAGAAGCCTGTCCAAGACCTACAGGACAAATAGGCTGTGGTGTTGTAGAAAGGGATATTAGAAAGAAACGTTTGCTCTGGAACTTTAATCGTTTAGGCGTAACCAAGCCACTAGGGGGCGATCACAGATAGGCGTTTGTGCCGATTGGTAACTTGGTCCAGAAACGATGTTTCTGCAAGCTTGCTTAGCTTCTCCATACTGTTGGAGGAGCACACTTTACTCAACAGAACATAAGAATTAAGCTCAAGTTTGTGAAAGTAAATGTTGCTGTATACCCTTGCCCCAAACTACAATACAAATTCCTACCAATTGCCTAATCTCTTGACAAAGATAGAAAGATTAAAAGTTAATAAAGCATGATTAAAGAAATCTATTTTCTTGACTGTCACACACTCATAGAGCTGATCGAAAGCACAGACATGGTATGGCTCTTTCTTACTTTTGGAGATCCGCACATCCACACAAATCCCGTTCATCTGCTGCACCCCAGCCTCCCACAGAAAGTGTTCCCCTGTGATCTGGGGTACAGTAACTGCTTCTCACCCAGGCAGCTCGTGAACAAATGTAAGTTTTCATGTTGCTAGTAGACAAAAAGCACAACAGTCAAATTTTTGCTGCATATACCAAGGATGAAATCAGGATCAAAACCAAAATGCAATACTTCCGGTGTATTTAAGAGCAGGTTACTTTACATGCATTTTACCCCAAGTACTTTGGTAGCATATGCCACTCTCCTCTCTCAAGATTAATTCCTGGTACAGTTAAATTTGTTTTAGCTTTTTAGAAAATGAAAGCAATGTTCTGTGATGGAGAAAGGGCTGTATCATCCAGTCACTGCCCAAATCTCAGGCCCTTCCTCCCTCCTTCCCTCCCTTCCTTCTTTCCTTCCTTTCTCACTGTGTTTGTTATTGCAGCCATGCACACTCCCCCTCTCCAGGATTGAACCCAGGGCCTCCAACATGCTAGGCAAGCGCTAGTCCAGCTCAGTGAACCACATCTCCAGCCCTTCATCTACATTTTTGTTTTGGGGAAATCAACAAACATTTTCCATTTTCCATTTCCCTCTCTGGAAATATTGCATTTGTCATTCAAATTCCAGATTGATTGTCACTTCCTACAAAAAGACTTCCTAGACCACTCACTGGCTCTCCTCTACCCATTCGCAACCTGTAAAACAGAACCCTGATCTTTAGCTGGATACTAAATGCCCCCATGCCTAATCTACAGTCCCCAGCCTCACCAGTAACTAGATGCACCCATGATTCTGGCTAATGGAAACATTTGGTGGGACATCCTAGAAGTTTCCTTACAAGGACATGGGTAGATCTGTTTTACTCTCTCCTGCTGTCAGGGGTGCAGATACGGTAAGCAGAACTCCTGGAAGCACCTGGGGCCCAGAGTGGCATTGAGGATGAGAAAGGCAAACAGAAGCCTGGAAAGCCAATGGCCCTGTGGGGTGGGGTTGGAGCATACAGTACCAGCCTCTAGATATCTTTGATGTGAGAGAGAAATTAGCTTCTATCTCACCGTTATTTGCAACTTTACCACTATATGCCACCAAATCTCAACACTAATGAAATATACCTCACCCGTCCAAACACATCACCCTGTCTTCTCCAGTGTCATTTTGCTCCCCAAAAGGCCTCCATCATTTGTGTTTACGTGACAGTGAATATCTGATGTGTCTGCCTAAAGACATACCTGCAGCAGTGCAGTATTCCTGTGCAGGGCCTCTTCCCAACATTTCTCCAGAAATTGAAATTTTTCTGACTCCTGAGAAAAATCAGTGAAAACCCAAATGAAAGTAGTACAATTCTTCTTGCAAGAAATATGTTACTGGCTTAGAATTCCACTGATATTAAAAAAAAAAAAACTGGTGATGCACTACCAATAATGGGAAAATGTGGAGAGATTTCAGCAGGTGTGCTGCGTCATTGCGCTATAGCAAAAGCATTTTACTCCAAAACTTGGAGATGGAGCATCAAAATAACTAGCGGAGGAAGCAGAATTATTGAAGATTTTAGATAGGAGATGGATGGGGAAGCATCCATTTTTCTGATTCAGGTGACATAGCTAGACATGTGTAAGATAATGTCTTTTTGGTAATTTTTAGAATAAGAAAAGTGGCTTATGACCACTGAAGCTAGGACACGAGGGAAAGAGGAACGTCATGAGATTGTGAGAGATGTTAAATCACTTAAAACCTGTTTGATATCAGTTGATGCATTAAGTAACCATGATGTAAATGTTGCAATCCAAAACAAAATTCTGCTGTGAGCAATAAGCTTTTAAAAGAAATTGCAATTAAATTACTTAATGCAGAAAAAGCGATACCTCTCATTAAATATTTACCCAATGTTATATAAAATGGAAGGGCTTTTTTGCATTGATGAGCAAAAATGAAATAGCTCAATTATCAAAACCATTAAAGGAAAACTTTTGTGAAGGGAAATATGCTTTATCAGAATAAATACAAGGAGGACTAGGGTTATAGTTTAGTGGTTAAAGTGCAAGCTTAGCATGCACTAGGTCCTAAGTTCAATCCCCAGTGCCACTAAATAAACAAATGAAAATAAGAAACAAGAAAAAAAATACAAAGAGCAATGGATGCTGTTAGAGACTACACTATCATGAAATCAGAAACTAATCTAAACTATGAATTAGCAAAGAAAATATTGGCTTTAAGGGGGAAACCAAAATTAGAGAGAAAGCACAATATGTTCATCATCATCAGAAAAGAATGAGTTTATAATAAGCACTATGCTCCTTAACACCCAACTTGGAGATACTTCTATACACATTCTGTTTTGCGGGGAGGGTACTGGGGCTCGAACTCAGGCCCTTGAGCTTGTGAGGCAGGCAGCGGAAACACTGAGCCAAATCCCCAGCCCTACACATCTTTTAATTAAATGAGAGGGATTGGAAATACTATCCCTTCATAAGGCTGACTTACTTGTTGGAAATCTCGGAAATTTCATTTTTAAAAATTAAGTTTATTTTGTTTATTTATTTATTTATTTATTTATTGGTCCCAGAGATTGAACTTGGGTCCTTGTGCTTGTGAGACAGGCAGAGGCACCATTGAGCTAAATCCCCAGCCCTGAATTTATTCTTAACTGGTAAATAAAAACATAGAAATTGTACATTTGATGTTTTCATTCATGTATACACTGTATAATCAATTTAAACATATATATATATATATATATATATATATATATATATATATATATATATATATATATATATATATATATATATATATATATATATATATATATATATATATATATATATATATATATATATATATATATATATATATATATATATCCTCATTTTTTTTCTTTATGGTAAAAACCATGGAAATTCTTTCTTCTAGCTTTTTTGAATCACATAGTAAATTACTGTCACCTAAACTCAGTCTAGTGTGCAACAGCATTCCAGAAATCACGTGTTCCTATTGAATTGAAACTCAGTGCCATCGATCAGCCCTTACGTATCTATTCTGTCCTCTACTTTCCCCAGCCTTTGGTAGCCATCATTCTACTCTCCGTTTTTATGAGACGAACTTTTTTAGATTCCACATAGGAGTACAGTATATGGCACTTGCCTTCTTCTGCCTGGCTCATTTCCCTTCCCATGGTGAACCTGCTTCCATCCATATTGTTCCAGATGACAGGATTTCACTCTTTTCTATGGCTGAGCGGTATTCTCATGCATAAGCACTGCATCTCCACTCAGCAGTTGATGGACACTTAGCTTGTTTCCATTTTGGGGCTATTGTGAATAGTGTTACAATGAATGTCGGAGGACAGGTATTGCTTTAAATTTTGAGAAAGGTAACTCTTACATTTTAAATGTGCTATTATCTTTCAATTGTTTAAAACATTCTGTTTGCCACTTATTCTCATTTAATGTTACCTTCTTTTAACATTTCTATCATCAAATAACTGTATCAAGTAGAGAAAATTTTTATACATCAATAAAAGTACAATCTTGACCAAATCCATACTCCCATAATAGTAAAATATATAACTTAGGCATTAACTATCACTTGTTTTGCTTTTTGTTTTTGTTTGTTTTTCAGAAAACCTCAGAAACTTTTAGTACAACCCCATCATAGAAAAATGGATCACTGTTTATTCTAATGGCCATTGTTTTTTTTTTTTTTTAATTATATAAGGAAGATGTTACGGGGAAAATATGAAGTAACAAGATTTTCAGAATTTCCTGAAAATTCTAATTTCTTGTTTCAGAATCCTGAAGATTAATATCTATCAGCAGTCTGCAAACACTGATGTAGTTCATAGTAAGGACTAGGTACTCTATAAACAGAAGGAGTGGGTGTTCTTGGGCTTATGGTCACAGCAAGCTTGTGAAGTAGACATGAATGTGCCCATTCTGTACATCAGAAATAACTGGGCTTCCTATGAGGTTGATGTGGGACAACACCTCTAATTTTTCTTAAAAGTTCTGTAGTTTCCTAAGATGGTCTAAGAGGAGCATCCTTGAGCCTCTCAGAAGTGCTACCAGGTTTTTCCTTAAATTTCTCTGACAAAGCATCTTACAGCCACACTCTGGATTTGCTCTTCGCCTGGAAGCCATTTTCTTATATGTGCATCTTTTGATGAGAGAGACTGGGGATGAATATGGGCTTTATTTTTTAATCCAGCAAATCCTGACTTTTTTGTACTTCCTATTCTGCTAAAAACTTGAACAATTTCTTCTTTAGAAGAAATCTGGTCTAATATTTCATCAGAGGCAACCAAAAATTGCCAGTTGGCACTTTCTACGTTTTGTTTGGACATCTCCTCAGTGAACTCCCTAAATTATTAAGCTATGTTTGTGTTTTCCACAGTACTGCAGGCCATATTTTCTACCATTAAAAAAAAAAAAAACAAGGTTCTAGGGCTGGGGATTTAGCTCAGCGGTTTGGTGGCCTGCCTTGCAAGCCCAAGGACCCAAGTTCAATCCCTGGTACCAAAAAAAAAAAGCAAAAAACAACAACAACAACAACAACAAAAGGTTCTCTGTTATAAACCCTCGAAGTTATTCTCACCATTCTCTCATACCCTCCCCAATAGTGTCCTCATAGCCTGTTCTGCTTCTCTCTGACAGCCTCCCAAAGCAAAGGTTGTAGGGTTTGGGTGTTTGTCAAGATAGCACCCCACTTCCAAGCCCCAAGTTCTGTTCATGTTATCTACTGCTTTGTAATAATGCAGTAGCTTCAAACAACAAAGTATTCTAAATACATTCCCATGGGGCAACCAAGGGACAGCTCATTTCTACTCCAGCATGTCTCGGGCACCAGCTGCAATGTCTTGAGTTGCTTGGAAGCCAGAACACCAAAAAGCTGCCTGGGTCTCTCTTTTCTCTACTTCCACATCCATTCTTTTTTGTAGTACTTTTAGCTTCGAGGTTTGATTGCACCCTCTGGACAGTAGTACTTCTTACATGGACCCTCAGTGTTCCAGCCAAGGTTCCAAGTGACAGCATAGAAAGCTGCCAGTCTTTTGAGGTCAAGCCTGGCAAGAGCCCCCTCTACAATATTTCACTGATCCAAACAGTTAGATACAAGGAAAGGAGAGCTAGGTTCCATTTTTCAGTGGGAGTAGTATCAAAGACTCTTTTCATCTGCTACATTTTATTACTAGAGTCATAATAATGTAATAAAGCTTGATGGTAACAGCTATTCAGATATGATTTAATTTCTGCCAAGACCCATTCTTAGAAAGAAAGTGGCCTCAAGTTCTCAGAATCTTCTATGCTGGTATCTTAAGATTGTTTGGACTCTCAGTTCAACACACCATGCACCCTGTGTTGGAATGGATGTGCTGAATATTTCCCACTAATCTCTGCAGGTAGTGTCTTTCCCCTGCTTCACCTGTCCTAGCTCAGGAGGACTTTTTATTCTATCCCATTAGTCTACTTGTCTAGTCATGGGCCAGTACCACCTTACTGTAATTATGAATAATAACAATTTTTGTTATCATAATAACTGCTATTGAACTATTAGTAGCAGAGGAAGGAATATCTTGCTGGAAGATATATATTCTAGCCTCAGGTTATAATTAGACACAAGACCATGAGCTATTTTGAGCCTCAATTTCCTTCAGTATAAACTAAACAATTTGGACTAGATGAAGCCTAAGACCTCTACTAATTTTAAAATCTTGTCTGTGTCTGGGATGCATTTTCTAAGATGCAAATTTTTACTTTCAAATATTTTACCTACAATGCACTTCTTTTCAAGCAAAGAAAAATGGATCACATTTTGAAGAAAATTTGACGGCTTTGAAGATGGGGCCTATTTACAGAAACCAATTTGTTTCTCTGCATTATTTTAGCATGCAACTCTTCTCTACTCCTGAAGCGTCCTGAGTATCCATGCCTTGGTAAAGTGGGGGTGGAGGAAGCTTATTACCATGGAGATAGATGGGAGCAAATGGTCACATCATCAAAAGCAAACTAGAAATGTACAAAGCTTTTGTGATGCTGATCCTTTTTCTTTTTTTTTTTTTAAGTAAGAAGAAGAAGGAAAAAAGGCACAAATAAAAGGACAGATCTCTCTCATTAAATCCAACACTAATTTAGTAATCAGTGAAATAAAGGTACCCTTGAAAGCCTGCTGCCAGAAAATACAGTACAACAAAGAAGCACAAAAGCTTGCTGGCTGCCAGGTGTAATTCCCAGGTACTCCAAGTGCATTTGGACTCCCTGTTCTCTTGGCTTTTCTTTACAGATTGACTGTCTTCGTGGTGGATCTGAACCATCCATTTAGTCACCCTACTGTGTTATCTAAATATTTAGAAGGAGAAAAAATTGCAGGAAAATTACCTTTAATTTTATGAATCTGCAAGGAAAACTTCAAAATTAGGAGATAGGAGAAACCAAGAATAAAGGCAAATCTATTTCTCTGTTTATTACCTATCTCTTTGGGTAATCTGAAAATAATTTGACAGTTCAATAAAAGTCAAAGGGTAAGAGTCTACATTTTACACAGTAGCTTCTGTCAAAATAAAGGCACCATTGGGCCAGGGATTTAGCTCAGTGGTTCCACCGTCTGCTTTGCAAGCATAAGGTACCAAGTTTGATCTCTGGTACCAAAAAAAATAAATAAATAAATAAAATTAAAGTAAAAAGTCACCCTCAATTGGACTGCAGCTATCTGTCATCTATCTACCTATCATCTGTCTTCTATCTGTACCTAGACATTCTTTTACACCCATCCATTACTTAATTTTAGGCTGGCAGAAACTGCCAAAAACCTGAAGTAAGGAAACACATTCTGTTCTTCTTTGTTGTGGTTGTTGTTGTTCCAATATGAGGTTGAACCCAAGTCCTATGCACTAAGCTATATTCCCAACCTTTTTTATTTTTATTTTGACACAGGGTCTTTAGTCACTAAAAAAAATAATTTTTTTTTTTTGTACTGGGGATCAAACTAGGGTCCTTGCACTTGTGAGAAAGGCAGTGGAAACACTAAGCTAAATTCCTGAACCTTCAGTCACTAAATTGCTCAGGCTAGGCTCCAGCCTTTTGATCCTTCTGCCTCAACCTTCTGAAGCGCTGGATTTACTGTTGTGTGCCACCACACTGAGTTTTATATTCATTTCTTCATCATTATCTAAAAGAAAAGAAATTACTCAAGAATGATTTCATAAAACTTAAAGAATCTGGCCAAGCTTCTGCCTTGAACTTTCAATCTATTGATTAAAAATAATTTTATGCTGCTGGGATATTTTAAAATTTGAAGAGACATTTTAAAAATATTTTGTGCTATTTAGAGAAACTACAATGTATATCATATTTCAAAATGTAAATTATGAAGGAAATAGTCTCTTTCAAGAAACCTCTCTCTCTTCCTCCTTCTCTCCTTCTTTCTTTTTTACTTCAGATTTTCCCTTTTTGCCTACAGCATTAAAAGAGACTTTCACAACTATAAAGACATTAATTTTCTTAATCTATAAATTTAGCGTTGAGTCACATAAAATACTCAGCTGATTTTTTGAAGTTCATGGAAATAATACTAATGTTAATCAGGAAATATAAATGATTAATTTGAAAATTCTGAAAAATAGGAGTGTTGAGAGAGTAATTTATACAACCATATATTATAAATGTACAATAATCAAACTATTTTATTCCAGAGAAAAACTAGTTAGATATAGAATAAAATAGAATACTAAAAAGTAAACTCAAATACATGTACAAATTTAATGTGTGAAGAGGTAGATGAATTAAATTTATATAGAAGTTATAGGGAGGAAAGAAGACATATTAGTCAACCAATAGTGAGGGGTAAACTGATTAGAAATGAAAACATTTTAAAGATGGATCTTTATCATACTCTTTATATTAAAAATTTTTCCAGAAAGTTCAAAGATTGAAATGTTATAGAGAAAATATAAATAATTCAAAATTTTAGTAATTTATTTATATATAATCTTGGCATTTAAAAAGATTTTCCAAGCAAGGCACACAATCTAAAAAGTCTTAAAGAAAGAGAAATTGGATCATATAAAACTGTAAAATTTTTTTTATACCTGGAAAATTAAAAAATCATTAATATATACCATTTCATATAGCTTCACAAACAAAAACAAACCAAAAGTGGTTAAATCTATTAAAAATCTTCATTTCAATCTAAAAACAGTATCTCCATACAGTGAAAGATTATCTGGCAATTGGGCTGGGGATTTAGCTCAGTGGTTTCACCACCTGTCTTGCAAGCCCAAGTACCTGAGTTTGATCCCCAGAACCAAAAAAAAAAAAAAAAATCAATGAGGGGTTAGGGGATTTAGCTCAGTAGTGCTGCTGCCTACCTCAAAAGAACAAAGTCCAGAGTTCAATACCACGTACCAAAAAAGAAAAAAAAAAAGAGTTATGTTGGATTTCCTCATCAAATTTTCTTAGGCACTTTCTCATCGTGGGGACAAAATAACTGATACCCACAATTTAAAGGAGGAAAAAGGTCTATTTTGACTCACTATTTCAGTCCATGGTTCAGTCCATGGCGCCAAGGCAGAATTAGCACGGCAGAGGTGCCTGGCACAGGGAAAGGGGCTCAATTCAAGGTAACCAGGAAGCAGAGAGAAGGGAGGAACTGGAGATAAGAATATACCCTGCAAGGTCATGCCACTGGTGACCTGCCTCCAGTGAGGCCCCACTTCCCAACTGGATATGAAAAATCAAAGGTCACAAGTGCATGGCCATTCTCCCTTCATTTGGTCTCTTCCTTAAATTAAATAGCCATGCGACGTATCTAATTTGTTCTTCTCAGGGGGTATCTAAGGCAGGACTCTTTTTTTTTTAACATCAAAACTATGCCCAAATTGCCCAGACCTAGTCCCCTGTGCAATCTAGCTGGGACCACATTAGGTGGGGTTCACTAAACACCAAGCACCTCCCTGCACAGGAGCTGTTTACTCCTGCCAAGGAAGAAGACTTCACCCTTAGATCAAGATTCAAGCCTTCTCTGATCTGGCTCAAAGCTTTCTTTCCAATATCATCTCCCACAAATTCATCCTTTACACCAGCATTTCTGCTTCTGAACGAGATTATTCCTATCCCTAAATCAGCTTCCTCTCTGCTATGGTCTGGATGTGGTATGAAGGCTTGGTTGCTGACGGCATCAGGAAGTAATTGGATCAGGAGGGCTTTAACTTCATTAGTTGATGAAATTTGATCATAATTTGATGGCACAGAAGATGGGGTCTAATTGATGTGCGGGCATTATGGGGGCGTGGCCTAGGAAACTACCTGGTCCCCTCACGCTCATGCGCTCCCCTTCCCTCCC
>NW_022900928.1:108543547-108545332 GCF_012274545.1 Fukomys damarensis | reverse complement strand
CTCAATCTCCTGTCTGCTATGGGGTGAACAGCTTCCCTCCACCATACTCTTCCACCCTCACCACACTTCTGCCCCACCAGCTGACCATGAAATGAAGCCATGAACCCAATTAAATCTTTTCTCCTTTAAATTGATTAAGTTGATATTGCCAGGTATTTTAGTCACATGATAGAAGGCTAACACATTCTCTGCCCTACTCTATTAGTCTCACTTCAAAGTCTAACTTCAATACAGTGCAGTAACTGACCATCAATTATACATGCATGCATATTAAGCATGAAATTTGCATATTAAACATCTCCCTAAGGCCGTGTGTTGAAGATTAGGATACCAGCCAGTCCACAGCGCTACTGGAAGACATGGAAGCTTCGGGACAAGCCTAGTGGGAAGAACTAGCACACTGGGTATATGCCCTTGAGATGTTGGGGTCCCCTACTTCTTCCTGATCAACATGGGGGGAACAGCTTTGCTCCACACTACCCACTATGATTGTTCCACACTCCTTACTAAAGCCCAAAGCAATGGGACCAAGAACCAACCTTTGAAACTATGAGCCAAAATCAATTTTTCCTCCTATGAGTTGTTTATACCAGGTGTTTTGCCACAGTGACATCAGGAAAGCTGACCAACATACCACCCCAACCTGCAAAAGTAATTACTGTTGCAACCACTTCTTCCTAAACTCATCTAGGAATTCATGGCTTTATGGTTTACTCCAAAATGGAAGAAATGGCAACCTCTCTACAAAGGCTCAGAGTTACATCTTCTCTTAACTGACCAGGAACCTCACTGTGTGTATTTCTCTCTCTGTGTCCCCTGTATCTTTAATTGCATACCCTTTATGGCTCCTTCCCATTTCCATTTTAAACTTTTCAAAAATCTGTAGCTATTAATGACATGGGGGGGGTGTAGCTCAGCTGCACTGTGCCTGCCTGGCAAACACAAAGCCCTACATTCGATCCCCACCAGGACACAGAAAGGGTACAGCACAGTGACAGTTTTTATCCCCCCTAAGAGCTGAGAAGGTAGTAAAGTGAAAGAATACCATGGCAGTCATGAAGAACAGCATGGACGTGCCTCAGAAAACTAAAAAGTAGGTCTACCGTATGATCCAGCCATTCCACTTCTGAGTACATAGCCAAAGGAAATAAAATCAGCATCCAAAGACATCTTTGCATATCCATGTTTTTTTTTTTTTTGTACACAGGGATTGAACTCAGGTCTTTGTGCTTGTGAGGCAGGCTGCAGAACCACTGAGCCAAATCCCTGGCCCATGTCTGTGTTGATTTTGCTACTATTTAAAATAGTTAAGAAATGGAATCAACCTATGCCCCCATCAAAGGATAAAGAAAATGTGGTACATAAAACAATGGAATATTATTCAGCCATAAGGAAAAGTGAAATATGTCATTTGCTGCAAAACGGATAGAACTGAAGGATATTATACTAAATAAAATAAACCAGGCACAGCAAAACATAGACCACAGGTTCTTTCTCATATCTGGATATAGAATAGTGATTACTAGAGGTTAGGAAGACTGCAGGGGTTGTGAAAGGAAGTTTCAATAATGGGTACTTGTTAGGTATAAGCTGTAGTGTTTACAGCACAGTAGGATGACTGTAGCTCATAATAACTTATTATACATTTTTGAAGACCAAGAGATCAAAAGCTCCAAACAGGGCTGGGGATTTAGCTCAGTGGTTCTGCCACCTGCCTCACAAATGCAAGGTCCCGAGATCCATACCTGGTACAAAAAAAAAAAAAAAAAAAAAAAAAAACCCCAA
>NW_022900928.1:108511213-108543517 GCF_012274545.1 Fukomys damarensis | reverse complement strand
AAAAAGCTCCACATAAAGAAACAAATAGGAGAGGGAAATGCTAACCATCTTGATTTGATCAGGGCATTCTGTACACATATATTAAAATATCACACTGAACTCCATTAATATGCATAACTAATATATGTTCATGAATACAAAGTACATTTAAAAGTAAATTCTCTATATAAATGAGTAAATTATATGTAATTACATATAAATGTTTTACATATAATATATACAGTATACAGTATTTATTTTAAGGAGAATACAAAAGGAACATATTTATACAAAAAGAATGTCTATTATATGTAAAAGAGTATTGCAGCCATGAGTTATGGGGCTTGCAATTTTTTCTACCTGCATTAAGCTTCGTTCATCAGGAAATCAAGCAGAAGCCTGGTGGAAGAAAGGAAGTAAACTTTCTTTGTGTATGTATGTGTCGGGAGCAATTCTATATAATTTTGGGGGGAAATCATTTATGATTAAATTATGATTAGGCCCAGTCTTCCTGCCTATAGGCCTGCTATGGCTTTTTGAAGCATAACCCCATTGTGGCCCCTGGTCACAGCTAAAACCTCAATGGTCTGCTGCTGTGATGCTCCAGGGCAAGATGACACCATCTGAAGACCTCCTGGGAGGAACAAAATCTCCATCTGCATGGTTCCTTATTGTTCTAGGATTTTCACCACAGCTGCCCTCTGAGTCACTCGACCTACCAAATACAGGTGTGGCAGGCTTGGAGTCTCTAGTCTTTGCTGCCCAGAGCAGCACTGATCAGGCCTAGAGCTCGGCTTCTTCTCTCATTTTTCTATCTTTTCTGTCCAATAAATTAATTCACCTTGTTCTGTCATCGCTCGCAGGAGACTGGGACTTACTGCAGAGATTCTAGTAATGTCCCCTTTCCCTGTTCCATACATGTATATGTTTCATACTAATTGTGTTTCTGGAGACTAAACTTTTAATTTTATATAGTTTTCCACATCATGAAATATTCTTTAGAGTTCTTTTAAATTCTTCCTACTTATATTTAAGGTATACAATCTCATGTTCTGATAAACTTATGTTGATATACAAATTCTCATCGATAAGTAGCAATCATTTTATTTTACTAAATTGCTACATAGTGAACACTTTGTATCTAAACAAAGTAATATGCTTATTTGGTGTTTTGAATTTGCCTGATTCATTATACTAAGTATGTTATATTTTTGTTGTTTGCTTGTTTGTTTGTTTGTTTTTTGAGACAGGTTCTCACTATGTAGTTGAGACTGACCTGGAACTCACTATATAGCTCAGGCTGTTCTTGAACTCACAGCGATCCTCCTGCCTCAGCCTCCCAAGTGCTGATTACAGGCGTGCGCCACCACACTAGGCATTATTTTATATTTTGATGTGTAGTACCATTTGTGCTACTCATTTTTACTATTTGAAATATTTCTTTTCTGTTTTGTTTCTATTTTTATTTGTATTAGTACCTGTTTGTGGTACATAATGTTTATATTTATCATAGGAAGTTTGTGCATATACAAAACACATCTTAATTTTTTGGTCTCCTTCCCTTCCCATCCTTCCCCTCTTTCCTAGTGTGGCTGCTTTTTTCGTTCTCAAATGTTAATCTGATTCACCTGTGATGTCATTTTCACCATTCAATAATGTTCTATTGTGATCAATATTGTATGTGTACTGTATCAATAATGCTGTGCTGTACAGAATACTACTGAGCACTCCAATATGTGAATTACAATACAATGATTTTTATTTAGTTGCTCTCCTCTTAATGAGTAATTTGAGTTTTAGCAGTTTTGACCTCTGATAAATATCCTATTATGAACATTTTTGTACATGTCTCTTGGTGCACATATTTTAAAAATTCTATAGGATGCATATTTAGGAGTAGAACTGTTGGGTCACAGAAGATAGTAACTTTCAGCTCCTTAATGTAAATCTCTTTTTCAAAATTGTTGCTATAGTTTACCTCCTTTCCAGGTTCCTCAAAAAACTAAAACTAGAAATTCCATTCAACCCAGCTATTCTATTTCTAGGTATCTTCCTAAAGTGTTACCAACACCATGTTACAGTGATACATGCATATCCATGTTTATAGCAGCACAATTTATAATAGCTAAATCCTGGAAGTGGCCTATATGTCCATGAACAAGTGAATGGACAAAGAAAATGCGGTATTTATATACCATGACGTACTACTCTGCCACAAAGAGGAATAAAAGTGGGGGCCCGGGATTTAGCTCAGTGGTTCTGCTGCCTGCCTCACAAGCACAAGGATGAGTTCGATCCCAGGTACCAAAGAATAAATAAATAAATGAAAATAAAAGTGGGGCTGGGGATTTAGCTCAGAGGTTTCATAGCCTGCCTCGCAAGCACGAGGTCCTGAGTTTGATCTCTGGTACCCCCCCAAAATAAATGAATAAGAGAAGAATAAAAGTGAGGCATTTGAAGGTAAATGGATGTGCCTCAAGATTGTTATGTTAAATGAAATAAGTGACATGCACAAGTTTCAATATTATACGGCTTCTCCCCTATGAGAAACCCAACGTATAAAAGAGCAAAATAAAAGATAATGGGAAACAGGGAGATGGATTTATTGTAAAATGGGAACTGGAGCGAGAGATGGAGGGAGCAGGGAGGAGAGGAAGGATAAAAGGATTGAAGAAAATGGAAATAGAGCTTTTGCAAGTGGGAAGAATAAGATTAAGGAGCTGAAAGTTACTATCTTCTGTGGCCCAACAGTTCTACTCCTAAATATGCATCCTATAGAATTTTTAAAATATGTGCACCAAGAAACATGTGCAAGAATGTTCATAATAGGATATTTATCAGAGGTCAAAACTGCTAAAACTCAAATTACTCATTAAGAGGAGAGCAAGTAAATAAAAATCATTGTATTGTAATTCACATAAGTATCTTATGGTGCATATGGAGTGCTCAGTAGTATTTTGTACAGCACAGCATTATTGATACAGTACACATACAATATTGATCACAATAGAACATTATTGAATGGTGAAAATGAAATGATGAAAATCACAAGTGAATCAGATTAACATTTGAGAAAGAAAAAAGCAGCCTCTGAGCTGGAAGTGGTGGAACTCACCTGTAATTCAAGCACTCAAGAGGCTGAAGCAGGAGGATCACAAGTTCAATGCCATCCTGGGCTACATAGCAAGTTCAAGGCCAGTCTGAACTACACAGTGAGACTCCATATCAAAAAAACCCAAACAAACAAACAAACAAAAACCACCACAACAACAAACACAGCCCTTGATACTCAGGAGCTGCTCTGGTACAGTCAGATGACCACTTACAACTGGATATCGCTATTCCATCGAATGTAGATAATTTTATGTGACAACATCAGATAAGACCATTCTGTTGTCCAAGATAGATCAAGACAAAAGTAAGACTACACTGTAATCACATCAAACCACAGATAAAACAAGGACAGTGCCTAAAACACAAAATGACCAAACTCCTCTTACCCCAGCTAATATGAGTGACTGTTGTTTCTTTCCCAGTTATGAGTCTTGCCTTGACTGAAACTTCCTTACTTCTGAGAAAGATTTAGAGTGACACTCTCTGAATTACCTCCAGTTCTTGACAATATCCTCTCCAGAGAAAATCCCTGCTTCCTTAAACTCTCCCCTAAGTCACTTAACAGAAGCCCAGATCCAGTAAGAAGTCCTAACCCCTTAATAACAGAGATGTGCCTGCTTACCCGTGATGAATATTCCCCTCACTTTGACAAGTTATGAACACAGCTGGTTCGACTGCAGGAGTGTTCCTGTTGGATTGGAGGATGGGTGCCGACATATTAAATTGACCAAAAGAAGCAAATCTCTCCCCTGATTTCAACTTCTATTGAACCACAGCTAATAAAAGGTAGTGCTAATAAAATTGTGTAGAGATGCATTGCCACCTAAGTGATAAAACTACAGAAATAAAAGCAAAGACATGATTAGGACAAACGCTGGGACAGTGTGAGTTCTCAGGGGAAGAAAGGGATGGGATGATTGGGTCCAAGCATGATCAAGACATAGGCATCTGTGAAGGGCAACCCTGGAAGAGAGAGCATAGGGGAAGCTGGCTCAAGCCTGGTGGGCTCTGTAGGTGCCCTCTTCTCCTGATGTGTCTGCAAACAAGATTCAGTTCTTGCTCCACTTGACAAGGAATAAACTCAAGAACGTGCCTGGGAATAAGCATTCAGTATAGATGTAGCTTACTTTGCTTGAAGATGAGTAAGGAGAACAAAACATTGAAGCCCAGGGAAAACAGATGGCCAAAAGGAGAAAGAACACAACTTCCAGAGGGCAATGGGGGAGAACTTGCACTGGTAATTGACCTGCTGTAGGGTATAGGAAAAAATGCCAGGAAACTGGTAGCCTTAGTAAGCACAAGATGGAGTTTTTTTAAAGGAAGGGTTATGGCTTATTAAAGAGGGAAATAAAATGAGAAGGCATTAGGATGAAATGAAAATGCAATGTATTAGTCTGTTCAAGCTACTATAACAAAATTCCATTGATTGGGTAGTCTAGAAACAACAGAAATTTATTTCTGATAGTCCTGGACACTAAAAAATCCAAAGTCAAGTTTCCAGTGTGAATAGTATGAGAATGAGCCAATAAGAAAGATGCTGAACTCTGGTGTGCCAGAGACTAATTACTGTAGGCCAAACTTTTCTTTTCCTGCTTTTTGGACTTTAATATTTTATTTAGTTATTTCTTTATTTGACTTATATAACAATTACAGCAGTGTCCACAGTCTTTGAAATTTACAGGATCAAACAGGTGTTTTTGAATGCATTTATACTTCAAAAATAAGTTCCAAGAATACCAAAGTTCCTACTCAAGAAAATAGAAAAATAATTTCAAATAACCTTGAGAGTGAGGAGGAGGTGGTGGAGTATTTCCTTCTGAGTTCATCCTGGTTTTCTCTCCAAATTTAATCTGAATGCATTTCCCTCTACCAATCTGAGCAGCTCCCAGGCTCACCTGTCTTGTCACAGTTCTTGGCAGAACTGAGCAAACCTGTGGGCTCCTTGGAAATCCTCACAGTGATAGCTGCAAGCCTCTCCCTTCTCTGCAGTACACAAGCGTCCTCTTCGGAGGGTCCAAGGCAGGGGATAAGCACTGCGAATGCTAGAGATGGTTGGCTTTGGAGAAACCCTGAGGGGGAAGGAAGATGCCAGCTCTCTGTGGGTCTGGCTTGACCCCTGGGTCTCTGTAGATCTGAAAAAGAGTGTCTCTAGTTGGGCTTTACAGATGCTGAAACAGAGTCGAGGGTGCAAAAAGTTATCAAAGGATTAATCCTCTTGAAAGGAAGCAGAAGAGCCGGGCGTCGTGGCTCCTGCCTGTAATCCCAGCACTCGGGAGGCTGAGGCAGGAGGATTGCTGTGAGTTAGAGACCAGCCCCCTGGGTCTCTGTAGATCTGAAAAAGAGTGTCTCTAGTTGGGCTTTACAGATGCTGAAACAGAGTCGAGGGTGCAAAAAGTTATCAAAGGATTAATCCTCTTGAAAGGAAGCAGAAGAGCCGGGCGTCGTGGCTCCTGCCTGTAATCCCAGCACTCGGGAGGCTGAGGCAGGAGGATTGCTGTGAGTTAGAGACCAGCCTGAGCGCCACAGTGTAGTTGAGGAGAAAACTGAATGGGATAGAAAAATTTGAACTGCAAAGGAGGCTCAAGAAAGCCCCAGTCACTTGGGGAGAGAAGGCTGCAGCAAGCGTTTACTGTCAATGTAATGATTTGTTGTTGTTTTTTTTTGTTGTGGTTCCAGGGATCAAACTTGGAACCTTGTGCTTATGAGGCAGGCAGCAGAACCACTGAGCTAAATCCCCAGCCCCGTTTATTGTCAATTTAATAAGTTGTCCCAGCAATGTCATTTTAGCTCATAAAAGAGAAAATAAATCTCAGGAACTGCAAGATAAATAAACTGGGGTGCTGGAGGCTCACACCAACAGACCTGTAATTAAAGGTAAGAACTGTCGCATTCATTTCTCTACACTCAAAATATCTTCAAATCAATGATAATGTTGAATAAGAAGCAGGATATAAAGCAAATAAGAAATTTAAGCTTTTCTTTTGAGAAAAAGCAATCATTATACATTGAACCACCTATCCTGATTAGCTAATCAGAAGCAGGTTTGAATTTTGGAATGGTATTTGGAAACACTACTGTTTTTAGAAAAAGCCCAAATGAGGCCAGTTAGCTCAGTTAAATAATTGGGGATTCTATGATATTTGGACCCATGACAATTGCTGGGAGTTGGTTAATCAGCACAGGTAGATACACAGACTATAAGAAATGGTAACTAACCATGAGATTTGCTATGAGAAAAAGCAGTGTAGACAGCTATGCAGACGGCTTAAGAAATGAATGGGTGGTGGTGGGAGGACTAGGAAATGAATCAGGTGAGGAAGAGACTGCTGAAGGGAAAGCAGGAGTTAGCAAAGGAGAGGGCAGCACTGAGTGTTGTGAAATGGCTATATTTCTCCTTGACACTGTCCTAAACTTTCTTTGGAGTTTTCCTCTCACCAAAAACAACTGAGTACACTCTCAGAGATCACTTTTCATGACAGCAACAGAGACTATATAAGTTGCTCAAATCAGTCACTCTTTCGTCCTCTTGCTACTTTTCTTTTGTCTTCTTAGATTCCAAGATGGCTGAGGGAACTAAATTTGGGGGTATGGTGCCTACCATTCTAGAGCTGACCAGAGACAGCACAAACTTCTACATAAAGTGACCACTGTGGTCCATGGTGATATCCCTAATGTTTGTTGTGTGTGTAGTACAGTCTCCTGGCTTGATATAATGACTTCCAGTGCCAAGGGAACTTCTCTGAAGCCCGCCTAGCAGAGTGCTACAAGAACCACTTCACCAGGCCAGATGAAGGAGTTTGGTATATGTTTGACTGTGTCTTTTTCTCCATCTTGTTGTGTGATGAAGTTTCTTATCTCTCAGACTACATGTGAGTAAACTAAGATGTTCCTGAAGCAATCCTTAAAAGGAGGAAAGCCCAGCCTCCTTACTAAAAATGAAGATGCAAAGGAGAAAGAAGTGATTCTTGACGTCCCAGGGAAAGCCTCTGATGTCAATGTATGTTATTTACTTCCTAGCACAGATATCAGTACAGGTGATCTTCTTGGTCATCTTTTCCATTAACAATGTCCACTGACTATGAAACATTTTTGGTGTAGAACCACCTTATCTTGAGGGCTTTATTCATGCATGTCAATGGGAACACAGGAAAAAAAAAAGATTATGTTCATCAATTACTTTCTTCCAGTTCACCATTTCTGAATACATTCTCAAGAGTGTAACTCTGATTGAGAGACTCTGGGGCTCTAAAAAAAAATCCCAACAGTAGTCCCGATGATTGATCATCACTGACATGTAGAATGAATATAGAACTGGCCAAGAGTCACCTCCTGTTGAAGCAGTACACGCATCTTTGTTCTTATGTGCTGCTCCCTGGTGTTCTTATCTTGGAAAAATAAAGCCAGGAAATGTGACAAGCCTACTTTCTTCGCATATAAATAATCCCTTTGTTTAAGTGTTCGAAGTTTCAGCCCATGTTTGGTTGGCTCTGTAGATTTGGTGGCAAGGTGGTACCTCAGGGGAGAACATGGCAGAGGGAAATGTCCTCTCATGCCCACCTCATGGCATCTTGGAAATGAAAAGAGTAATATTTTATATTTTAATATGTTTCCATTTGTGTTACTTTTCTTTTCTGTGACTAAGAAATGTTTACATAGTATATTACAATATTCAATCATCATGAATAAATAGCATAAGGTCTACAGACTTTTAAAACCAGAAGCAAGCCACTCCGAAGGTAAATATTGACACTATTTCACGCACCCATCTTTCGAGTTCTTGAACTTATCTGAAGCTAAAAGCACCAGTGGCCCCAGTAGCCATATTAACTACTTATCATTTACTTAGGTTATGGGCCTCACCAGCAAAGTAACTTCTGAAAGGAAGGATGATAGAATCCAAGGTCCTTCTTTGTGTAATTTTTTAATGTTAAAGCTACCTAACATGGGGTTCACGGTTTCACCTAATTTAACTCCTTCTCTTATAGTATTAGGCATAGTTTTATTCATTTTCCCTCAAAGAAGAACATAATAGGGAGGGGTGCAAATTTGCAAGATCAGTTATTATCTAGCATCTCCTAGATAATACCATGGTCTAAAGGATGCACTCAGGAGAGAGAATGTTAGAAGAAAAATGTCATGGATCCCAGCGATAGAGACTGAAAAAGTCTTTAAAGATTTCTAAACTTCTAAGGAGGAGACAATCTGAGAATGAAAGTCTCTGCCATTTCTATGGCTAGTATCTAGATGCCGTACCCCGCGTAAGGCCTCATACATTAATAAGTGAGGCTTTTAGGAGGTGGTTGGATCATAGGTGTGTGAATATAGATTACGATTATAGATTATTAACTGCATTAGTCCACCAACCAATAGGTTTATAGATGGATGAAATATAAAGAAGAAAGGGAAGGTGTTGCTGCCTCTTTCCTGCTCTGCCATGGACTGTTCCTCCTCTGCCATGCTGTCCTGCCTTGCAGCCAGCTGACTATGAACTAAAACCTCTACAAATTGTGACCTAAAATAAACCTTACCTCTTTTAATCAGTGGGTGTCGGTAATTTTGTCCCAGCAATGAGAAAATAACTGAGACAAGCATCAGGCTAAAGAAATTGTCAATTTTTGGAGACAATTTGAGGAATTAAAAGTCTTTTTAAAAGACTCTTGTTTCCAGGCACAGTGGTGCAAGCTTGTAGTTCCAGCCTTTGGTACACAGATGCAAGAAGATTGCTGCAAGTTTGAGGCCATATTGGGCTACATAGTAAGTTTAAGGCCAGCCTGAGCTACATAGTGAGTTCAAGGCCAGGCTGGGCTACATAGTGAGTTCAAGGCTAGTTTGAGCTACATGGTGAGTCTAAGGCCAACCTGAACTATGTAGCAAGACTCTGCCTCAAAAACAAAACAAAACAAAACACTTGTCAACATAAGCATAGGCAAAAACTTTCACAATAGAACCCCAATTGCACAAGAAACAACATCAAGAATCAACAAATGGGATTATGTCAGATTAAAATCTGCACAGCAAAGGCAACAACAGAGTAAAGAGACAATCCACAATATGGGTAAAAAAAAAATTTTTGTCAACTACTTCTCAGACCGAGGACTAACATTTAGAATATATAAAGATTTCACAAAATTAGACCCCTTCCAAATAAAAGACCCAATTAAAAACCAGGTAAATGAAATGAATAGAACTTCTCAGAAAAAGATTATGAGTGGCCAAAAATACATGAAAAATGTTCAACATCTTTGGCAATTCAAGAAATGCAAATGAAAACAACAGTGAGATTACTTCTTACCCCAGAAAGAATGGCCATCATCAAGAATCAAATAATAACAAATATTGACAAGGCTGCAGGAAAAAAGCAACCCTTCTACATTGCTAATAAAAATATAAACTAGTGTAATTGTTATGGAAATCAGGATGGAGATTTAAAAAAAAAAAGAAATTCCATTTGACATAGGTATTCCTCTTATTGGTATCTTCCCAAAAGCGTTAAAGATGTCATGTTACAGTGATACATGCATACTCATATTTACAGTAGCACAATCATAATAGTTAAATCTTGGAAGCAGACTATATGTTCATCAACAGATGAATGGATAAGGAAAATGTGGTGTTTATATATAACAGAGTACTACTCTGCTATAAATTAGAATAAGTTGGAGTCATTTGTAGGAAAATAGGTGCACCTTGAGACCATAATGTTAAGTAAGATAAATCCGATGCCCAAGCTTAAATATCATGTGGACTCTCCTCTATGAAAAAAAATCAAAGTACACATAAAGAGTACAATAAAAGATAATAGGAAATAGAGAAACAGATCTTTTGCAAATGGAAAAAGGGACCAAGATATAGAGAGATGGGAGGGTGACAAGGGGAAGGAAGTGTAACAAGTATTAAGATTACATTATGTATATGCACCAGCTCTTTACAATGGATATAATCATTATTTACTACAAACAATTTAGTCTTTTACTAAAAGAAAAAAAAAAGACATTTCTCAGGAAGTCTGGGCCAATGTCTTCCATTTTGCTTTTACATGGAACTTCATACTAGATAGATATAGATACAGATAAGGATATAGATATGGATACAGAGACAGAGATATAGATATATGCACACAAATAGATATAAAGTTATAGATCTGACACTAACATTACTAGCATGTAAAGAGTTGTAGTCCATGAACACATGGTCTTTGTTCTAGCTGGTTCTCCCAACACAACACACAGCACAGCTACCCTTATAACTCTGTTCTAAATCACTCCTACCTCTGGATTCCCAGACCTCTACATAGATCTGGGAAAATATGGATGTGAGTAGTCCCCAGTTACAGCAGCCACAGGAACTTCTAAGGGAACAAACTTTGGTCGATGAATGGGGAACAGCCATGGAGAAGTGGTGAACAGAATTCTGAATCACTGTCTACAGCAGCACAAATATGTATTAAGCATTCTGGTCACAGCATGGTCTTGGGCCCTGAGAACAGAATGGTACACAAAAGTGGGCATGATTATTGAGAAAGATTATTAACATGGTGTTTATGGTCTCATGGGAAGATAATGATTAATACACATAAAAAATTCTGATAAGTGTTAAAGTTTACTGTAAATGCTGTGAAAAGGAGTATATAGTGCTAGAAATGAATGCATGGGATAGAAATCAGCAACACAGAGAGGGCAGTAAGGAAAGACATTCCTGAAGATCTCACTATTGAGCTGAAGACAGGATGAGTAGGGGCTGCCAGTGTAAAGAGTTCTAGGCAGAAAGATGTGCAAAGACCCTATGACAGCAATGAGTGTGACACAATCATGACACTACAAAGGGCCCTAGTGGCTGGAGCAATTGGAGAAGCAGGGTACACCACGCTACCAGAGAGGAAGAAAGAATCCGACTGTGTGTAGGTCTCACAGATGATGTTAAGAATTCACATGGGCACTGGGAAGCTCAATCAGATTTCTGTTGTAGGAGAATGGATCAGTCATGCCCCTGGGAGACCACCATACGACTGCTGCAGAGAACAGGAGATGAAAGCTTGGTCCAACATTGGGCAGGGGAAATGAAGAAAAATGTCCACTTCTCAGCCCAAACTAATAATGTCCAAGGTTCCTCTAATGTGGCGCACACTTTCAGGAGAGCTGAAGGATTGCAGCTTTTGTCCTTAAACCGGCTGATTATAAAACAGCAGTGTGAACGGAGGTGGCCATACTAAATTTACATGTAAAGTTGTGATTAGTTCCTGGCTTCCTCTTGCTAAAGGGATAACAAAATAGGCAATTTCTCTAGCAAACTAAAGTTCTGGAAAACCAGTTAGGAGCAGTGAGCTGAAGAAATTCCTAAGGAGTGTTATTCTCTTTATTACCACTGAGTGCTGCTGTCTGCAATGACAAGTCTCCAAGAAACCAAAGGCCAGGGACCAGTAAGAGGAGCTAGAGGGAAACAACCTTAGAATAAAAGAAACAAGAAAAAAATGTTTCCTAATTTTGAAAATATGAGTCCTGGGCAGGAGGGGTGCACCCCAAGTTTCTGTGATGGTCATTGTGCAGCACGGTAACTTCTGGCTTTATGAGAGCATCTCTAAAGACGGTTCGCTTAACAAAGGGCCAAGAGGGCGCTTTTTTAGAACCATTAGCATCCCCCTCCCCCACAGCCCCATTAGCGGGCCTTATTAAACCAGCTCAGACAAAGAGCAAAGATGCCCTACTTAATGGAGAGTCTCCAATAATTACTTTGCTCAGCCGCTTCTTTTAGGGCCTGAATGGTCTTTAAATAATGTTTCTCTTGCTGTGGTCACAGACAATGACCTGGCAGTCTACTTTAAGCGGTGCCAATCCCATTAGCTAAAGAATAGCAAAGCTCTGTGCATATCTGCATGCCAAGGAGTGTGTGTGTGTGTGTGTGTGTGTGTGTGTGTGTGTGTGTGTGTGTGTCGAGGAGCCCAGCTGTGGCAGAGATTGGGTTTAAATGTTGTTTTCTTCCTCTTTTCCTCTCTTCTTTGCACCTGTCCCAGGAATCAAACTCACCACCACGTCTACTGGGTCATCCACCTTGCGTATCCTTCCTGAAGAAGGCAAGAGACTCCTCCAGGTGCTTGAGAAAGATAACCTCTCCTTCTTATATGCTGCATATTTCTCTGTAGCATGTGGTTTTAAGCATGCCCCATCCTCTAAATTGGTTTTTAGGAAAACAAGCAATATAAAGTCACCCCCAATAAATGTCTGCCACTCAGAAAAAAATGTTAAAAAGCCTCATATACATGAAAGAAAAAGGAGTAGGGGGCTAAAGTATTCTAGGAAAGGACCCTGAGATCTTGGAATGTCTTTCTTTCCAACCCTCTCTTCTGGTGCTTACAACTCTTTTTTATTGATGGTTGTACTTTAAGACAAGTTATATATCCTTGACAGAGACTATGGGAACAGGGCAAACTTAATTCATCCAGGAAGGACAAATTCTCTAATATGAAAGTAAATGTAGTCATGAGCTACTTTGCAATAAAAACGTATAGAATGAAAAGGGTTTCAGAATGGTCTGAACATTGTTTTGTTATCTTGTTTTTTTGAAACAGGGATTCTCTGTAAAGGTCAGGCTGTCCTTGAACTCACTACATAGTTCAGGCTGGACTCATTTGCATGGTAACCCTCCTGCCTCAGTCTCCCTAGTGCTGGGATTACAGAGGTGTGCCTCCATGCCTGGCATGACAGTTTTTGAACTGAGTGTGAAAATGGACTAACAGAAAGAAGCAGCTAACTGTAGTTATGCAAAGTCAGGGGAGTGGGGTATTCGCAGCTCAGAGAGTATCACAAAACCCCTCTCCCCCCAGCACACACACAGCACATGTCAACTCCCGGGATGGATGATATACCACAGCCAATGGGATGGGAGAGACATGTTCTGGTTCTGGGTTCTAGAAGACACTATGAGCAAAGACACTTGGGGAAACCAAGAGGATTCTCCATCTAGTTCTCACTCTCTTTAACTTCGATGTGCTGTTTAAGAACTCCACAGCTTATGCGTGGGATGAAATTTAATTGAAAAAAAAATTGTTTTTGGTACTGGGGATTGTACTCAGACCCTGTGCTTGTGAGGCAAGCAGTGGCACCACTGAGCTGAATCCCAGACCTGAAATTTTTGACGCTATTTATTTTCAAAGCATGATAATTACTTGAGAGATGTTGATTTTTAAATTAGTTATTTGTTTGTTTGCTTGTTTATTTATTTAGAGACAGGATCTCATTATGTAGTTCAGGCTGGCCTGGAACTCACTTATGTACCTCAGGCTAGCTGCGAACTCACAGTGATCCTCCTGCCTCAGCCTCCCAAGTCCTGATTATGTGCATGTAACAGCATGCCCGGCATAAGATGTTGGCTTCTTGTACATGTGCTGTGTGACTGAAGGAAACAATTTACATTTGTACAATAATTAAATAAAATGTATGATAAGGGATCATCCGGCAGGAAATGAATTCAGTGCTTTGATTTTTGGGTTCTTATGTGTACACGCCTCTAAGTCTGATGAAATAGACTGAATAATGAAAAAGCTTACTTGAGCCTTTAGCAGTAGAGGAGGATTTTTAGACCATATCAAAAAGGAAAAAAGAGACCAGGCTCTTAAGGCATGGATTTTAAGTTTTAAAAACAAAACCCCAAACTCAAAAACTTTATGAAATTCTGGAACTGTGATAGTCTTTGACATTACAAATATAAATTGCTCATTAGAACTTATAATGGAGCTGGGTATGGTGGTGCATACCTATAATCCCAGTATGTGGGAGGCTGAGGCAGGAGGATTATAACAAGTTTGAGCCAAGCCTGGGCTACGCGGTAAGATCCAACCTCAAAAACAAACAAATAAAAAACACTATGGGTCATCAGTTTTTGTTGTTACAAAAAATAAGTATACAATAAGTATAATTTATGATACCAGACCTTTCAGTTAGGATCATGATTCAAAAGTCTTGATTCTCAACCCAATGTTTTTTTTTGAAATAGTGAGATCTCTCATTTGATAGAATTACCTTGTAATTCAGTCCCAGATGTACTGAAGATGCACTATAGGACTGATCCTCAGTAGAAATTCTGAGTACTGCCCTTAGACCTGGGCAACTTGGACACTGTCCCGGATTCCACACGTTATGGGGCACCATCCAGGACCTTTTCTAGCTGCACCTCTCCTGGCTAAGCAGGGAGGCGGCTGTGCTCCCCTACCCCCAGACTGGGTATCTAGGGGCTCAGAATTCCTGTTCCATGTGTCGCATAAGTCTTTCCCCCAGGGTTTGTCTTCTAGGGGCTGTCAGTGTGTCCTTGCTGGGGTTTGAACTTATCCCTTTCAAATTTATGCTTTGGAAACTTAATGCCCAAATTCATATGTCAATGGTATTTGGAGGTCACTGGGATTTAGATGAGGTCATGCATGTGAGGTCCCCAGGGTGGCTTAGTGGCTTTACAAGAAAAAGGAAAAGAGACTCTTGCTCTGTTTTGCCTTGCAGTGCTTCCCACCATGCTATAATGAGGCTAGAGGGCCTTACCAGATACCATTGTCATGCTCTTGAATGTCCCAACCTCCAGAATCATGAGCTAAGTAAATCTCTATTCTCTATAAATTACCTTATCTTGGATATTTTGATTTAGCAAAATAAAATGAACCAACATTCCCCACAGGCATGAGGAGAAGCTACAGCTGTAGGTGAGTCTGGGAGATGGCAACTAAGTTGCTTACACACACACACACACACACACACACACACACACACACACACACACACACGTGTGAGTCCTTGCTGTGCAGGTCAAGGCCTGAACTGGGAAACTAAGACTCCCAGGTGTTTTCTTGCCTTGATCCTTGTAAATATCAGGGGTGTGCCTGCCAGCAAGGGCCAATTCTCATGAAGTGAGCTTTTTTTTTTTGAAACTTTTCTGAAAATTTAGGTCAGAGCATATGTCAAAGTTTTATTACACTCTTCTGCTGAGATTCACTCTTGGTAGGACATTTTATAGAATGAGAAGAATTCATCACTTCTGGTTAAAAGCCATGATAAGTTGTTCTTATTTTTTTCACCATTCACATTTTGTTGCATTACTAACAGGAGCAAACATTATCAAGCATTGTTATAAACTCAATATTGATTCATTCCTACA
The DNA here is from genome assembly GCF_012274545.1 of Fukomys damarensis. Taxonomy (NCBI): domain Eukaryota; kingdom Metazoa; phylum Chordata; class Mammalia; order Rodentia; family Bathyergidae; genus Fukomys; species Fukomys damarensis. Next base: position 108,528,292 of record NW_022900928.1, on the reverse strand, counting down.
ACACTTGAAATTAGATAATATTATTGCTATTATTCTATTACTATTATTATTACCTCATGGGGAAACTGAGGCAGGGAGAAGTGATTTGCATAAGCCCCAAGACCTAAGTAAGTGCTAGAGCCAATATTCATTCTCCTCACTTTTCTACCTTAATCAACTTTTTTTTTTTTTTTTTTTTTTTTTGTATCTGGGGTAGAACTCAGGACGTTGGGCTTATGAGGCAGGCAGTGGAATCACTGAGCTAAATCCCCTGCCCACTTTATTTTTAAGGCAAACTCAAGTTCTTGCTCTTTTAGATATCTATATGGACAGCTCTGTCTGATTTCCTGAAATTCTGGAGGTTGTTTTGTTTCATTTTGTTTTGGTCTTTTTGAGACAGGGTCTTGCTATGAAGTTCAACTTTGAACTCACTAAGTAGCCCAGGCTGGCCTTAAACTCGCAGTGCTCCCTCTGTCTCAGCCTCCCAAATGCTGGGATTGCAGGTATGCACCACCATGACCACTCTAGGGTCTTTTTTTTTTTTTCCTTCATCACCTCCTGGTTGTTTACTGTTTGAGACTGCTGGAATCTTTCTATATGTTTATACACTAGTAGCTCTGCCACCTAAAAATGGAAGATGTCTAGACTCTTGACTGGAGGTTGAGTGGGCAGGTGACCACTGGCTTCTCAGGACAAGTATGGAGGGCTCTGTGATGTGCTTCCTAGACTCCCCAGCAAAAAGGACTCATTGTCCCACTTCTTTGCCCAGGGCCATGTCACCTCCCACAAAGACCCACATCCAAGGACTGAAAGACATGGAAGTAAAAAGTCCTAGCCATCTCAGGCAGTGGGGCGTGTAGCCAGCTTCTTTTGACTTTCACGACCTGACTGAACATCTCCAACTGTTTTGTGATGCTACCTCCAGAGCCTGAAATTAGACACAGAGATGAGGATATTTATACCATGGCAATTGGCAGACACTAGCAAATCAGGGCTTTTACTTCTCAGAGAGTCAGTTTATCAGCACACCACTGTTCGAGGATCACCTCAGGATTACTGTGAAGCCTCTGAAGAGCCACTGTCTCAGAGGTCTGTGTGGGGTTAGCTGACACTATTGTTGAGCTTCACAGATATTCTGTATTGCTCCCTCTGCCTAAATTGACTTCCCTTCCCTTCTTGCACTCCCTCTGTGCTAAACTCTCTTTCAAATTGTGCTTTCTGAGGAACCCAACTTGAAAGAGCAACACAGTGCTACTAAAGCTTATCTAAACTTTGCTGATTATTCAGGTATTTCACACAAAATGCTGAACTTTACCCAAAATGAAGTTGAGAACGTATCATACAAAGTGGTTCTGTTCCACCTCAAGACTGAGACAGCTTTTTTTTATTATAGGTTTTTAAATTTCTGGATGATTCTTTCAACAAGAATCTTAATCTCTTAATGAAGTCCCTGGTCCATAGTAACCACCTCTGTGAACCCATGATCTCCTACCTAGGGACTAATCAATTTTTGCTGAACATGTTTGTTAAAATGGTCCCTAGATAGGAGATCATGGGTTGCAAGAAGGGAGGGAAAGTTAAACTGAGCATTGTTTTTAGCTAAAGAATGTTTCTGTAGAGCATATCGCTTATTATCTCTTTCTAGAATGTCCTTCAGCATATTTTAGAATGCTAAATTTGGCTAGAATGCTAAATTAAATGCTAGATTTGGTGGTCATAAATTTCTTCAGGTGTTTTTTGTCTTGGAAGTATCTTATATCTCCATCAAAAGATAGTTTTGTGGGGTACATCAATATGAGTTTTTTTCTTTTAAGGCCTGAAATACTTCACTCCAAGCTCTCCTTGACTTGAGGATTAGTATCAAGAAGTCTGCTGTAATTCTGATGGGCTTTCCTTTATAGGTAATTTGCTCCTTTTCTCTAAAACCTTTTAATATTCTATCCTTGTGTTGAATTTCTGGAATCTTAACTATTATATTCCTTGGTGAAGGTTTTTTAAAAAATTTTTTTTATCATGGCCAATTGGAGTTCTAATATGCTTCACTTATCTGTATGTCAAATTCTTTTTCCATGCTTGGGAAGTTTTTTGCCCTTACTTCTGGAAAGAGGTTCTTTATGTCATTTGTGCTACCTCCTACTTTTTTCATTGACTCCAATCAATCTTACATTATTCTTTGCATCATCTAGCAGCTGTTGAATTGATTTCTTGTGGTCCCTTGCTATTTTTAAGAAATCTTTCTTTTCATGATTGCTAACCACAATCCTGTCTTCCATATCTGATATTCTGTCCTCACATTGACTCAATTCTGCTGTGTACACTTTCAGTGGAAACTTGAATCTTCTGGATATCTGTTTAAATGTTTCATGTTCCACTTCTTTCCCATGTTGGGCATCATTTTCCTAAGCTCCTCTATTTTTTATCTGTCTGTGCTCTAGAGTCACTAAGCATGTCTTTCATTATTGTCAATATCTCTGCAGTTATCTGAGAAATTATTTCTGATTTAATTTTTTGTAAAGCCTCATTTATTTGCTTTGTTACTTAAGGTGTTACTACTTCAGAGAGTCCAAGTAGGTAGATTTTGGATTGTTCCATCTCATTGTCCCCTAGGTTTGCCTTTGGTGAGCTGGAAGTCTGGGGTTGCATCTTGTTTAACTGTCTTCTCATTTTCTTTTAGTTTAATTTCTAGGTTGATACTTGTAAGTAGCTTATGATGAGTAGCTTTATTAATTTTAAAATTTATTTATTTTGGTACTGGGGATTGAACTCAAGACATTGCACTTAGCAAGGCAGGCATGGTGCCTCTGGGCTAAATCCCCAGCTTGAGTAGCTTTATTGCTAGTATTTAGAACCCTTAGGAAATGATTGCTTCTCAGAGATGTCTTCCAGCTGTAGCTTGCTTTTGGGTTTTGAATCTGTTGCAATATCCTACCTCTTCAATTTACTGAGGATGAGAATTTTCTGCTTTCTTGGTCTAGCCTCTGGTTCTTTGGCACTGATTAGCCACTGCAGTCCACTGCATCCACTGTTTTATTCCACTGGTACATTTCTCTCTGGAGGTCCCTAGGGTCATTAGTAGTCACCATGCATCTGCAAGTTTGAACTACCCCTCCAACACTGTGAGTCCAGGCTCAAGGAGAAAGTGTCACTTGCCACTTCTTTCTTCTTTGTTGATGTTTCTTTCTTTGCTCTCCCCATGGTCTTTAGTTCTTGCTTCAGATCCTTCTTGAGTGTCAGGGACCCATTTCCTTCTTTCTTCTCTTCCTCATATTGCTATATTCTAGTGTCTGGAAACAAAATCTCAGAGAGGCTTTTTCTCTGCTACTCACCACTTTGCCTTCTTCCCAGAAGTTGAGCCTATCATTCATTCTTCTTTTTTTTCAGTACAGGGGATCAAACTCTGTTCCTTGCACTTGCGAGGCAGGTGCTGAAACCACTGAGCTAAATCCCCAGCCCCTATCATTCATTCTTGATGTTCTGGTAGGTGATAGTGTGTGTGGGATCACTGTGTAATTTTGTTGAAAGCTTTTCACTAATTTTTTTGTTGACCTATGCCTTAGTTACTTTTCTCTTGTTGTTGAGAAAAAAATATACAACACCCAGAAGTTAAAGGAGAAAAGGTTCATTTAGCTCACAGTTTGTAGAGGTTTCAGTGATAGCCCCCACAACTTCTCTCTGGGGCCAGCTCTACTCCCTCCTTGCAGTTTTCCTCAGATGACCCATGTTCCTGGCTTCTCCAAACTTCTGGGGTCTCCACTGCGCCTTTGGTTTCACACTCATAGCTTTGTACAGTGCCCTCTCAGGGGCACACTGCCTGGTCTCCAAGGGTTTCTTCTGAATTCTGGGTAGAATCCTTCCTGATGCCACAACTCTAGCATTCTGCATGCACCCCAAACCACCACCATGTGGATGATGCCAAGATCTGCCATATACTGGAGCAGTAGCCAGGCTTCCTTCTCTATTGGCTGTGGATTAAGTGCCTATGAATCAAATCCCAAGAAACAACTTCCCTAGGCTGCCGCCATACTGGAACATGATGCTCTTGGGCTTTCTTCTCAAAGCAAAGTCTTTTACCTTTGCAAATCTGAGGCTAAAGAAGCTGGAGTTGTGTTGGTTTTTGTGATGTTCTCAGACAACCTTTTCTATTCTGTTCCTTCTCAGCAAACAAGATCTCTGCTCTACCTTTAATGCCCACCACTTTACTGGAGTTTCCTTTCTGGCCAAACTCAAAATGTTTTAAATCATTCTGCTGGCCTATTTGCTCTTGATTCTTAACATAAATCTAGCTAAAAGCCACCAATAGTAGCTATGCCACCACCTCAATATTTGACTACCTTGAAATTTCTTGCCAGATTAATTTGCTGACCTTACTCTCAATCTCAGGCAAAATCTCTGGACATGAACAAACTGCAGACAAACTTTCTGCCAAGGCATAACACACATCAACACACATTGTCTGAAGTCTAATAGCCAGTGCAGTCCTTCTTCCCAGCAGAAACCTCTGAGTCTGATCTTTCCCAGCAGCCTTTCTATCAGCATTTTGGTCTTCTGAGCTCTGACCAGAATTCACTATCAAGTACAGCCTGAGGCATTCCAACTCTACTTTATCAGGCAGCATCTCCAAACCTTTCCTAACTCTTCCCCTTACAACAAGCCAGTTCCAAAGCCTCTTGAGCCACTCTTGCTACGAAATTCTGTCTTAGTTACTTTTCTCTCATTGCCGAGACAAAAATACCCACTATCCACAAGTTAAGGGAGGAAAGGTTGATTTAGCTCACAGTTTGTAGAGGTTTCAGTCCATAATTGTCTGGTTCTAAGGCAGGGTGTCCTTGCAGAGGCAAAACAATTCATGGTGGGCAGAAGGTAGCAAAGCAACAGGGGACAACCACAGTTCTCTCTATCCCTTATATCTTATCCAGGCTACCGAGGATGGGTAGCATTCACACCCTTAATTCTAGTGCCCTTGGGCCTAGCACTGTGCCATGAATCAATTCCAGCATCACATACTCTAGATACAGCCACCTCTAAAAAAGTCCCATCTGCATGAGGCTTTGAGAGGATATCTAGACACAAGCCATAACAACTTATTTGTAGGAATGATAGTCACATATGGCCTAGCGATCAACTAATTAGAAGGAATCCTGGCAGTGGTGCCATAGTAGGGTCTTAGAGCCAAAGAGATTAAGATATTAATCCTTTGGATGTTGATCTCAGGATGTATGAGTTTCTTCAGAAAGAAACTTAGGGCACCTAGAAAGTTTAGGAAATGAAACTAGTTATCAACCTGTAGGGAAATGTTTTAATATTTTAACATTGTGGGGCTGGAGATTTAGCTCAGCAGTTCGGTGGCCTGCCTTGCAAGCACAAGGACCCGAGTTCGATCCCCAGTACCCCCCCGCAAAAATTTTTTTTTAACAATATGCATGGCCTTGTGGTTGCCTTTTAGTTAAATAGCAGGATCATTTATACTTTCAATGAGCGACTCTGTGATTGTAATATCTTACATCTCAAATGGTTTTAATTTACCTATAGAGGCAAACTAATTATGTTATATTGCTCTTAATGAATGCCTTAATCATTTTTATGTGGGTATACTTTGGAAGATGGGTGGGGTATATTTAGTTTGCAAACCTAAGCTATAAATGACACCATAATGTTTCTGATTATGTTTCAAATACTTTTAATAAGACTTTTATTTTATTTTCTGGAAGATGGCGTTGCTTTATTGAATTCTAGTTTAAGCATTATTTTAGTAAATAAAAGCTAAAAGAAAAAAGTCTAATGAAGGAATGTAATGATGACATTTCTTCACATGCCATTTGGTATTTCATTTAATAAACATTTATTGAGATCATTTAATAGTTACTATGACAAATGTTGTGAAAAATGAGTATGATAATGTCCCCATCTTTCAAGAGACAGAAGGTAGTATAATTAGAGAAACACTTTATCAGTTATACTGAAATTAATTAAATAGGGGGGGCCTAAACAGGATCATAGGAAATGAGGAGTAACGAGGAGTTTAAAAAATGTATATCTGAACTATAGAATAGGAAAAAAGGAGTGTGTTAGAACAAATTCAGGAAAGGCAATCAAGACACTTTAGTTGTAAATAACAAAAACCAAACACCAATACAACTATGAAAAAACTGGGAGTTAACTTGCGCCATAATAGTGAGAATGTTAGCTCTTAACACTCTTTTCCTTACCTTCCCAGTTCCCTCACACAGAATCTCCATTCATCCTTTAGTGTTTCTCTCACCCCACTCCATTTGATTTCTTCCCTCCTTCTGCAGACAAGCACTCCCTGTGTAGTAGGAAAGATGACCATTGGGGGCCTCCAGTTCATATCCCTGCAGCCCTGTGACTCCATAGACAAGATACTTTATTTCCATATCATCAAATAGGAAAATTCCAGGGAAAGAGTTGATCACCTAGGTCATATGTCCACCCTTGGATCACCCACTGTGATGGAGACCAGGGTGCCTTAAGCAGTGGGGTGAGATTACCATTGATGATGTGTTTCCCTGTCACTTAAAGGTAAGGATAGTTTTCTGAAAGAATTAAGAGTGCTGAGTAAAGAACAAAGGAATATCCATAAAGGATGCCAGTAAAGTAGGGAGCTTCAAATGTTAGCCTATGGAGTCAGAAATAATTTTGGCAATAAAGGTCATTTAAAGGTCACTTAAGGGCTGGGGCTTTAGCTCAGTGGTTCTGCTGCATGCCCTGCAAGCACAAGGACCCGAGTTCAACCCCTGGAACCAAATAAATAAATAAAGGTCACTTAAAATTTGGAGTAAAGCTGTGGCAAAAGATAGGTGGCTCTAATGTAAACTATGGACTTTAGGTGACAATGATACACTCATGTAGGTGCGTGGATTGTAACACTTGTACCAATACTGTGCAGGTTGCTGGTTGTGGGACGAGTTATGCATATATGGTGGCAAAGGTTATATGAGAACTCTGTACTTTTTTCTCAACTTTGAGGTGAACCTAAAACTGTTCTAAAAATAGTCTATTTTTTAAAAAAAGATGGTGTAATTGGTATCGTCAGACAGCCTTCTGAATAGACATTAATTTATCTACTTTAAATTATTTATTTACATTTTATTTTTAAAATAAATTTTATTTTATGTTCAAAGTAGTTACTTAGACAAGTTATTTTAAATTTAGAGAAGCAAAATATTCCCAGCTGCTAGTCATGGTGACATGTGCTTTTCGTTCCAGCACTGCAGAAGGCTGAGAAAGGAGAATCACAAGTTTGAGCTTAGCCTGGGAACTTAGCAACTTAGCAAGAAGCAGTTTTCAAAATAAATAAAATTGTTCTGGGGTTGTAGCTGTGGAAAGGTCCTGGGTTAAGTTCCCAGAACTTAAAAAATAAATAAGTAAATATCCAGTGGACAAATAGTTCTGCTAGTCAGCAGCTGCCCAGCTGAGAATATTCTTGGCCCTGAATCTAATCATTCTTTTTCTGACTGAGAATCTATTGAGAGTAAGTAAATTCAGTCACCTTGCAAACACGGCTTTTTTAGATGCATTTTATTTGCAGACCTTGTGCATAATGTACAGTGGAAAATCAAGGACAACACATGGATCCTGACCTCAGACTTTATCAGAGGGTGGCAGTCCACAGATCACCTATATTGGAAATACTTTGCAGAACTTGTTTGAAATCATCACAGAATCCAGGACCACATTGTAGGTAGACCTTTGGAATGAAAGTGTATAGGTACATGATTCAGGAACTTTGACACTCACAATGTGGCATCCCCTGAGAGTTCATTAAAGGCGAGAGATTCTATCTCAGACTTATGGATTCAGAATCTGCATTTTAACAGGATCCCCACACATTACACCACCCCAGAAGATTCTATTACATGCTAAATTTTGAGAACCACTCATCCAACCAGAAGACTGATGAGAGTAGAGAGGAACGCAGGCAGTGCGGTGTGTTCGCGGAGGAACAGGTGAGTTCCTTTAGAAGCAGGCTCACCAGTTAGAGGTTTCCAGGAAAGGTGTGATGTTATCTGCCTGCTTCTTAAACAGCACAGTTAGCCAAAATACAGCGATGGGGTAAGGATGAGAGATCTCATCAGAAGGAACCACATGTACAAAGTCTTGAGGCAAGAGAGAACACTACAAGGTTTGGGTAACAACAAAAAATTGTACTGCAAATTATAGTTCTTTTTTAAGTTTATTTTGAACATCAACCAAAACTCAGTAGTTAAAGGTTTTGCTTAATAATCTTTGAGTGGGGCTTGCAATCAGATCATGCAGTTTCCATGATGTTGCTTTCTCTGACTCCTCTGACACTTTCTTTGCTCATCGTTCATTCATTCATTCAAAGGCACACACAGTGGGCGCTGTGATAGGTTCCCATCACCTGATGGTGAGTGAAATCAAAATGTTCTTGCCTGAAGAAATGTATAGATGAGACTGTGGTGGAGAAGCTAATACAGCTGATAAGTGAACGTGTACTTACAAACTGAGATGGCTAAGAATGCTGTGATGGGGGACAAAACGAGGAGTTGCAAAGTGGCCACAGTCACTGGGGATGTAAAGTGAGGGTATCAGTGCAGAGCACCCTCCCTGTACCCAAACTGGCTGCCACATATCACTTTCTGTTTTGCTGGGAATCTGCAACCTTCCCTCAAAGCCACCCTCTTCCACTCTGTTGGATGCAACAGGAAAGCTTAGTTAACATTGTAACTGCAAACTTACAATGAGGAGCACTCTCTGGGTCCCACTTTAGGAGTGACCATGTCACTGAGTAATTCTTTTTTTTTTCCTCATTGAATTTATTGATACATTTTAGGTATACAGTACAGTTACATTCATTATTGGGATCTTGTACCTTTACATGACAGGTCTTGGTTCTCATTTTTTCCCCTTTCACTGAGTAATTCTCATAGACAAGAGCGCTAAAAACTGAGCTGGTACTGGTATATTCCAAGGTACGATTTGCAATTACAAACACCCATTTGGAGTCGTGGGGAGCAGCAGGGAGGAGACCTTGCACCACACGCCATTGTTTCACAAGGTACGTGCTACAAACTGTGCCCAAGAAAACAAAGCCAGTGGCTCAGGCCCGACCTGGCCTCCCCTTCTCTGGCTGGAAAGCAGCTTTCTCACGGCCGGGAACCTTGTGTGCCCGGGTTTGGATGCCCGGTTGCGCGCAGGGAAGCTTTTAAGCGTGGGACCGCGAGACGCCGCTTGTAAACAGAGCCGGGCGGGTGGTCCGCGGGGGCCGGTCGCGCTGTGGCTGCGAGGCGGGCTGGCGGTCGGCCTCGGGGTCTCCAAAGAGCCCAAAGACCTGGTAGGTGAGGGGGACGGGCCACCAGGTGGGCACCTGACGGCTTCCGGGAAGTCTGGCCGGCTGGGAGGGGGAGGGGACAGGGATGAGTGACAGCGTGGTGAATGTTCCAGTGGCTTCCTGAGGTATCGGTGATTGTACTGTTCTTACACGCAGTTTTGTATGGAGACTGCATTGCCTTGCATAGGGTAATGAGTGAGAGTGAGATTACGAGATGCGTCGTTGGCTTGTTTCTGTGAATCAGGTAAATCTAGAGTAGAAGGTACGGTGGCTGCAAAGGGTGGTCGTCTAGGCGCCGTTGTTGTCCCATCCCCAGGGTCACAGGAGCGGACCTCAGCGGAGCGCTGGGAAACCGCGGTGGTCCCGTCTCCTCTGCGGGTTTTAAATGTACGGCAGGTGACATCACATGCCTGGTGACAGGCATGGGTTGGTCTTGTGTGAAAGGTTTACTGAACTGAAACACCAAGATAAGGACACCTCAGACCCACCCCTTCAATAAGATAAATCACTACTAAGAAAGGCAGTCGAGTGACAAATTAAGACTGGCCAGTGTGTGTAGCTTGCAAAGCAAAACAAATTTGAATTTACCAGGTAAAACTGAGGTTGAGTCATGCTGTTATAAACTTACTTGAAAGGCTTTTCACCTGCAAACCTTATTAGAAGGAGTTAGAAACATTTGAGTTTTATTTTTATTGTTCTAAATTTCAGTAATCATAGTGAATTGTGGGTTTTATTTTATTATAAAATATCATATAAGTTATAATCCGTGCACCCATAAAATACTAGTTTTTGTTTCATTTATTTGAAAGAAATTCCTTAACAAAAGATGGCTACAGTTTCTGAAGGATGAATAAACATATGTCATCTTGATCACATAGCCTTTTAGGTAGGAGACAAATACTAGGTTAATTGCATGAGAGAAGTCTTTCAAAGTCATGCACTGAGAAATAATATTAATGCCTGATGAGTTTGTCTTTACAATGAATTTTTTCATGATGTCATGTTTTGTAGCAAGAACTACAAAGCCAGACTTCCAAGTCTAAATTCCTGCTTGGTCATTTAGGCAGTTCATTTATCTTTGCTATGTTTCTCTATCTGTACAATCAGAACAATAACCATACTGACCTTAGGGTTTTTATGAGGATTAAATATTTCTAAAGTTAATATTTCAAAGTGTTTAGAACAGTGCCTAGTATATTATAATGACTATAAGGTATTTTTAAATAAATACATCAAATAAAAATATACCAGTGTTGAAAGGTAAAATGGTGATTACTGAGGAAGGAGGAACGAAGAGTTGTTTAATGGGTATAGAGTTTCAGTTTTGTTTCATTTTGTTTTGTTTGTGGTACCAGGGCTTGAACTCAGGACCTCGTGCTTGTGAAGCAGACACAGCACCACTGAGCTAAATCCCTGGCTCCTAGTTTCAGTTTTGCAGGTGAAGACAATTCTGGGGATTTGTTGCACTACAATTGAAAGTACTTACTGAATGGTACAGTTAAAAATGATTAAGACGGGAAACTTCGTTATGTGTAATTTACCCCAGTTAAAAATTTAAAACAATGTTAGCAAAGTTATGTACTCAGAATCTTTATACACAGCATTTTGTCTACAGTTGATTTTGCCATTGGGAAAATACAGCTTCTAGCAGTCATACATTTATTCATTCACACTATTGAAATTTATCATAAATAATGAGAAATGATACTTAAAGACTGTGGCGGTCACAAATCTAAAAATTCCCCTCCACTAGGATTGTTTGCCCTAATCCCAAGAACCTGTGAATAAATTAAGACAGCACTTGCTGGATTGTTATACCATAGTTCAGTTGAATATGAAATGGGACATTATCTAGGGGTGTCTAATTGAGCCTTTCCCATGAAAGGAAATCAGATTTGAAGGTTGAAAAGATTTAGCAGATTAGCTGTTTTAAAGATGGAAGGGTATGGCTGAGAAGGAACTCACACAGCCTTTGGAATTTGAGGAATTACAGAGCATTGCTCCCAGCGGACAACCAGCATAGAAATGGCAGTCTCAGCCAGAAGCCATGGGAACTGGATTCTGTCCACAACCCAGATGAGCTTCGAACAAGATTATTCACCAAAGTTTCTAGATAAGAGCCCAGCCAGACCATGATTTTAGCCTCATGAGAGAGACCTGAGCAGAGAACCTAGCCAAGCCCACCCAGATTTCTGGCCTTAACGACTGCAAGGTGATAAATTGGTGTTATTTGAAGCTACTTAGATTATGCAGATTTATTATGCAGCCATAGAAAACTAATTCAAACCTCTGCAGCAGAAAAGTGGGCCAGAAATTATGAACAAATGATCTGGAATAGTGTGCATCCTGACTGTCTTGTAGGTCCCTATGTTAAAGGCTTGGTCCTCAAGGTAGAATTGGGAGATGGTGAAACCTTTTAAGAGGTAGGAGATCGAGGTAGGAGATCTTATGTCACTAGAGTGTTCCCTGTAAAGGGTTGGGAAACTCAAGATCCTTCCTTGTTCTCTTTTTGCTCCCTGACTGGTGATGTAAGTGGTTTTGCTCCACTGTGCACTCAGCTGTGATGTGCAACCTTGCCAAAGTCCTAAGTAGGAGCTAATTGAGCACAAATCTCCAAAACTGTGATCAAAAATAAAACTTTTCTCTTTATAACTTTTCTCTTCTCCAGCATTTCATGATAGTGAAAGAAAGCTGACGAACTATGCATAGAAAAGAAAATTAAATGGTGAATAGAATATAAAAGTGCACTTTTTCCATTACTCAAAGAAATGACTATTGAAACAATAGCAAGGTACCATTTTTTCAGCTCTCATATTCTAAAAGTTCTAGTTCTTACTAGGCATGGTGGAGCACATTTGTAACCTCTGCTCTTGGGGGGCTGAGGCAAGAGAACTGCTATAATTTTGAGGCCAGCCTGGACTACATAGGCCAACCTGAACTCACTCGCCCAACAATAAATAAATGTTCTGATTCTCTGTATGTTAGGGACCTGATGCTGCCATCGCAGGCTGCATTTTCCTGGTGCTTCTTGGTTCTTAAAGACCTCATGCTCCTATCTTTAGTTTCCCTCCCCCAAGGTCACGGGTCTGGAGAGGTTAAACCTGTTACTGCAGTACCAAACCCATAAAGGGCAGCCTGGTCTGTGATAGGTTAAAGGTAGCCCACTCCTCATAAATAAGCAATAGCCCAGCCCCAAAACAATAAAAGGACCTTCCTTTCTTTGTTCTTCGCTCTTCTCTCTCTCTCTCTTCCCTCTCTCCTGTCTCCCTGACCTGCCTTCCCTAGTAAAATCTCCTGTCGGACCTCTCAGTGTGTGGCCTAGTTGTTGAGCTTTGCTATGCCTCTACACTGTATCAGTTAGTGTGCAGTGGAGCAGGTAATTGTAAATGTTATGAGAAGCACATAATTGTTATAACCTTTCTGAAAATTATAGTACATTGGTTAGATGCATAAAAAGTATCAATAATGTTTCTATCCCTATGACCATGGATCTATCCAAAAGAATTTATAAGTAGTATTTTACTTTATTTTTAATTTTTTTTGGTACCAGGGATTGAACTTGGGACCTTGTGCTTACGAAGCAGGCAGTGGAGCCACTGAGCTAAATCCCCGGCCCTATGAGTAGTATTTTAGACGATAGTGTCCAAAGGTGTTTAGTATAACCTTATTTAGAAAAGTATTGTCAATAACCAAAATGCCCAGTAACAGGGAAACAGTTAAATTATGGTACCAGTGAAAGATAGGGTGTCATGTAGACATTAAAAGGATGCTTGGGCTGGGGATTTAGCTAAGTAGTTCCAGCACCTGCCTGGCAAGCACAATGTTCCAAGTTTGATTCCTGGTACAAAAAAAAAAGACATAGAATTTTGGGCCTGGGATTTGGCTCAGTAGTACTGCTGCCTGCCTTGCAAGCACAAGGGCCTGAGTTCAATACTCAGTACCACAAAAAAAAGGGGGTGGCATGCTCATAAAGAATCATGACAGAGTAGAAATGTAATAAGAGTTATCAATCACTAAGTGGAGGAAAATACAGTAGAGAACTGTATATACAGGATGCCCTCAAATAAATTTAGAAAGGGCTAAAGAGCCAAAATGGGGCAGTGCTTTTTCCCATTGAAGGGTGAATATTGTTAATTTCACCTATTATTTTTCCTGTAGTTTCAAAATGCTAAACAATATATTTCTAGTAATTTATTTTCACAAATATTAAAAGACATCTATAAGGGCTGGGGATCTAGCTCAGTGGTTCCACCACCTGCCTTGCAAGCACGGAGACCCGAGTTCAATCCCCAGTACCCCCCCAAAAAAAAAGTTGGGTTGTGTCTCACGGTGAGGGAATCATTCATTGAGAGGTTTATGGTAGAAAGACTCCTGAATGTCATACAGAAGAAGTAACAGAAAGAAAGCACATGGTGGTCATTTTCTCATCGATTAGGAGATTTAGCCTGGGTCATAGACCCAGATTACTTATGGAAGTGAAAAGTAAAGAACTGTGAAGAACATATAATCATTGTCAAAGAGAGAAAGAGAGAGAGAGAGAGAGAGACAGACAGACAGACGGACAGATGGACAGATGCGGACTTGCTTGTTAGAGGACTAGGAAAACCAAACCAGACTGAGTTCACTAATATCTTGGTTAAAAGCATCCAAAGGCTGATATTTATTGAGTATTTACCAGAGACCTAACATACCCAAATTCCAGTTTCATCTTGTATATACCCTTCTGAAGTTAAGTCATGTACATATTTAAGAAGCAAGCAGCTAGATGGCTGCTACTATAATTACTACGTTCAGAAGACCTGATTTTAATAGGGACCTGGAAAGGGTTAGAGGGTTAGGTCATTTGGGCAGAATTTTTGGGATTCCCCATCTCTACATAGTTTCCAGCAACTCTAGCTGCTACTGCTCCTACTTTTATCTTCCCATTGGCTCTCTTTTCCTGTCTTCACTTTGCCCTGGGTTCCTGTAGCCCTAGCACAGAAAGTGTCTGTTGCCCCAGCAGCTGCTGGCTAAATGCTGACTTGCTTCATGGGAAATGTTATCATATGAAAGAAAAGGTATTGCATTCTTTATTTTTTGTTTTTTTTCTTAGAGTAGCGTTGATATTTAGTTCATAAAGAGCTGCACTGTTTTCTAGCTTCTGATGCAAGGTAAATAAGAGAACTAAGAAATTGGCTTTGATAAAAATTACCACTAGCAGTAAAGTCCACACACTATTTGCTCTTATTTAATTGGCTACTGTGCGACATATCAAACATAAAACTCCATGTAATTTACCTTCCTGCTGACAGTAAGCAGGTGAAACTTTATTTGGACCCTGAGTGTAATTAAGCTTGATGGTAGCATGAGATAGGAGTAAAAACCAGTCAAAATATAGAGGCGATTGAGATATCAGGCATGCTGTTTTTATTCACATTTTGTTTGTTTTTTAGATGCTTATTGTTAATTTGAGTTGTGTGTTTCAAATTGGGTTCCCAGTTACAGTTATATATCCCATTTATGAGTATGGTAAAGATTTACTCAGTTATCTTGATTATTGTTACCAATTTGTAATGTACTACAAACTAAGCTCCCCAGTTCTGCCCTATTCGGTTTACTTGAGGACATCTTTCTATTTGAGAGATTTATTCAGTCCACTCTCTTGTCTGGAGATGTAATTATAAATGTTGATTTTCAGTCACAAAACAGGGACCATGTTAAAGGTTACAGATCATCAGAAATATAGCCAGTACTGTTTATACTTGAGGAAATTAGCAAATTGATCTCCTCCCACATGTTCTAGATCCAGTTTTACTAGCACTTTAACCTTTCCAGAGAAATTTGCCTTCTGCCTTCAGGGATCCATTCATTTATTCATTCAGTTCAACAATGAGCACTTGTTTTAGGTCTTGACAGTGTATTTGGTGCCAGGAATACTGTACAGCCTTGATCAATGCAGGCGCCATCCTTGCCTTGGTGACCTTACAGTCTATTGGGGGAGACAGATAAGTTAATAAGTCCTTTTAAAACAGCAGAGACGCATAATAATGGAGGAAATCAGGGGTTATAGGAAAGTATTAGCACACCATTCAGATGGAATTGACAGGTCTAAAGAAGTGAATTCTCAGGAATACCTGAAGCTGAGTAAGAATTAGCCAATTTGAGGAGTTGGGAGAGGCAGTGGATGAGGGTGATGGTGGTTAAAAAAAAAAAAAATCCAGGCAAAGGAAACAAAATGGTGAACTAAACTTGTGCAAAGTTCTAGTTTCTGTAAATTTTTATGGGTGGTTATAGTGGGTTACAGTAGGAGTGAGATAGAGAGAGAGGTTCAGGAGGTTACCCTGGAAGGAATAAGGGCAGGAGGTAACATTACGGCTTGCATGGTTCATCCAGAAGGCAACAGTTTTAAGTTTAGAAAGCCTGCTTTGGTTGCAGTGTGGCAAATGAGTCAGAGGAGGATCAAATGGAAAGAAAGACTGTATGGTGGTGAGTGAATTAAAGAAGTAGAGATGGAGAGAAATGGACAGACTTGGCAGATCTGAAGGAGAATTCATGTGACTTGTTGGTTGGAGTGATTGCGACGGAGGGAGCTGGAAAGGTCAAGGTTAGTGTTTTTCCTTGCAGGGCAGATGATGCTGCCCTTGGGACATGTTTGAGAGCAAGATGAGTGCACTTTAGAAGTTAGGGGATATAGAAAGAGCAGTTACCTCTGTGGGTATAGTGTCAGGAGAGTTGTCTGTTCCTCATCTGCTTCTGTAAGATCTTAAGACATTGGAATGGAGGCAGAAGAAGAACTAGATGAGAAGATTATAGGACAAACAGGAATACTCACATTGATGACTGAGCACAGGGAAGGGGCTGAGGGAATTCCAGAGGGGACCATGTCAGGGGATTCATGATAGCCGCACAGAGCTGGTGTTCAGTCACATTGCTAAGTGCTCAGTCATATGCAGTGAAGCCCCTGGATTTAGCAGCACAGAAAATGTTGGTAACTTTTGCCTGTGCAGTTTTAGCTGGGGCAGAATCAGGCTACCTCTGGGGAGAGAATGAATGGGTGGTGAGAAATGGAGTCCAGAAGTGTGAAGAACAAGCTTGTTGCAGAAACTTGGAAGAGAGTGGGTGGGGACTCTTATTTTACATATCAAGGAAGTTGAAGAGTGAAAGAGGGTTTCATCTGTGTATTTATCTTTGAGAAAACTTTTCCATTTAAAGTACGCAACACTTGTGCCACTTTGAATGGATCCCTCCATTCTAAGATCACCAGAGAAGCTAATGCAGTTACTTGCTGCCTTGAACAATGTAGGAGGGACCTTTGAATAGTTTAAAACCTGAACCCAGATCTTTCTAAGCTAGTCACAGTCTCTACTTTCTCCATCAGTTTGTTGGTTTAAAATGGGAAGACAAGCCAGGCGTGGTGGTGCATGCCTATAATCCCAGCACAAGGGAGGCTGAGACAGGAGGATCACTGTGAGTTCAAGACCATCCTGGGCTACATAGTTCCTGGTCAGTCTCAACTACATAGTGTGACCCTGTCTCAAAAAACAAAAAAAGGAAGTCAAACTGGGTGTGGTGGCATAAACCTATTATCTTAGCACTCAGGAGGCTGAGGCAGGAGGATTACACAAGTTTCAAGCCAGCTACATATTCAAGGCAGCCTGAACTATATAGGGAGACCCTGTCTGAAAAAAAAAAAAAAAAAAGGGGTGTGGTGGCATAAACCTATTATCTTAGCACTCAGGAGGCTGAGGCAGGAGGATTACACAAGTTTCAAGCCAGCTACATATTCAAGGCAGCCTGAACTATAAACTATA
>NW_022900928.1:108500721-108511180 GCF_012274545.1 Fukomys damarensis | reverse complement strand
AAAAAAAAAAAAAAAAAAGGACACTATCAAAGGTCAGTGACCTTTTCCTTGGTGCCAGACACCTTTACCATTCCTGTATTCTTCCTTGGAGTTCATGAAGCACTTCATTATGTGACTTGCAGTCGAAAGCCACCGCATGAAGTAAGGCAGGTATCTTTATTTCCCCTTCACTACAAAGAAGGTAATTGGAATTCAGGTTCAAGTGGCTTGCCCAGAATCACACTTTTGATAGTGGTGCATAGAAGATTGAGACTGAGGTCTAATTCCAGATCTTGTGGCCCAGAAAGTCACTGAAGGATATAGATGGTGTCTGTATTTTCACCGAAGTGTGGCAACATAAAACCTGACCACATATCATCTTTTAGTAGGCTTAAAATAAGACTAAAGGTCATGGATTGATTTTGTTGTTTTGTGTGAACCCCATAAATATTAATAGTCCTCCTCCCCTACCATTAAGATGGCTTTAGACAACAGAGGCAATTTATTTGAACATGCCTTCCTTCATTGTTAAAATATGTTTTAATCATCTATAGTAACGTCTACTTTTAAAACATTTCTTTAATTTTTTTGACAGAAACATTTGTTTGCAAGTTTTTTTAAGCAAACATTTTTACAAGTGTTTCTGTTTATTGGCCAAATGAAAAATGATATCTTAGGGAAACATTAGTAAAAGGTTTGGGCAATTAAGTCTGTGTAAACATTTGCAAAAGCACTTGTTTGGCCTAAATGAAGTCACAGTTATGATAGCCTTGCAAACATTCCAAGTATTGTGTCCAAGGTCACAAAGAGAATTGAGGTTAGCTATTTAGTTAGAGAACAAGTTTTTACTCTGTTTGTTCAGGGACTTCTCATCTGTCAATTTCATTAGAAAACTTACAATAATACAAAAGTAGTATAGAAGTGATTTTTTTTTTGTAAATTAAGTAGCAGTTATTTCTCTGGGCGCATAGATAATATTTGTTAATTTACTTTCTGGGTTATGGGATTAACAAATAGAAACATTTAAAAATTAATCTAAAAATTAATTAAATTAGCTGGTATTTGGCACCAAAATTTGAAGTGCTATGTATGTAAAATGTTAGCATTTTATTTCAGGATAATTAATTTGCTTTGAATTGATTCATGAGCCTATGCATATATTTTAGTCTTCATTAACCTTAGAAAAGTTCCTTCATCTTGTAAAATCTCAATTTCCTAGTTTAGAAAGTAGTAGTAGTAATAATAATAATAGCACCTCTCTAAAAGGATTGTTGTGAGAATTTAACTATATAATACATGTAAAGGTTTTAATATCTACTCTTTAATAAGCACTATGTAAATATCAGCTATCTATTATTTAATCTTTTTTTATTTGTTTGTTTGTTTGTTTTTTTGAGACAGGGTCTCACTATGTAGTTAAGACTGACCTGGAACTCACTATGTAGCCCAGGCTGGTCTCAAACTCACAGCGATCCTCCTGCCTCAGCCTCCCGAGTGCTGCAGGTGTGTGCCACCACTCCTGGCTTTATTATTTAATCTTATTCTTGGTTTAAGAGTTACAAGGACTACTGCGCATGGTGGTGCACTTGGAAGGTTGAGGCACAAGGATTGTGTGAGTTCAAGGCAGCCTATGGTACCTAGTGAGCTCAAGGCCAGCCTGCACTATAAAGTGAGACCCTGTCTCAAAAAACAAAACACACACACACACACACACACACACACACACACACACACAAAGAAATTTGAGCCCAGATTTGAGGGGATGAAAATGTGCATCCTACTATTCTTACCCTTCATGCTTCTTAAACTTTTTATCTTTTGTGATAGTTTTTTTTTCTGGCTTTCCCGTTGTGTGTAAACAACAAAGACTCATCCTGTTATTTTGCTGTATCTTATGGTTATCTTTGAGGGTCAGAGACAGTGTTTTGTCTGCCTTTGCCAACCTTGCCTGCTTCTGGCCTAAATTGGTCAGAGGCTGGTTGGTAACCAATGTCACTGTCACATATTAAGTCTGACAGGTAGGGAGGGGTCATGGGTTCAGCCTGTCACAATTCTGTCTGTCATTTCAAACCAGAGGTGAGTCACCTTCTGCTTTGACCTGACTGATACTGGTCTCAGAATTTTGGGATGCTATTTAACAAAGAACCAGTTTCACTTTTTAGCAGGTTCACATACAGCAGAGAAAGGAGAAGAAAAAAAAAAGTTAATTGCTGCTCATATACATTTATCCTGAGTGCCCATAGGAATCAGTTTTGTGACTGTGTGGTTGTTTTGAATGTTGAAATGGTAACTCATCTCCCTTCTGCTAGTCAGCCGCAGTGACCTAAGGAATTAAAGTCAACAAGAAGGAAATTACTCATTTCCCATGACACACTGCCACTCAGCAAAGGCCTTCTGTTAGACAGGGGTGTTTCTGACCTCAGAAGAACTCCACGAGGTTGTGAGAATGTCAGTGCATTCTTGCCATTCATATGTGAGTTCATGGGGAGCTCACTTTGCTAGGACCTGAGTAGTTGTCACTGTAGATTGACCGCTTCATGCCAGAAGCAGCACTGTTTGTAGACCAGGTATGATTGGCTCTGTTTTTCTGTTTATTTCTTTTGTCTTTGATTTCTTTGTGAAATCATCTCTGTAAACATATCATTGTCATTTAATTAAGACTCTTTACTGTCCCTTGATTAGTAATGTACTCCTTATTTGTATTCCCATAACACTTTTGTAAACTGGTAAGGCACTTTTTCCACTTTTTAAAAAAATCTTTTTTCTGCTACCTATTAAGCACTTCATGGGCATGAGCTCTCTTCTGTGTCCTTAGCATCTAAAATAGTATCTGGGTAAGTGATTCATCCTTAGTAAATATTTATTTGTTAAGTAACTAATATTCCATAGTTAGGAATTAGCTAGCTTCTAAGAGGAATAGTAATTGTTTTAGATTTTGCAAGGAATGTTCACATATAGTATCTGCATTTGTGTAAGTGGGGCAGGCATTGACACAATTTTCATTTCACAAATAAGGATGGCCCAGAGGCCCTGAGTTAGCTTCATGTGCCAGATGTCATCCTGCTTGGAAGACAGTGCTGGAACGTGATCCCTTTCCTGGTGTCAGCAGTTTGTGTTTTGCCCATTGTCACACCTCTTTCTCACTGAACAAACTCAGTACTTAGTCTAGGTGGGTCATGGGGTTGGGTTCAGCAGACTTGCTCCTTGTTTATGGTCCTATTCTAAGGGCGCCTGTGAGATTTAAGTGATTTAAGTGTAATTGAACTTGGGTGGCCCACAGGACTCAATAATTAGACAGGGATTTGAGGGACTTTTTTTTTCTTCCCTATGGGAATAGATGAATCATCTTGGTCCCTCTTTCATCGTCTTTGAAATCTTATCCTTTACTTGCCCCTTTCTTTTGGGTTTACACAGTTATTTATTAAGAAGCTCATCAAGCACTTTATAAAACAAATTCTAAATGTGCTTGTGAAGAAAATGAGTATTCTCAGTGAAACCAGTTGATTTTCCCAAGGGTAACTCAATTTGAGGAGTTGTGTGAGAAAAGTGAATGCAACAGTTTTGTACTGGATTTGGAAACAGAGCTCCATTTTTCTGGTTCAAGTAGAAGATTCTAAATAGTTTTATGAGCTTGTGGTATCTTTAATTCTGAAGCTACTTCCCTCGCTCTTTCTCTTTTGGGATATCTTGCAAATCTGGGCTCACTGGACCCCCTCGTTTTGTCCCTGGTTGCATTCTGTCCACCATTCAGCCCTGACTGGCTCGCTTGGCTCTATGGTACCTACATGTGTGAGCTGGCTCTTCCAGGTTACAGTAAGAGACGAACTTTTTACACATGGCTTCACAGTAGTTTTCACCTTTATCTCCGGCCCAGATTGAAGATAATTGGAGTAGTCAATTCCTTTGTTTTTTAGTCACCATTCCCTGACATGGAAGCAAATGCAGATGGAAAACATCAGGTCTGTTTTTTCTTGCTTTTGTCGTGGTGGGAATTGAGCCCATAACCTTAGCACTAAGCTACATACTAGCTCTTTTTTATTTTGAGACTGTATCATTGAATTGCTAAGTTGCCCAGGCTGGGTTCCAACTTGTGATCCTCCTGTCTCAGCCTCCCCGAATGTTGGGATTATAGGCACATACCACCATGCCCAGTTGAATCTGCATTTTTAGATACATGGCTGTAATTTATGTGTTGTCTATTTTGTTTCTAAGAGCAGGCCATATAGGAATGCTGGTGGTTTTGCACTTCCCAAACAGAAGCTTTATTTTCCAACCCCGTGCTTGACACAAAGGCGTGATAACATTGCTGCTCTTGATAGCAACAATCTGAAACTTGAAGCACTATGCTTATATTTAGCTTGGTTCTGGGAAAACATGTTGGGGATCAAATGTCTTAATGATTTCACAGGTGGAAAACATAAACAAATGCAGAGGAGTACTGAAGATATTTTATATTCATTGTCTGAGATATTTCAAAGGGAACATCTCATTACCAGGATTAAAAAGAGCTTGGGCTCTAAGTCACTGGAAAATGAAAACAACCAAGTTGCTAATATTGTAGTGGGTCACACAGTAATTTCTTAGGTTCTTCATGGTGCTTTTGTTTCTATAAAAAGTTTGAATGAAGCTGGGCACAGTGGCACATGCATGTAATCCCAGCACTTGGGAAGCTGAGGCAGGAGGATTGTTGTGAGTTGGAGGCCAGCCTGGGCTACATAGCAAGACCGTGTGTCTCAAAAGCACACCCCCCCAAAAAAAGTCTGAATGAATCTTCACAGTCTGCCCTTTGCCATGTTTCCATAGCTAGGATATTTTTTCTACCTAGAAGAACATTAAAAGGTTGAATCAATGTAATATTTAGTATTTCAGATTTTACTTAATGAGTTTATAAAGAATTAAAATATACATTTCTGGCAAAAAATAGGCTTTCGAATTATAATCATCTTTGTCATTCTGAAAGAATAAGCAGCATACAGCATATGCTGTGGGTCAGATACCAGAGGCAATAGCAGTTTAAAGAAAGAAGAGATCATGTTAGGATCAGGGGTCAAAGAAAACTTGCTGTGGAGGTGGCCTCTTGAGCTGGGCTGAGAAGAGTGGGCTGAATTTCCTTCAGAAGGTAGAACTGGGGATAGGGGAGCTCAGTGATAGCTGTCAGCAAAGGCTTGACATTGGAAAAGCATAAAATTTGAGCAATAGCATTCAGGTTTGGAAGAAGAGGGTGTGAATAGAAGAGAAGTACAAGTCAGCAGTGACCTGAGCCGCCATTGTGGAAGGCCTGTATTCATCGGGTTGAACCTGGCTGTCAATGGTAGCTCCATGGAAAGGTTTTGCTTTGTTTCCTTGATACCTAGAGCAGTGCCCAGCCTATAGCAGGAATGGAGTATGATTTGAAAAACAGTGAACTTAATTTTGCCACAAAGTAGGCAAAGCAGAAATATTCTACATATATTTGGGAACACAGGGTTAAAGGTCAGGTATGAGATTGAGACTGAAGATAAAAATTTAGGCAGCATAAATTCAGAAGTAATTATTGAAGCTGGGTGTGGTGGCGCATGCCTGTAATGCCAGCACTCAGAGGCTGAGGCAGGAGGATTGCTGTGAGTTCAAGACCAGCCTGGGCTACATTGTGAGTTCCAGGTCAATCTCAACTACATAGTGAGACCCTGTCTCAAAGAAAAAACAAAAACAAAAATAAAAAAAACCGCAGAAGTAATTATTGAAATTGCAGATATAGTTTGTATAGCTGCAGCCAGAAAAGAGAGTTCAGGCAGTGTCCACATTTAATGAGGAGACCAGGAAGGGAAAGAGGAAGATGGAGACAGACTAAGTAGGCAGAAATAAGAGGAAAGCTTTAAGAGTACAGTGCTGCCACAACTTGTAATAGCTAAATCATAGAATAACCCATATGTCCATCAACAGATGAATGGATAAAGAAAATGTGGTATTTATATACAGTGGAGTACTACTCTTGCCATAAAGAAAGATAAACTTCAGTCATTTGTAGGAAAATGGATGCACCTCAAGACTATAATCTTAAGTGAAACAAATTGGACACACAAGTTTAAAAATCACATTGTTTCTCTTATGTGAGAAACTCAAAGAGTAAATAAGGAGCATAATGGAGGATAGATATTGGAAAGTAGGAAGAATATTTTCAGATGAGAAGGGGGACAAGGTTAGGGGAAGAGATGGGAAGGAAGGAGAAAGGAAAAAATGGAAACAAAGCTTTTGTAAATGCAAAGGGGAAGAAGAGTCAAAGGGAGGGGAAGGGAGTGGAGGGGAATAAAGAATTAAGATATATTATGTATGGGTACAAATTCCCCATGATGAATGTGATCAGTATGTTCTAATAAAAACATAAAGATAAAAGAAGGAATGTAGTGCTGCCAGGCATGTTGGTATGTGCCTGTAATCCCCGCCCTCAGGCCAAGGCAGGAGTTCGGAGCTAGCCTGGGATACATAATGAGACCCTGTCTCAACTCCCCTCCATTAAGAAAAAAAAAAAAATGCCCATGAAACCCTGAAACCTGGAGGGAAATTTGTAAGGCAGGGCTGGTTAACAGCATCAATAAGGATTTGAAAACCAGTAGTAGTTCTATAATGAGGAGGTCACTTGAGAACTGTAAAAGAACAATTGAATGGAGGGGGCTTTATGTTGGGTTGCAGGGTGTAAATGGGCAGAACATTTCTTTCTCTCTTCATCATCATTGTCCTTGTCTTCTGTTTTCTCTTCTTCTTCCTCCTCCTGTCTTCATCTTGGCCCCTTCCCTCCTCTTTTTCCTCCTCTCCTTCCTTCTTCCCTTTCCCCTTCCTTCTCCTATTATTCCTCTTCTGCTTTCCTTCCTTCATCATCTTCCTCTCCCTCTTCCTTTTTCTTCTCTTCTTCGTTAGTATTTATTGCTATTTGCCTTGAAGCACATATTTAAAGGAAAATATGTCCAAACAGGTGTGTGTGTGTGTGTGTGTGTGTGTATTCTTATTAAATACTAGATAAAACATACCTAAATATTCATTTTTCTGTAAAGTATGAGATCACGACTTTTATTTTCTTTATCATACTGTCAGTACTTTCCAGCATTTCTCTGAGATTTATAACTTTTAGAACTGGAAAAATCCTATACAATTATTTACATGAATAGGATGCTCATCTCGTAACATAGTAATAGTCTTCACTTTTACTGGACTGTGAATACAGTGGAGCCATTTATTCCTCCAAGCTTATGAAAATGGGATTTCATCTG
The DNA here is from genome assembly GCF_012274545.1 of Fukomys damarensis. Classification (NCBI taxonomy): domain Eukaryota; kingdom Metazoa; phylum Chordata; class Mammalia; order Rodentia; family Bathyergidae; genus Fukomys; species Fukomys damarensis. The sequence continues at coordinate 108,503,957 of NW_022900928.1, read as the reverse complement.
TGTTTCTAGGTATCCATCTCATTTGAAAGTCCCCTGAGCTCTTTTTGTGAGGCCTGTTCTGACACCATTTTCTGACCAGCTGCTTGTGGCATGTCTGTCAGTATATTTTCATTGTCTTTATGATAAAGCACCATAAAAATATAACCTAATGGTCCAGAAAAATCATTTCACTAGAGTCGGATCCTCTGTGGTAATTTATTACATTATGTAACTTGTAGGAAATAATCAGCCACAGCCATTACCAAAGTAAACATGTGAGGACCACCTTAAGTGCTGAGCATTCTCGTGATTGTCCTTGAGTCTTAAGTTTTGGAAATAGATCGACAGAAACAACTTATCCTAGGTGTCTTTGATACTGCATTTTGCTTCCCAGTGGAGATGTTTCTAAAACTATATAGCCCCAGATGCCTTCAACACTCAACACTTGATTCTAAGTCATTTGGTCAGGTGGCTGGAGCCAGCACCTTTGCCATCTAGCTCAGGAAAACACAGCATCTCTGTGTGGGCTGGCCTAGTGTTATTACTCACATTGCTTCCATCTCCATGTGGGAGGACTGCTGTATTCATCCTTTTAATTAGCCTTGCTTAATGAGCATGTAAGCAGCAGATTTTCTCGTTAGAAAATAGCAGTACACTGATTCTTCATCTTATTACATTTTGATGCATGCATAGGATTCTTTGGCTGGAGCTGTTTTATTACCACATTGGCAAATGGACCTCAGTTTCCCAATCTGTATTAAATAGAAGTGCTTCCTTTTACAGAAAGGGTATTCTTCTTTTTCTCATTGAGTTTATTTGTACATTTTAGGTATATAGTACAGTAACATTCATAGTTGGGATCTTGTACCTTTACATGACAGGTCTTGGTTCTCACTTTCTCCCCTTACCCCTTCCCTCCCTTTACCCCTCCTCCCTTCCTTATTTACAAATACTTTATTTCCATACTTACAAGATTAAGTATCTATAGGTCACTGCATTTAGCTGAAAAGTAATGCATTATAAGTAGTTGGTTGCTGACTTTGCCTTCGGTGGGCTGATGAATCTTTCTAAGGAAACATCAGGAGCACATAGCTATTGAATGGGTGAGGTCCAGTGGAGTACTCCGTAATTATACAGAGGTTTGTGTTGAGCATGGGGATTGGTCTGTTTTTCAAAGAGAAAAAAGAAAGAAACAAAAATTCCTCTCTTCATATGGTACTCTGGGTACAGCTTGTCTGGACGTGTGACATTTACTATATTATTTCTGTTCTGATTGTGGATACTTGTGACTGGAAGGGGCCTAGTTTAGATTGGAAGTGGATTTTGCTCTGATTTGGGGTCTTGCCCTCTTCCAAGAGACCAGAAAGTCTGTGTCAATGTCTGTGTACTTCCAGCAGACCAGCAAGACTGTGCCTGTGCCAGTGCCTGTCCAGCCACTATGGGCCAGAGCCCTGTCCCGGGCAAGGCTTTTCCTAGGGACCAGTGACTTTGCTCTGTAGTTGCCGACTTCTTTTTTCAGTGGAGAGAGGCTGGAGCCTTGCCAAGAGACCTAAAGGACTGCCCCAGAGGTTTGTATTTTAAAGGCATATCAGAACAGCCCCTTAATAAATTATCTACATGCAAAGCAATTTAATATTAGCATCTTTATTGGCTATAGGTAGCTGAGTATGGCACCCAGAGATTAAATGGTTTGCCAGAAGCCACCCAGTATGTGGTTAAGCCAAATTTAGAGCATGGTTCTAATTAGCTCCTGATGTTCAGCTTTATGCCGAGGCATAACACACTGTAACCACACACTGAAGTTCAATTTGCCAGTAGGAGGACTTCATAGTCTGACCTGTATGAATGTTATTACTTTTTATTAGTGAATTCCAACCAAAATGAGGAAAGCAAGTAAGAGACACTCAATACAGAAATGAAACTGATTAAGGGCAGTAGAACCCAGGGAAAAGTTGAAATCCAAAAAGAGTAAGGTTGGACAATGGAGCCCAAAAAGATGAAAAACAGAGGCTGTGCAGGAGGAGAAGTAGGATATCTGTTGTCAGGTAGCTTGGAACTTAAGAGTGGGATCTGGAGAGTCTGATTGTGGCAAACCTAGAGTGCTAGAAGAGCCTAAGCAAATAGGGGAGGTTCCCCCAACTGGACAAAAACATGGAGGAGTTAAACAGCAATATTGCATTAACCAGGTGACTAGGTCATGAAAATCTCTGAATGACATGTCAAGGAATAACAACACATTCATTCAGTATGTATCTGTTTAGTGCTTGTGTGTGTGCGTGCGTGTGCGTGCGCGCTTGCGTGTGCACCAGATACTATTCAATGGTATGTATTTGAGATATCTCAGTGAACAAAATGAGCATACATATCTGGACTCAAAGAGCTTCTATTTCAGTGTAGAGAGAACACTAAACATTAAAGAAATAAATTAGGTGGTAAGTGCTTAAGGGAAAAGTAAGTGTATCTCAAGCCAGGTGACCAAGGTTAACACCAACAGTAGCTAAGCCATGTTTATTATACCCATAACATAAAGAGAACGGCACTTTGAACCTGGGAACTTTCTCCCCCAAACATGCAGCTCTGGTCTAATCCAGAAAAAAACACCAAATCCCATCTGAGAGACATTTTGTAAAATATCTGACCAGTATCTCCTCAACCTGTTAAGGTCATCAGAAACAAGCAAAACCAGAGAAGCTGTCACAGTCAAGAGAAGATAAAGAGATGGGATTACTAAATGTCATGTGGTATCCTGTAGGGTCCCAGAAAAGATACAGTAGGGAAAAAATTAAGGAAATCTGAATAAAGCATGGACTTTAATTCATAATAATTATCAATATTGGTTCCTTTATTGTTATGAATGTGCCATACTAATGCAAAAGAGGAGACTGGGTATAAGATATACTATATCTGTAATGATTCTGAAGATCTAAAGCTAATCTAAAATGAAAAGTTTATTTGAAAAAAAAAAGATTAAGAGTCTGTGGTGGAGACACATTTTATTATTTTCAATAGTGTGGTCAGGGTAAGTTAGATTGAGAAAGGAACATGAACTATCGCTTAGAGAGAAAGTTGGTTGTGGGGGAACAGCCCAAGCAACCCTGAAGGTGAGAACATGCCTACTTGTTTGGAACCAACATGATAGTATGCATGGAACCTCTTACTCTCTCTGGGCTGCAGTGTCCTCATCTGAGTTAGGTTAGTGTTGAAAGATGATTTCAAAGGTTGTTTCCTTATCTGACATTCTGTGATTTTATTACATA
>NW_022900928.1:108488854-108500661 GCF_012274545.1 Fukomys damarensis | reverse complement strand
GAGACTGGGTCTTGCTATGTAGTTCAGGCTAGCTTTGAACTCACTGTGTAGTCTAGGCTGACCTCCAATTTATAGAGATCTTCCTGCCTCAGCCTCCTGAGTACAAGAATTACAGGCATGCACCACACTCCTGGCTATGCTGTGGTTTTAGACCAAATGGGACAGAAGCACTGTACAAGCCAGCAGTGCTGGCCATCAGTGCTTTTAACCATCCTGGAAGTGCTCAAGCAGTGCACACAAAAAGTATATTCCTAGATATTTTGATTAAAAAAAACACTTTGTAGGTATTTACCTTTCCTCTAAGAGTAAATTTGAAACAGTAGGTAAGAAGAATAGCTATAATATTAGATGATTAATTAAATGCTCTGTATCTTGATGCCTCTTCTATAAAATGGGACTTGGGGTTGTGGGAACCCAGAGCCTCACACATGCTAAGTGCCCTACCACTGAGATACATCTTCAGTTCTTTCTATTTTATTTTGAGTCAGGGTCTGCTGAGCTGCCCAGGTTAGCCTTGAGCTTGCAAATCTCCTGTCCTAGCCTTCTAAGTGGCTATGATTATGGTTTGCACCACCATGCCTAGCCTATAGTGGGATTCTTGTACTTTGCTAATGTTCATTTGAATTTTCAGAAAAGAAGTAAAAGTTATAAGATTTACTGTATATTTCTTTTTCTCAGTCTTTGGTGCAGATAAAATTGAAAAAAGCCCCAAATATCAGAATTATAGACGTTAAAACCTTGCTACACAGTTCAAGAGGCCGAAGGCCTAACTTCAGACTCAGGGAAAAAAAACACCAACACTGTTTGCAGCTAATTTTATGGAGTATTAACATAAATATCAAAATATATAAAAACAGACAAATTTATAATTATTGCACTTTACGAGGGAAGAGGCTAACCACATACCCTCATGAGATCTAAAATGAAGGTCAGGCCAGGGATTTAGCTCAGCAGTTTGGTGGCCTGCCTCGCAAGCACAAGGACCTGAGTTCGATTCCTGGTACAAAAAATAAAAAATAAATAAAATGAAGGTCAGTATGTACTACTTTAATTCACACTGAGCAATGTTTTTTTTTTTGTTGTTGTTCTTTTATTGAGTTTATTGGTACATTTTAGGTATACAGTATGATTACATTCATTATTGGGATCTTGTACCTTTACATGACAGGTCTTGGTTCTCATTTTTTCCCCTCACACTAAGCAATGTTAATTGATGCTGTTGATTTAAATGTAATTGTTTAATGACATCAAACTTTTGAAATTTTTGAAAAGAAATCATGTCTGTCTGCCTTTGCAACAATGTGTATTGATGCTATTAACTGTCTAGTTTTACTTAAATGCCATGAAGGAAAAAAATACCTTTGCCTAGTTTTTTTTCCCCCCTATGGCTAAAGATACACAGATATATGTGACTGTTAGGCCCTTGAAAGGTGGCTAGTATAATCAAGGAACTTTGATTTTGCTAAACTGAGATTTAAATAGCCATATATAGCCAGTGTCTAATGTATGACATTGGTTACTGTCAAGGTTGGCTGTAATTTGGCCTAATCATGGAGATCTAGCTTTTATTTCCTAGAAGGAATGGGTTATCACTCATATATAATTCTTTCTATCCAGAGGGAACTGTAAGGTTTAGGACTTGAGGTCTGGAAAAAGAAAAGATGAGCTAAAGTTTGCCGCTCAGGCTCTTTGACATTCCCTAGGATAGATCTGTACTCTGAGGCCAAACCTGATATCTTGGGGAGTTTGGAGCCTGAAGCTTCCCAAGAAAACTGGGGGAATTTTGAAGTCTGGAGTCATCTTTAGGCATTATGAAATCTAACCCGAGGAAGTACAAGCACAATAACATTCAGTTTTTATGGAGCCTGCTTCTCTACTTCCCCCTTGCACCTTTAAACCCGACAGATCAACAGTGCTTTCAAGGTTTGTAATAGGACTCAGGCATGTATGACTTCCAGACTGCTTATGACATAGGGCTAGCCACAGAATTCCTCATCTCTTTTGCTTACAATTTTAAGTCAACATATCAGAGTTTGCCAGGGCAGTCTTTTCACAACTGCTCTCAAAGGCTTCTCTGTGTGAGTAAAAGCTTTTGGCCTTATTTCCTCTTATCAAGTGTTCTGCCCAGCTCTGTGTAAGTTTTCATACACAGTGGGGAGTGGGATGTGCTCCTGACAACAGCACTTCTGTACATGTATTGTCTCCCTTTGTGTGTGACTGCCATGGAAGAAGTGTAAAGATGAGAAAGTAACTGGGAAGATCTGTGTACTATAGAACACAATGAACCTATGCCAATGCTGTTCTGTTTACTTTCTTCCAGGAAATTAAGAATTGGTATGGCATCACTTTGACAAGAACTACCGTGTTGTCTTCACAGAAATCTCATTGAAGAATAAGCTCAAAGGAACACTTGTCTCTTCATGGTTCTATTACTAGCAAATGTTTTCAGTGTCCACTCTTGTGCTTGACCTGCTCTAGGCAGCCCAATGAAGGTTCCTGCCAGCTCTTTTGCAGAAGCACCTGTCTTTGTTTGGTGAATGTTTGTTAAGGCTTTCCCTCAAATATCTTGAGAGGCGGAAGCCTCTTGGAACCTATGACATGGAAGCTTTGGAAGTGGATGATATCAGCCCAGCCTTGGAAGTTACTGAGGATTTCTTTAGTACTTTTGATAATAAGCTAGAAAAGCCTGTGCAGCAAGCTGAGGTTTACAGGATTCAGGAAGTTCCTGAATTAGTGGGGCATGAGGTACTCAGTGACATAACAGACAATGGTGCTATGAGAAACGTTGCCTCCCTGGGCAAGGGAAATGTGATTTGGGAGCACTGTAAGAACAGACTCTTAGAAACAAAAGCTCAAAATGTCTTCCCTGCCAAAGAACAGTTTATGGTCCAGAGAGGGACAACCCCAGATAATCTATCCTGGATGGAACAAAAGGAAGCATCGACATTTAATTTTTTCAATATCTGTCAGCGTCGGAGGGACAGACCTCGTTCTGTGAATGACTTATTGGATGACACCTCTGCTTTCAAGCCAGGCCATGCTCGATCGAGGTCAGATGTGACCCAAGCAGATTGGCAAGTAGTCCTCAAAAGCATGCCTTTGCAGCAGCAGCCACAGCTGCCATTTCTACAAGGTCCTCACTTCAGGCCCTCTTTCCTGTTGCCCTCAGCAAGTAAGGTAGAAGATGCTCAAGGAAATACTGGTATGTTTTAATTCTTATCTGAACTCTATTGAATACTTGTTGATTTTTCCTGGCTCTCTTCTGTCAACCTCAGGAGAATGTTACTCTCCAATATCCATATCTGGCTTTGCTTATTTAAACTCCTTCCGTTTACTTTGACTTTACTTTGCCTCAAGTCAGCAGTCTTGTCTTCTCAAAAGATATTTAGTGAAAAGACAACCATGGTGTGGAATACTCTCGTATTTAATGTATTTCCCTTTGAGCATTATGTGATACTGCTTATTCACATCAGTAGCCGATTTTACTGTATCATAGGGGGCTTCGCTTTGTGCTATGATGAATTTAGTGATATATGAAGACAGGATCCTTGCCTTGCAGAACTTTCTCATCTAGTGGAAAGGATTGGACCCTAATGAAGACCCAGGAAGGTTTGTGAGGGAACTTTTGTTTTACTCTATATATAAAGTGAGTGGGCTGTGAAAGCATAGAGGAATGAAGACGCCATAGGCTGGACTGGTCAGGAAGGACTTGTAAGGGAGCATGGAATTTGAGCTGGACTTTGAAGAACACAACAGTTCAAAAGGTGAAGATGACAGGATTATAGTGTGAACAAAGGTGAGGAGAAGGGGCTGGGGTGTAGCTCAGTGGTAGAGCACTTGCCTGGCTTGGATATGGCCCTAGGCTCCATCCTCAGCACCAAGGGTGAGGAGTTGGGAGTGCAGAGGCCAGCAAGCAGACACTTGTGAGTAGAACCAAAGATTCCATGGCAAGCAGTGGAGGAAATAGTTGAAGAAGATGGTTAGGACCTCATCGTACAGTGGTCTCAAACCTTGTAGAGCTTTCAGTGATAACAAACAGCCCACTGTGGCACATGTACTATAAGTTCACCACCACTGGGAGGGCTTTGATTTTCATTTTTTCTCATATTTTATATATGTACTCATACACATGTATGTGTAAAACTCCTGTAATCACAGTGAACCTGTTCTTCTGGGGGTATAACAAACCATCTCTCCATTTTCCCCACCGTTTTTCTTCAAAATAACCTCATTTATCAGTAATAACTGCAATTTTTATTACTGATTCTTCAGTTACCTGCTCAGCCCTTAATTCAGATAGCTGTAACTCAAATTAACTGGTTTTTATGGTGCGCCTTACTGCTATATTAGAGTTACTGCATACTTTCATTTTGCTTGGGAGTCCATTGATATATTTAACATTTTAATTAGTTAATAAGTGTAACCCAAGGCAGTGCTATACTTTAGTAGGAATATTAAGGAAATCTGGTGTATTTTCATATACAATTAAAATTTCTCCTTTCAAAAATTTTTTTTGTCACCTATTCAATTAGTACCTTTTAATTCCTTGTCTTCTCTCATAGGTGCTCACCATTTTCTGTAACATCTAGCTAATGGTGGTGGCCATGGGAGTGAAAGGACAAGGACATCGGGAAGCAAGGATGTGGTGACTAATTAGATATTGCAGACAAATAAGTTGCTGTGACCCCTGTTTCTGGCAGAATGATAGCTTTGCCCTTGAACTGCTTGAGTCTGTGTACAAATAGGTACACTCTTCTTTTAGCAGATAACCTCAGTAGTGTATTAAATTGTTTTGTTTCTTAAAATTCATATAGAGTTTTATCACTAAACAACCTTAACTATTCAAAATCCCTACTATAACCTAAATGACGAGAATATTGTATTTCTAACTTTTTTTCCTACCTTATTCAGATTGAAAATTCAAGAACCGTATTTTAGTTTCTAAAAAGTTATGAAATTTTCCCTTGTGGATTATACAAACCATGATCATTCTTATGTAATTCCCAATTTGAAAAGAAATTTAATACTAATTTATGTTGAAATATAAGGTGAGTGGTATTTTGTTTTTGTTTGTTTTTTATTGTTTTTTGAGACAGAGTCTTACAGTATAGTCCAGGCTGGCCTTGAATTCACTGTGGAGCCCACGTTGGCCTCGAACTTGTGCCAGTCCTCCTGCCTCAGCCTCCCGAGTGCTGGGATTACAGGCATGCAGCACAACACCCAACTAAAGTTGAGTGGTATTTTGAAAAGTAAACTGTAACAAATGGCCTTTGCAGGAATTGATGTAATATATCTCTGGATATTTGCTCATTCATGAGATACACATCTTAACAGGAAATAGCAAACTAAACAGGAAATAGTAAAGGCCCTGCAAAGTTTCTAACACCTTTTCTTTTTGGTATGCTCTGATGAGGAGGCAAAAATAAATCATGTTTTTATTGCTCAACTGGTAAAGGTCATGATAAGCAATGGCCACTATTCTTGGGCTAAGCATAGAAAAGGGTTGTAGATTTATGGCTGATGGCTGACTTGCAAATATTTGAAGGGATGTATGTGCATACTAGTCAAAATCAGCCAAGATCTTTGAGTAGAGTTTACTTCAAAACCTTCAAAATTAGCCATCTAAACTGAAGAAAGTCCAATTGTTTCTCTCAAGAAATATACCAGAAACAGAGATATTTTGGCTAGAGTCAGAGATGAGGTCTCAACAGATTTGGGGTCATGCCAGTGCTGTAGACTCATATATCCAACCACCTGGTGAATATCTCTGTTGGAATGTTTCATAGGCATCTCAATTCAAAGTGTCCTCCCATCTCCCTAGTCTTACTGTTCTTACGGCCTCCTCAGAAGAAATAAAATTTAGTTAAATGGGTTTACTTTGAAGAGGTAAACTTGATTTTGTGCTTAGCCCTGTCACTCTCTTCCTCATAGGCTTTATTGCTGCATGGTCTTATATTTTCTTCACTTGATAATTCAGTTTTTGTCCTAGCTTCTTCTCCGATCTCACCTTGAATAGTTTAAGGATTTATCAAAAGTGATTCTTCTCCTTCTTGTCTACCCTTTCCTCTTTTTCTACCCTCTTCCCCTCTCCTTGCTTCCATAACAGGAAGTGCAAAGGTCTGCTTCATTAGGAGGGACCTTTGCATCTTCTGCTGTAATTGGTGATAAATGAGTGGCTCCTAAGACTTACTGAGGTAAACTTGGCTCTGAGTATAAAGCCAGGTAGATTCTGGAATAATGGGGGCAGAGAGTAGTGGGATGTAGTAGTAGCTACTTTGCTGCTAGGCTAGCCTCTTTGAGAAGGCTTTCTGGTCAAACAAGGTTGCATAGAGTTTCAGACCTGTTCCATTACTTTCTGTCTGGGTAACATAGAGCGGATTTTTTAACCTCTGTGTGGCTCCATTTTTCTTAAGTCATAAAATGTGGGATATTTATTAAAGTAAAATTTACTTCAATTTCTTTTGAGTGATAAATGAATTTGTATAGGAAAAATTGAGGCACATCAAAGCAATCTCACTGACAAGGATTGTTTCCTTTTAACGTACTCACTGAAATATAGGAACAACACAGAGCTGTAACTTTGCCTTTCACCCTCTTGAAAGTTATCCATACAGAAAGCTTAAATGAACCAACTCCAAGGATTTGAAGAAACAGAATGAGAGCTTTGGGGTTTGCCTCATTTTTTGGTTGTTTTACTTAGAAACTTGTAGCTGAGTGTAGTGGTACACACATGTAATCTCAGCACTCTGGGAGACTGAGGCAGGAGGATCAAAAGTTCCAGCTCAGCCTGGGCAACTTAACGATTTAGACCCTGTCCAAAATAAAAGAATAAAAAAAAGGGCTGGAGATGTAGCTCAGTGTTAAGACCCTAGGTTCAGTCCCCAATGTTGTGGGGGAAAGAAAAGAAAAGAAAGGAAAGGAAAGGGAAGGGAAGGGGAGGGGCACTCTGGGAGACTGAGGCAGGAGGATCAAAAGTTCCAGCTCAGCCTGGGCAACTTAACGATTTAGACCCTGTCCAAAATAAAAGAATAAAAAAAAGGGCTGGAGATGTAGCTCAGTGTTAAGACCCTAGGTTCAGTCCCCAATGTTGTGGGGGAAAGAAAAGAAAAGAAAGGAAAGGAAAGGGAAGGGAAGGAGGGGGGAGAAAGCATCGTAGAGGCTGCATTGCCTCAGACACAGGAAGCCCCAGGCTAACTGCCTGTGCTAGTGGATGAAGGGTGCTGCCAGCTGGTCTAAGTAAACCAATGGGATGTGGCTTGAATCCAGCCTGATTAGTATCATTTGCATTTTCTGAGGATAACTGGATAGTAATGTCAAAAGCTTAGGTCATACAATGATGGAAAGGAATAGGTCTCAGACAAGATGGCAGCAGAGGATATTATTTCTAAAGAAACTCAGGGTGGAGACCAAAGCATCCTCGGGGTGTTCTCCCTTCCTTAATCAGTGTCTACCATGCACCAGGGAAGCTCTCTGACTGGGACCTATCCCTGAGGGAGGGAGGGCCTAGATCTCACCACTCAATGGCTGATTTCTGGTTCTAGCACCAATAATCTTAGTTCTATAAAGACGTGCTCTTGACTGGTATCTGTACTTAACCTTTCTCCTCTCTCTATCACTATCATGCTGCTGCTGTTCACTGAGTAATGGTACATAGACTCCTGGGAATTCCCTGGAAGATCACAGAATTCATCACAGAATTAAAATGCAAATATTAATATATCTTAAGGAAGAAACAAAGTCCTATGAATATGTGGGTGTTAGATACTGTTCATATAGGTATATGTATGAAAAATAGGCTATAAACACATATGAACACACTAAAAAGACATATGGCAAAGGAAGGTAAGGCTATATGCAAATAATATTCAACTAGGATTTAGAAATGTCTCGGGCCACTGGACTGACACACACTTGTAATCCCAGCTACTTGGGAGGCTAAAGTAGGAACACTGAAAGTTTAATGTCACCTTAGGTGAATTAGTTAAGACCCTGTCTCAAAGTAAAATGTAAGGAAGAGCTGGGGATGTAGCTCGGTGGCAGACTGCTTGCCTAGCATGTATGAGTCTAGTATTTGATTCCTCTTACTACCAGGAAAAAAAAAAAAAGAAAGCCTTATCCTAACTTTACTCCTAATTTACACATAGGTTTGGAAAAGTCACTTATTTTTGTTGCCTTTGGTTTGTAAATGTAACTTGTCTCTCCCACCCTTCCCAGATCTAAAGTCACATCATTCAAGGATGTATTTGAACTGACCTTGACTTATGGTTTTGTGGGCGCTAATTACTATAGTCAGATCCATAATGAAAGGTCATGATGGAAGCATAGCTATTGTTAAAATTATTTTAACACTGAAAGACTGTGTGCCTTATAACTCTTACTTTTGTATGAACTGCAGTGGCAGTGTTTAAAATCAAAATCTGTAAAAAAATATTTTGGATTAACTATAGAATTCTGAAATTCAACAAATTGCCACAATCTTACTTTTCTGTCTCTGACTGTGTTCCCATTTTTATTTGCTTGGCAAGGGCAGTGGTAGCTGGGTTTTTGTGTCTGTCGGTTTTACTCTCTGGTGACCTAGCACGTGTTCCTGTGTTTGTGTTTTCTTGTTCTAAGTACTTTAGGAGACGGTCTCAAACAGAGATTTTCTTTAGGGATAGGAAAACCATTACAGTATGGTTTCTTTATTCTGGGTTTTATGTTTCTCTCTTTCACTTCCTTTTTTTCCCATCTTTGACTTAAAAAGCCAAATTTGGGACTTATACTAAAATGACTGTGTTTTCAATTATGACATTTCTCAAAAGCCTTGCAGCCAGGAGAGATGGGAATAGTCCCAAGAGCTTAGAATAAGTGAGGTCAACAGGACATGATCTCTTGTTGAATTCATGATTCACCTTTCAGTGGGATTAGTCAGTACAAAGAAGTTGCTGAAATAGGTAACAGAAAGTTGATATTATGTGGTCATATAGTTTCCATTGGTTACATTATTGAAAGTTTCCCATTGGCAGCTATTTGGAAACCTCACTAACAGCCTGCCCTCCAGTTCCTGTCATTTCTGTACTGTATGGGGGCTGAAAAAATGGGGTGTCTGATGTTCTTTGTGATTCATTTATTTGTTTAATTAGGTTAAGGAAAACTAGGTTATTAATTTTACCAACTTCTAGAGCTATCTTCCTAAAACACAAATCTCTTCACACCACACTGTTCCAAAAATGAACCATGGTTCCCCATTACTTACAAAATCAAGTGTAAACTTTTAAAAGCACTTAAGTATCTTCCCAACCTCACCACTCACACTGTCCTCCACCCAATGTTTTGCTGTATTGAATTTGCCATGTGTTTTCAAGTTCCTGGGTTTTTGCTCATGCTCTATTCATCCCAGTATACTTTGTCTGCCCTTTTCCAGAGACCCTCTGTTATCTCTCAAGGACCTATTCAAATGTCACATCCTCTTTGAGACCTTTCTAGTTTTTCTCAGTATCTTTCTTTTTTCTTTCACTTCACATTTCCCAAGCACATTTTATTCTGTTGTACATTATAGGTAATTGCTTATCCATCCATCTCCCCAGTAGATTGAAAGTCCTTTGAAGGTGTGAACCATATTGTAGAATACTTTGTGTTGTACAAGTGTGGAAGGTTGAAGTCTATGTATTGTTGCTTAGAAAATTAAGACAGAATAGCATTTTTTGGTTTGGGTGTTCTTTGTTGTTGTTTTGGAGACAGGTTCTCACTATGTAGTTTAGGCTGGCTTTGAATTCACTATGGAGGCCAGGCTGCTCTTGAACTCATGGCAGCCTTCCTGCCTCAACCTCCTTAGTACTGGGATTACAAGTATGTACCACCTTCCCCAGCAAGACGGAATAGTTTTGTTTTTTACAAAACGGAAATGGCTTCTATTTATTTTGTCCTTACCTATAGCTTGTGTTGAATTGAATCCAGTTTGTTTTTAATGCTTTTTAAAGCTGGGCGTGGCAGCACATGCCTATAATCCTAACACTTGGGAAGCTGAAGAAGAGGATGAGTTCATTGCCAGTTTGGGCTATTTAATGAGTCCCAGTCTAAACCCCCTCCCTGCAACAAGGCTCTCAGTAACTGCTGTCATTCAATGAGAGTTATATTTGCATTCAGCCCTGTGCTAGCAAGTATTGATTCATTATTTTATTTCATTTTTATAGTAGCTTAATGGACAGGTGATATGATCCTGATTCTACAAATGAGGAGGCTTCGAAAATTGAATTCACCCAAGGTTCCAAGCCAGGCCCAACTCCAGAGACCCATATAACTGCTGGGCTAGACTGCCTTTCAAGCAACAATGTTTAGGACTCATTTCTTCCACCACAGTAAAAGTTTAAACTAGATTGAAAGTCTGGACATTGGAGTTCCACTGTCAACTTACCCACTTTGTTGTTTAACTTTGGCTAAGTCATTCTACTTCCTGGAACCTCTTTCCAAATCTATGAAAGGAGTTTAGAATGCTTTTAGAAGCAAATAATATAATAACGAAGAATGACATAAATGGTTAGACTCATCATCGTGTTTTTTTCATCTGCCTAACAGACAGCTATTGAACACTTAGTGAGTAAGTATTATATGCATACACATTTAATAAGAATCCCAGAGGTGATGGTCCCAGAGTCAATAAGGACCAGGGGATTTCTAACTTTTTTCTCTGCTACCCTTCTCTCTCTTCAATGATACAAAGTGGATACAGCAGCCAAGACTCTTTTACTCTTATGTCAATAGCCAAAGTTAGGGAAGGGAAGCAGGACATCTCCTCTGGGTTTCTTTCTGATGGCTTTCAGTAGCATACTCTCAGTGCCAGAACTAGGTTGAATGCCCATCCTTACGGCATTCTCTGGCAAAGGAAAATAAGATTACTGTGATTGGTTTAAACAAATTATCATTTTTTTTCCTTTGGGGCAGGGGAGAGTCATCTTGTCCCTGAGCCTGTGAAAACCAAACCTGAACAAAATTATGTCTCTCTTGAAGGCAGTTGACAGGCTTTGTCTCAGATGGTGCTGGGCTGGTGGGATTTCTAGCATGCCCTTTGCCTCTAAGTTTCTATGATTTCACAGATTTTACAAAGGTTTAGTAATAGAATTTCACTTATCTTAAAATCTGACATTCTGAGAGTTTTTTTTTTTTAATATTTAATTCCTCTAGAGTAGAAAAATAGAGCAAAAAGCTTGCCATGGCAAAGAGTAAACATGGTTTGAAAGTTGGTGTTTGGAATTGCTTACTGGGTCAAAAAAAATCTGCGAAGGCTAGGGTTTTCCTTGTCACAGAAGGTAGAAAGCCTCTGCTTTTAAACTGGGTCTGTGATCTCCTGATCAGGTTCTACTGGAGAAGAGAAATTGACCAAAACTGTATATGGACTATGGTCACTGTTGTCTACAGAGAAGAATATAGACAGAAAACATCCCTTGGTTGGTGTGTCTATCTAAGGTGTAGCTAGGTATGTTGCAGGTCTTTTTTTACAAAAACCTATGTAGATAATTTGCCTTTTCCCCTAGAAGGATAAACTAATGAGATACCCTGTTTTACTTTTAAATAAAAGTCTCCAGCCAGGCGTGGTGGCGCACTCCTGTAATCCCAGCACTTGGGAGGCTGAGGCAAGGAGGATTGCTGTGAGTTTTCCAAAGTAGCCATAGAAAGAATATTGATCCTAGTTCCTTTCTGATAGGATAAATTTATTAAGAAATACCTGTGCAGGGCTTGAGGTTTTGCTCAGTGGTTTCACTGGCTGCCTTGTAAGCCAAGGTCCTGAGTTTGATCCCCATTACCCCCACAAGGGAGGGAGGGAAGGAGGG